>NC_089508.1:82108396-82819229 GCF_036850995.1 Saccopteryx leptura
ATGTAAAATAACCACCATCTTTCAATTAGTCTATGTTTTCAACATACAATATTATTTTGAATTATTTAAATGTATAGAAATAATACTTTATAAATTAATTTATTTTTGCTGAACTTTCTATTTTCCAGGTATAGTCACATTACCAGCTATGGGATTATACATTCATTCATTTTAACAGTGGCTTAGTATTTCATTATATGAATATACCACAGTTTATTTATTCCTCATTGATGGCCTTTTAGATGGCTTCCAACATTATGCTATTTAAAATAACACTGGAACAACCAACTGTGTAGGAGTCTTCTTGAGCACATGTGAGAGTTTCCTTAGGGTAATTACCTAGAAGCAAAATTACTTGGTGGCAGGGTATGTTTATACTCAGTTTTTCTAGATAATGTGAAATTGCTTTCCAAAGTGTTTGTGGATATTTGTACCCTCACCAGGACTATATGACTCCCTGTTTTCCCACATCCTTGCCAGCATGTGTGTTGTAAGACCTAATTTTTTAAAAATCCTATTGGTATGAAATAATATTTTCTTAATGTTTTCATGCATTTATTGGCTATTCAGTTTTCTTCTTCATTAATTTCCTGTTCATATGTTCAGATCATTGCTCATTTCTTTGTTTCTTTATTCTTATTAATTTGAAGAATATCTTTGTATATTCTGGATACTAATTTTTTAAGAGAAATAGCTTCTAATTCATGGCTTGTCTTTTAATTGCTATGTTTGTTTTTTACCCCAAAGTTATTAACTTAATTGTAATAAATAAATTTACCAATCTTTCCCATTGTGGTTGGTAAATTTATTTATTATAATTAAGTTAATAACTTTGGGGTAAAAGTTATTTTTTTTGTGGCTTATACAAGTTCCTTACTCCAGTGTTATAAAAATATATTTCTGTATATTCTTCTAAAAGTTTTACTGTATTGTTTCTTTTAACATCTAAGTTTTTAACCATATGAGACTTTGTTTTGCATAGGAAACTAATTGTATTTATTCTACATGATGAGCTAATTGTCCTGCCATTATTTGTTAAATAGCTTATTCTTTCTCCATTGACTGGTATTGCCACCACTGTCATTCACAAAGTTGACATATAGATGTAGGTCTATTCCATTGGTGTTCTGGGTTAACCTTGTTTTAATTACTATAGCTTTAGACAACTCTTGACAGCTAGTATGGTTAGAATTATTTTTATCCTTTTTCTTCAAAATTGACTTAACCGTTCTTAACCCTTCACTCATTCATATCAGTTTTACATAAGTTTGGCAATTTTCACACCCAAAAAGGTGTCAAGATAGAGTTGTGAATATAAGTAGAATTGAGCAAATTATTATCATAATGACATTGAAACTTCCCAACTATATGTCCAACATACCTTTTTTTTTTTCTTCTTTTTAATATAAATGTTTGGTAATACTTTCAATAAAGTTTTTTCCATGCTTTGTTAATATGTTTCTTTTTACCTTATAATTTTTGTGTCTGTTGCACCTAGAGTCTTTTTCAAATGTCTTTCTAAAATTAAAATGCCCAGTGTGCTGTTGCTGGAGAGAAGAAAGGTCATTGATTTTTTTGTGTATTGATTCTTAACTTGCAATTTTGTTGTTCTCTATTAAGCTAATATTTTTGTCTATTTTAAAATCTCTTGAAGTTTCTATTTAGGAAATAATATTATTTACCCATAATAAAAAATTGTGGGTTTTTTTCCTTTTTATCTTGTCTTTTCTATTACTTCTTCTTATCTTATTATGCTGGCTGGGATCTCTAATACAACACTGAGGAGAGGGACTGAATGGGGAATACTTGTCATTTTCCTGGTTCCAGAAGGCCCTCTTCTATTGTTCCATTCTTAAGTATGCAAACTTTTACCATAAAAAATGTTTTGATTTGTACTACACATTGTGTGAGAAATCTTACAAGCCATTCTTGTCAATATGTTACAACTGTTTCTTCACTTACAGGACACCTGTGTTAAAGAGTGAATTCTTCAAGGATAGGGGCTGTATCTTGTTCATCTTTGTGCATCTAATTTATCCCAGTGCTTGGCATGTAAAAATGCTCAATATTTCAAGAATGTATGGGTAAAATACTACCCTAAAGAGTCCTTCTTTCAGTATCTGAATTAATGAAAATACCTCTGGGAATGACATTGTGTGTCACTTAAGAGCACCTGAATGGGGTGCTTAGGACTGAATCATAGGATAGACCACCTCCCCCAACAAAGGAGGATGAGTGTGGGTGCTATATGAGAAAGTACTTTAAAAAGCTGATATGTAAAGAACAGAGACAAACTCTGTGTCTCATAGTTTTAGACCAAAGCTGACTTTCAGCCTATCTTCTTCATGATGCTATTTTTAAAAAGTACCATAGTAAAAATGATTCACTCAGCCCTTTGAGATCTTAAAGAGAACTCTATAAGTATTAAGTGGCCCCAGGTCACAGCCCTACAGTTATTCCCGCTACAGTGAAAACATCTGTGATGAAGGACACACTCTTTTCTGTACTCTGTGCAGTTCTCTAGATAGAATCATAGATGAATCACTGGAAGCAGCCTTAGACTGTCTAGTTCCAATCTCATCTTAATACATAAAATTGGCTCAGGCTGGTTGAACAATTGGCCAAGCCCACAGAGCTAGTTAGTGTCAGAAGCCAGTTCAGGTAAAGAATTCTCTCTAGGTCTCTTCTCCCCTCAAATACCATTTTTAAATCTCTTTCTTGAGCATACCAATGTCAACCCCTTCCCTGCTTTCCAAGACTTACATGTAATTAGGCTTCGCCAGTTGGAAAAGTCATACCTTGATCAGCAGTACTCACTTTGCACAAAGAGAGAATTTAGGGGCTCAGTGGCAGAGAAAAACATTGCAGACCAATTTCTCAATAATTTTGGAAGCACTGAATGGTTTTGGTTCCCTGCTGACTCTTAAAGGAGAGATGGCTTGTCCTATACGACAAATAAAGAAGAGTGCAGAAGCCCTCGGAACAATTAGAGGGCATAAGGGAAATGTAACTTCCTACAGGGTGGGGAGAGGGAAAATCATGTTTCCATGTTGCACATATTAAATTGACAACAATGTCTCATGTGGTTCTTGAGGTGAAGGCAAACCCTGTCCCTTTGTGTGTTGCTCCAGCATAAAAGCTGACAGGAACAGATGTTCCTTCCGTGAATGTTGACGTTTGGCAGTTAATAAAGGGTCCTGAGATGTGGCATAAGTGAAGGCAGATCATCTTGGCTGTCCCTCTTGTCATGTGGATGGAAAGAGGTGCTGGTTGAAAGTAAACAGACTTTAGGACACTGGCTGGAAGGGGTGGTCCCCAGGGTGGGTTGGGAAGCTGACCTTTCCCCCACCTCACACAGACCTGTCTTTATTAGCAACCTTAGGGAGTGAGAAGGAACCTGAAAATGACTTCACAGATGATTCTGAATGGAGAAATCTGACAAACACTAGCATACGCAAAGGAATAACATAAAGGAAGTAGGAAAATGGGAAAGGCAGAGACAAAATGTGAATCATCATGAAAAAATGCAAATAGATATGTCTGGGGTAAAATAATCCACAAACCAGATATTCACTGGGCAGGAAAATGTAGAAGCACATTAAGAATGAAAGTCTGCTGTAAAATGGCTATTTTTGACAGTTGTAGAGACCAAAGTGGAGTTGTGGGGAGGGACAAAATAGGCTTGGAAGATGGGTGGTCCTTTCAGGAAGCCTCTAATAGGGTGAAGAGAGCTCATTCCAGTCTTCCTCCTCACTTGCTGTGCTGTGGCCGTCCTAATGTCCTGGAGTTGGCTGGGGTGGGGTGGCTTTCTTGCTGGCATGATGAGATGCGTGTCTCTAAAGTAAGCAGGTAACATGGCAGCCACCAAGCATCTGCCTTGGAGTGAGATATTCAGACTGTATTCTTTTTCATTTTCTTTTTTTTTTCCACTTTTATTTTTATGACTTTTATTTTTCACAAAATAAATTTCACCTACCAAAAACCATCTGGATTATTTTTAGAAAGAAATGAGAGAGTGAAAGAGAATTTCTATTAAAGAGCAAATATGTCTGGTTTATGTCATGCAGAGTAACATATTTGGGATAATTTCACCTTTGCTATTTTCGTTTGAGAAATTTGTTACCCATACTCTTCCTTTTAACTTCACTTGTAAAACTTCAGTAATTACGAACTGATGATCACCAGACATTCTCACATTTTCCAAAACAGCTAGTGTGTTTATTACTCTGGAACGGCTCGGTTTTGGAGAGTGCTGCCTGAGACCCCACTGAGGTGTTCCACGTTGATGTAGGCCCTCAGACGGAGGGACTCTGAGGAAAACCAGAGGCCTCCACTCCTTTCCTGTTATAGTGGAGGCAGAGGCCCCTGGCGCAGGTCTACTTCCCCTGAAAGTTCATCTTGTTTTGAGCAATTCTTTAATTTGAAAAGTGAGGCCAGAAACCAAGGTCTTAGAACTGTTGACTGAAATCATTAAAGCATGAGAATAACAGTGTGGATTGCTGGGAACACTGCAATGTTTATCCCCTGAATGAATTATCCAGAGGAATTACTCAAAACATATAAGCTGAGAGGGAGTGTGTAAGCCTGCAATTGGAGAACATGCTACTCACTACAATGGAAAACTATTTACTAAGATATTTTTGTTTTTGTTTTCAGATATTTTTCCAGAATCCTTTAACCACAGCAATTCTCAACTGAGCAGCAGGTCAGAATCATGTGAGGAGCTTGCTAGCTCAGGACCTGATGCCATCCAGGACTAGGCTGGGAGGACTGGGGTGGGGCTGGTGGTGGAGAGGAGAGGGAGGCAGAGTCACCATGTGCAGCTGAAACTTTCCAAAGCTCCTTGACCTCCCTCCTGATGGCCTGACCTGGGCCAGTGCACCAATTACCTACACATGAGAAGATTCAGGCATAGCAGGAGATGCTGTGTCTGGGAGCCTGGCTTCAGGACTCACTTCTAACTCATGGCCTAGGTCAGTGACCCTTGGTTCAGGTGTCGGAGAGGGAAACCTGTTGTCACAGGGCTCAGCTTCTTGCTTCTCCCCATCCTCTTGTGATCACCTTGGAAGTTCATTCCTGATCAGTGTACTGGCTGGCCCAAGGAAGGGTGGCTGCCAGGGCTGGAGCTGGGTTAGATAGAGTGCGGAAGAGAAAGAGAAGGTAAGGGCTTACCTCTAGAAAGCCAAAATCTATTGTCAATTCCAATGGGCCATAAACAACAGGTAAAATCAGGAGTCTCTGAATAAGGATACATAGCACAGTTAAGGTGGGAATGAAGTAAGAGATACAGAGAATTACTCTGAATGATGAAGAAAAGCCTAAAGTTCAGTTTTGTGTTTCAGTGAGTGTGTTTTTCTTGTGTTTTCCAGCTGTTGGCTCTGGAGTCCTTGGTCGGCATGTCTAATTTAGAAATTCATGGTTAAGACAACTGCAGCTGGGCATAAAATGAAATATACAAATGATATATCATAGAAATCTACACTTGAAACCTATATAATTTTATTAAACAATATCATCCCAATCAGTTTAATAAGAAATAAATAAATAAATAATTTTAAAAATGTCTTTTATAGCCCTGGCCAGTAGCTCAGTGGATAGAGTGTCAGCCCCATGTGCTGAAGTCCTGGGTTTGAGTCCCAGTCAGGGCACACAGGAGAAGAAAACACCTGCTCCTCCCCCCCTCCTTCTCCCCCTTCTCATCTTCTTTACCTCCCTCAGTCAGTGGCTCGAGTAATTTGAGTGTGGCCCCATGCACTGAGGAGAGCTCAGTTGGTTCGAGCATGTCAGCCTCAGGTGCTAAAAATAGCTCAGTACTCAAGCATCAGCCCCTAATGGGGCTGCTAGGTGGATCCTAGTAGGTGTGCATATTGGAATCTGCCTCACTATCTCCCTTCCTCTCACCTAAAACAAACAAACAAATAAACAAAAAATATCTTTTAGAGGCTTGTGCTATATAGTAAACATGCAATTTTGTAAAACACAGGGTTTATAAGCGATGGTTCATAAGTACTAGAGATTACCATCAGTCTGAGCAACCATTTAACCTGAATATATATATTAAAAAATGATTATGAGTAGAAAAATTACTGTATTTAGCACTAATTGTGGTTCTTTTTCATTTACCACCTCTGAGTTCATTATAATCACATGCTTTGTGAATCTCTCCTCTTTGGAAAGAAAAGCACTATTGCAATGCCTATGCCATTAGTGAACCTTAGTTTTCTACTATTTCAAGATGCTACCAGCACTGGAAGAACATGCTATAGCAGTGGTAAGGACAGTTTTTACTCCACAGATAAAAAGCATGCATGAGCTGTATTGAGCATTAGGTGAAACTGCACTTCTAATAGACTTGTTTCGTCAGCCTTCAACATAGATACAATGAAAATGCAAAATGTATTCCATTCTCTACTTTAAAAAAATAAATTTTAAAGTTTTACTGAAAACAAGCACTAAAGCAAATTATCACAAGTCAAAAATATGAACCTGGAGCTTAAAACAATTGAAAGATTTCCTTTAATTACAAAAGAATATTAAAGTCACAGGTATACAGGTGGTAAGGTACAAAGAAAATCTAATTATGCTCCATGCTTCCCCTAATAATGATGACTGATGGAGTGGTGTATTTTAGGACAGGAAAGCAGTGTTTATTGTGAGTATCTCTATCTAAATTTCACTAATGCCCTGTGAGAGTCTAACTCCAGTTGGCCAAAATATATTAAAAATAAAAATGCATTCTTGTTAAATAGAAAACTATAATTCACATTAAACTTTGAAATTAGAAAATTGCAATGAAAATAATTATATATGTATATAAAATTATTTTTATATTTATAGAAAGGATTAAGTTATAAATTTCATGTTGTATAAGAAGTAACTATTTACTTGGTTCCAAAAGGAAAATGTAGCCAATGTGACCTCTACTGTTGAAGGACAAGAGTCATGGCCTCGAGTTTCAGACACAAAGGTTATTCCTCTACAGGGTAAAAGATAACTAGATTAAACCCAATACAGTATTTTAAGAATAACAAACACTTCTTATCTAATTATAAGCTCATGAAGAAATCTTATAATTTGATTTACTGACAGCAAAAAAATGTATTTGTGGTTGTGAATATTCGGGTCTCCTAAGAAATTCAATAAATTATCAAATTGAAAATTAAATATTGCTATTCTCCTTTTCATTTTTCTTCTGAAAGAAGGCATTCACTTGGTATTTATATCAATTATATATCAGGGACAATAGAGCAATTCTAAGACAAAAAAACTAAAAAAGTTATTTTTTAGTTGACCAGTATGTTTTAATAAATAGTTATATAATTTAAATATCACCAGAGGCTCACCAGAGGGCAGGTGGCAGCTGGAAGAGGAAGTGCAGTCCTGTCAGAGGGGGCGGAAGGCGGGCTGGCCATGACTGAGGCCCAGCGTGAGATCAGTCTCACCCAGCAGGAGTGGAAGGGGTGTATAAAAGCGGTCCGGCCGACTGTGGGCCCACCTGCAATCCCACCCACAGAAGAAAGGCGAAAACCTGGGAACTACAGAGACACATGGCTGAATGTGGACACATAGCCTCACCTGGCCAATGGAGCCGGGGCTTGTGGCCCAATGCACGAGCACAGCTCTGCCTGCGGGAAAGTCCGGGAACAGGCGGAGACCAGCAGCTGAGCATTGTTGCACAACCCTGCCCATGGTGCTGCTGCTTGGGGACCAGGGCGTAGTGCGCAGCCTCATCATAGGGTGGGGCAAAGGCCAAGGCCAGCCGAGCCTTGTAGACCTAGGCACATGAATACAGCCCCTCTCCTGGAGGAGATACAAAAACCACAGGGACAGCAGCAGCAGCTGGTCGGTGCCTGCAATGTCCATACCCAAATGTCCAAGACAGGGGGTGGCAGGCCTGCAGACAGACCACAATTAGAAAACACAGAGGCCACACCCACTGGATTCCAGTGGCCACATCCTTCTAAAACACAGACAAAATGTGAAGGCAGAGAAATGCAACACAAAGGAATTAAGAGAAATCCCCAGAAAAGTACTTGAATGAGTCAGATTTAACCAAATTACCCAATGCAGAGTTTAAAATAATAACTGTTAGGATACTCACAGACCTCAGAACAACAATAGATGGTCATAACAAACACCAAAATAAAGAGATAGCAAGTATAAAAAAGGACATTGAAATAATAAAAAAGAATCAGTCAGAAATGACAAATACAGTATCAGAAATGAAGACCACATTGGAAGGAGTTAAAAGCATGATGGATGAAGCTGAGGATCGAATCAGCGAGTTAGAGGACAAGATAAATGAAGGCCTGGAAGCAGAGCAGTGAAAAGAAGAGACTCAAAAAGTCTGAGTAAATTCTAAGACAGCTCTGTGACAACATGAAGAGAAATAACATCCACATCATAGGAGTTCCTGAAGAAGAAGAGAAAGAACAAGGATAGAGACTTTGTTCAATCAAATCATAGCTGAGAACTTCCCTAAATTGATTCAGAAAAAAGTCACACAAGTTCAAGAAGCACAGAGAATTCCATTAAAGAGAAACCAAAAAAAATCTACACCAAGATACACCATAATTAAAATACCGAAGCTAAGAGATAAAGAGAAAATATTAAAAGCTGCTAGAGAAAAAAAGCTATCACCTACAAAGGAGCCCCCATAAGAATAACATCTGACTTCTCAAAAGAAATAAGGCCAGAAAGAAAAGGCAAGAAATATTCAAAGTAATGCAGAACAAGAGCCTACAACCAAGACTACTTAACCTAGCAAGGTTATTGTTTAAAATTGAAGGAGAAATAAAAAACTTCCCAAACAAATAAAAAAAAAAAAAAAGAAAGGAATTTATTACAACAAAACCAATGGTACGGGGCCTGCTGTAAACAAATCAAAGGGAGAAAAGAATATAGCAAAAGAGGAATACAGCCTTAAAGAATAAAATAGCAATAAACAACTACATATCAATAATAACCTTAAACATAAATGGATTAAATGATGCAATCAAAAGACATAGGATACCTGCGTGGATAAGAAAACAGGACTCATAAATATGCTGTCTACAAGAGACACACCTCAAAACAAAAGATGCACATAAACTGAAGGTAAAAGGATAAAAAAAATGTTTCATGCAAATGAAAATTAAAAAAAGCTGGAGTAGCAATACTTTTATCAGACAAAATGGACTTTAAAACAAAGTAAGTGATAAAGAAGGTCACTACATAATAATAAAGGGAGCGATCCAACGGAAAGATATAACCATTATAAATATCTACACACCTAATATAGAAGCACTTAAATATATAAAGCAGATTTTGATGGATATAAAGGGCGAGATCAACAGCAATACTATAATAGTAGGGGATTTCAATACCCCACTAACATCACTACTTAGATCCTCAAGAAATAAAATTAACAAAGAAACAGTAGACTTGGCCCTGGCCAGTTGGCTCAATGGTAGACCGTCGGCCTGGCATGTGGAAGTCTCGGGTTTGATTCCCAGCCAGGACACACAGGAAAGGTGCCCATCTGCTTTTCCACCCCTTCCCCTCTCCTTCCTCTCTGTCTCTCTCTTTCCCTCCCACAGCCAAGGCTCCATTGGAGCAAAGATGGCCCGAGCACTGGGGATGGCTCCGTGCCTCTGCCTCAGGCGCTAGAGTGGCTCTGGTCGCAACAGAGCGACGCCCCGGATGGGCAGAGCATCGCCCCCTGGTGGGCGTGCCGGGTGGATCCCAGTCGGGCGCATGCGGGAGTCTGTCTGACTGCCTCCCTGTTTCAAGTTTTAGGAAAAAAAAAATGAAACAGTAGACTTAAAGAACACATTAGATCAACATGATTTAATAGATATCTTTGGAACCATTCACCCTAAAGCAGGAGAATATACATTCTTTTCAAGTGTTCATGGTACATTCTCTAGGATAGACCACATGTTAGGGCACAAAAGCGGTCTCAAAAAATTTGAGAAGATTGAAATTATATCAAGCATCTTCTTGGATCACAATGGCATGGAACTAGAAATCAACCACAACAGAAAAACTGAAAAATACTCAAACACTTGGAAACTAAATAGCATGTTACTAAATAACAAATGAATTAACAATGAAATCAAAGAAGAAATAAAAAAATTCCTAGGAACAAATGATAATGAACATACAACAACTCAAAATTTATGGAACACAGCAAAAGCAGTACTGAGAGGGAAATTCATAGCATTACAGGCATACCTCAAGAAGCTAGAGGCCCTGGCCGGTTGGCTCAGCGGTAGAGCGTCGGCCTGGCGTGCGGGGGACCCGGGTTCGATTCCCGGCCAGGGCACACAGGAGAAGCGCCCATTTGCTTCTCCACCCCCCCTTCCTCTCTGTTTCTCTCTTCCCCTCCCACAGCCAAGGTTCCATTGGAGCAAAGATAGCCTAGGCGCTGGGGATGGCTCCTTGGCCTCTGCCCCGGGTGCTAGAGTGGTTCTGGTCATGGCAGAGCGATGCCCCAGAGGGGCAGAGCATTGCCCCCTGGTGGGCAGAGCGCCGCCCCTGGTGGGCATGCCGGGTGGATCCCGGTCGGGCACATGCGGGAGTCTGTCTGACTGTCTCTCCCCGTTTCCAGCTTCAGAAAAAAAAAAAGAAGAAGAAGAAGAAGAAACCTTCTCTCTCTTGAGGACAGGGCCAGCTTTGAACGAAACTAAGCACGTTTGTATCAGCTTTCAAAGAACCCTTCTATGGTGGTTTGTGGAAAACAATTTATAAATTAGTATTCCATAAAACTCAGGAATTCTATGGGTTTCTGTAAAAAAATAAATAAAAAAATAAAATAAAATAAAGCTAGAAAAAACTCAAATAAACAACTTAATCCTTCATCTAAAAGAACTAGAAAAAGAACAGCAAGTAAAGCCCAAGAGTAGTAGAGAAAAGAAAATAATAAGATTAGAGTGGAAATAAATGACATAGAGGCTAAAGAAACAATACAGAGGATCAATGAAGCAGGGAGCTGGTTCTTTGAAAAGGTAAACAAGATCGATGAACTTTTAGCCACACTCACTAAGAAAAACAAAAGAGACAGGACTCAAATAAATAAAATTAAAAATGAGAGTGGAGAAATAACAACTGACTCAACAGAAATACAAAGAATTGTAGGAAAATACTATGAAGAACTGTATGCCAAAAATTTAGATAACCTAGATGAGATGAACAAATTTCTTGAAACATATAATCTTTTAAAAATCAATCTGGAAGAATCAGAAAACCTAAACAGACCAATTACAATAAATGAGATCAAAACAGTTATCAATAAACTCCCAACAAACAGAAGCCCTGAGCCTGATGGCTTCACAAGTGAATTCTACCAAATATTCAAAGAACTAGCTCCTATCCTTCTCAAGCTCTTTCAAAATATTCAAGAGACTTTCAAGATCCTTTTATGAGGCAAGCATAATTCTGATTCCAAAACCAGGAATGACACAATGAAAGAAAATTATAGGCCAATACCCCTGATGAATTTAGATACTAAAATCCTCAACAAAATATTAGCAGACCAGATCCAGCAATATATGAAAAAAAATCATACACCATGATCAAGTGGGATTTATTCTAGGGAGGCAAGGTTGGTACAGTATTTGCAAATCAATCAATGTGATTCATCACATAAACAAGAGGAAGAAAAAAATAATATTTTCAATAGATGCAGAAAAAGCATTTGATGAAATCTAGTACCCATTCATGATCAATACTCTCAGCAAAGTGGAAATACAGGAACATACCTCAACATGATAAAGGCCAGCTATGACAGGCCCACAGCTAACATCATACTCAATGGGAAAAAATTAAAAGCAATCCTCTTAAGATCATGAACAAGGCAAGGGTGGCCCTTTTTACCACTCTTATTCAACATAGTTCTGGAAGTCCTAGCCACAACAATCAGACAAGAAGAAAAAATAAAAGGCATCCAAATTGGAAAAGAAGAAGTAAAAGTATCATTATTTGCAGATGATATGATATTGAATATAGAAAACCCTAAAGTTTTGGTCAAAAAACTACTGGACCTGATAAATAAATTCAGCAAGGTGACAGGATATAAGATTAATACTCAGAAATCAGAGGCATTTTTATACACCAACAATGAACTGCCTGAAAGAGAAATTAAGGAAACAATCCCCTTCACTATTGCAATAAAAAAAATAAAGTACCTAGGAGTAAATTGAACCAAAGAGGTTAATGACTTGTACTCAGAAAATTATAAAAAACTGATAAAGGAAATCAAGGAAGATACAAACAAGTGGAAGCATATACCATGCTCATGGTTAGGAATAATAAACATCATTAAAATATCTATATTTCCCAAAGCAATGTATAAATTCAACACAATACCAATTAAAATGCAAGTGACATACTTCAAAGTTATAGAACACATATTCCAAAAATTTATATGAAACCAAAAAAGGACACAAATAGCCTCAGCAATCTTGAAAAGGAAGAATAAAGTGGGAAGTATCACACTTCCTGATATCAAGTTATACTACAAGGTCATTGTACTCAAAACAGCTTGGTACTGGCATAAGAACAGGTATATAAATCAATGGAACAGAACAGAGAACCCAAAAATAAATCCATGCCTTTATGGACAACTGATATTTGACAAAGGAGGTAAGAGCATACAATGGAGTAAAGACAGCCTCTTCAACAAATGGTGTTCAGAAAACTGTACAGCTACCTGCAAAAAAATGAAAGTAGACCAACAACCTACACCATTCACAAAAATAAACATAGTTCTGAAAGTCCTAGCCACAGGAATCAGACAAGATTTAAATGTAAGCCTTAATCAGATTTAAATGTAAGCCATAAAACCATAAACAGCTTTTTATTTCTCCTTCAATTTTAAATGATAGCCTTGCTGGATAAAGTAGTCTTGGTTGTAGGCTCTTGTTCTGCATTACTTTGAATATTTCTTGCCATTCCCTTCTGGCCTCAAGTGTTTCTGTTGAGAAGTCGAATGTCATTGTTATGGGGGCTCCTTTGTAGGTGATAGCCTTCTTTTCTCTAGCAGCTTTCAATATTTTCTCTTTATCACTTAGCTTTGGTATTTTAATTATGATGTGTTTTGCTATAGATTTCTTTGGGTTTCTCTTTAATGGAATTCTCTGTGCTTCTTGAACTTCTGTGACTTTTTCCTGCATCAGTTTAGGGAAGTTTTCAGCTATGATTTGATTGAACAAAGTCTCTATCCGTTGTTCTTTCTCTTCTTCTTCAGGAACCCCTATGATGTGGATGTTATTGCTCTTCATGTTGTCACAGAGAGGTCTTAGAGTTTTCTCTGACTTTTTGAGTTTCCTTTCATTTTGCTACTCTGCTTTCATGCCTTTGTTTATCTTGTTCTCTGACTCACTGATTTGATCCTCAGCTTCATCCATCCTGTTTTTAACTCCTTTCATTGTGGTCTTCATTTCTGATGTTGTATTTGTCATTTCTGACTGATTCTTTTTTATTATTTCAATGTCCTTTATTATGCTTGCTATCTCTTTATTTATTATAGTTGTTCATTATGACCATCTATTGTTGTTTTAAGATCTGTGAGCATGCTAACAATCATTATTTTAAACTCTGCATTGGGTAATTTGGTTATATCTGACTCATTCAAGTACTTTTCTGGGGATTTCTCTTGATTCATTTGTGTTGCATTTCTCTGCCTTCCCATTTTGCCATTGTATAAGAAGGATGTGGCCACTGGAGTCCAGTGGGTGTGGCCTCTGTGTACCCTAGGTGTGGTCTGTCTGCAGGCCCACCACCCCCTCTGCTGCTGCCTCTGACGTTTGGATATGGGCCTTGCAGGTACTGGCCAGCTGCAGCTGTCGCTGCTGTTTCTGCCTCTCCTCCACAAGAGGGGCTGTGTTCATGTGCCTGGGTCTACAAGCCTCAGCCAGCCTCAGCTGGCCTTGGCCTTCGCCCTGCCCCCACAGTGGGGCTGTGGGCTGCACTGGGGTCGCAAGCCTTGGCACTGCAGGCAGGGGTGAGCACCTTTGCTCAACCGGGGGTCCCCGCCTGTTCCAGGCTTCCACCTCACCCCCATGGGTTGAGCTGTGCTTACACATTGGCCACAAGCTCAGGCCCCTCAGCCAGAGGGGTTTTCACCTCACCCCCTTTGGCAGAGCACTGCTCATGCGTGTGGTGCAGGCCCTGCCTCCTGACCGCTTTCATACATCCCCTCTGACCCTTCCAGGCAAGATTGAGCTCATGCCACACCTCAGTCATGGCTGACCCGGCTTCTGCCCCTGCTGACAGGACTATGCTTCCATGTCCCGCCGCCGCCTGCCCTTCAGTGAGCCCTCAGCAGTGTGGATGAGGGTGATGCAGCTCAGACCCTAGCACTCCATACTGTATTTTTGAAGGCTCCCTTTTTCTAAGCAACTCTGCTCTGAGTGCCATAGGAGAGCTTGTTTGGTTGGTGTCCTGCTTCCCTTTGCTGGTATTGCTGGTTCCAGGGGAAATATTCTTTTCAGATTTGGGGAGTGACTCAGCCTAGTGGTTAGGATGGCTGTCCCTCTCAATGTTTCTCCCTGTGCCTCCTAGATTACACTCTCTTCTTGCTACTCCAGTCCTCTCCTCTGTCCCTGTCCCCCCGAGCCCTGGGTGAGTGGTTGTGAAAGAGGTTTCCTGTGTGGTTCCTTTAAGAAGAATCCTGGGTCTGAGCAATCTGTCTCTTTCTTACAAACAGTATCCTGACTTGTTTTGCAGCTAAATACTGTCCTTACGCTTCTTTTAGGCTCTGGGGCTGCAGGCTGGGACTTTGTTTCAGGGGCCCAGGACCCTTCCCTCTCTGCTAAACTCACTTCCCACCACACGAGTCTCTCTGGGCTGCTGTTCACTCCCACGAGCTGGGCAGCCCTCTCCACATCTCTGCTTTTCCTACCAGTCTCAGTGTGGCTTCTTCAGTGTTCCTTGGTTAAAGAGTCCTCTTAGTTTAGTTCAAAGTTGGTTTTCCCAGATGATGGTTCTTAAAATTATGTTGTAATCCACTTTTGTTCTGAGAGGTTGAAATTGGTACGTTCGCCTACTCCATCGCCATCTTGCTGCCCCACTCCTGATCTTTAATAATAAAAAAAACTTCTTTATTTTTAATGAGAGAACAAATGAGTAAATTTGCAACTCAGAATGAATGCTCTTTAATACATAAGAGAATCAATGTACTATGTGATCCAGCAATTCTATTCTTAGTATTTATCTGAAAATAAAAACAGACCTAACTCAAAAAGACAGATGGATTATTTATAATAGCCAAAATACAGAAACAACCTATGTGTCTATTGAGGGATGAATGGATAAGCAAAAATACATATTATATATTATATATATAATAGAGTATTATTCATCCCTAGAAAAAAGGGAAATTCTGTCGTTTGTGACAACATGGATGGTACTTGAGGGCGTTTATGCTAAGTGAATTTAGTTAGACTGAGAAAGACAAATATGAGCTCATTAATATGTGAACTAATTACAAAAATAAAAGACAACCACAGCTGACTGCATACCTTGACTAAAAGCCCAGTTCTGCTTCTGTAGGTCGTACTATGCGTGTATGACCTGTCTGGTAGAAAGCTCTAGAACGCCACAGGACAAAGAATGAGATGTCCAGCAGGGTCAGTCCCAGGTGGCCCAGTATACATAAAGTGAGCCCTGTAAGGTCAGAGTTCACAGTCTAGGCAGGAATGAGTAGACCTGAGCTAATCTGGGACCAGCTGGGAAGAATGTGGGAGCCAAGAAGGTTCAAAGGACCCTGGGAGCTGACAGTCATTTGGACTGAGGTATGGTGAGGAGCCATGTGAAGTGTATAGATGTGGCCAGGAAAAGGCAGAAACTGGGACTGTGAGGGGCATAGGTGGTTGAATTCAGCCTCCAGCTGGGGCTGATCCATCTGCCACCCTTTTCCTTTTAGTTTACTTGTAGTTGTTTTTTTTCCTCAAGGTTAAAAGCATTAGTTATGGCTCTTAACAGGCTTACGTGCTTTTATTTTTTCCTCCAGAGAGGAAGGAACCCTGAGTTCCAGTCTCAACCATCAACTGTCTGACTCTAAAAATATCACCTGTGGTTGTGCTGATATTTTATTTATATTTGCCTCCTTACTGGGTCTTCCCCTACACTGGACTGTTATCTTCATGGATGAGGAATTGTGACACTTTCTCCTCTGTGTCCCTGGTGCATAACACTGGGCCTGACACATAATTGGTCTTAATTATAAATGTTAGACAAATGGTTTGATGCCTTATGCACTTGGCCATTCTGAACATGGGCTGCTTTGGTGCAGCTTGAGGCAGTGGTGTTCTCCCAAACAGAAGGTGGCTTACAAAATGGACATAAGAACTTTAAACTACATTTTTATCTTTAGCTCTGTATTTATTAGTTAATGGTTTTTGTAATGACCCAGTAGACCCTTTGCTGATGACCTGTTTGCAGAGACAACAATGACTTAGTCACAAGTTTTCTCCTGAGGGTCTGTGTAGAATGAGGGCTTTGATGACACCCAGATGACTTGTCCTCTGGGAGTGAGTCTGTCTTTACTTATCTCAGAGGCAAAGAGGGTGGTGGGTGCATGCAGACTTCCCAGGCTTGGTCCAGACTCCGCTTCTGGCTGTATGAGCACTTGAGCTCTGTGCTCAGTTCCCTCATCTAGACATGACAATGAAACAACAATACCTATGTCTAGGATTGATTCTTGAGATTAGATGAGTTCATATGCGTCAAGCACTAGATCTCACAAAGCACTATATGTTTTAGCTCTCCATTAGATAATCCATTATTAGTTATCATTATTATTGTGACAATGAGGAAAAATGGGAGCTGTCTAATGAAAACCATTGTTGTATTTATGACTGTTACATATTGAAAAGATTTTTCATGATGCCTTGCACTGTCCTTTATGCATGTTTGTTTTGTAGCTTTTATGTCACTGAAACTGATTAAACGGGAACAATTTTTGAGCTGCTATAGCCAGGAAAACTATTTCATGGCATTATCTAAAAAAGAAAAATAACTCATCGGGTTTCTTTGCTTAGTAAAGGAAAAATCCCTTTTCTCAGTACTCATGCCCTTGCATGACACCCTCCCTGAGTTCGGCTGGAACCTGTGACTTGCTTGTAGGCAGTACGATACGGCAAATGTGAAGGCATTTTGCAAATGTAATTAAGGTCCCATATCATTGGACCTTGAGTTGAAAGGAATACTACCTGGGTGGGCCTGACTTAAATAGGTAAAGTCCTTAGGAGAGGGGATGGGCCGTCTCTGAGGTGAGGGGCCCTGTGCTGGCCTTGGAGAAGCGAGAAGCGGTGAGCTCTGCAGCTGCAGAGAATAAGCCCCCCGCAGTCCCTCAGTCCAGGCTGAGTGTGAGGCGCCGGCTTCTCCCTGCTGGGCCTCCGAGGTGATGCAGCACAGTGACAGCAGGCTCCTGGGCAGAGGCCCGGCCTAGCCACGCCCACACTCCTCCTGACCATGGACTCTGAGACCATGAATGTGTATTGTTTTTAGCCTCTTCTTTTGTGGCAATTTTTAAAGTACCAGTAAAAACTAATACAAAGTAAGCTGATTATTTGGCATATCAAATAATATTCCTTGAGAAAATCATGATGCATCTTTTTATCTTTTCCTAATGGTTATTAAAATTTCAGGAAAATGTAGAAAGGGAGATAAAAACAACAACCCAATTTAAAAATGGGCAAAGAAAAATTGAATCAACATAATTTTAAAGATATACAAATGGTTGATAAATATATAAAACAAACATTCATCATTATTAGGGAAATACAAATCAAAACCAAAATGAAACACCACTCCACACACTCACTAAGGGGACTATGATAAAAAGGATGGACAGTAAAAACTATTGGTGAGAATGTAGAGAAATAGGACACTTACACATTGATGGTGAGACTGTAAAGTGGTGTGATCACTTTGGAAAATAGTCTGGTATTTCCTCAAAAAGGCAACATATAGATTCCCTATGGCCCAGTGTAAGGCCAGGAGCCACCATCGTGGCCATTCACATGCAGGTTCGCATTGGATTCGGACAGTCAGTAAAGAAACAACGGAGCCAAGAACTGGTGGGCCACCATCTTTAATTCTAGCTTGTACCCGGCGGGCAAGTAAAAACACACACTGGGCTCCAAAACCCACTCACATTCAGTGCTCACAAAGCTACTGATTTATCTGAGTTTCCTAGAATCAAAGGTCTCTAGCTCACCAGACTTATTCACCTCTGTTCCCCATCTCCTTCCTTCTCCCCGCACAAACTCTGTATAAACTGGCTTCTCACTCAACACTCCACCATCTTGGCTGCTTCTCCTGGCCTACTCCACGTGGCCTCCTTCTCTGCTCTCTGCTCTGCTCTCTAATGATAATCTCAGGAACCAAGAGAGCAAGCTCTTATTCTGCCCCCATTTTATAGTGTAGATTCAAAACCTTTAATCCAATATACAAAATAGGGAAGTCTCTAATACAAAGTCACTTCTCTGAGGCATGACTGGATTGTACCACCCCACATCAAAACGGGTGGGAAAGGCTTAATCCCAAATCCAAGCCCCAGGCTACAAGGATTCTGCCTGCCCACAGAGACACACATTAATATCACCTGGGCAACGGCCTCCACGTGGGCAGCACCATCTTTAACAAAGTGAGCATAATACATTTTATCTGCCCAACACCCAGTAATTCCATTCCCGGAGAATTTAAAACATACGTTCACAAAAAAATTGCAAATAGTTTTTATGGTGGCACGATTTACAACAGCCAAAAGTGGAAACAAGCCAGATGTACAACAGTGGATGAATGGGTGAAAATGTTGCATATCCATACATTGAAATATTATTCAGCCATAAAAATGAAGTACTGATTCATTCTACAATATAGATAAATCTTAAAAATATTAGCCTAAGAGGAAGAAAGCAGATGTATAAGGCTACAGATTACATGATTTCAACTAAATTAAATATCCAGAATAAGCAAATCTATAGAGACAGAGAGTAGGCTAGTGGTTTCCAGAAGTTGGGAGAAGCAGAGGACAGGGCAGTATGGGTAATGGTTTTAAAGTCTCTTTTCAGGGTGATGAAAATCATTCTCTAAGTAGGGGAATGCCTGTATAACTTTGTGAATGCTCTGAAAATTACTGAATTATACATTTTAAAAAGATAAATTTTATAGCATCTGAATTATATCTCAATATAAAACATGGATTTTGAATTCCTCCCATTTAAGAGTGCTCAAATACAGAAGTGATCAGGGCTAAAGTGGACAGCACAAAGTATGAACAACAAGAGTCAGTGACAGGATGCTTAGCAAAAGCTGCAAGAAGTTTAGATTGAAACAGATTGGAAGTTCTTCTATTCCTCATCCTGGCCAGAGGTTTCTCTCCAAACCTCCAAGACCTAGAACTGGACAGTCCCTAGATCAATGTCCCGGCTGGCCATTACCATAGTAGCTTGTGGGAATAGGTTCCTTTTCTCTTTCCTAGTTTGCATCCATCACCCTATCAGTCAATGGCAGGACCTGTTTAGGCTTCAGATGTTCAGTGTACAAGCTCTGAGTTACAAATTAGATGTGTCTTGCGTTCAGTAAGAAAGCAAAACAGCATTGGAAGCATGAAGGCCGGGCATACGTCCTTGTTGTCTGAGGCAGTATTATTTCGTCTGCAGCTGATTTTTTCAATGAAGCCTCCAAATCTAAATAACTTTCCTCTTAACTGTGTCTTCATTGACTTGGAGAATCAATAAATATTTTAAAATTGAACACAAGTAATCTGGGTATTTACTATAATACAAATGGTACATGGTCCGTTCTCTCAGCAAAGCTTGGTTAGTTAGGGTGTTAACTCAGTTAATGTTACACAATGCATCATGTCACACACAGTGCTAACAGGTAATACTTGATGTCACTTCATGAAGCTATGGTGGTTAAAGGGCAGGAATCTTTAAACTAGATAGTGGTGGTGTGGGAAGTTTCTCTGAAGAAGGACTATTTGAGATGAATCTTGAAATCTGGATTTGATGCCAATAACCAGAGAGAATGAAAAGGGAACTCCAAGCCAGAGAAAGGGCAGCATCGCCCTGGCCAATTGGCTCAGTGGTAGAGCATCAGGCTGCCATGTGGATGTCTCAGGTTAGATTCCTGGTCAGGGCACACTGGAGAAACACCCATCTGCTTCTCCACCCCTCCTCCTCTCACTTCTCTCTCTCTTCTCCTCCTGCAACCATGGCTTGATTGAAGCGAGTTGGTCACAGGCACTGAAGATGGCTCCGTGGGCCTTCTCCTCAGGGACTAAAATGAGCTCAGTTGCTGAGCAACAGAGCAATGCTCCAGATGGGCACAGCATTGTCCCCTAATGAGCTTGCCGGGTAGATCTCAGTTGGGGCACATATGGGAGTCTATCTATGCCTTCCCTCCTCTCACTGAAAGAGGAAGGAAGGAAGGAAGGAAGGAAGGAAGGAAGGAAGGAAGGAAGGAAGGAAGGAAGGAAGGAAGGAAGGAAGGAAGGAAGGGAGGGAGGGAGGGAGGGAGGGAGGGAGGGAGGGAGGGGAGGGGAGGGGAGGGGAGGGGAGGGGAGGGGAGGGGGAGGGAAGGGAAGGAGGAAGGGAGGGGAGGGGAGGGGAGGGGAGGGGAGGGGGAGGGAAGGGAAGGGAAAGGAAGGAGGAAGGGAAGGAAGGAGGAAGGGAAGGAAGGAGAGGGAGAGAGACAGAAAGAAAAGAAAGAAAGAAAGAGAGAGAGAGAGAGAGAGAGAGAGAGAAAGAAAGAAAGAAAGAAAGAAAGAAAGAAAGAAAGAAAGAAAGAAAGAAAGAAAGAAAGAAAGAAAGAAAGAAAGAAAGAAAGAAAGAAAGACTCACATGAAGATAGGCCAGAATGCTCACTGCATGCCCTGGGAAGCATGACTGGAGCAGCTCGCCAAGGGAGATTTGCTTTGGGAAGTAATGAGAGAGAAGTCTGAAAATGGATGGAAAGGAAAGGGAACCCTCATTTCTGAGGAGGCACAGTGAGAGGCATGTTCTGTTACTTCTGTAGGTTTGGAAATGGCCTATGAGGTTCACCACTTTAGTTTGCTCTTCTCTCTCAAAGCTTAGAGGAAAAATAAATCTAAAACTTCCCAAACCTTGGAATTAACTATACCTCCCCAGAGAAGACTTCCCCACATCCCTGGGAAAACCTCAGGCAGCACAAACAGAGCCCTGTCTAATGCCCATGATGATGTATACTGAAAGCTTTCTTTGGAAAAGTCTTGGACCATGGTAGTACATGAGCCCAGTATTTATTCTATGATGCAGTTGCCCTCACACAGGATGCTCTTGATTACCAGCTCTGTCCACAATGATGCCACGCATACACGTTGGTGTGGACATATAGAACAGGTTTTCAGCATGGCTGGCTTACAGTTGGCGGCCAGTCAAATTCTCAGTCCAACTCGTGCACAGGCAGCTTCACAAATCTCAGACAGAACAGCTTTGTGCCTACTGCTCTACCTCGAAAGAGAAGTGTACCTTTTATAGTTCTTCTTGGCTTATGTTCTTGGCACTTTAGGGCCTTTTTCTTTGGAGACATATAAAAAGTGGCTGTGCCATTCGGGAGCCCTGCTTTTCCATTCTGGCTTATGGAGTGTTCGTGGAATATTGAGGGTACTGAGTGTGACCTCTGCAAGCCCTGAAGGGTGTATGTCCTAAAAGTTAGAGACCTATTGTTTGTTAAAGAAATTTGCCGGTCCCTTAGCACAGGAAAATTGCCCATGGAAAATTGATGCTTTAAGCAAAGGAAGAGAAATAAGCTGTTTTATCCTCATTTCTATCTGTGATTGCTTTATGATGGTGGCAGTGATGGGCAAAGAGCCACATGAGTTACTTTCTCCACAAGAAAATTCCTTTGCAAGCCATGGAGATCCTTGGGTGGCATCTCTAGACAGAGTATCTGCATGTCCATTCAAACTAAACTCAGATCTCCAGGTGGGCCAGTCTTCTCCTCACCACATCATGCCATGAATACTTCTTTCTCTGCACCTGGAAGTGTACTTTTCCTCTAGTGAACACACCAACCCTCAGTCACTGTTTATCTCTTTTTCATGCCCCAAGTCTCATGCCATCATCTTCCTGACACTGTCCCTGGTTAGTTCAGCCCACAGAAATGACCTCCCACTTGATTCCCACTGGCCCTCCCCCTACACGCTGTCATGTTCGTACTTGTTGTTTTCGTGACCACATGGTAAAGTCCTCGGGCACGGGCTCCTTGAGGGACTAAATTACAGTGATTAGAAGGACAGTGAAAAACTGATTTTGTAAGAACACAGTGGTAACATCATTGACACATTTGTTTTGCCTATGCAAAGAAATAGAAGTCATGCAGACTTTGCAGAAATTGTTATTATTAGGAGAACATCATCAAAAGAGGGTGGCCCGTGTTGTTGCAAAAGGTAATATTTCCTTCTTTTTCCATATGACCTCACTCATTTGAGGAATCTAAGGAACAATGTGAACTGAGGAACGGAATTAAACCTAAAGGGAAGGGGAGGGAGCTGTTGGGAAGGGTCAAGGGAGATGTTGAGGGGCATACGGGGGAGGGGGGATGCATTCGGGGTGACACTAGAATCTATGCAAACACAATAAATTTAAAAAAAAGGAGGGTGGCCCACAGCACCACATTCTGATTTTAGAAGCCTGTTCTTTGTCCTTCCCAAACATCTATCTCCCTTAGAAAAGCCAAAACTGGAGGGGCTGGAGCCAGAGTTGGGGCTGATACAACTACTTGGAAGTTATTGGGTCTCGAGGAAGAGATGGGCAAACACAGCAGGGCTCCGGAGCGCTCTGGAGCCTATTCTCTATGCGGGGCTCCATGGGGACTCTCGGTCCTGCTTTCCGGTGGTTTTAGACTTTTAAGGGCCATGGATCTGGGACGCTCTTGCTCGTCATTATTTTCTCACTATCTAATAAAGGATCTAGCACATGTTTAGTAAATATTTGCTAAGTGAAATCAAAAATAACCTGGCTGGATAGCTCAGTTGATTAGAGCATCATTCCAATGTGCCAAGGTTGTGAGTTCAATCCCTGGTCAGGTCACATACAACAATTAACCGGTGAATGCATAAATAAGGGGAACAAAAAAAGTCAGTGTTTCTTTCTCTCTCCCCCTTCCTCTCTAAAATCAATAAACTTTAAAAATTAATTTTAAAATTTCATAGAGAAAAATAACAGAACGATATATGAGGAAGGAATATGCTAATATTTCTGAAAGTTAAGGAAAGATAGTAACCCTCCCAAAGTGTCTTTGAGTGTGCTTGAATGTGGCTTAAATGAGAATGGCCATTCCTGAGCTTTCACTGGGGCAAGTTAGGTGCTGCGTCCGCTTGGAAAGGGCAATGTCATCTCCATTCAGCATACCAACAGTTTAACCATTGCTTTGTGTCTTAGCCCATGAGAACTTGTCAATTCCAGTGAGCCCCGTATGGCCTTCACCTTCCAACTTCAAAGAGTGCTAAGCAAATGGTAGCTGATCTTGTAAGGCAGGGGCCTTAACAACAAATACTAAAAGGCTGGTGCTTAGAATAAGCCAAAGACACAAGATGCTGCCTACATACCTCTGCCCTGACTGAGATTTGACCTTCTCTGACATTGCCTAGAACTTTTATAGCTGGTATATTTGTACCTTATGGGAATTTAAGGCCCAAGGAGTTCCTGTGACCCACTTTTGCACAAATGTCTTTGTCAGTCACAGAAGGCATGGTCGCTGCAGCTGGCAAGTGGTCTCAGCAGTCAGGTCTCTCAGGAAATTCCAGGTTGGCCACAAGCATTTCAAGACTCCTGGAAATTCTCTACTGGTCTAACCCAAACACACAGGGGTGGGGTTTCAACAGGGCCAGGTGGGCCCAGGAGGCATGGAGGTGTTTACCCTGTTGGGCCCCTGTGCGTGCTAGGACCGAGGAGGGGGAGCCTCATGCAGCAAGGGGCCCTTTCTAACGTGTGGGGCAGCTCCCTCCAAGGAAGGACTGCTGGCTGGCGCCTCCCACCCTTCCAGGAGTGCCAGCCTGTGTTCTCAGTTGCGGTTTCCCGGCATACAGCAGACAGCAAGAGCCTGCAAGCGTCTCAGGGTGCCTCTGCTCTCCCTCTGCTGTGTCCTGGCCCAGCCTGAGTGCGCGCCTGGAGAGAAGGGTGTCTAGAGGGAGGCGCGCGAGGGATCAGCTCCCACTGCTGCTGGCCTCACCTCTAACCACAGGAAAACTTTCCACCATTTCCATTATTTCTGGCGTAGAGCCACACTGTAGGAAGACAGACTTGTTGTTCAGAGAAGAGGAAAGATGGAGTCTGGTGAGGAAGTAAGTGAGGCAGGAAGGAGGGAAGGATAACAGGAACAAGCAGAGAGAAACAAAGGCAGCGAGGAAAGCGCTGTGCAGCGGCTGTTCCTGGGCGAGTCCGGCTGTCGGCAGGTCTCAGAGCAGCAAGCGTGTGACCAAGTTAGACCGGTCCAGGTAATCACGCCTTATGTTCAGTTGACACATTCTGACCTAACTACTCTGATAGAACTTCCTTTGAACCTATGTCATTCAGAGTAACTTCAATATTCATGAGGGGAAGGGCTGTGGATCTCAAGGTTGCTTGATTCATTATTAAATAAAATCTGGATTTTTTTTTTCAAATAGCTCCAAGATAAAAGTGTCTGGCTCCCACTCATAAAAATAATAAAGAAACACACACGTGAGCATGTTGCCTTGTAGGCACCAAGAGTGACTTTGGGCCATGTTCATTTCTGACTCACTTCTTCTCCAAAAACATGAGAATCCAAACTGAGGATTACTGGTTATAGGAATAACTTGCAATCCTCTCTGATTTTATTTTCCAAGAATCATTGATCATACACTTTAGTGCTAAGATTATTAGTGCTAAGATTTTTAATTATTATTAATTAAAAATTACTTGCATTGCACCTCAGAAAAGACTGAGACACTAAGACTTAAGATTTACAGCTCCTGCTCTGGCTGGGCGGTTCAGTGGATAAAGCATTGCCCTCTGCACTGAGATTGCCCTGGCCAGGGCATGTATGAGAAGCAACCAATAAGTGTGCAACTAAGTGAAACAACTAAGTGAAATGAGTTGATGCTTCTCTCTCTCCTTCTCTCTCTCTCTCTCTTTCTCTCTCTCTCTCTCTCTCTCAATAGAATTTTTTTAAAAAAAAGAAAAAAGATTTATAGCTCCCACAGCTGACTTTCCTAGATAATCCAAGAACAAAGATTATTATTGACTAGATGTACAGCGAACAGTGAGACACTTCTCCCCATCCCAACAGGAGCTACAACAGAAGAAATAATAATGATAATGCCATACTGAGGGTTAAACTCTAAAATCTTAATGGATCAGAGCAGATAGAAGCAAATTTCGGAGGCACTCTGTGTCCTGGGAAAGAAAAATGAGAGGAAGAATAGAGAAGTCTACAGTTAAAGAGAAGGAAGAAAAGCAGCCAGCATAGCAAGCATTTCCATGAGCAAGAAGGGAAAGATAGCACATCCAGTTACACAGGACAGGGAGGGGGGGAGGCTGGCAGAACAACGGGGATGGAGAATGGCTCCCTCCTGCCCTGAGAATTGAATATTGTCTTTAGACCATGAGTCATCACAGTCTTTCAAAGGCTGAATTCTATGTTTCTTTTCAATACACATCCCACCCTAAAAAGACATCTCTGGAAAAGGCTATTAAGAACTTAGTCACTAAGATAATTTCTACATTTTTCTTTTCATTATAGATTCTCTTTTAACAATTGATCTTTTACCTGTAAGATTTACATTACGATTGCTTCTGTGAGGTTTATAGAAATTTGAAATTTAACAACATTAATGTTATAATAAAGTAGTAAATAAGGCTTTGAAAATGTCTGTCTGATAATTTTAGTATTAACATTCAAAAAGATTTTCTCTTAACCTCTGGGCAACTACTATGATTTTTTAATCAGGAGATTGGGGGTTGGGGTGCTCCTAGGCCTGCCCTAAACCTCTTAAATCCTTTAGGATCCCACTGGTCAGAATTTCCTAAATGACCCTGAGGCCATTTCAAGCGTGGGTTAAAGCTAGGGAGGAAAAAAGAGAGAGAGAGGCCTGACCTGTGTTGGCGCAGTGGATCAACTGTCAACCTGGAACATTGAGTTTGCCGATTTGAAACCCTGGTCAAGGCACATATGGGAGTTGATGCTTCCTGCTCCTCCCTGTGCCCTTCTCTCTCTCTCTCTCTCTCTCTCTCTCTCTCTCTCTCTCTCTCTCTCTTCTCTAAAGTGAATAAATAAAATCTTTAAAAAAGGGGAGGGGTTAGCAGGTAACACCACCTGGTGAGGCAAGGGCAAAGCTTGAAGAATCCCGACAACTGAAACCAACAAAAGTGCTGGTGCTGGTCCAGTGGGCCAGGGGAATTTTTTAAATATAGTTAGAGTCTGACACCTTTTATCTGGTCAGTGGACACGCTCATTCCATTGACAGCCTGTTTAATCATTCATTCTATTCACCTGGATGTTAGAGAAGCTCAAATAATTTATTTAAATAAAACAAAATAAGAGGGGAAGTGATTTAAAAACCCTCAGGACAATGTGTTTAAAACTTAGAACTTTTTGATAATGATGGCATCTTCCCTGCAATAAGCAGGAGCCACAGACTGCCCTCATCCCCTGCTGTCCACTCTGTGCTCACTGCCTGAGAGAGATCACCTGCCACCGCAGTTGATGGCTCCAAGAGTCATCACTCCAGGGGGTCCCTCTCACCGAAGGCCCTGCTTCTCTACTAGGAAACCAGATGAAAGCCCCACAAGGTCCCAGAGCAAGAGCACATTACTTGTTTATCCAGTTCCTAGCATGATAGCTCATAGTAGGCATTCATAAAGATTCATTAGATAAAATGAATAAACATTGTTTCCCGATGTCTATCACTGAGTCTATTCACCAAACATTTCCAAACTCAGACCAGAATCTCCTCCTCTTGCTCCCTTGACACTGTTCTATAAGAACCCAAAACTTGACATTTGCAGTCAGCTTATGTTTCTCTTCCCTGGGCCCTACGACATGGGTTCTACCAACTTCTCCTTTAATACATCTGATTATCTCCTTTGTCCTCCTACCAGCAGCCAAGGCCACAGTACCCACCTCAAGCTTGTAATATAGTAATAACAGCTCTCCTTCTGATTCTCTAGTTTCTCCCTGATTGATACATCTAGTAAACTGGAAATGTGTCATAACAGGGCTTTCTAGCTTCCTGGCCTACAACAGCTGTATGTTCATGCTCAAACCATGCACAGAGGCAGCACTGCACCAAGGAGCAAGCACTGAATGACCCTTCTGCCACTGAGACCCTGTGAGAGCCTGGGGAAGTTGCCTCACCACCCTGAATCTCCATTGCCTCAGCCGTTAAGACATGAGGTCTGGAATAGATGGCTTCCAAAGGTGAGTCTACACTGAAATATTGCCCTTGGTATCCTGCCAGCTCCACAACTCCCTCCATTGACTTCATACTCATCATCCACTTAATCTATGCCCCTACCTCCAGTCCATACAGACCACTTACCTTCCACTCCTATCAGGTTTCCTAGTCTACACCAAGAGGCTCAATTCCAGCACTGACTCTTGCTCCATCTGAGTTTTTTCTCTACATGATACACCCCACCCCACCTCCTTATCCGTTCAACTTCTGTACCTCAAGGTTCAACTCATGTCCAACATCTATGAAACCTTCCCCCCGCCAGCAGTGACATCCCTTTTATCCCAGTCCCTGCAGCATAGTGCCACACTGTCTCCCCACGCAGACACTCGTAGAGAGGAAGGACTCCACAGGGAAACAACAAGGAGCCTTCTGGTGAAGGGAGTGGCAGTAGGTTGTACACTTCTGAAAGCAAGTGACATGTTTAACACCAATTCTTCTTTATTTAATGTTTTGTTTTAAAGCTACATGGTTAGATGATATGGAGGAAAATGTATCCTCTTGGTAATTAACTATGGAAGAATTTTCCTTTGTAAGAATCATGTATGTGTTACAAGAAATAAGAAAGATACTTTGAAAGGACAAAACCCTGGAGAATATGCTGAAGTAACAGTAGATGGAACCCTAAATGCCCTCTTGGGATGGTGTTTCCTATTAAGCACAGGGCTTGCATTGTGCTGAGCACTGAGAGGAGCGAAGTCTTCCACTGAAACAGAATAGTGAATGGGTCTTTTCCTGTTGTCTGGAATCTTGGACATAGTCCCAAGCTGAGAACAATAGAGAAAAGGTAGCCCCACATTCCAAGGAGCGATGTTAAACACACGCGTGGGACTTACTAAGAAACAGGAACACCGACCGACCCTGTGATTTTCAACCTCCCTACATACCTGCCTATTGAGGAGAACTGGGAAGGGAATGGTATCTGAATGCAGACACTGGAGCCTGCTCCTCACTTATAGAAATACAGCTATGTAACCCTGTTTGGAAACAGAAAAGGAATCAGACTGAAATTCAGTTGTTTCCGATATGTTACAGGCTGAATAGGATGGGGTAGTGTTCAAGAATGTGGCCTTTGACTTATTTATAACTGGGTTCAAATCGTAACTGTGCCATTTAGTAGCCAGAGAAATTACTTCGTCTTTTTGAGTCTATTTCTACATCCTTAAAAAATGCAGATAATAACAGTACCTACTTCATAAGGTCTTTGTGAAGATTAAAAGAAGTGATATTTGTACTGCGCCCGGCACAGAGCCTGTCCCCTGGTCAGTGAATGTGAGCTATTATATATGAATCAGACACTCACCCCGCTGGCAGTGGAAGCTTTCCTCAGGAAGGCACGTTCTTCTCCCTCTAGATAGAACACAAATATTTATTCTTTACATGAAAAGTCCCTTTCCTGTTTTATAAGAGTTTTTACTTCCCAAGTAAACAACTATAAATCACAAGTATACATCTGGATCACGGTGGCTAATAGAGAGATCCCATAGACAGCATGCAAAAATGATGAAAAACCTGTTTTGCAGTTTTCCTAGACTTTTGCAGCTGATGAGGGCCCTACGGTAGGAGAACCATCCACTCAGTGTTAAGCAGTTTCCTGACTCTATCAACAAGCATAGTTATCTTTCCATTTCATCCTAATTGTCATGTGTGATGGTAATAAAAAAACAACTTAGGAGACACAGGGAGTCACACAAAGAGTCACATTGTGAATCAACTTCATTTTTAAGAAGGGGTCGCCCTATTTAGACAAAACTGGTTCCGCTGGTGATGATGACATTATTGAGGGACTGTTCCATTAAGCATCAAGGAACACTGAGCCATGCTCATGATATTTTTCCACGTTTCCAATGACTCACATATTGCCTAGGTTAGAGAGCATTCCTCTGGGTGCCTGGAAGACACTGGCTCTTTCGTCTCTAACTTGCCTGACCCTGCCACAGATAGTTACTGTGTGACCTTGGATGTCTTACAGCCCTACTCAAACCAACTGAGCTAATTGGCTTAGACACTCATAGGGAGGATACGGGGACCTCACCTCTGGGATGACAACACCCTATTTCTAAAACGGCCTGTGGGACATTTACAGGGTCATGGTCATGTTATTTGCATGCATATTGGAAATGAAAATCTATTCCAGCTACAAATACCAGAAGTTATAAATACACCAGAGGAAAACCAAACAGTCAGTTAGCATTATCTCAGAATACTAGGAAAGTGAGCCAACTACGTTCGTGGTTACAAAGGCTTGGACAAAATACTATGGCCTTTGAAATCAGATGTTTTCCTTATGCTAATTTTGTAGATAGCAACTTTTGCCTGACATTTTTATGGTTAAACCAAGGACAGCATAAAATATATGTAGTTTTTGGAACTCCATTTATATTGAAATCACTTCTCTGTGTGCTTGTAAAGCAGCAGGAAGCCTCAGACTGGTCTCCAAACTTCTTTAAACTCTTTCCCTAACCTCATTCTTAGCAACTGGAAGACACCAGTCAACTCAACTCCTTACCTCCTCCAAGTTCAAGTTCAGTGTGAAGTTCAGATCTTAGGGCTTTAGAGCAGGTATAATGCCAGTGGCCGAGACCAGGCAGGTTCCCATTGAATTCCTGCAGACAGTAGAGAAACTGCAGAGCCAGAAAGCATTGGCCATTTCTGCTTAATAAAGTCTTACAGCAGTAGATGAGCAAAGAGGCAGGGGAAAACTTCTCACGGCAGTAGGCGAACAAACAGCAAGACAGCCGCTCGCAGTGGTGGACAGGCAACCCGCAATCTGCGCTGAGGGCAAGCACCCATAGCCTTACACAGACTATACACACATGGTGCTGCCATGTGCTCACGCACTAATCAGGCAAAGCACAAGTGAGCAAGCCTATCAACAGTTGTTTTCCCAGCAGCAAGGTTCAGAGTCAGTCCATCATCATCTTTTATTCCTAAAAGGTTTTTTTTTTAATTTTAAAGATTGTTTTTGGCATGCAGACTTGAGCACTTTATTATCCTCAATAGGAAAGGTAGGAAAGCTATCTCAAGATATTTCACCTGGGATCTCAGAAAACTACCTGCGTTACAGGATAGGAGGGAGGGAAAAGTTGGTCCATAGCACCATCTCCTGGTCACATCTGGGTGTTGCACTCACAGAATGAGAAAATATTAGGAAACAGCAGAACACTACTAAGAGTGACTTTCAGGCCGGTAAAGTTCACCAAGCTAGTGAGAGTGTCAATGAACTATACTCAAAACATGAAAGTGTGAGTGTGGCCATCTCAGAAATTCCTAGCATATTAATTTGTGCCAAATATTAAATCCACTAATGTGGTGTAAACCCAGGTGTTACCAGAACAAGCCGGGTTCGGGGCAGCTTGTCACATTCAGCCAACCAAAAGAGACAAACGGACTGAGTATATGACTGTCTTTAATTCAGAAATACTGGTTCCCTGGAAGGCAGGGGAGTCCTGTCCACAAAGCTGCCTTAACACTCTCCTGGTGTTGGCAATTTTTATAGGGTTCAGGGAAAAAGAAAAAAAAAGGAAAAGTCCATGCAGTTAGTCACAGAACAATGTGCAAGAGGTGGGAGTTCAGATGAAGAAACATCTCCTCGGCAAGTTCTTCTGATGCACCACAGGCCTAACCAGCATGGTCCATCTGGCGTCCTTGGTAAATCTTCAAGGCAGTGGAGTCAGGTGTCTCCCAGGAACAGCCGAGACCTGGCTCCTCTGGGACCATCTGCCTCTGGGAATTATCTGTGAAAAAAACTCACTGTTTCTTAGGATACAAAGTAAAGATTAAAAATTGGTGGGGTAAGTTTTTAATTAGTTTATAGACTGCTAGAAAAACAGCTGTGTTGGGTTTGCTTGCTGGTTTGCTGGCTGCAAGACTTTGCTTGATTGGTGCGTGAGCAGGTGGCAGCACCATGTGTGGGTGGTCCGTGCGGGGCTGTGGGTGCTTGCACTCAGTGTGGATTGCAGGTGGCGGATTGCCTGCCCACCATTGTGAGGGGCCGTTTTTGCTATCTGTTTGCCTGAGAGATGGTTTTCCCCTGCCGGTTTGCTCGTCCACTGTTGCAAGTATTTGTTGAACGGAAATGGTCCAGAGCTTTTTGGCTCTGTGGTTTCTCTACCATCAGCTCAAATCCAATGTGGACCTGCCTGGCCTCTGCCACTGGCATTACATCTGGCATAGTGGACAGGATTCAGATCAAATCAGTATGGAGCCAACGACGCCCTTGAAGGGTGGGATAGAGGAATGGTTGTTCTCCAGCATATGGTTCCCCATGGATGTCCTTTTGGGGGCCATGGGCTGGGTGTTTTTTAAAGTCCTGTGAGAAGAAATCGAGAGCTCTGTGCAAGAGGCTGCTTGAGGTCGAGAGCTCCAGGATGAGCTGCAGACTGAGTGCCGACAGCAGCATGAGCTGGAATGATCCCTGGAGAAAGAGTTGCAGATGCGAGAACTGCAGGTCAGGCTATAGCCTGAGAACCAGCAATGGTATGAACTGAAACAAGCACTGAAGAAGGAGGCCAACCACTCTCAAGAGCTGCAGTGCGAGATGCAGGCTGAGCACCAATGTCGCCTGGAACTGGAATGGTCTCTAGAGAAGGAATTATGGGTTCACAAGTTGCAATTTTCCCTGGAAGCTGAACGGTGGCAGTGCCAGGTGGTGGAGAAACAATTGTGGGTTCAAGAGCTCAAGTCTCAGCTTCAGGCTGAGAGCTGGCAGCCACAGAAGCCAAAACAGTCTCCAAAGAAGCAGCAGCATCAGTGCCAGCAGAGTGACTCTGAATCAGTGGGAGAAGGTGTTTCTACCTCCTTCTTTTCTGAGGAAGAGGTTTGGGCTGCAACTGCCATCCACAGACTCAGAGCCAGGCTGCTGGTCACCCAGAAGGTAAAAACCCAGCAGCCAAGAGTGTCTCAGGGGCAGCCACAGCCCCCTCCCCAGGTAGTGGAGCACTCTGTGGTCTGGCCCTACACCCAGGCACAGCTGATGGAGTTGGGGGTGAAATTCAGGCAGAAACCCACTGAGCCCCTGGCAACCTGGGTGCTGCAGTTGTGGGTTATAGGGAGTAGATGGCATCATGCTTTCCAGAGCACAAATGGAGAAATTAGCCTCCATTACCATGTACTCCTCCTTGAGGCAGCATCTTCAGAACTGCCATGACAACCCAGAAAACCATACTCTATATAAGAATGGGTGATGGCTGCTGTTTGTACAGTCTGGCAGAATGCTGGAGACTTGCCAGGGGCAGTGAGTGGCAATCGTATACAGACCTGCCCTCAGCTCTTCAGGAACTGGGTATGAAGATTGCTACTTTCAACCCAAGGTCCCATGGGAGAGATGAGGAAGTATTTATAGCAGGGATGAAGAACCTTATTCTCTGTAGCATCCCATCAGCTCTTTTTGGGTCACTGGTGGCTATCTTGGGCCCCTTTGTGGGACAGCCCATCAACATGGTTACACAAATGGTGGTGGATTTGGGGAAGCTGGAGACAGCATTAGGCTGTGAGGGCTGCTGCCTATGCTGCTCCCCCACCAACTAATAAGAGAAATGGGCCTGTAAAGGCTACAGATGTGGATAGATTTTATTGCAACCAAGGAAGATAGAGAGAAATTAGATGGCCGGTCTAATAAAGTCCTGTTAGAGCTTTGGTGGCAGCTTAAGTCACAACAGAGGTTCCAACTGCTGAAAAAGTGGGGGAAGCAGGGGGCCCCGGCAACTGCCAGGAAAATGGCTGGCGTTCAGTTTACAGGATCCCCAAGACCCGTTGTCCCAGTTTGAATAGGGGGAAGGGCGAGGGGCCCATCCTACAGGGAAAGGTGTGGGCCAAAGACAATCCATAGCAGCAGCAGCTAACAGAACTGTTAAGGTGACACAAGCCTTGAATGTGTTTAACCCTGCTGGGCCCTGTAAGCTTGCTGAGGGGTTTGGATGGGGCTTGCGGCAATGGACAGAGTGCTTATGAAAAGATGCTCAGGATGGTTAATAAAGAGCTGTATGCTTGTCCCTGGCTGGCTGGCTCAGTGGTGGAGCATCGACCAGGTGTGTGGAAGGCCCAGGTTTGATTCCCAGCCGGGCACACAGGAGAAGTGCCCATCTGCTTCTCCACCCTCCCCCCTCTCCTCTTTCTCTGTCTCTCTCTTCCCTTCCTGCAGCCAAGGCTCCATTGGAGCAAAGTTGGCCCCGGTACTGAGAACAGCTCCATGGTCTCCACCTCAGGCACTAGAATGGCTCCAGTCGCAATGGAGCAGTGCCCCAGATGGGCAGAGCACTGCCCCCTAGTGGGCATGCTGGGTGGATCCCAGTCAGGCGCATGCAGGAATCTGTCTGACTGCCTCCCCACTTCTAACTTCAGAAAAAAGTAAAATTAAATTAATTTTTTTAAAAAAGAGCTGTATGCTAATTGCCTGTAGTGGACATTTACCTTGGAGATTTTCACAGACAGCTGGGCTATCATGAACTGATCATTGAGCAGTGTAATGGACTCTTAGACTGTGGCCAGAGCAGGGCACTGACTCACTTGCTGATTGGACACAGCTCTTGTGGACAGTAATATGAGAGACCCTCATGGAGGGCTGGCACCTATGGAGGATCTGCACCAGGAAGCTGTTCTCACCCAGTTGCAGAGACATACCAAGGACACTTTACTCTTTCAGATGGACATAGCCCTGGACTATACAGGCCCTCCCACGTACCATGGGGAAGGGGGCTAAAGGTAGCCCTCCAGTTAACACCCTGAGCAGAGTGCTCAGGGAGACATTGTGAAGGGCACCTTTGTAATAATTGTAATTATTGTATAATTTGTGTTGTTGCTGTAATCTGTTTCTGTAACATACCTTACTCTTCGCACAGGGACAATCACGAAAGATACCTGTCACGTACTGTGAAGCAAGCAACCCTAAGAGGGTGGAATATTGGGAAAACAGCGGCATTGGGCTTGCTCCCTGGTTTGTCAGCTGCAAGCACTTTGCTTGATTGGCGCATGAGCACAGGCAGTGCCACATGTAGGTGGTCTGTGTGGAGCTGTGGGTGCTTTCACTCAGTGTGGATTGCAGGTGACGGATTGCCTGCCCACTATTGTGAGGGGCCATTTTTTGCTGTTTGTTTGCCTGGGAGGCAATTTTTCCCTGCTGGTTTGCTAATTGTGAGAATTTGTTGAATGGCAATGGCCCAGGGCTTTCTGGCTCCACAGTTTCTCCACCATCTTCCAGAATCCAATGTGGACCTGCCTGGCCTTGGCCACTGGCAGTACATAGGCCTTGACTTTTCACAGTAAATCCTGTGCCTAGTCTTTTACAAACAACTATTGTGACTTCAACTCTCCTAATTGACAGGTCTCTCCCCATGTAAGCTTCCTCTGACATTTTGCAAAGGCAAACTTTTTGCTACATTTCAAAGTAAAGGTGAGGAAGCCATTAAGAGAGACTAGCAAGCAAATTAACTATTTCCTAACCCTTACATATCTCCTACTCATTACAATCCAAAGTCTACTTCTTACTGAGGCCAAATTTCTCACTTTGGGGCTCCCCTATCACAGGTATCCTAAAAGCTGGCAAGAACATGCAGCTGTTAAAAAGGAAAATTTTTAAATCCCCCAACAATGTGAGAAAATGTCCAATAGAATACTAGCAGGAGTATAATTGTAGTGTGCCAATTATAGTCATAAGGATATGGAAAGAAAGGAATGAGGACAAGTGAAAAGTGGGATGTATAAAGTTGGCAAAATAATATCACTTAATATTACATATGGTTTGTGCAATCTCATTTCCTGACGGTGTAGCTTATTCACAGGAAACAGCCTGCCAAGCAGAAACAAGCCAAGGATACCCAATGGACCCCTATCAATTCTGCCCAACCACCCCTGCTTTTTCTGCCCTGAATCAGCTGTCGACCACGTGGGAAAGAACACGCCTGAAAGTGAAATCACTGGAGAGCATTCAGCCAGTATCACTCATCACCAGGAATTTCATCAGCCAATCACACAGTCCCTGCAACAAGCATTTCCAAACCTTGCTTACACAGACTTCCTTGGAGAGCTTTTTAAAAACAGATTTTTAGGTCCTACTTTTCGAACTACTGCCATAAAAACTTTAGGGCCGGAGCCCAACAAACGGAAGGCTCAGTGTGCTCCCAAGTGCGTCTATACGCAACCCTGAGTCCAGGAGCTTACATGTGGGCCCCACTAGAGGTTCACAGCTGTACCTCACGGAGAAGGGAGGCAGCCTCGAAGTCGTTGCGTGGTCAGTCACCAGCACTGCTTACCAGAGATATGGCTTCCCTCCAGATCAGCAAAGGTGAGCATTGCTTACTGCAACAGTTTGCTTACAGTTAACAGGTTTGCATTGGGGTAGACTATTTTCAAATGAAGAAATAATTCAGTTTGTATATAGTCTACGGCTGCTTCCTTCTCAAAAGCCTTTTCTAATGAACTATGAAAGTCAGGATCGTTTCACAGTTGGCCAAAGTCTGAAACCAGGAAAAAGGATTTTCTTGGCTAATGCGGTTAGTTAGGGATGCGCAGTTACCCAAAGGAGGAGCCCCTCTGGCCAGCATCTGCCTGGATGACTGAGCCTCTGCTGGGCCACTGAGAGAGAAAGCTCCTAGTGGAGCAGGGCTGGAGGCGGGAAGATTACTTAAATGCACCAGCAGCAAATTTGGAGAAAACTAAGATGAGTTTTGAAAGGAAACACTTTCTTCAAAGTAATCCAACAATCCTATTTCTAAGAAAGGGGCTTCCTTATCCCCTTGTCAAAATGAGTCTGTCTCACCCTTAAGTATCCCATTCTCACATCCCCATCGAAGCCCATGCATCACAGCATTAGAGTTGATTGGGTGCTATGTATCCTGGCTTTCTGTCCAACAGATTCGGATGTCCAGAGGGAAGCCTGCACTCTCACTTGACATGCCCCGAGGCACCTCGAATAGGACTTTACCCACAAGGAAAATTTATAAATATTAGCTGAATATTTGAAAAAAATGGGGACTGACTTGGTTAAGGATCAAGAATGTGTTGCCGCCTGACCAGGCAGTGGCACAGTGGATAGAGCATCGGACTGGGACGGGGAGGACCCAAGTTCGAAACCCCAAGTCTCGGGCTCAACTGCTTTGAGCAAGGCTCACCAGCTTGAGCCCAAGATTGCTGGCTTGAGCAAGGGGTCACTTGATCTACTGTAGTCCCCGGTCAAGGCACATATGAGAAAGTAATCAATGAACAACTAAAGAGCCACAACGAAGAATTGATGCTTCTAATCTCTCTCCCTTCCTGTCTGTCTATCCCTCTCTCTGACTCTGTCTCTGTCCAAAAAAAAAGGAATATGTTGCCACTGAAGGTGATTACACCAGAAGTTTGTTTAAAACAAACAAGAACTGCAATTCCTACCTGTAGAAATCACAAGGGAGGTAACAGACGGCCTTAGCAAAGGGTGTCACCCTGCACTCGAGACTTCTGGCTGTGACAGAGAGGACTGGGAGCCCAGGACTGTCTCCCCAGAAACCCCTTCTCAACTGGGCATGGAGCAGAGTGGGGATTATGGGACTTGAGGAACCTCTAGATTTTCCTCCATCTGTCTGAGAGCTAGAATTCAACCTGCTGCCAATGAGAAAGAAAGCAATGTGCATAGATGTCAGGGTCCGGGGGACCCTTTGCAGGTGTGATGTGAAGGGGAAAGAAGGCATGCAGAGCCGACATGGGGGGAGAAAGGCAACAACCGCTGCAGCACACTTTATTGTTCAAGGCCAGTTTTTATACAGTGCTGGGGGGGGGGGGGGGGTACACGCATGCGCTCCTTCCTTCTGCTGCAGCAGCTATAGATAAGTCAGCAGATTATATAACGGGTGAGGGCAACAGCACAGGCGCTCCCACTTCCCGGCCATGTCCTCTGGCATAGCTACTGCGTAGGCGGCACGGGCTCTAGCAGGCAGCGGGACCTTACAGTAGTAGACCATGGGCCTCAGTGAGGCCCAGGAGGAAATGAAATAGACATTAAAATGAAGCGTGGAAAGCATGGCCCCTAAAAACTGAAGTGTTCTGAAAGCCAAAGAAGCTCCGTGGGGTCTGTGGCATCATCTACTCAGACTTTCTATGCTTCTGCTTTTCATTCATGCTGGGCGGGGAGGACAGCAGAGAATGAAAACTCCCACAGCTAGGAAATACAGAATGTATACACACAAATACCATTGTCCTTTTCCTGTCAATGAAAACATTCGTGTAACTTACATAGGTACCACTAGTCAGTTTCACAGACCAGCATTTTCATTTATTGTACTCTGTTTCTTTCCAGACTCTGCTAAGCTGTAGGGCATTTACTTCAGTCCCATTAGCCGAGATTCTGAGTACACACGGTCTTGCTATGCGTGCTGGTGCCACCACTTTACAAAGAGAGGAGGACCTTGCCCACAAGGAGGTAACAGAGGGCTTTAGCACAGGTGTCACCATGCACTTGAGACTTCTTCTGGCTGTGACTCCTTAGCTGTGACGGAGAAAGAAATAGGACCCCAGGACAGTCTCCCAACAGCTGGTTCCTGTCCTATAGGGCATTCATCTGCAACTAATGAGACATAGATTTATGAAACTACCAATAAATAAAAACCATCACACAGGCTTACTATGTGCTCTAGTCAAAATAAAACAGTAAACAATAAAGTATACATTTTTAAAAATTATTTTAACTCATTAATTTCAGAATGATCTTATTTATTATAAATCCATACCATAGGTATGTCCCTACCCCCAACAAGCTAACCTGATGGACATAAATTTTTAGATTTATATCAGCTATAAATTAGAAAGAGGAAGTTCTGCTTCTAAAATAAATTCACACTTTAAAAGAATATATCACAGCTCCTTTGAAACTGTGGTTCCTGGTCCAGTTGGAAAGCAGGTTTCAGTGAGAGCACATGCCCGAAGCCAGACCACTAGCTGGGTTCCCTGTGAGCTCTACTAGCTTCTCGCTGTGTGACTTTAGTCAAGTGATGCAACATCTCTGGATTAGTGTCTTCGTTTGTAAAAAGGAGATAGTGATCAAAAGTCCCCATGGGAAAGTTTCAAAGATTCTGAGTTCATGTCAAGTTCTTGGTGTTGCTCCTGGCCCTCACCTGCTGTGGAAATTCAGGGCCAGGTGAGTGGGAAACTCTTGCACTAGGCAGAAAATCTGATACTAAATAGGAATGTTTTCTCCAGAAAGATTACAACATAAATGTTTGCACGTCTTTTGGAAAAACAAATATGTGCTATTCTTTTGCGAGATGCAGTAAAAAATCACAGGGTTTATCATTTAGATCAGCGGTTCTCAACCTGTGGGTCGCAACCCCAGCAGGGGTCCAACAACCAAAACACAGGGGTCGGGGTCGCGACCCACAGGTTGAGAACCACTGATTTAGATGCATATTTGCTGCATTTTATCTTCATCTTCATGCAGACGTGCTTGTTCGTTGGCATCAAATTGATGACAGGCTCTTCCATCCACTTCCGAGTCAATCCTAAAGTAGACAGGCAGGCGACAGACAGACCATAGACAAACAGATAATAAATTGTTCTTCAAATAATTGATGCTGAATAATAATTATATTGAATTTCTGTGTATAAAAAAGCTATGCTTTCTGATCTTCCACACATTTGTAATAAGCATATGGCTGAAAAAAACAATGATAATAATAATTATTCTTCTCATTGAAATAAGGCCAGTTTAAAGCTAAATGTAAAGATGAATTCAGCAAAAACTCAAGTCAAATGAAATACTGGTTCAGAGAATAGTCTTATGTTTTGATTTTGTCTGGGACTAACAGGGTTTAAAAATTATGGTCCAAATAATTTTAACTGCTTCCTTATAAATAATAGTGGGTAGAGTTCAAAATAAATAGTTCCACAGATTTTCTGAATACTCATGTGAGTGCAATTTATACTAGCTTTTTCTTTTAGTCCTTGAGTGTGTGTGTCTTATCTCAGCTAATGTGCCCTTGAAAAATTGGTAAGGGCCATGTCTTCTATATTTTTAAATTTTTGTATTCAAATATAATAAAAAAATATGGAAAAATGCACAAATCATAAACATACAATGCAATGAATTTTCACAAACTGAACACAACTGAGTAATTAGCACCCCAATCAAGAAACAACTTACTAGCTCTTCAGAAGCTCACTTCACACCTGCTTCAAGTAGTCACCCACTGCCCCAGGAAACCTCTATTCTGCCTTTGAACTCCATGGTTTAGTGCATCAGTTGGCTGTTGCTGTATCACAAACAACCACAAACTTCAGTGCCACAAAACAGCAAGACTTCACGGTTCACTCGCCTGGGTGGTTATCCAGGCCACTCTGCTCATCTTGGCTGGGTTGTTCTTCTGTCCAGGGATGAAGCACAGCTGTCCTTCAGCAGACCAGCCAGCATATCACCATGGTGATGGCAGAGGATAAGAGAACTGACAGAAATATTCAGGCCTCCTATTTATGCAACTCAGAATCTGACAGAGCCAGGATTAGCACTGAGCCATGCAAATATCATACAAGGTCAGTTCCTGTCTTTTTTTTTTTTAGTTCCTGTCTTTATTTAAAATAATTTTTTTAAGTGAGAGGAGGGGAGATAGAGAGACAGACTCCCACATGTGCCAGGGGAGAAAGACAGACTCCCACATGCGCCTCAACCAGAACCCACCCAGCAAACCCCGTCCAGGGCCAATGATCAAATCAACTGAACTATTTATAGCACCTGAGACTGAGGCTTGGACCAACTGAGCTATCCTCAGTGCCCAGGACCATGCTAGAACCAACTGAGTCACTGGCTGTGAGAGGAGAAGATAGAGAGAAAAGGGAGAGGGAGAGGGAGAAAAGCAAATGGTCACTTCTCCTGTGTGCCCTGACTGGAAATTGAACCCAAGATGTCCATATGCCAGGTCAACACTCTATCCACTGAGCCAGCCGGCCAGGGGCTATTAAAATTTTTTGATATTTTGTTCACCATGAATTATTTTTTACATTGACTTTGATTTAAAAAGAAAAAAACATTGCATTAAATGTTTATTTTTCTTGACTACTGAAATTTCTGGCAACACCTTAAACTTTGTGTCCAGGGTAAATACCTTATTTACCACACCCTAGTCTTGGCCCTGCTGGGGAAATGTACTCCACATATTTAGTGAGAGGACCTGCAGTCACATGGTGAAGGGTGTGGATAACAGGGAAGATGAAGAATCGATCAATTACCATAATTACCTAGTTTGGGCCTTTTTTGTACTTTTTTAATAGAAATTGTAAAGCCTGTATTTCTTTGAGTTTGGCTTTTTTCTCTTAACATTGTGTTTGTGGAATGCATCCATCATGTTGTATGTAGTTTTAAATATTTTGTTCTCATTGCCAAATAGATTTCCATTGTGTGAAGACACCACAGTATTATTAACATTTGAATAGTTACAGTTTACTTGACCTGTGGTGGTGCAGTGGATAAAGTGTTGACCTGGAACACTGAGGTTGCCAGTTCAAAACCCCGGATTTGCCTAGTCAAGGCACATATGGGAGTTGATGCTTCCTGTTCCACCCCCCTTCTCTTTCTCTTTCTCTAAAAAAATGAATAAATAAAATATATATATATATGAAAAATGAGTAGTTACAGTTCAGAGTTATTATGAATGGCACTGCTTTAAGCAATCTAGCATAGGTTTTTGTTAACTATATGTGCATCTTTGTGGGCGTACATGTAGGAGTGGAAATGCTGGGTTAGAGGGTGTGAATATATTTCTTTTTAGTAGATTCTGCCAGTTTTTAATGATTAATTCCTTTAGCTTTATTGTAACTCTTGGTTTCTGGTATTACAAGCCTTCCAACAGGACACTGCTGGACCCTGAGGAAATAGATTTGAACAATGTACCTTCTGGGCATAATTGAACAACTTTCTTTGACTTTTTGACTTGTCGTTTGCTTTTCTGATATTCTTAATTTTTTTTAAAAATCAAATATCTTAAGCCCTGGCTGGTTGGCTCAGTGGTAGAGCGTCAGCCTGGCGTGAGGAAGTCCCAGGTTCGATTCCCGGCCAGGGCACACAGGAGAGGCGCCCATCTGCTTCTCCACCCCTCCCCCTCTCCTTCCTCTCTGTCTCTCTCTTCCCCTCCCGCAGCCGAGGCTCCATTGGAGCAAAAGATGGCCCGGGCGCTGGGGATGGCTCCTTGGCCTCTGCTCCAGGCGCTGGAGTGGCTCTGGTCACAACAGAGCAACGCCCTGGAGGGGCAGAGCGTCGCCCCCTGGTGGGCAGAGCATTGCCCCCTGGTGGGCGTACCGGGTGGATCCCGGTCGGGCGCATGCGGGAGTCTGTCTGACTGTCTCTCCCAGTTTCCAGCTTCAGAAAAATACAAAAAAAAAAATCAAATATCTTAAGATGGCGATGGAGTAGGCGGACATTCCAACTGCCACTTTTCAGAACCAAATTGGATTACAACTTAATTTAAGAATAATCATCTTTAAAAACCAACTTTGGACTAACGAAAGAGAACTCTATAACCAAGGATCACAGAAGAAGCCACACGAGACTGGTAGGAAGAACAGAGACACAGAAAGGATTACCCCAATCCCAGGAACAAGGGGTGGCTGAGGGTCCAAAGGGACTCTCACTGTTAGGAGGGTCACCCTGAGAGGGGTGTGCTCATCCCCAGCCCCAGAGCCCAGCCTAGAGCCCCAGACCCTAGAAGAGGTGCCCAGATAGCATTTTGCAATGAAAAGAGCCGGGTTTCAAGATGAATCTCTTGGAGACATAGGTTCTACTTTAAAGGACCTTATGCAGAAGATCTCACTCACAGCCACTTACCCAAGGCTCCAGTGGAGGGAGAGCTGAGAGGACTGGAGTTGTGTGAGGATAAAGTTGGCGGCCCAGGGAGAGACACTGTGGGGGACAACCACTGGAACCCCTATGCTGAGTCATTCTCCAGTACTGCAGTTGCCATCTTTCTTGGGCAAAGCATCCCCTTTGTGTGGCATCATCCTGGGGGGAAAGCAACTGCTCTGCCCTCGGGAATCTCTCCAGCCCCAGTCATAGCAATGGGTCATTCTGAGAGGCCAGGAAGCAGGGGGCATGTCAGTGACTCAGTTTTCTGGTGTCGAGACCGGAGCTTTTCCCCCACATGCTGCGACTCTAGGACTGGTGGTTCCACCTCATGGGAGACCCAGTAGAAACTCAATATCTGCAGACAGACCACATCTCTGGGTCTCAGAGGCCACACCCACTGAACTCCTGGGGTCACATCCTACTTAGGTCTGTGAAAAAAGTCTGGAAAGAATGACACTGCAGGCCAAAGGTCAGAGCCATGCCCACCACCCTTCCTAATCCCTGAACTGCTGCAGGTGCTAGACTCTAGCAGATATTTTTTCAGCAGCTGAACCCAACAAGCAGCCAGCAGACAGAGGCTGCAGGAGGTGGAACTTGGGGAAACTTGGCCTTTTAAGTGGACCTTCTCACAGGTCCAGTGTGGGTAAAAGCCAGCCTAGGTGTGCAGCTTGGTAATTCCATGTGCACCCGGGCCCAGCAGAGGCAGCCACAAACTCTGGATAGCTTGTAACTCCAAGAAGGTGGCTGAGGGCCAGTCACAGACAGTGTCTCTCACTGGTCTACATAGGGTTCCTACCAGGGAGGCCCAGGGCTGGCACACCCAGGGTCCAGCTGCAGAAAGCATTGGTTTGGGACCCAACAACCCATGCTAGAGTGGTATCCTAAGGAAAGGCTTCTCACACCTGGCCAAGCTAAGGTAAATTTCGCTCTCTGTGGTCAGCACTGGCACAGCGGCTCATGTGCATTGGATAGGGTGGAGCTCCACAGTCAGCCAGCCTGGGCACTGGATATCCTCCCCTGCTGGGCTAGATTATACAGGGGGAAGAGAGGGAGGCTTGGAGCATGAACATTTAACATGTGGGTCCCTGTGAATCTATTGTTGGATCTGCTCAAGGGGCTTAGCCACCTTTTGGTGGGGCACAGTAAGTCCCAGGAGAGGACTCTCTCAGTCTTCCTCCCTAAGACCAGGGTCTCACCAGCTGAAAGAATTTCTGCAGAGGGGACTGTTGGCCACACTTGGCCTGAACCTGCTGCTCACCTTGTTGGGAAGAAGTAAATTTGAGTATCCAACAGTGGCTGAGGGATTAAGCTCTGGAATAGGGGCCACACTCCCCGTACTGAGCTTCTGACCAAGAGACCCCTGAAATAGGAGACCCCACAAACATTGTATTCACAATCTCAGCTGCCCTAACCCACCAAGCGTGCAACTGATAGAAGGGTTGGTTGGGTGAGACCAGTCTGAGCCCACACTATAGTCTTACTACAGAAGACTCTGTGGGAAGACCAGGCAGCTGCAAGAGGAGGAGGAGCAGCTAATAAGTGGAGACAAATCTTAGAGAGCTTGGGGCTTTTATGAAGCTGCAGTCATCTCTAAGCAGGAGAAAGCTGATCTTTATGCAAAGGCTGGCCCCTGCCACAGTACACAAGCACAGAAAATGCAGGCACAACCCACGAAAAGTGCAGTAGCTGCAGACTGGTAACCCACAGAGGGTTACAAACTACAGTTGATGCCAACCCAATAAGACCTAGAACCAACACAACTGATAGTAGGTGACAGACAGCACCAACCCTAGACTCAGCTACCTACACAAGCAGCACACTCAAAGGTAGAGTATAGAAGGCAACAGACACTGTGGAGAATAAATACGCCCAACAGGACAGACATTGCACAGTGTGTAATACACAGGATCAAGATTGACCCTTAGAGCCAGCCAGCCTAAAGAGATAACCATACCCATAAAAGGACCAACTGCATTTAATACGTACTTACATACAACAGAAGGAAAACTAGTACCCCCCCCCTTCTTTTTCAGGATTATTCCATCCTATCATCCCCTTTCTCTCTGTCTGCTTTCCCTCTGGTCGCTTTGATCCCGCTTCTGTCTCAATTCTGTTCCTCAGTTCACATTATTCATTGGATTCCTCAAATGAGTGAGGACATATGATATTTTTCTTTCTCTGCCTGGCTTATTTCACTTAACATAATAGTTTCCAGGTCCATCCATATTGTTGCAAAAGGTAAGATTTCCTTCTATTTCATAGCCCCGTACTATTCCATTGTATATGTGTACCACTGCTTTTTAATCTACTATCCACTGACGGACACTTGGGTTCTTTCCAGATCTTCGCTATTGTGAACAATGCTGCCATAAACATGGGGGTGCATGTCTTCTTTTGAATCAGTGATATGGTATTCTTAGGATATATTCCAAAAAGTGGGATGGCTGGGTCAAAAGGCAGTTTTATTTTTAATTTTTTGAAGAATCTTCATACCGTTTTCCATAGTGGCTGCACCAGTCTGCATTCCCACCAGCAGTGCAGGAGGGTTCCCTTTTCTCCACATCCTCGCCAGCACTCATTCTGTGTTGTTTTGTTGATGTGCACCATTCTGACGGGTGTGAGGTGGTATCTCATCGTGGTTTTAATTTGCATTTCTCTAATGAGTAGTGATGTTGAACATTTTTTCATCTGTCTATTGGCCATTAGTATGTCCTTTTTGGAGAAGTGTCTATTCATTTCTTTTGCCCATTTTTTGATTGGATTGTTTATCTTCCTGGTGTTGAGTTTTACAAGTTCTTTATAAATTTTAGTTATTAACCTCTTATCAGACGTATTGTCAAATATGTTCTCCCATTGTGTGGTTTGTCTTTTTATTCTGTTCATATTGTCTTTAGCTGTGCAAAAGTTTTTAGATTGATATAGTCCCATTTGTTTAACCTGTCTTTTATTTCACTTGCCCGTGGAGATAAATCAGCAAATATATTGCTGTGAAAGATGTCAGAGAGCTTACTGCCTATGTTTTCTTCTAAGATGCTTATGGTTTCATGACTTACATTTAAGTCTTTTATCTATTTTGAGTTTATTTTTGTGGATGGTGTAAGTCAGGGGTCGGGAACCTATGGCTCACGAGCCAGATGTGGTTTTTTTGCTGGCTGCATCTAGCTCACAGACAAATCTTTAATAAAAATAATAATAACGTTAAAGTCTCTGGCCGGTTGGCTCAGTGGTAGAGCATTGGCCTGGTGTGCAGGAGTCCCGGGTTTGATTCCCGGCCAGGACACACAGGAGAGGCACCCATCTGCTTCTCCACCCCTCCCCCTCTCCTTCCTCTCTGTCTCTCTCTTCCCCTCCTGCAGCCAAGGCTCCATTGGAGCAAAGTTGGCCCGGGTGCTGAGGATGGCTCTATGGCCTCTGCCTCAGGCACTGTAATGGCTCTGGTTGCAACAGAGCAAGGCCCCAGATGGGCAGAGCATCGCCCCATGGTGGGCATGCCAGGTGGATCCCAGTCGGGCACATGCGGGAGTCTGTCTGACTGCCTCCCTGTTTCCAACTTCATAAAAATATAAAAATAATAATAATAATAATAATAACGTTAAAAATATAAAACATTCTCATATATTACAATCCATTCATTACCTACCATTCATGTTTATGGTTGAGGGTGGCTGGAGCCAATCATAGCTGTCCTCCGAGACAACACCAAATTTTTATTGGATAATGCGTAATGTACATGGATCATTGTGAGGTCAGGAAGTAAAGTTCCCTCCTTTTAATCCAGTAGATAGCTAGCTAATTGCAGAAACCCTTTGATGAAGAAGATGGCTAAAAGAAAAAAAGTTGAGGAGTATCATACTTTTCAGCAGGAATAGACAGAGGAATTCGCCTTTGTGGAGAGAGCAGGTTCTGCAGTGTGTCTAATATGCAATGATAAAATTACATCCATGAAATGGTCAAATATAAAGCAGCACTTTCACACATGCCATACTACATTTGCATTGAAATATCCAGCGGGGGACAGCAGGAAGAAAGCATATCAAGAGCTACTGTGCAGAGTGCAATCTAGTCAGCAGCAACTCCCTGTTTGGACCCAACAAGGTGACTGGAATTTGGCTAGCTTTGCTGGTGCTTTAGCAATTGTGAGAAATGGAAAGCCATTCACAGATGGGGAGTATGCCAAAACATTCATGCTTGATGTTGCCAATGAACTTTTTGATGACTTTTCAGATAAAGCAAGATAATCAAACAAATAAAAGACATGCCTCTGTCTGCAAGAACTGTTCACGATCGTACCATCATGATGGCAAATCAAATTGAGGCAACACAAGTGAAGGACATAAATGCAGCACCATTCTTTTCTCTTGCTTTGGATGAGTCAACAGATGTAAGCCATTTATCCCAGTTCAGCATAATTGCAAGGTATGCTGTCAGTAACACACTAGGTAAGGAAAGTCTTGCTGTTTTGCCTATGAAAGAGACAACAAGAGGGGAGGATTTACTCAAGTCTTTCACGAGTTTTCTAAAGAAAAATATCTACCAATGGATAAACTTATTTTGGTGTGTACTGATGGTGCTCTATGTGTGGTGGGAAAAAACGGAATTTGTAGCACTTCTTTGTGAACATGAAAAAAGACCCATCCTAAGTTTTCACTGCATCTCACATCAGAAGGCACTTTGTGTTCAGATGTGTGGCGAGCAGTTTGGTGAGGTGATGTCGCTGGTCATTCGAGGGGTCAACTTTATTGTTGCCTGAGCTTTAAATGATCGCCAGTTTAAAACACTGCTGGATGAAGTTGAGGATAATTATCCTGGTCTGCTTCTGCACAGCAATGTGCGTTAGTTGTCAAGAGGGAAGGTGCTCAGTTGTTTCACACCTTGTCTAAGTGAAATCCGGACTTTTCTTGAAATGAAAAACATCGAGGATCCTGAGTTAGCTAACCATGAGTGGCTCCTGACATTCTACTATCTCGTGGACATGACTGAACATCTGAACCAGCTCAATGTGAAAATGCAAGGCGTTGGAAATACAGTCTTATCCCTTCAACAAGCAGTGTTTGCATTTGAAAACAAGCTGGAACTCTTCATTGCCAACATTGAAACAGGTCATTTACTACACTTCGAAAAACTGGGAGAGTTTAAAGATGCATGCACAGCAAGTGACCCTGCTCAACATCTTGATCTCCAGCAGCTAGCGGGCTTCACATCTAATTTCCTGCAGTCATTCAAAGTGCCCTTTAGAGAATTTCGTGAGCACACTCGTCTTTTTAAGTTCATCACCCATCCACACGAGTGTACAGTGGACAGCGCTGACCTGAGTTACATCCCCAGTGTCTCTGTCAGAGATTTTGAGCTACCAGCTGCTGACCTGAAGGCCTCAGACATGTGGGTGAATAAGTTCAAGTCACTGAATGAAGATTTGGAAATACTTGCACAACAGCAAGCAGAGTTGGCGAGCAAACACAAGTGGAGAGAAATGAAAAAACTTCAATCCACGGACCAGCTGATTGTCAAAACTTGGAACGTGTTTCCCGTCACATACTACACAGAGCAGCGTGTGAGTATTACTGTACTGACAATGTCTTTCTCACATCTAAAGTATGTTAAGACCAACCTATGATCACATTTAACAGGTGGAAGTCTCAATGCCTGCATGAAGCTTAACCTCACCACGTATCAACCAGACTACAAAGCCATCAGCAAAACCATGCAGCATCAGAAGTAGGATTAATGATAAGAAGTACTTTATTCATCATTGGTTAGCAACAGCATAACAATGTTATTAAAAAGAATTCAGAGACTTATTGTACTTTAAAAGTGTTGGTTTTCCATAAAATGCACACATTTACTTGTATAAATATTTAGTGTTAAACATATTGTATGGCTCTCACAGAATTACATTTTAAAATATGTGGTGTTCATGGCTCTCTCAGCCAAAAAGGTTCCTGACCCTTGGTGTAAGTTATTGGTCTAGTTTCATTTTTTTGCAGATATCTGTCCAATTTTCCCAACACCATTTGTTGAAGAGGCTGTCTTTACTCCATTGTATGCTCTTACCTCCTTTGTCAAATATCAGTTGTTCATAAAGGTGTGGGTTTATTTCTGGGTTCTCTGTTCTGTTCCATTGATCTATATGCCTGTTCCTAAGCCAGTACCAGGCTGTTTTGAGTACAATGGCCTTGTAGTATAACTTGATATCAGAAAGTGTGATAGCTCCCACTTTATTCTTCTTTTTCAAGATTGCTGAGGCTATTCGTGTACTTTTTTTGGTTCCATATAAATTTTTGGAATATGTGTTCTATATCTTTGAAATATGTCACTTGTATTTTAATTGGTATTGCATTGAATTTATAAATTGCTTTGAGTAATATAAACATTTTAATGATGTTTATTCTTCCTATCCATAAATACAGTATATGATTCCACTTGTTTGTATCTTTCTTGATTTCTTTAATCAATATTTTATAATTTTCAAAGTATAAGTCCTTAATCTCCTTGATTAAGTTTACTCCTAGGTACTTTATTTTTTTGTTGGAATAATGAAGGGGATTGTTTCCTTCATTTCTCTTTCTGACAGTTCATTGTTAGAGTATAAAAATGCCTCTGATTTCTGAGTATTAATTTTATATCTTGCCACCTTGCTGAATTTATTTACTAGTTCCAGTAGTTTTTTTTACTGAAATTTAGGGTTTTCTATATACAATATCATATCATCTGCAAATAATGATAGTTTTACTTCTTCTTTTCCAATTTGGATGTCTTTTATTTCTTCTTCTTGTCTGATTGCTGTGGCTAGGACTTCCAGAACTATGTTGAATAAGAGTGGTGAAAGGGGCACCCCTGCCTTGTTCCTAGTCTTAAGAGGATTGCTTTTAATTTTTGCCTATTGAGTATGATGTTGGCTGTGGATTTGTCATAGATGGCCTTCATCATGTTGAGGTATGTTGCCTGTATTCCCACTTTGTGGACATTTTTTATCATAAAAGGGTGCTGGATTTTATCAAATGCTTTTTCTGCATCTATTGAAAATATATGTGGTTTTTCTCCTTCCTTTTGTTTATGTGATGAATTATATTGATTGATTTGTGAATACTGTACCATCCTTGCCTCCCCAGAATAAATCCCACTTGATAATGATGTATGATTTTTTTTTATGTATTGCTGGATCCTATTTGCTATCTTGAAAAAGAAGAATAAAATGGGAGGTATCACACTTCCTGATATCACGTTATACTACAAGGCCATTGTACTCAAAACATCTTGGTACTGGCATAAGAACAGGCATATAGATCAATGGAACAGAACAGAGAACCCAGAAATAAACTCACACCTTTATGGACAATTGGTATTTGACAAAGGAGGTAAGAGCATACAGTGGAGTCAAGACAGCCTCTTTAACAAATTGTGTTAGGGAAATTGGACAGCTACCTGCAAAAAAATGAAACTAGACCAACAACTTACACCAGTCACAAAAATAAACTCAAAATAGATAAAAGACTTAAATATATGTCATGAAACCATAAGCATCTTAGAAGAAAACACAGGCAGTAAGCCTTCTGACATCTCTCGCAGCAATATATATTTGCTGATTTGTCTCCACGGGCAAGTGAAATAAAAGACAGGATGAACAAATGGGACTATATCAAACTAAAAAGCTTTTTCACAGCTAAAGACAATATGAACAGAATAAAAAGACAAACCACACAATGGAAGAACATATTCGACAATACGTCTGATAAGGGGTTAATAACCAAAATTTATAAAGAACTTGTAAAACTCAATACCAAGAAGATAAACAATCCAATGAAAAAATGGGCAAAAGATGTGAATAGACACTTCTTCAAAGAGGACATACAGATGGCCAATAGACAGATAAAAAAATGTTCAACATCCCTAATCATTAGAGAAATGCAAATTAAAACCACAATGAGATACCACCTCACACCAATCAGAATGATGCTCATTAACAAAACAACACATGATAGGTGCTGGCAAGGATGTGGAGAAAGGAGAACCCTCCTGTACTGCTGGTGGGAATGCAGACTGGTGCAGCCACTATGGAAAACAATATGGAGATTCCTCAAAAAATTAAAAATGGAACTGCCTTTTGACCCAGCCATTCCACTCTTAGGAATATATCCCTGGAACACCATATCACTGATTCAAAAGAAGAAATGCACCCCCATGTTTATGGCAGTATTGTTCATAATAACAAAGATCTGAAAAGAGCCAAAGTGTTCATCAGTGGACGAGTAGATTAAAAAGCAGTGGTACATATATACAGTGGAATACTATGCAGCCATGAAAAAGAAGGAAATCTTACTTTTACAACAGCATGGATGGACCTGGAGATTATTATGTTAAGTAAAATAAGCCAGGCAGAGAAATACAAATATCATATGATCTCACTTATATGTGGAATCTAATGAACAAAGTGAACTGAAGAACAGAATAGAGGCAGAGGCATGGTCACAGGGAGCAGAGGGACAGCTGTCAGAGGGAAGGGGAATGAGGGGATAGGATCAGAGAAGGTGAAAGAATTAGTGAAATTATATACACATAACACATAGATACAGATAACAGGAAAGCAAATCCCAAAGGGAAGGGGGGAAGGAGTTAGGGAGAGGGGGCAAAGAGGGGGTAATGGGGTCAAGGGGGTAAGGGTGAGGGAGTTATATTGAGTGGGACATTTGAATCCATGTGAACACAATACATAAAAATTAATTTAAAAAAATTTTTAATGTACCTTCAGGAGACTACAAGCTGAAAACCTTAACCATCTCATATCAGGACTGAATTTTTTTTAATGCCACAAACTCCTTTTGACCTAGAATAAGAAAACTGAGGTCCAGAGGAAGCAAGGGACAGAGTAAATCTAACCTGCATGACTACTAAGAAGGGCACTGGGATGGCCCTGAGGAGACAGAGCCCTGAGGAAAGCTGTCCTGCTGAGGCCTGGTTGCTAGGACAACAGCATCCACTCATAAGCTTGTGGTACAGTGTACAGCCCTTTGCATTTCTAAATAATCTTTAGAAGTAGCTTGTCAATTTCCACAAAAGAAAAAATAAAACTGGTAGAATTTCTACTGGGTTTCCTTTGAGCCTATAGACTAACCTTCGGAGACTTAACATCATTACAAACATGCTTCCTTGTCTTCTTACATTTCTCTCAATGTCTCATACCTTTATATATATACCTACTTTGAATGAGATAGGTATAGCCAACAAATACATAAAATATGTATGCATGGTTGGTACAAGGTGTTAGACTGAATTGTATTTCCAGGCACACTACACATCTCACCACCACCTGCTCATTCATCCTTCTCTTCCACCCACTGGGTGCTGCATGCAGTCTTCCCTCAATCACGAAGAATTCCCTTTGGCCCTCTGTTCCTCCTACCTGGAAAAATCTAATCTTCCTTTAACCCAGTGGTTCTCAAACTTTTTGAAGTTGGGCTGCATTTAAAATCCTACAAATAATTGTAGGCACACTATATACAAATTTCTGAGAAATATGTTATAATAATTAAGTCAAATATTAAAGAAAAAGATATAAAGTCCAAGCATGCTTTTATGGTAATTAAACAAAATAAATATGACAAAATTAAATATATTCTGACATTAAAAAACATTTTTATGTTATATTTTTTGAGTTATGCTTTATAGAATTTGTAAAAAAGAGGGGTTAAAACGTTTTAAAAGGTGACAAAAAAGTTATCTTTTTATATATATATATATATATATATATAGATACATTCTTAGTAAGATTTAGTAAATTGGGCAGGTCCTGGTGCAAATGTGTTAAGTTTTTCATTATTGTGTTTATGAGAAACATGAGCCTGATGTGTCCTAGTGATTTCTTCAATGTTTGGGCATATATTTGAAAGGCAATCTCTCATTTCCTCATCAATGCATTGAAGAATTCCTCTCTTTTTACTCTTAATTGTGTTCAGTGCAGAAAAACTCCACCATACATATCATCTTAACTTTACACCAAACAAAGGATAGAGGAAACTTGCCTCCAGTCTTTCTGGGGAACATGGAGGGTAGTGTAAACAATCCAGCACCACAGCTTAACAGCCTTTTGCAACTTAATCAGGCAAGTGAGGTGGGGGGTTGGGCAGACTGTCAGCTTACAGCCGATTCCCCACACCTCCAAAAACCTTGTTGGTTTTTTGGTCCCCAACAGGCACATAGTTCTCTGGAATACCATAGGGTGCACCTGGAAATCTTCTAGGGCGCACCAGTGCGTCCTGGCACACACTTTGAGAACCACTGCTTTAACCACACAACTCAAATTTTACTGCTTCACAAAGTGAGCATGTCTTCCTTATGGTCTCTGATAAGATGCTCTGGTACCCACTAAACATTGGCATGCTGAGCAGAGCTGCCCAGCACTAGGTAAATATGTGTAAGATAAGTGAAAACAGCCAATCCTTTTCTTGTTGTTTGGTTTAGGTCAGGGGTCGGCAACCTTTTTGGCTGAGAAAGCCATGAACGCCACATATTTTAAAATGTAGTTCTGTGAGAGCCATACAACGACCCGTGTACATTATGCATTATCCAATAAAAATTTGGTGTTGTCCCAGAGGACAGCTGTGATTGGCTTTAGTGCAACCATGAACATGAGCAGTAGGAAATGAATGGATTGCAATACATGAGAATGTTTTATATTTTTAACGTTATTTTTTTTTTATTAAAGATTTGTCGGCCCTGGCTAGTTGGCCCAGTGGTAGAGTGTCGGCCTGGCGTGCAGAAGTCCCGGGTTTGAATCCTGTCCAGGTCACACAGGAGAAGCGCCCATCTGCTTCTCCACCCCACCCCCTCTCCTTCCTCTCTGTCTATCTCTTCCCCTCCCGCAGCTGAGGCTCCACTGGAGCAAAGATGGCCCGGGCGCTGGGGATGGCTCCTCGGCCTCTGCCCCAGGCGCTAGAGTGGCTCTGGTCACAATAGAGCGACGCCCCGGAGGGGCAGAGCATCGCCCCCTGGGGGGCGTGCCGGGTGGATCCCGGTCGGGCGCATGTGGGAGTCTGTCTGACTGTCTCTCCCCGTTTCCAGCTTCAGAAAAATACAGAAAAAAAAAAAAAAAAAAGATATGTCTGCAAGCCAGATGCAGCCATCAAAAGAGCCACATCTGGCTCGCGAGCCATAGGTTTCTGACCTCTGGTTTAGGTGGTTTATTGGTTGGTTTGCTTATTTAGTTTTTGTGTGACTTCATCTGAATTTAACTTTAGTCATTGAAAAAAAATATAGTGTACTAGCTTGGCAAACTGGTGTATGTCAATCTGGTTTTTGAAGAAGATATGTTGTTTGGTTTGATTTACATCATACCTTCTAAGTCAGATTAAAAGAAAACCAGCCTGACTTGTGGTGGCGCAGTAGATAAAGCATTGACCTGGAATGTTGAGGTCGCTAGTTCAAAACCCCAGGCTTGCCTGGTCATGGCACATATGGGATGCTTCCTACTCCTCTCCCCATCTCTCTCTCTCTCTCTCTCTCTCTCTCTCTCTCTCTCTCTCTCTCTTCCCTCTCTAAAATAAATAAATAAAATCTTTATATAAAAAGAATTAAAAAAAAGGAGAGAGAGAACCAGCAACTCTGAATTTTGTTTCAGATACCAGTAACAAGAGTTCATGAAAAATGCAGGCGCACCTCCCATGACCACTAGGTGGCAGTTTTACTCTCAATAGTGTGATCAGCTTGACAGTGTCGGCCACTGTCATTCAAGAGGTCTGGCACTGGCCAGGTGGCTCGGTTGGAGCCCTGTCCCGATGCACCAAGGTTGCAGGTTTGATAAGTGGTCAGGGCACATACAATGAATTCATAAATAAGTGGAAGAGCAAATCTCTCTAGCTGTCTTTCATCAATAAATAATTAAGGAGGGAAAAAAGGTCTGGAGTAAGCAAGATAAACCATGGAGCAAAACTTGCCTGTTGGTGGAAAAAATGAAGGCCAAAATCATCCCTGAAGAAAATGGATTATGGGGAGTACAGCACATGGAAAATAAAAGGGGATGCCAGACATTATTTCACTGAAAGATTAGCAAAAAGGTAGACTAAGCCCAGCTACAAAATCAATAAGAAAGTGCGTAAGGTCAAAGACAGGTCAGACAGTGTTGAAAGCCAAAGGAGTCTCCTGCCAGCCCTCCATAGCTGGAGCCCAGCCCCTGGGGGTGGGGGCCGGGGAGACGGGGAGGAGGGCGGGGGGTGCCATGACCCTGGGGGTGGGGGTCGGGGAGACGGGGCAGGGGGCGGGGGGTGCCATGACCCTGGGGGTGGGGGTCGGGGAGACGGGGAGGAGGGTGGGGGGTGCCATGCCCCTGGGGGTGGGGGCCGGGGAGATGGGGCAGGGGGCGGGATGCCATGACCCTGGGGGTGGGGGCCGGGGAGACGGGGCAGGGGGCGGGGGGTGCCATGCCCCTGGGGGTGGGGGTCGGGGAGACGAGGCAGGGGGCGGGGGGTGCCATGCCCCTGTGGGTGAGGGTCGGGGAGACGGGGCAGGGGGCGGGGGGTGCCATGCCCCTGGGGGTGGCGGCCGGGGAGACGGGGAGGGGGGCGGGGGGTGCCATGCCCCTGGGGGTGGGGGCCGGGGAGACGGGGAGGGGGGCGGGGGTGCCATGCCCCTGGGGGTGGGGGCCGGGGAGACGGGGAGGGGGGCGGGGGTGCCATGCCCCTGGGGGTGGGGATCGGGAGACGGGGCAGGGGGTGTGCCATGCCCCTGGGGGTGGGGATCGGGAGACGGGGCAGGGGGTGTGCCATGCCCCTGGGGGTGGGGGCCGGAGAGACGGGGCGGGGAGCAGGGGACAGGGGTGCCATGCCCCTGGGGGTGGGGGTCGGGGAGACGAGGCAGGGGGTGGGGGGTGCCATGGCCCTGGAGGTGGGGGTCGGGAGGCGGGGCAGGGGGTGTGCCATGCCCCTGGGGGTGGGGGCCGGGGAGACGGGGCGGGGAGCATGGGACAGGGGTGCCATGCCCCTGGGGGTGCTGCTGATTGTCCTGGGAGTAAAGAGGCTTCAAGGCTTTAAACAGCACTGGATGCGACTCTGCCCAACTACTTTCAACTGAACCTGCTGTTAGCCCCCAAATTATTGGGGTACCACACCAAAGTTTTGTTCAGAGTTTGAGGAGGTGAAGGACATTATTAGATATCAACTATTTCATTTCACCCTTACAACAGCTTTATGAATTAGAGAACCATTTTATAGGTAAGAAACCTGAGGCTCAGAGCAAGCATGTATCTTATCTAAAGCCACCCAGTAAGAGATTGGGGATGGGAAGCCAGCACTCAGACTGTGGCCATGACCCCTAGCTGATTCCCAAGGAATCGCACCTCCCTCCCTGAGAATAAGGAGAGCAGCTCTGTCCTTAGGGGGCTGTGGGGAGCAGGGAGAGAATGCCGACCGCCCAGCGCGGCACGGGGCAGCGGGGCGCTGTCCACTCTCAGGAAACAGCTGCCGAAGGCACGGGGCCACGCTGGAAGCTACAGCACAAAAGACAGTGGCCCAAGGCTGAGCTCTGCTCTGTTGCCCAGTGCTGATCTCCTAAACATGACATCCCCACCACCCAAAGAGGAACCTCTCAGATTCAGAGGTCCTGGCGGAGGGGAACCGAGCCCGGAGGCCATGACTGAACTGTAGTAACGGACCTCAGTTGTCTGTACACCCAGACTGGCTGGTTCTCCTCTTCAGGGAAACCATAGCAGAACGCTGAGGAGCTCTGTTTAGTCCACCTCATCCTGATTCTAAGTTTGAAAAGGGACTTTCCAGGCTCAAAGCATAAATCAGGGCCAGGACTCTTCTCCACAGAACACTGAGGTGGCTCCTAACCCAGTGAATCCAGGTGTTTCGTGGGCCCACCCCCACAGGCCACCCATGGACCCTGAGGAAACAGATTGAATAAAGAACCTTCAAGAGGCTGCAGGCTGAAAGCATCAGCCATCTCCTATCAGGACTGAAGTGCTATTTTATGCCACAATTTCCTTCTGGCCTAGAATAAAGAGACTGATGCCCAGAGAAAGCAAGGGAAAAAGTAAATCCAACCTGTACAATTAGGAAAAGCTCTGAAATGGGCCTGGGGAGACAGAGCCCTGGGCAAAGCTGTCCTGCTGATGCCTGGTTGCTAGAACTCAGCATCCACTTATAAGCTTGTGGTGCGGTTTCAATTTTTGTACACGAAGAACCTGAGGAACCAAATTACCTGTTCATTTTTCACTCTCTGCTACCAATCGCACAAAGACTGCTAATAACAAAGACACTCCGAGTCTAGATGAGCCTGCTAGATACAGAGGAAGCTGAACCACCTTTGAGTTCGTGAACAGTAGAAGTCACAGCCTGTGTGAACAGGAACTGCTTCTGTATTTGCCCCCCGCTGGAGTGTGAACTGTACAGGAGATGAACCCAGAGAGGGGGAGAAAGTGTGAAAGGAGAGCTAACCTAACGAGAAGGGGCACAGAGCTTCTTCCCCGGCCTCCTAACACCACCGCCAGGACCAGTATGAACCCAGGCCTCGTCCCTGGGTGGGTGGGGAGAAGGAAGGCAACAGCAGGACTCCCACAGAGGCCTGAGGAGAGAGAGATCACAGGCTCTCCCCCAGCTCAGCCTCGGCAGTCACAGCCAGCGCTGTGTCATGAGGAGACAGGAAGTGGGGAGAGGGCCAGGCACAGGCAGGTGGGAGGGGCCCAAAGCCCCTTCCAGGCTTCCTCAGAGTCCAGTATTGTAACGGGGGATGTCCATCACATTCTTCGGACCCAGACTGGTCCAGAGGCATTAGCTGCAACCTGAGACTGGTCCAGAGGCATTAGCTGCAACCTGAGACAGCTTGCCAGTCTCAGGAGGACACTCGGAGGAGAAGAGCATGGGGCATGGGTGTCGGTCACCTGCCTGGCCTGCGGGTACAGCAGCTGCCCCTTTGAAGCAGCAGAGAGGACAAGAAGCAGAGGGGGGTCCTCTGTGCTTCCCGAAAAGACTGCCTCCAGCAGCATCTGTCCCCAGGGCCAGACAGGTGGGGACGCCAGAAGCAGACACCAGCGGAGAAGTAAACGCAATGTGCCAAGAAGCATATAGGACCAGAAGGATGCCCTCCCTACCCGCAGGACCCCCCTCAGCCATGAAAAGGGACTTCTCTACCATGGCAACCACTAAGGAAATCGGGGGTGCCAGAAGCCAGAAAATTACAACCAATTGTGAAATAAATTCTATTTTGTAGCCCGTTGTGTTCATTTTCTATTGTTGCCATAAAATTACCATAATTTTAGCAACTTAAAACATAAATGTATTAAACATGGGGATGCATATCTTCTTTTGAATCAGTGATGTGGTGTTCTTAGGATATATTCCTAAAAGTAGGATAGCTGGGTCAAAAGGCAGTTCCATTTTTAACTTTTTGAGGAATCTCCATACTGTTTTCCACAGTGGCTGCACCAGTCTGCATTCCCACCAGCAGTACAGGAGGGTTCCCCTTTCTCCACATCCTCACCAGCACTTATTCTGTGTTGTTTTGTTGATGAGCACCATTCTGACTGGTGTGAGGTGATATCTCATTGTGGTTTTAATTTGCATTTCTCTGATGATTAGTGATGTTGAACATTTTTTCATATACCTATTGGCCATCTGTATGTCCTCTTTGGAGAAGTATCTATTCAATGCTTTTGCCCATTTTTTAATGAGAGGTTTACCTTCCTGTTGTTGAGTTTTACAAGTTCTTTATAAATTTTGGTTATTAACCCTGATCAGACATATTGGCAAATATGTTCTCCCATTGTGTGTGTTGTCTTTTTATTCTGTTCATAGTATCCTTTACAATAACCAAAATATGGAAACAGCCCAAGTGTCCATCAGTGGATGAATGGATTAAAAAGCTGTGGTACATATACACGATGAAATACTACGTGGCCATGAAAAAGAAGGAAATCTTACTTTTTGTGACAGCAGGAATGGACCTGAAAATGATTATGCTAAGTGAAATAAACCAGGCAGAGAAAGACAAATATCATATGATCTCACTTACATGTGGAATCTAAGGAACAAAATGAACTGTGGAAGAGAGACGGAGGTGGGGTCACAGGGACCAGAGGGACAGTTGTCAGAGGGAAGGGGGTGAGGGGATGGAATCAGAGAAGGTAAAGAGATTAGTGAAATTATATATACGTAACACAGAGATATAGATAACAGGACAGCAAATCCTAGAGGGCAGGGGGGAGGGGGACAAAGGGGGCATAATCAGAGACAAGGGGGTGGGGTGAGGGAGTTATATTGAGTGGGACACTTGAATCCATGTTAACACAATAAATTAAATTAATAAAACATTTTAAAAAGAATGAAAACAAACAAAAAAACACAAATGTATTATGTCTTAGTTCTGTGGGCCAGAAATGACAGGAGTCTCGCTGGACAGCAGTCAAGGCATTGGCAGGGCTCCGTCCCTTTGCGGGGGCTCTGGGGGGGCATTCCTTTATCGGCAGTTCCATGGGGCTGGAGGAGGACTGGGGTCCCTGTTTCCTTGCTGGCTGTCAGCTGGGGTCATGGGCTCATCCTACACTCTTCAAAGGCTCTCTCCGTCCCTTGCATGTGGCCCCTACATCTCTGAACCAGCAACAGAGTGTCAAATCCTTCTCACACTGCTATCTATCTCTTTGACTCTTCCTACAGAGTCACATTTCTCTCTCTGGCTCCAAAAGGGAAGATAGTCTACTTTTAAAAACTCATGTGATTAGAGTGGGCCCACCCAGATAATCCAAGTTCACCTCTCCATGTCACGGTCCATAATATTAACCACACCTGCAAAATCCCTTCTGCTGTGTAAGCTAGCAAATCACAGATTCAGGGGATTAGGACGTGAACACCCGTGCAGGCCATTATTCTGTCTACCAATTCCATTATATGCTCAACAAGTATTTATTCAGTGCCTTAGTTAGCCAGGTACAGCATCAGGACTGCTCTAAGATGTCAGGGGCATTAGGTCTGGGAGGGGAGCTGGGGTGAGGGTACAGCACACTAGGACACCTGCCTTAGGGCTCCTTTGCTGCACTCCAGGGGGCACCATTTACATAAAGTACAATGTGGGCTGTACCTCCACCCCTAATCTCCTAACCCCTTTGACTCCCCAACCTTCATCCCTGAATTATGCAGTCTGCATAACTCTGGAAAGGGTCATTCCGATTATCTGGGAAGCTAAGCTCACCAAGGGACTGAGACAGGCACCTGCTAGCCCTGGGTTTGGTCAGAGCAGAAAGGCCAACCAGAACACGGTCAGACTTGCAGAATGTCGGAGAGGCCTGGAAACATATGCTGCTCCTGCCCTTCACCCTGTTTCCTGACCTGGTTTCCTGGTCCCCAGAGGGATTAGAGAGGGAAATGCCCAATGTCCTCCTGGGCCCCTTGTAACTCCAGATCATAAAAGAAAGATGGAGAAAAAAGGTTGGTTTCTCATAACTGAAGCCCCTTCCGGCTGAGGCTCCTTGGCCTATATTTTGTAGCTCTGGGGCTCGTGAGAGTCACTGGCTTGCTGGGGTTTTTCTCGCCCACAATCACGGTGAGTCAGCACAGTGGTTAGCTTTAGGCCGGAAGGCCACAGTACCTAGCAGAGCTCCAGGTGAAGCAGCCTCCTGATCGGCCCAGCCCCCAGCTCTGCCTGCATCTTCCTCGGAGTCTTGAGCCTCCGTGGATGGGCCAGCACCCTGGCTGCATACAAGCAGCAGTTCTTCTAGGCGTGGTGCTTCCAGAGCCATGGCATGACAGAGGGAGGCGACAGAGAAACCAGAAAGAAAAAAAAAGCCAGTAGCCTCATCTAACAAGCACAGCATAGCATTTGGTCAGAGTTGGCATCTAAGGCTCTTTGCTCCAGGCCAACCTTGAGCTAAAAGAGAGGTGCTAGGGCATTTGCCTTCCTCTGCTCTAGAATCCACTTGTGGAAGCCGGGTCCCAACATCCAGCATCCTCCAGACACAGTCCACATCCCAGCACCACACTCTGGACCACCAGACTCCCAGTGGAAGGGACAGCCACCAGGCGGGGGTGCTCAGTTCCCACTCATTTAAATGGCTCTTTACTCATCACCACAAAGCCCAAAATCCCAGTGGTCTTGCCACTTTTGCTCTTACCACTGAAAACTTGCTGGCAGGGAAGACCTTTAGGGAGCGATGCTTTTACCAGCATAGCAGTCCCCTTTTTATCTTTCCTGTGTCCTTCTTCAGGACTGTCTCTGCCATATTCCCTGAGAGGCACACAAAAAGTTGATGGCAAAGAGGAAACTTGTTAGTAGTCACCAAGTCCGCACAACTTGGAAGATGCCTTAGTCTAATGACCCTCCACCCCCACCCAGCACTAGACGACTGTAGCCTGTCTCACAGGGCATGCCCCTGGGTTTCTGACTAAGGACATTAGCCTCCAGCTAAGCCTGGGAGGGAGTTTTCCTCTCTAATCTTTTCCCCAAAGAGCACCATTACAATGACCAGGACAATAAATGTCCCTAGTCACATGCACTTTCTTTTTTTTTTTCCTGAAGCTGGAAACGGGGAGGCAGTCAGACAGACTTCCGCATGTGCCCAACCAGGATCCACCCGGCACGCCCACCAGGGGGCGATGCTCTGCCCATCTGGGGCATCACTCTGTCGCGACCAGAGCCACTCTAGCGCCTGGGGCAGAGGCCAAGGAGCCATCCCCAGCGCCCGGGCCATCTTTTGCTCCAATGGAGCCTCCGCTGCGGGAGGGGAAGAGAGAGACAGAGAGGAAGGAGAGGGGGAGGGGTGGAGAAGCAGATGGGCACCTCTCCTGTGTGCCCTGGCTGGGAATCGAACCTGGGACTTCCGCACGCCAGGCCAACACTCTACCACCGAGCCAACTAGCCAGGGCCACATGCACACGTTCACTGCAGAAATGGAGTATGACAAAGAACTCTGCTGGAACTTACTAGCTGGAAGGCACAGGCGATTTGACCCTCTGCAGTCCCTGACTGCTGGTCACAGGCAGACGTGGCTCTGTTGGACACTTGAGATGTTATTGAACACATGACTTACCCAGTTCTGGAACTGCCCCCTTTCTGGGCTTCTGCTTAAGTGAATTGATAGAAGTTGATTTGGCCCTTTTCAGTTGGAATCTTCATTACAGTCGTCCCTTGCATCCCTTGCCATATTGCGGTTCACTTTTCACAGACTCAACGTATCACGGATTTTAAAATTGTATATATCTAATTTTGTATTGTGGATTTTTTGATATATCATGGGATTTTGTGGTATATAGGTATTTTTATATATTTATTATTTTAATTATTTCTGGTAAAATAAGCAAAATAAGTATGGGAAAGGTTAATAACAGTGTGGGAAAGGTTTATAAGAATGTGGGGAGAGTTTATAAAGCCTTAAAATATATATAAAGAATAAAACAAATATAAGGTCGCCACTTCATGGATTTTCACCTATCACGGGGAGGAGGGGCTGTTCTGGTACCTAACCTTCATGATAGATGGGGGACCATTGTACTTGCAGCTGAGAGCATCCTAGATGATATGGTCACACAGAAAGTGGCAGAGCTGAAATTCAAGCCAAGTTCAACGCAAAAGCAACCAATAGAGCAGGGGTCGGGAACCTATGGCTCACGAGCCAGATGTGGCTCTTTTGATGGCTGCATCTGGCTCGCAGAGAAATCTTTACTTAATAAAATAATAACAGGGAAAAGACAAGATGGCACTGGAGTAGGCGGACATACCAACATCTACCTCCCAGAACCAAAGTGGATTACAAACTAATTTTATGAACTATCATCTGGAAAAACCAACTTTGGACTAAATTAAGAGGACTCTTCAACCAAGGAACACTGAAGAAGCCACACCGAGACTGGTAGGAAAAGCGGAAACGCGGAAACACGGAGAGGGCTGCCCAGCTCCCCAGAGCGAACGGCAGCAGGGAGAGACTCGCGTGGCGGGAAGTGAGTTTAGCAGAGGGGAAAGGGTCCTAAGCCCCAGGAACAAAGCCCCAGCCTGCAGCTCCAGAGCCCAGAAGAGGCGTAAGGACAGTATTTGGCTGGAAACAAGTCAGGATACTGTTTGTGAGAAAGAGTCTGATTCCTCAGACCCAGGATCCTTCTTAAAGGGACCGCACAGAACATCTCTCTCACAACCACTCACCCGGGGCTCCTGGGGACGGGGGAGAGAGGAGAGGACCAGAGTAACAGGAAGAGAGTGTAATCTAGGAGGCACAGGGAGAAATATTTTGGGAGATAGCCACCCTAACCCCTGGGATGAGTCAATCCCCGAAGCTGAAGTGAATATTTCCCCCGGAAACAACAATACCAGCAAAGGGAAGCAGGAGAGCAGCCAAACAAGCTCCCCCGCGGCATTCAGAGCAGAGTCGCATAGAAGGAGGGACCTTTTGGGTCTACAGTAGTGAGTCTTAGGGTCCGAGCTGCAACGCCCCCACCCACGCGGCTGAGGGCGCGCCAGAGGGCGGGCAGCAGCGGGAGACAAAAGTGCGGTTCTGCTGGCAGGGGCGGAAGCCAGCTGGCCACCACTGGGCTCAGGTGTGAGCTCAATCTTGCCCGGCTGGGGAGAAAGGGGCGTGCAAAAGCGGTCAAGCTCAGCTGCCGGCAGCCTGTAATCCAGCCTGCGGGAGAAGGGCGGGAACCCCGGAAAGGGTGGAGACCAGCCCCTGAGCAAGGGCACAGGAGCACAGCCTTGCCCCGCCAGTGCAACCCAGGCTTGTGGTCTGACTTGGTAGCTGGCTCCTCCCGCGGGGGTGGGGCCAAAAGCCCAGAAGAGGCAGAGTTCCGCTACTGAGCTGAGCTTGGGCACGCAGTCTTGCCTGGTGGTAGAGCCAAGGCTAGCAGCCGTTCCTCGAGTGGGCTCCTCCTGCAAGGTCAGGGCGAAAGCCCAGAAATAGGCGGAGACCCGCAGCTGAGCAAAGGTGCTCGCCAGTGCCCTCAGGACCGAGCATAACGTCGTACACGGGGGCGGGGCAAAGGCCAAGGCCACCAACGCTTGTGCACCCGAGCACGTGATCACAGCCACTCCCATGAAGAGAAAGTGCAGAGGTAGAGAAATACAACACAAATAAACCAAGAGAAATCCCCAGAAAATGACCTAAGTGAATCAGATATAACCAAATTACCAGATGCAGAGTTTAAAATAACGATTGTTAGGATGCTCAAAGATATTAGAACAACCATAGATGGCCATTACGAAAACCTAAATAAAGAGATAACAAATATAAAAAAGGACATTGAAATAATAAAAAAGAATCAGTCAGGCCCTGGCCGGTCGGCCTGGTGTGCAGGGAACCCGGGTTCAATTCCTGGCCAGGGCACATAGGAGAAGCGCCCATTTGCTTCTCCATCCCCCCCTTCTTCCTCTCTGTCTCTCTCTTCCCCTCCCGCAGCCAAGGCTCCATTGGAGCAAAGATGGCCCGGGTGCTGGGGATGGCTCCTTGGCCTCTGCCCCAGGCGCTGGAGTGGCTCTGGTTGCGGCAGAGCGACGCCCCGGAGGGGCAGAGCATCGCCCCCTGGTGGGCAGAGCGTCGCCCTCTGGTGGGCGTGCCAGGTGGATCCCAGTCAGGCACATGCAGGAGTCTGTCTGACAGTCTCTCCTCGTTTCCAGCTTCAGAAAAATACAAAAAAAAAAAAAAGAATCAGTCAGAAATGACAAATACAATATCTAAAATAAAGAATACAATGGAAGGAATTAAAAGCAGGATGGATGAAGCAGAGAATCAAATCAGTGAGTTAGAGGACATGATAAATAAAGGCACGGAAGCAGAGCAGAAAAAAGAAAAGAGACTCAAAAAGTCTGAGGAAACTCTGAGAACTCTGTGACAACATGAAGATAAATAACATCCACATCATAGGGGTTCCTGAAGAAGAAGAGAAAGAACAAGGGATAGAGACTTTGTTCAAACATATTATAGCGGAAAACTTCCCCCAATTAAGGCAGGAAAACATTTCACATATTCAGGAAGCACAGAGAACTCCATTAAGGAGAAACCCAAAGAAACCAACACCAAGACACATCATAATTAAAATACCAAAAATAAATGATAAAGAAAAAATATTAAAAGCTGCTGGAGAAAAAAAGACTATCACCTACAAAGGAGCCCCCATAAGGATGACTTCTGACTTCTCAACAGAAACACTTGAGGCCAGAAGGGAATGGCAAGAAATATTCAAAGTAATGCAGAACAAGAACCTACCTCCAAGGTAGGTTTATCCATCCAGCAAGGCTATCATTTAAAATTGAAGGAGAAATAAAAAGCTTTATAGACAAAAAAAACTCAAGGAATTCACTGCAACCAAACCAAGGCTGCAAGAAATGCTAAGGGACCTGTGTAAACAGATCAAAGGAAAAAAAGAATATAGCAAAAGAGGAATACAGTTTTAAAGAAAAAAATGGCAATAAACAATTACATATCAGTAATAACCTTAAATGTTAATGGATTAAATGATCCGATCAAGAGACATATGGTAGCTGCATGGATAAGAAAATAAGACCCATACATATGCTGTCTACAAGAGACACACCTTAAATCAAAAGATGCACACAGACTGAAGATAAAAGGATGGAAAAAAATATTTCACACAAATGGAAATGAAAAAAAAGCTAGGGTAGCAATACTTATATCAGACAAAATGGACTTTAAAACAAAGACCATAGTTAGAGATAAAGAAGGTCACTACATAATGATAAAAGGAGCAATCCAAAAGGAAGATATAATTATAAATATCTACGCACCTAATATAGGAGTACCTAAATATATAAAGCAGACTTTGATGGACTTAAAGGGCGAGATCAACAGCAATACTATAATAGTAGGAGATTTCAATACCCCATTAACATCATTAGATAGATCCTCAAGAAAGAATATTAACAAAGAAACAGCAGACTTAAAGGACAAATTAGATCAACTCGATTTAATAGATATCTTCAGAACCTTTCACCCTAAAACAGCAGAATATACATTCTTTTCAAGCGCTCATGGTACATTCTCTAGAATAGACCACATGTTAGGGCACAAAAGCGGTCTCAACAAATTTAAGAAGATTGAAATCATATCAAGCACTTTCTCCAATCACAACGGCATTAAACTAGAAATCAACCACAATAGAAATATTGAAAAACATTCAAACACTTGGAAACTAAATAGCATGTTATTAAATAACAAATAAATTAACAATGAGATCAAAGAAGAAATTAAAAAATTCCTAGAAACAAATGATAATGAGTATCCATCAACTCAAAATTTATGGGACACAGCAAAAGCAGTCCTGAAAGGGAAGTTTATAGCATTACAGGCATACCTCAAGAAGCTAGAAAAAGCTCAAATAAACAACTTAACCCTGCATCTAAAAGAACTAGAAAAAGAACAGCAAGTAAAGCCCAGAGCTAGTAGAAGGAAGGAAATAATAAAGATCAGAGCAGAAATAAATGACATAGAGGCTAAAGAAACAATACAGAGGATCAATGAAACCAGGAGCTGGTTCCTTGAAAAGGTAAACAAGATCGATGAACCTTTAACGAGACTCACCAAGAAAAAAAGAGAGAGGACTCAAATAAATATAATTAGAAACGAGAGTGGAGAAATAACAACAGAAATACAAAATATTGTAAGAAAATACTATGAAGAACTGTATGCCAAAAAACTAGACAACCTAGATGAAATGGACAAATTCCTTGAATCATATAATCTTCCAAAAATCAATCTGGAAGAATCAGAAAACCTAAACAGACCAATTACAACAAATGAGATTGAATCAGCTATCAAAAAATTCCCAAAAAAGGAAAGTCCTGGGCCTGATGGCTTCACAAGTGAATTCTACCAAATATTCAAAGAAGAACTAACTCCCATCCTTCTCAAGCTATTTCAAAAAATCCAAGAGGAAGGAAGACTTCCAAACTCCTTTTATGAGGCGAGCATAATTCTGATTCCAAAACCAGGCAAAGACAACACAAAAAAAGAAAATTATAGGCCAATATCCCTGATGAACTTAGATGCAAAAATCTTCAACAAAATATTAGCAAACTGGATCCAGCAATATATGAAAAAAATCATACACCATGATCAAGTGGGATTTATTCTTGAGAGGCAAGGCTGGTACAATATTCGCAAATCAATCAATATGATTCATCACATAAACAAAAGAAAGGAGAAAAACCACATGATAATTTCAATAGATGCAGAAAAAGCATTTGATAAAGTCCAGCACCCATTCATGAGCAAAACTCTCAGCAAAGTGGGAATACAGGGAACATACCTCAACATGATAAAAGCCATCTATGACAAACCCACAGCCAACATCATACTCAATGGGCAAAAATTAAAAGCAATCCCCTTAAGATCAGGAACAAGGCAGGAGTGCCCCCTTTCACCACTCTTATTCAACATAATTCTAGAAGTACTAGCCACAGCAATCAGACAAGAAAAAGAAATAAAAGGCATCCGAATTGGAAAAGAAGAAGTAAAACTATCATTATTTGCAGATGATATAATATTGTATATAGAAAACCCTAAAGTCTCAGTCAAAAAACTACTAGACCTGATAAATGAATTTGGCAAGGTGGCAGGATATAAAATCAATACTCAGAAATCAGAGGCATTTTTATACACTAATAATGAACTGTCAGAAAGAGAAATCAAGGAATCAATCCCCTTTACCATTGCAACCAAAAAAATAAAGTACCTAGGAATAAATCTAACCAAGGAGATTAAAGACTTGTACTCGGAAAATTATAAAACATTGATAAAAGAAATCAGGGAAGATATGAATAAGTGGAGGCATATACTGTGCTCATGGTTAGGAAGAATAAACATCATTAAAATGTCTATATTACCCAAAGCAATTTATAAATTCAATGCAATACCAATTAAAATACCAATGACTTACTTCAAAGATATAGAACACATATTCCAGAAATTTATATGGAACCAAAAGAGAACACGAATAGACTCAGCAATCTTGAAAAGGAAGAATAAAGCGGGAGGTATCACACTTCTGGATATCAAGTTATATTATAAGGCCATTGTGCTCAACACAGCATGGTACTGGCATAAGAACAGGCACAAAGATCAATGGAACGAACAGAGAACCCAGAAATAAACCCACAGCTCTATGGACAACTGATATTTGACAAAGGAGGTAAGAAAATATTATACAATGGAGTAAAGACAGCCTCTTCAACAAATGGTGTTGGGAAAATTGGACAGCTACCTGCAAAAAAAATGAAACTAGACCACCAACTTACACCACTCACAATAATAAACTCAAAATGGATAAAAGACTTAAATGTAAGCCGTGAAACCATAAGCATCTTAGAAGGAAACATAGGCAGTAAGCTCTCTGACATCTCTCGCAGCAATATATTTGCTGATTTGTCTCCACAGGCAAGTGAAATAAAAGACAGGATAAACAAATGGGACTTTATCAAACTAAAAAGCTTCTGCACAGCTAAAGACAATAAGAACAGAATAAAAAGACAAACTACACAATGGGAGAATATATTTGATATTGCATCTGATAAGGGGTTAATAACCAAAATTTATAAAGAACTTGTAAAACTTAATATCAGGAAGACAAACAAGCCAATCCAAAAATGGGCAAAAGAAATGAATAGACACTTCTCCAAAGAGGACACACAGATGGCCAATAGGCATATGAAAAAATGTTCAACATCACTAATGATTAGAGAAATGCAAATTAAAACCACAATGAGATATCACCTCACACCAGTCAGAATGGTGCTCATCAATAAAACAACACAGAATAAGTGCTGGCGAGGATGTGGAGAAAAGGGAACCCTCCTGCACTGCTGGTGGGAATGCAGACTGGTGCAGCCACTGTGGAAAACAGTATGGAGATTCCTCAAGAAATTAAAAATCAAACTGCCTTTTGAACCAGCTATACCACTGCTAGGAATATACCCCAAGAACACCATAGCACTGTTTGAAAAGAAGAAATGCACCCCCATGTTTATAGCAGCATTGTTCACAATAGCAAAGATCTGGAAACAGCCCATGTGTCCATCAGAGGACGAGTGGATTAAAAGGCTTTGGTATATATATATACTATGGAATACTACTCAGTCATAAGAAATGATGACATAGGATCTTTTACAACAACATGGATGGGCCTTGATAACATTATACTGAGCAAAAGAAGTAAATCAGAAAAAACTAAGAACTATATGATTCCATACATAGGTGGGACATAAAGATGAGACTCAGAGACATGGACAACAGTATTGGGGTTACAGGGTCGGGGGAGGAGAGGGAGGGGGTTGGGGGAGGGGAGGGGCACAAAGATCATGGCTTTTCAGCATTTGCCATATTCCTCCCTTAATCTATAGACAGACAGAAAATATTTACTTATGGTGTTTCCACTATAAAGACTGCTGTCTTAGGGACAAATGCTGATGAACTATTTCAGCAGTTCCTCCTTCTTCAAAGTCTTATGTGTCAACATAGAACTCCATGTTTCATAGGACATACTCAAGCTCACTCCATGCTCCCTGGAGCTTTAGCACAAGGGAATGCCCTTTATTATTTTTTTTCTCTTTTCTTTTTTTTTTTTTTTTTTTGGTTGTATTTTTTCTTTTATTTATTTATTTTTTGTATTTTTCTGAAGATGGAAATGGGGAGGCAGTCAGACAGACTCCCGCATGCGCCTGACCAGGATCCGCCTGGCATGCCTATGGGGGGGGGGGATGCTCTGCCCATCTGGGGTGTTGCTCTGTTGCAACCAGAGCCATTCTAGCGCCTGAGGCAGAGGCCATAGGGCCATCCTTAGTGCCTGGGGTGGCTTTGCTCTGGTGGAGCCTTGGCTGCGGGAGGGGAAGCGAGAGACAGAGAGGAAGGAGAGGGGGAGGGGTGGAGAAGCAGGTGGGCGCTTCTTCTGTGTGCTCTGACTGGGAATTGAACCCGGGAATCCTGCACACCAGGCCAATGCTCCACCACTGAGCCAACCGGCCAGGGCCTAGGAATGCCCTTGTTGATCAAGCTACCCAAAAGAAAATTATATGGAGCAACCATGACAGACCGAGCAAGTCAGTCTCATACTATTCATCACCAGAACGCTGCAGCCTGGTGTAAACAGTTTCAACTTTCTCGGGAAGCAGCACGGCAGATTGGGAATTCCTGTCCAAGGGGTCCTATACTGCCCCTTCATTTGGAGTTAACCCCCAAGGACCCCTACCAGGACAACTTTGGCAGATGGATGTTACTCATATACCTTCATTTGGCAAACAGTGGTATGTCCACATTACAGTGGATACATATTCCAGATCTATAGTAACCTCTGTCAGAACAGGAGAGGCTGCTAAGCATGTTATAGCTCATTGTCTGTACGCATTGTTCTATTATTGGATTTCCTAAACTGGCTAAACTGAAAATGCTCCTGCATATGGAACAAAAGCATTTACTGTATTTTGTCATGCTTACAATCTTTAAAGTTAAGGTATTATTAAAGTGTACTCAGCAAACATTTTAAGTTCAATTAAAAAAAAATTTTTAAGGGGGTAGTCATATCCTGGAACTCCTACGGGTCTACCATATCATGCTTCTTACTTAAAAAAAAAAAAAATTTACATTTCTTTTGAATGCTGATGAACAGGAGACACCAAATCTTTTTCGCCTGCAAACTACTACCTTCTTTATTAGATCCAGCTAATAACACTGTCTTGTCTTTTTCCAAATAGCTCCAGATATATGGAAAAGATTTATATAGGCGGATGGGGATCCTCAAACCCCTCAGCGAGATCTTCTGAGCATGGCTTTTAAGATACCTAGAGGTAGAAAAAGCCCAATAGAGATCAGGGGAACTACCAGCTTTTAGGATACACCCTTAAAGGGTCTCATAGGATGCCATTTGGGTCCTGCTTCAATAGTGGAAAGGAAGGTCATTGAGCTAAAGCCTGCCAGGCTTACATGCCTCTGCTGTGAGGAAACAGGGACACTGGAAGGTAGGCTTCTCCCTCGCTCCTCTAAGGAAGGGTTCAGTCTCTTCCAGCCCTGCTCCAGCCTCCTATGACCTAACCTTGCCCAGAATGCTGGGGTTTGCCACTGAAGGCTGAAGGTGCCCAGGGCCATCGGCCCTATCTACACACCGTGGACGAGCCTAGGGTATTTCTTCCAAGAAGCAGGTAAACTGATCTCATTTGCACAAGGGCCACTTAACTATGTTTTGCCTGAATAGTCAGGTTTTTTATTCTTCCCTCAAAGATCTCTGTTGTGGGTGTTGATAGTCCTATTTTCTGCTGCTTTGCTTAATATATAGTGTTTCCTTTATCCCTCCTACCTCAATGCCCCACTTATATTTCAGGCTGGGACCTACTCCTAATTTAGAGCTCTCTTTCCCCCTTTTGCCAACTTCTATTATGAATCTACCTTTGCCACCCAGCTTAGTGTATCCCAAGGTTCTCTTTACCCTGCCACAGTCGCAGAGCTCCAGGGAAAAGCAACCTGGTCTCATCTCTCCAGGCAGAGGAGAACAGAAGCTCCATATCCATGCATGCTGCAAATGGCTTTTCCAGTCTACCTGAATCATTACCAGCTAGAAGCAGCGGTCATTGGGACTTGGACATGAGCTGCAAAGTATAGAATGGTGACAACAATTCCAGTGCCATGAGGACTTTTCCTGGATGTGAACTCTTCCTGGACTCCTGTTCCCTGTGACAGCTCCTAACAGACTGAACTGTGGTTGGGTTGCATTTTTCAGGAATTTGGCATGGTGATGGGGCCAACTTGGACTTGGTGAACATGTTAAGGACACTACTCTTTTCTGGATTCTTGCTGTATTGGCCAGGAGTTTGCTTAAAGGCTTTTAATCACTGTAAAAAAAATAGAAGACTGGATAAAGAAGATGGGGCACATATACACCATGGTATACTATTCAGCTAGAAGAAATGATGACATCGGATCACTTACAGCAGAATGGTAGAATCTTGATAACATTATGCGGAGTGAAATAAGTGAATCAGAAAAAAACAAGAACTGCAGGATTCCATACATTGGTGGGACATAAAAACAAAACTAAGAGACATGGACAGGAGTGGGGAGGTTACGGGGGGGGTGGGGAGAAGGAAGGAGGGAGAGGGGGAGGAGGAGGGGGAGGGGGAGGGGTACAAAGAAAACTGGATAGAAGGTGACGGAGGACGATCTCTCTTTGGGTGATGGGTATGCAACAGAACTAAATGACAAGATAACCTAAAAATATTTTCTTTGAATATATGTACCCTGATTTATTGATGTCACCCCATTAAAATAAAAATTTATTTATTAAAAAAATAATAATAATAAAAATAAAATAAAATAATAACATTAAAAATATAAAACATTTTCATATATTACAATCCATTCATTTCATACCACTCATGTTCATGGTTGCGGGTAGCTGGAGCCAATCACAGCTGTCCTCCCGGACAACACCAAATTTTTATTGGATAATGCATAACGTACACGGGTTGTTGTATGGCTCTCACGGAATTACATTTTAAAATATGTGGCGTTCATGGCTCTCTCAGACAAAAAGGTTCCTGAGCCCTGCAATAGAGGCTAAGAGTAAGCAAAGGCCAAGGGACACTCGGACAGTATCTGGATCAGATCATTAGGTTTCTAAACAGTTTTCAACTAATGAAAGGCCATTTGCTAAGGTTGTGATAAATTCCCTTGACTTGTTTCTTTCTTTTTCTTATTCATCAGAATTCTTATCTGGAAATGAAGAAGAATATTGTCAAAATAGCTCATTACCAGCTTTTGGTTAAAAATAATAAAATGGGCCCTGGCTGTTGGCTCAGTGGTAGAGCGTCGGCCTGGCGTGCAGGAGTCCCGGGTTCAATTTCAGTCAGGGCACACAGGAGAAGCACCCATCTGCTTCTCCACCCCTTCCCCTCTCCTTCCTCTCTGTCTCTCTCTTCCCCTCCTGCAGCCAAGGCTCCATTGGAGCAAAAATGGCCCAGGCACTGAGGACGGCTCTGTGGCCTCTGCCTCGGGTGCTAAAATGGCTCTGGATGCAACAGAGCAATACCCCAGAGGGGCAGAGCATCGCCCCCTGGTGGGCATGCCGGGTGGATCCCGGTCGGGCGCATGCGGGAGTCTGTCTGACTGCCTCCCCATTTCCAGCTTCAGAAAAATGAAAAAAATTAAAAATAAATAAAAATAATAATAATAATAAAATGAGAGAGAAAGGTCAAGTTTGAAATTTGGGAAGTTATTAAAATTAATAACTAAAATAAGGAATCTGGATTGTCTTGGAGTTTAATTAAATATGTAGTAAATCCAATTATCTAGCCAGTAAACTCAGTGACTAATAAGTATAACCAGTTTTTCAACTGAATTCAGTCAACAGTCTAGTAATTTTCCACTTGGAGCCCCAAAGTTAAACATGAAAAGGCCCTTTACTATCTGGTCATTATAAAATAATTAAATCTCTAGTGAAAAGGAGTCACCAGAAACACGAGTGTTTCTTGGAAGGTTCTTGTACCATGTCCCTTAAAGATAGGAATTGCATGGTTCAGCTCACAAAGTTGAGATGGCTAGAAATTTCCACTGCAGTGTTTAGAAACCGCCTGAAGGTGGCGCTTGAGGGTGAGACTAACTGAGCATCTGATCTGGCAATTTCAGCATCTGGAAAGAAAGAAGTCAAGGCTTGTCTTTCTTTTCTTCCTGATCTAGTTAATTGCCTTACGTTAAAGCACAGCCAGAGACTTTGTGGCATGAAAAGAATAACAACATTATAAAAGGTATAATTTGGAGGCTTTGTCAAGAGCTGTGATGATCACACCCTAATAGGTATAAACGTTCTGAGGCACTAATGACAGGGGTGTCTGAAGGAGGAACAATGCCTGCATTAGTGTTCAGGCTCTGGAGAGGAGAAAGCTTTTTGGTCTGCAATTACCAGTCTGCTATTCTTTAAAACATATCTACTTGCTGCTTGCTATTTTTTCACACATACTTATCCCCTGATGGTTTCACATGTGCATTCACATGAGTAAAATAGGCTTTTTACACTTTGCTGGGTATTGAAGTTGTCGCCTGATGGAAAGGCTTAGATCCGTACGTTTTAGTGGCTTTCCCTAGCGCTGGGTTTGTGAAACTCTAAAGTACAAAACACTCTCATCTAGGCAATACCGTCTGGCCGCCATGTTTGCATTCTACGGCCTGCTTCCTAAGCCTGCATGCTCATGTACCCCACCACTTCTGTTCTCCCCTTTGAATCCTATCAAAGTGGGTCCTCGCCTCCCCGGAGAGTAAGCTGCTTCTAGAGTAGGAAGTGCTGACACTTTCTCTTTTGTTACAAGGGCAGTAACAGACCTCAACCTCCCTTCTGGGTTCTACCTCACCAGCACACCATGCCCCAGCACTTTCCCGCCTTGGGCAAAGACTGGCATGAAATGAATTTCCTATGACGCATCCCCCTGCTGTTCGAGGGCCCTAAACCCTAGCTAAGGTTGCCCTGGTGCTTGGCTTGTTCCCTTAAAAACCAAAGCAAATTGTTCCTACAGAGAGAGCTCTTTTGAGGAAGTAATTAGAGTTTACCTGTCTACTTAGAGCAACCCATCTCTGAGAAGAAAACTCTTTATGAGCCCTTATACCTTCAGGGACCCTTAACTGGGCTGGAGTATGAATGCCAAAAGGTGGCCAAGCCAGAGACTAAAAAATGGGTCGTCAGTAAGCATTGGTCTAGCCTCAACCTTCCATGGTTCCTAAAGCTACAGCTTCCCACTGGAAAAAAAGATCTTTCCTTTGTCTTCTTTTCACCTCCACAGCCTGATGGGCTGGCCTGATTTCCTGCCTCCTGCCCCACTGGGTTTCTTTCTCCCAGGGTCAGTCTCTTCCCAGAGTTGTCTCCAGAGGGAAGTCATTCAAAAAGAGGAAAATCAAAAGGCAGACTTCTGGACAGGTGGTGAATCACACAGGGGGTTTAAGAAACCAAATGGCTTTGGTTGAAAAGTGCATGTTCCTCCCAGGCCTCAGCACATTTCCTTAATCCACATACGTGTTTTTATTTAGACAGAGGTCAACACACTCCCCACTAGTTCTTCTTTCTGATCAATACTTGTTACCCAGACCAACTCTAGGTCATTGAAGGGGTTCCATTGAATAGAATAACCCATATCTTTTTTTTTTCTTAATTTTTAAATCTTATTTACAAAATTAGCTTTAACACGGTGACATTAATTAATGAGAGAGCATAGATCTCAGGTAAACATTTCTATAGCATTTGCACTGTTGATTATGTTGTATACCCATCACCCAGAGTCAAATCATTTTCTGTCACCTTATATTTGTCCCTCTCTACACCCTTCCCCTCACCCCCCAGGCCTGCCCCCCTCCCCTACATCCCCTTACCCTTGGTAACCACTTCACTTGTATCTATGTCCACGAGTCTCAGTTTTATATTCCGCCTATGTGTAAAATCATACAGTTCTTAGCTTTTTCTGAATAACCTATATCTTTATTCTTATTTGGTATGCACCTTAGAAAAGGCATCTTTTCCAATATCTCCCATCCGCAAGCAATTTCGCAACAAGAGAGAAGGCTAGCACAACCTCTCACCTGCACTGGACATATGACGTAATTACCTTTACATTTGAAATCCTCCTGCTTCTCCATAATCCCCTAGTCAAACCCAGGAGATAGGCAAGGCATAAAACACTCACAGCTCACAGGTCCCTTGTAGCTACCTAAACTAGTACCCATATGGATGCCCAAGAATCGAACGCTGGCTACCAGTGGCTGCAGTTCTCAAGGTCTTCACTAGAGGGAGTCTTAACATATTTGTTCTCAAATATGCTTGAATTTACCTAGCGTTTACTAGGCCCAGCCACTCATACCAGTTCACTTGATTCCCAAACACCAAATGACTGTAACAGCCATACCTTTTGGGCACTTAGCATTTGAAGTGCTTTTACATATTATCTCAGCTAAGTGTTCACAACACCACAGGAGGTTGGTACTATTATAATTCCCATCTTACAGATGAGGGCATTGAGGTACAAAGAAGACGAGCAACTTCCCAAAAATAAGTGACATGATAAATATGCATAAAGCACCATGAGGACATTGATGAAAGAACAATTATATCAAAAAAATAGTCACAACTAATACTTATTGAACTCTATGTATTAAGCCAATACAATGCTGCACCAAATGCTGCAGAAAGTTTCTCTCCTTTAACCCTCACATCAGCTGGTCTGGAAATTACACCAGAAGCATGGGCAGGTCCAGCCATCAAAGAGTGTGAAAATATTAAAGAAAGGCCCTATCTTTTGGCCATCTCCTCTTTTATCTCTTGTTTTGATCACTAATGTTTCAAATGCATTTTGAAAAGACCCAGTTTTCTCACTGCTTCCTCTAACATCCTTCACCCAAGTCTTTTTGTTTTCACCCAAGTCTTAATAATAGTCATATCTGGGATAACAATTGTGTTCCCCCTCAAGTCCCTCCAGAATCTCTAGCGATGTCACTGGGAATTATTATTACAGTAGTCTACCTTTATCCATGGTTTTGCTTTCCACAGTTTCAGTTAACCATGGTCAACCATGGTCCAAAAATATTAAATGGGAAATTCCAAAAATAAACAATTCATAACTATACACCATTCTGAGTAGCGTGATGAAATCTTACACCATCCCATTCTATCTCACCTAGAACGTGTATCGTCCCTGTATATACTGCTCACCCATCAGCCACTTAATAGCCATCTCCGTTATCAGATCAGTTATCAGAGAGAGACCATATTTACATAACTTTTATTTATGTATATTGTTATAATTGTTCTATCTCATTAGTAATTTTTGTTGATCCCTTACTGTGCCTAATTTATAAATTAAACTTTATGTGTGTATAGGAAAGAACATAGTATATATAGGATTAGTTACTAGCCTAACGTGGGTTCATGAATCCACTTGGGGTCTTGAAACATTCCCCACAAATAAGGGTGGACTACTGTATTCCCAACTTGAAGATGACAAAAATGAAGCTCAGATAAGCTAAGTAATTTGTGCAAGTTCATTCAGAATTCAGGGGTCTGAAGAGGGAGGTTTAAACACAATGTCCAGCTCCAGAAAAAAACAAGGAAATTTGGGCCTAGCAGCGAAGGTTGCAGCCTGCACGGAAGTGGGAAGGAGCCTGTGTGGTTAAGAAATGCAGACAGATGTGGTTGTGGGAGTATAGGGCACCGACAGGTGTGGGGGGGGGGGGGCGTGACCTTACCATTAACTGGTAAAGAAACGTGCATGCCATGCTGAAAGATGGCTCTATCCTATGAGACAAAAATTTTAAAATCAGTTTTAATGTGGCCAGATCTACCATATTTCCCCATGTATAAGACGCTCCCATGTAAAAGACGCACCTTAATTTTGGGGCCTGAAATTTGGGGGGAAAAAATGTATTACATAAAGTTATTGAACTCAAGTTTTATTCATCATAAAATTCATACAACTCCTCATCACTGTCAAAACTCCCATCCATTAGCTTGTCCTCCTCTGTGTCTGGTGACAAATCACTGTCTTCAACAAGGAGCACAAAAACAAGCACAGAAAAGCGGGAAATGCAAGTAAAATATCTACAACCACTGTACAAGACGCACCCAGTTTTTAGACCCCATATTTTTCGGGAAATGGTGTGTCTTATACATAGGGAAGTATGGTACATATTGCTAAGAGCTTTGACCAGAATATTTCAAAACAACTTTCTACTTTTGACTGATTTAGTTAATTAACAAAATTCATTAGACAGGATAACAGCACTATGGTCCCATTAGATAAGGAAACTGAGGCCACAAAGTTAAATGATGTGTTCAGGATTATATATAGTACATCAGTGACAAAGCAAAACCTTGTGTGGTAATCTTCCAACTCCAGGTCCTGAACTCTGTCCTGAACAGTGAGCCAGTGTTCAACTCCAAGACAACGGCCAGCGGGCCAGCCAGCGGCCAGCCAGGGCGTGCTCACCCTGTGCTGAACATACAAAGACCACCACGCCCACCTGCCCGCATGGCCTCACTGGGACCTGCTTACACTGTGTTGCCGCTGTGCATGCTCTCCACAGGGGGGCAGAGAGTTCCTACCAGCCTCAGTCTTTCCTGTGCTTGTAAAAGCCACTGTTTACTCACACAGTAAGAGAAAACTCAGAGACTAAGCTGAGCTTCTCACTCTGAACTGCCTTTTGCACTTTCCCTGTCGAGGTCAAAGAAAAAAAGAAATCTTCACAAACTGAGTTTCAACAAGTATAAAAGCATTTCACTGAAGAAGATTTCATTTCTGTGTTGGAGATCCTCAGCAGTACCCCATCACCCCATAAGGCTGGGTCCCTTTGAACAGTTCTAAGAACCTCCTCACAGGAAGGGTGGCTCAGGGGCCTCTGCCGGTTCTCTCTGGGTTCTTTTGAGCTCCACCGAGTTTTGAAGTGTGGGTGGGGCCAAGAAAAGATGATTGGGGCAGAGGGCGGGGAGGAGGAATGGCCATCAAAAGACAGCCATGCAAAACCATGGTTAACCTAATACATCACTTCTGGGGACAGTGAGCCCCTCCTTTATAGTGGCTACATCCCCAGTGCCCTGACACAGAGCAGAATAAATATATATTGATGATGTTGTTTATGGCTCTAGATCACTAACTAGGTAAGTAAAAGAGCCAGGACAGCAGCGTGGAGAGGCAAAATGAGCCACTAGGAACACTAGCATGGTAGCATGTAGCAGCTAGGATTCAGGGCACGAGAATGAACAGAGTGGCAGTCATAACCCTGCTGGGAAAGCCAGGATGCTGGCGACCGCAGACCCTGAGTGAAGTCCTGGGCCCACCCCTCCTAGCTGCATGACTTTGGGCAAGTTATAGAGCAGGGGTCCCCAAACTTTTTACACAGGGGGCCAGTTCACTGTAATCTCAGACCGTTGGAGGGCCAGACTATAAAAAAAACTATGAACAATTTCCTATGTACACTGCACATATCTTATTTTAAAGTAAAAAAACAAAACAGGAACAAATACAATATTTAAAGTAAAGAACGAGTAAATTTAAATCAACAAACTGACCAGTATTTCAATGGGAACTATGGGCCTGCTTTTGGCTAATGAGATGGTCAATGTGCTCCTCTCACTGACCGCCAATGAAAGAGGTGCCCCTTCCGAAAGTGCAGCGGGGCTGGATAAATGGCCTCAGGGGGCCGCATGCGGCCCGCGGGCCGTAGTTTGGGGACCCCTGTTATAGAGCCTTCTTCCACTCAGTTCTCCTCTGTAAAATGTGGAACATAGCAACGTCTACCTCACAGAGTGCCCATGTGCCTTGAGGGATGGACCAAACAGAGGCGTTTAGCTGGATACTTGGAACCTACCGAGCACTCAATAAATGGGGGTTATTAATTAAAAATTCAAGGTTGTCCCCCTTGATTCCAAAGAGTCTGTCACCTCAATGAACTGTCTCTCATAGTTTTTTCTTTATTATTTCTAAAAAGGGTATTTGCAAGCTCTATACAGGGTGGGGCAACAGTAGGTTTATAGTTGTGCGTATGGAAAACAATACAATAATTAAATAATAATACAAGAATGAATTCTGCTTCTCATACTCACAACTGGAAACCTCCTTTGGCCCTACCCTGTATATTTGTGATTCCTCATTTACCACCTTATCTGTATTCAGTTCCTCACAAACACAGCAAAATCCTCAGCCTGCGGTACCGTCAAAAGCATGCACTGCCTCCCCCTGCTCTCCTCATGGCTTAACTAGGTTTTGCTTCGTATTTTCTGGGAAATGATGTTCGCCTTAGGTTTCTCCTCCCCAAAGCCAGCAGCAGGGCACCTCAGTTCCCATCTCGCACAGCACATAATGGGGCATGCTGGGGAGATAATGTGTTCTGGAGAGCAAGGGGCCACCTGGGGAGAAGAGCCCGGAGTCGCTGGGTAAAGGGTGACTGCGCAGAAACCTCACTAATGCACTCCTTCCATTAGGGCTCTCCAGTTCTTCCTGTCTCCCGCCATCACTTTCGATTAAGCTTTGCTCTTTATAGCCCTGCACCTGCCCCCAGGGTCATTAGCTTTCACCAGGAACAGCAGTCAGCAGCCAGAGCTGACCCTGGAACGTCTCAGAAGTCTCAACGTTTAAGGACAGATAATTCTTCAGAAATCTTCTTAACATGGTCTTTATACCTTGGATGTTTCCAGCTTCGACAAAGCTACTTAAACGTAGATCCTGAAGAGCTGATTGATATTCTAGAGGGGGAAAGTCTCTGGTTTCATCTGTTTTCAGTAAAGGAGTTTACTTTGCAACTTATTTAGCAACTATGGGTAGATTTTTAAATTTATTTGGTATGACATTTTAACTTATTTTGTCTCATAATAGCTCTGAAAATTCAGGCCACAACAAAAGCCCTCTCTCTGGCTATTTTGGGGCAGGGGTAAACTGGAGTGGGGTCAGAACTGACAGGACAGCAACCCTCTGATAGCCAGGCGGTCGCGCTCTACAGCATTTTTACTGAAATCTTGAAACATCCCTCATTTTCTAACACTCTGCTCCACTTCCCCAAACTCCCATTGCACCCCCCAAAACAATTGAAGTCTGAGTCCTTAGCTTACATAATTTAAAAGTAGTGTGTAGAGCATTGGACTGGGATGTGGAGGACCCATGTTTGAGACACCGAGGTCGCTAGCTTGAGCGCAGGCTCATCTGGTTTGAGCAAAGCTCACCAGCTTTAGCACAAGGTCACTGGCTCGAGCAAGAGGTCACTCGCTCTGCTGTAGCCCCCCCACCCCCATCAAGGCACATATGAGAAAGCAATCAATGAACAACTAAGGAGCTGCAATGAAGAACTGATGTTTCTCATCTCTCTCCCTTCCTGTCTGTCTGTTCCTATCTGTCCCTCTCTCTGTCTCTGCCAAAAATAAATAAATAAATAATAAATAAATAAATAAAAAATTTTAAAATAAAGTAATAATATATGTGTACTGCCACTAGATGGCATCAAAGGTCACAGTTTTATTGGTGTATTTTATGCCAGATACCTTGATGAGCTTTAAAAATCAATGGTGAACAAAAAGAGAGTTCCCCCCAAATTGCAAATCTAGCAAAGCAGACATTAAACAGAACATTAGAAACAGTTAAGTTACAGTGCTGGAAGGAAGATTTCAGAGACTAGTACATGGAATGAGCAGAGACAGCAAAGTCCATGACGTGTTCCAAGGAGTCCTCCACATTCTCCAGCCACCCTGTAGTCAGCCTTGTGACCAGTTCAGGGCAACAGGAGATGAATGGAAATCACATGTTATACTTTAGAGCAAAGCAGAGAACAGTGAGTATAATTTCTCCATGTTCCTCTCTTCCTTTGCTGTGATAGTTGGCCACATGGCAGGCGATGTAGCCTCTCTTGCCCTGAGAGCCTGAGTGACAATGCAGAGCAGAACCATCGCTAATCCCGATGCTGTTTGACTCCAAACTGCCACTGCTTGCGCTGGACAGGTTGCATAAATCCTTACGGAGTTAAACCATAGAGATTTGGGAGTTAATTTGTTTCTGCAGCATAATCTAGTCCTAACTTTCCAGATGCACAGATGGAAATAACAGTGAGGTGTTTTTCCTCTGAGTGGGTTTATGCACAAGAAGCAGACTTGTGAGAATGGAGAAAAGAAAAGCAAGCTGCTTTGGTACCTCCAACCCTCCTGAGAACAGTGGGAAGGAAGAGGAGCCTCCCTAACCGAAGAAGCTATACAGTTCCCATTTCCTACCACTGCAAGCAGGATTCTGAGCACATAACAACAGACCAGAGGACATGATTGTTCCAGCAGGCCCAGGATAAGGTCAGGGAGGGCAGAACTCTAGGAAGCTGGTCTCAGCAGGAGTAACTCATAGATTGTTGTCTCGGACTGGCCACAGTGATAGCTATACATTCTCTCCACTTATAGCTGCCACAAACATAATGAAAGAGAGTTGTCAAGGCTAACCAGGCATCAGTCCCCCACCAGTCAGCTTTCTTCTCATAGATGATATAGATATAGATAGATGATAGATTAGAGCTATATAGATATATAGATATATAAATAGATATCTGGAACTTCTTATTTTGATATAATTTTATACTTATAGAAAAAAAAAGGATGGTAGAAAGAACACCCATTCACCCTTCACCCAGATTTGCTAGTCCAAGTAAAAAAGGTTCCTTAAAACCAATTGATCACTCATATTAAACATAGCTCTAATGCCTAACTCAAACTTCAATATTAAGTTCAAGTTTCATAAGCCAGTTTATATTTGAGACTAGCAAAATACATAGAATAGCCTTAATATGTAAAGAGTTATTGCAAATTCACAATGAAAAAGTAACATCCCTTGGAAAAATAAGCAAAGGCCATAAGTAGCCAGTTGACAAAAGAAGTAAAATTGACAAATGAAACTAAGAAAAAAATTTAACCCACTCATAATTAAATATAAACTGGACCCTCCTTTTTCTCCTAGCAGACTGCCAGAGCTTTTCTACATGAACGGTAATAACGTGTCGGAAACAACATGGGAAATGGGCACTCCTGCCCTACTGCTGTTTCGGAAATTGGTACAGCATTCTGATTGGCTTATCCAGCAAAAAATAACAAGTTTCTTAAATGTGCTTACCTTTTAACACAGCGATATTAATTCTAGGAATTTATCTGTGAAAATAGGCAAATAAGTGTCCCTGACTCTCCCCTGAGAAAGAAGGGTGTTTGTTACAATATTATTTCAGAGAAAATACCAAAAAGTAGGGACTTTGGCTGAGGAAATAATGGTGTTTCATACAAAGCACTAACACTGCCTACACAGTGCTTACTGAATGCTAGGCTCTCTTGGTAACATTTTGCATATACTATCGCATCCTCCGGACAGACAGGTGGCAGCCTTTTCCAGGTGATGACTGAAGTATGGAGAGGCTCACTACCTCATCCCAGGACGGAGCTAGCAGATGTGGAGCTCCATTGGCACCCAGGCAGTCTGGCCCCGAGTCTGCCCTCTCAGACACAGACTCTTCAGCCTCTCTCTGCAGTCATGAAAAGAACAGAATAGATTTGTATTCACTGTCATAGAAAAATGTTCATAATGCAGTCATACCTCAGAGCTACTTCAGGTTCCATTCCAGACCACCACAATAAAGGGCGTAGCGCAGTAAATCGAGCCGTCATCTTTTTGCAGGTAAGGGCTCTTGTTTTTAGTTTGTAAACAACACGACACCTGTGAGGCACAGTAAAGGGAAGCACAAACCAGGTATGCCTGGATAGGGAAGAGAAAACTAGACTACGGAGCATTATCAACAATGTGAAACCATTGTTTAAAAGGGGATTGTGTACGTATTTACATAGGAATATATGAAACATCCCTTAGTCACAGGATTAGGATTGGGGGGACTTTGGCTTCTTTTGGTTTCTCTTTATTTTCCATTTTCTTCAATGATCGTGTAACTCTTGTAACACCAAAACTTGAGCGACTTCCCTCACTATCCAATTCTGCTTTCTCTTCTTCCTTTCTGTGGATATTACATCAGAGTCAGCATCCCAGGGAAGCCACCCTGTGAAGGTCGGTGTCAGGAGGGGTCAAGAAGACAGTCAACGATTCAGGAGCCGGGTCACTCACCAGCCAGCTGGCAATGAGGACCCCACCTGGAGGCAGCTGGTGCACAGACAGCCCAGACTCTATTAAAACTGTCCTGTGCTGAACAAGGCTAGTGCTTCGGAGGAAGGGAATGCAAAGCTGACGTCATGTCTTTGGTGTTAGGAAAGTTTCAGGGGAAGAGTAACTGCCCTTCACTCTGCTAAAACTGCAAAAAGAATGTGTACTGCTGAACAAAAAACTGAGAGCAACTAACAGGTGATTGAAAGCCAATGACAAAGCCAGAGGCTCTCCATGAAGGCAAACGAAGAGGCCTTCCTCATCTCAGAGGGAGGACGGGGAAAGTGGAGGCCGGACCAGACCTGGGCCTTCAGGCTAAGGGTGGCCCAAACCCCAGGAAAGATTAAAACTCGCAATCAAAGCAGGTCTGTTTTGCCAAACTCTGGGGTTCAATTGGGGACTATGAATCCTGACCCATGGAATGGAATGGAATGTCTGGGTTGATTTCCCCCAAAGTCTTGAATTAATATCCCGATTCCTCTCACTTCTCTGAGCCTGAAGAAATGAACCAACTCTCCCATTAAGACCTAGGATCACTCTCTTGCTTCAAGATAATGCAGAGGCCTCTTCCTCCCCTCCTAGCTACTTGGCCTATAACTAAGATGAAGTAGTGGCCTCACTCAGCCGCAGACATGCTGTGCTGGAGAGGAAGAAAAGGGAGTCCACCACCAGGAGCTGCCAGACTCACCCAGTAGATGCACTCGTGGGATTGGATTCTGAGGGTACTTGGTCAGGGAGGCTAGAACATAATACTAAATAAGAGGAAGTTTGTTGATTTGGGAGTACACTTCTGAGATGCAGATGTTAACATCCTGCCATGGACTCCAGAAAATGATACGTATTTGCTGTTTTCTAGTTGCATGAAAAAAGCAATGGCCCCTAGTAAGTGAAAGTGAGATGCCAGAGTTACCAGAGCAAAGGCTGGAGGGAGAGACAGAAAGACCAGAGAAGGGGGCATGCTGGAGTAGAGAGCCTCCGCTGGGCGGAGCACCCACCAAGTGGGTGCCTTCCACAGGGGAGCCGTAAGCACGCTGGTGAGAAGCACACCAGCAGCACTGGGAAGTTTAGTGTCTCTCCTCTGTAGACCACTGGTGATGGTTGGAATTAAATTAACTGATAGTGATGGAGATGATAGGAACCCCACCCCACCTCCAAAATAAAGGCCAGATGATGGTACTTAGCTGTCAGAAGTCAGATGGATCTAATTATCATAATGAGTGGTAGGGTGGAGTAGCAGTCAGAGGGCCTGGCCAAGACAGTTATGAAAATAGAACACGGCACCCCCTAGGAGCAAAACAGATGGGACTCAGCAAAGGCACTCTGCAACTTCCCCTCAAAATACACCAAAAATGAATGATCAAGAAACGGAAGGCCATTACCCTGATAAAAACTCAAAATCCCTTGCCCGGTTACAGCACCCAACTTAAGATTCAGACTTGGAGCCTAATGATGGGAGGAGAGGCTGGGTTCCCAGAAGGAAAAGCTTCACAGAAGAAAATCTACAAATGCCCCATTATGCATGAAAAGCTGCTGATGTCAACTGTCATCAGAAAAATGCAAATTAAACCACGATGAGACACCATTTCATACCCACTAAAATGGCAGTTACCAAAAAGACTGATGTTACAAAATTCCGACCTCAATGGAGTATTTGATTTGGAAATCAGAACTCAGCCTCACAATCCTCAGGTGGTAGAGCTAGCACAGTCACAGCCCATGCTCAGAGGTAATCCTGCCCTTTCCTAAAGGGTTCGGGGTATGAACCTATTCTTCCATGGCTCTTTTTTTTTTTCCATTTATTTTAAAAACCTTTAATCCCACCATAACGATATATAAACTCTGATAACCTTTTGTTTGTAAACTTCTGCATTTTTCCCATATTATGCAAACTGTTTAGTAACCTACTTGTCTTAGACTTCATTTTAGCTTTACCAAAAAATCAAGAAGGTAGTGCAGAGGATTCCCATATACCTCTCACTCAGTTTCGCCTGTTATTAACATCTTACATAAGTATGGCAATTTGTTATAATTAGTGAACTAATATTTACACATAATTATTAACTAAAGTTTATGTTTCATTCAGGTCTCCTTAGTTTTTCCCTAGCCTTTCTGTCCCAGGATCCTATCCAGGGCACCATGTTACATTTAATTGAAATGTCTCCTTGGGTTCTTTTTGGCTGTGACATTTTCTTTTCTTTTTTTCTTTTTTTAGCAAGGGGGGAAGGGAGAGGGAGAGAGATAAGAAGCATTAACTCATGGTTGCATCACTTTTGTTCTTCATTAATTGCTCCTCATAGTGCCTTGGCAGGGGAAGGGGGGAACTCCAGCCAAACCAGCGACCCCTTGCTCAAGCTGGCAACCTTGGGATCAAGCCAGCGACCTTGGGCTTCAAGCCAACAACCTTTGGGCTCAAGCCAGAGACCATGGGATCATGTTGATGATCCCACACTCAAGCTGGTGACCCCCACGCTCAAGCTGTTGAGCCTGCACTCAAGTAGGCGATCTCCAGGTTTCAAACCTGGGACCTCAGTGTCCCGGGGTCAACACTCTGTCCATTGTACCACCACCAGTCAGATGGCTGTGGCATTTTCTTACAAGTACCTTTGTTTCGATAACCTTGACTGTTGTGAGGAGTGCTGGGTAGGTATATCATAGGGTGCCCACGTATATGTGGAATCTAATGAACAATATAAATAAACAAACAAAATGTAAACTCATAGATATAGAGAACAAATTGATGGTTGCCAGAGGAAGTGGGATTAGAGGACTGAGTGAAAAAGGGGAAGGGATTGAGAAGTAGGGATTGGTAGTTACAGAATAGGCATGAGGGTGTAAGCACACACAGCATAGGGAAAATAGTCAGTAATATCGTAATAACTGTGTACGGTTCCAGGTGGGAATTGAAAATATCAGGGGGACCGCTTTGTAAACTATCTGATTGTCTAACCACTATGCTATATACTGGAAACTAATACAAAATAATATTGAGTGTAAACTGTAATAAAAAAATAAAATAATTGTTTTAAAAAGACCTACTCTTTGCACTGCAGTATCTATGAAGAAACCTTGCAGTTAGCATTACCCGTAGCTTTTATATAATTAGCAGTTTTTTTGAGTGGAGTGATACTGCTTTCTGCTTTCCTCTCTGCAAAGGCACATAAATGTTATTTCAGCTTAATAAAGTTGTTTTGCTAATCCCTTATAATCTTTGTGTGCTAATAAAATACTAAGGCGCGTTTAGTTTTTGTGAAGGTGGTTGGTGTTAATATATTACTTGTGCTTGAGACTTATTCTCTCGGTACACAAAAGCAGAGTCACACGGTGGAGGAGGCACACTTCATGGATTAACAATGGACAAGTTGGCAGCTGCTCTTCCCAATACACATTTACGCACTTGTGCTGTGTTATAAATACCTCAATCTGAACAACAGAAACTTGAGGGGAAAAAAGATGGTTTGCTAAGTGAAAAATATCTGAGTTTTTTTAAAAAAATATATTGATTGATTGAATTTAGAAAAAGAGAAAAAGGGAGAGAGAGAAAGATCAATTTGTGTTCCACTTAGTTGTCCATTCATTGGTTGATTTTTGTATGTGCCCTGACCAGGGCCTGAACGCACGACTTTGGCATATCAAATACACTCTACCCATCTAAGCTACCTGGCCAGAGCTAATATCTAAGTTTGTTTTTCTTTTTAACATGGAGGTATAACTTCCTACAGTAAAATGCACAGATTAGTGATCAATTTGATGAGTTCTGACAACTGTACACCAATTATCCACTACCCTTAACAAAACAGGGGACATTTCCATTGCCCCAAAAAGTTCCCTTGTACCTCTTTCCAATGAACATACCCTTCCTTCTACCTATGCCACATTCTGATTTCCATCATGCATTTGTTTTGCTAATACTTATACTTGGGATGAAGGGAATCAGACTCTTTGTATTATATGTCTAGCTTCTTTCATTGAACATAATTTATTTTATTTTATTTTTTGAAGTTGGGGGGGGACAGACAGACAAAAAGGGAGAGAGATGAGAAGCATCAGTTTGTTGTTGTGGCATTTTAGTTGTTCACTGACTGTTTTCTCATATGTACCTTGACCAGGGGGCTACAGCTGAGCCAGTGACCTCTTGCTCAAGCCAGCGACCTTGGGCTCATGCCAAATGAGACTGTGCTCAAACCAGTGACCTCGGGGTTTCAAACCTGGCTCCTTAGTGTCCCAGGTAAACACTCTATCCACTGCACCACTGCCTGGTCAGTAGAACATGTTTTTTTAGATTAACTAGCCAGTATAGCAATTTAATGCTCAGCTCAAGGAAGCTCACAGCCCCCCAGCCTCCATGCCAGGCAGCCCCATCTGTAATCTTTACTCCTGCAGGATAGTGCTATTCAGGTGGGACATGGACCATCTAGAGATTCTCTGAAAGAAGGGTCTGGAAGTTAAGACTGAGGAACAGCTGAAAGAATTCAGACCTAGAAAACAGCCTTTATGAGAAAGAATAGAGAAAAAGAACCAAAAACTGATTGCACAATATTAGTTGTTATTTGAAAGAGGAAATAGAGTGTGTGTGTGTGTGTGTGTGTGTGTGTGTGTGTGTGTGTGTGTGTGTTAGAGTTCCCGAATTAGAAATTACTGGGAAAAAGAAAAAGAAATTACTGGAAGATAGATAGTTTTCAGTATAGAAAAAGGAGTATCTTCAACAACAGGTTACTGGGTGCCATGAACAGTAGTTGAGTTTCTTATCACAGAGACTGTTCAAGAGGCTAATAGCCATTAATCATGAATGCTGTTAAAGCAAATCCCAGGAGGTAGGCGGGGACATCTTCCTCTGATTTGTGCTTTTCCATTTAGACCAAGCGGGACTTTACCCCCCCCCCCCACCTTAGACTAGTTGGTCAGTGTGTTTGCTTATCTTGTATACTTCACATTGGCAACAAGATCAACAGCCCCAAGTTGTTTTCACTCAAGTATCTCACACCAGCTGCAGCCATAAAAATTTACCAAGCTGGAGTAGTCAGGACCCAGCAAGAATTTTGTGTTCTTATCTTCAAAGCATTGTCTATAAGAAAGAGTCCTTCTTTGCCTTGTCCCCAATGCCGGCCCCCCCACAGGCAATATGAGCATTCCTAACCAACATAAATAAATATAGTATCCTCAAGGGCAAATGGTATGAAAGTATTTGCCCTGTCCTCCTTCAAGGTCCAGCTTGTAACTGAAATTAAAAATCAAAGCTCTGCAAATCTTTTGCAAGTTGCCCTCAGTGCCTTAGATAAAAAGAGGAAGTGATGAGAACAGAGGAAATGTTTATAAGAGAAGGTGGCTGTCCTTCAGGTAGCTGAAAGGTCTCTTTAATCTGTCTATAACATAGCACACGCCCTTCCTCACTGGCTCCCTGCTCACTGCTAGTTAGCCGAGGTCCAGCCACCTGCCTGAGGTTTCTTCTAAAGGCAGGCTCCAACCCCCAGGAGACCGTCCTCTGAAAAAGAGAAAGCAGACGAAATAAGTCAATCATCTTCTGTCAGACCCCAAGTGGACTTTCTTCCCACCTTCCACAAATCCTGATTTTTAACAAGCATCTGCATTGCCCTCATAGTCTGTGCTCTGCATCTTCCCTACCTTACCTACTTTTAATCTCCCATCCATCAGAAAAATATTTTAAACATGTATAGTATGCAGGGAACTGCTCCTCCTTTAAAAAAACAAACAAACAAACAAACAAAAACCAGTCTCTGAGAAGCTCACCAGTGAGGCTCACCACTTGCTTCACTCCCTGACTCCACCTCTCACAGTTTGTAAACAGCCAGGACATGCCAGCGTGACCTCATTTACAAATTGCCTCAACAATACAGAATATATGTGATATTTCATAATACCAACACAACAACACCTCCTTTATTTTTTGAAGGACAGGTATTAGACAATGTGATCTTCAGGGTGAAAGCAGGAAAGCCCCCACGTTGCAGCACCGGGTCACTCCCTGAGAGTGTTTCCAGTGCCTCTTCCCAGGCACTCTCTCTTTTTTTTTTCCTTGGTTTTTTTTTTTCCTAGGCACTCTCTAGGCTAAGAGAGATCTGATTCTTGCAGGGGTTCCTTCCTCGCAGCTGCACGTCTTGAGGCGAACTAAATGGGGGGATAGGCTAAATAAGTGTTCTGATGGGCATGCAAACCAGCTTAAAGCAACCTTGGCTTTTCAGAGCTGAGTCTGCTAGCAAAGAGCTAGTTAGCCACCACTCAGAAAGGGGAAGTGGTTTATCCAATGCCTCCCTGTTAATGAGGGGCAGGGCTAGGGCAGGGACCCACACTTCCCAATTTGTGCATAACTTATGCGAAGAGCTGAACATGGTTAAAGAAAGGTTAGCATATCAGTGGGAAGCTGACGTAACACAGGAAGAGCTGGAATCGACTGGGTCAGTTATTATGGACTCTGATATTAACTCCCCGAAGCCCTGTTCTCACCTGTGAAATGGCATGTTACTATCTCACTTAGAGCTTTTCTAAAGGATGAGAAGGACACAACACATGCAGACGGCCCTCAACTCACTGGCACTCACTGCGTAAATGTCTCTGTACCTTTGCTGTAACTTAGCCGGCCTCTGGCATTCGGTTCAGGTTTAATGTCACCCCAAAGCACACCAAAAATTGCCTCAAACATTTAAAATATGAAGCTTAGTTAACTTTATGTGCAACATTAAAATTCTACTCTTTAAGGTAAATAACTTTTAAGTCATTTTTTTCTAGATTGCCTGGGCTAGTCAAACAGAATTAGAGGACATTTTCTAAGGCACTTGGTGACTACTAACTGCTGTTGGAAACAGCTGGAGTTTGTTGTTCTCCTTTGGAGGAGACGTGGCCTCTTCATTTCACATCTTGTCGGGTCTCTAATGCACTGACATGTTGGCTAGAGGTGGCACACATGAAAAAAAATCCTGAGGGAGGGAGACCCGGATGGAAACGTTTTCTCCCTCTGAATTTCCTGCTTTCATTTCTGAATCCATTTGCAGAACACAGAGACCCCGCCAGCATGGCCTCGGGATGGTCCCGAGGAGAAGTACTGTGCTTTATGGCTAGGAGGTAGGAACTAGTGGGAGTCGGGGAGAGCTACAGTCACTCTTCCGGTGAGGTGAACAGGCCCCGAGCCCTGCCTGCCTGGGCTTTGGGACATTCCCACCGGTTCCCCAGCTGAGTGGCTGAGCGCTGCGCTGACTCAGAGACACAGGAGTCGTGGAGGAAGTGATGTCAACAGCTAACAACCCAATATGCCATCAGATAAGGCCAAGTAAGTGGGTCTTCTCTCCCTCCTGTCCCCTCCCTCAATACACACACCGCACACACGTCCCCAAGTTGTAGCCTGAATTCTTATGACTTCCCCTTCAAGCCGCCTTGGTGCTCTTCATAACTTGATTTCACTTCAAAAAAAACATGTTGTGGTGGAGAAAACGCCCAGAGAAGTCTGGCCCAGCTCTGTATCAGCATCCCTCCCCACTCCAGATGGTTCTATTTGCAAAAGTTTGCATTCTGGGCTTTAAGATATGTTTATATACTGCCTCGAGAAGCTCCTGTGTGCCATATCCCCTCTGTCCCTAGTCCACCAGGCTGCTCTCTCAAGCACAGAACCGCTTACATCCTGCACGCATTGTCACTCTTTAATTGTGACCCAAAGAAGCAGATACTATTATCCTAATTTTAAAGAGGAAAAACAGATATTTTAGAGAGGTTACTGTCTCGGTACAGACACAGAATTCTTACTAGGTTTGTCTCCATAATGTTGCCCATTTTATAATCATTTCCCCATAAACTGAATCCTAACTAAAAGGAATTTTAATTTTCTGTCTTAAGAAAATTAACTGAGGCCATGGATTTATTTTTAAAGCAATACAATGACATCTGTGGCTGCCCATTCCAAAATCTATTACCATCTTCCTTCTACCTAATATAGGCCCGACTCCCACATAGCCCAGGTCTCTCAGAGAAGCTGATTCCACCCGTAGGCTCAGGATGGGACAGATCGGTGTAAAAGTGATCCCATCCCTCTTGTCACTGATTGGTTCAGAAATGAGTATGTGACCCAGTTCCAGTGTAAACAAGGAAGCAAACAACCACAGTTACTAGTGGAAGCCTTCTTGCCCTACAAGAAGTCTAGAGTGAAGATATTACAAAAGAGAGTTGAAAATAACAAGACACCAGTTAACGATATCACTAAGGCATTGAATCAATCGACCCTGAAAGCAGCCATCCACCTCTAGACTTCCTTCCTCATAAGCAAATAAATTTTCATGTCATGTTAACAGGTTTTAGTTAGCAGTTCCAGTCCTTATAGATAGAAGCATCTTTAATTGATGCTGGGGTCTGTCATATCTCCTGCATCCTCATAACTACGTGCTCATTGTTCACATCTAGAATGATGGTTAAGAGGCACCACACAACCCTTAGTCAACAAGCCAAAGTCAGGTTTGGATGTGGCAAGTTTTGTGCGATGCATTGAGGCTACAAATCCTTTGTCATTGGGAGGCTATAATGAGATGAAGTCAATATTTCCTTTCCTTGAATTTGGGACTGCCTTATAACCAACAAAATGCAGTGAAAGTAACACTGGATGACTTCTGAGGCTGACCCTTAAGAGATTTGCAGCTTGCAGCATGCCACTTGGAAACTCCCTCTTAGAACCCAGCGGACCCTGTGACCACCAAACCCAAGCTAGCAGAGAGAGAGAGAGAGAAGAGAAAATGAGAGGGAAGGAGGGGACACCCTATGGAGTAGCACTAAGATGCCATACATTTGATTAAAAAAATCCTCAAATGCAGCTAAGAAAACACCAGAATATGCCATAAAGAATTGAAGAACCACATAACTGAGCCCTACCCAAATCCATGACACAAATAAAATGCTTGGTGTTTTAAGTCACTAAGTTTTGTGGTGGTTTTTTTTATCCAGTCAATAACTAACGCAAGAGGAAAATAAGAAACTTCTTTTTGACAAGCTTCACGGACGGAAATGAAAAGTTTTCTGCTGAACCCTCGTCCATCTAGAAACTTCATTTGTTGGGACACTGTGTTCCCCGAGTGCCTTAGCAAATCCTGGTGTGGAGAATGCGTGACCATATAATAAGATGTGCACACATAGCATGTGGATACCCGTGAATTAGGACAACATGACTTGACCCCATTTCTTCCTGTTCTCCTCCACCCTAATCAGATCTTGGGTTCTCACCAAAGTTTTCAAAAGCCTAAAGAAAATGAATGAAAGAATGATAGACAGCTAAGGGGAGCCCACTTCCTTGGTCTCATGTTTATTCTCCCTACACACATACACACACACACACACACACAATGTCTCTCAAGTACGACTTCTCAGTTTCTAGTCACTTTGCTTGGCTTGGCAGAACAGCAATTATTCAAGCACTTGTTCCATAAAAAGTCAGTAGAATTTGAATTAGCCACCAGTTTCTTTTAAGCTAAGCTGACATTTTGAGTTAAATTTATTTTAACTAGGGATTTATGACAGGAAAGGAATACTTCTAATTAAATAAGTATTAGCCTCAAACAGTGTGAATAATGACCCGTTGGAAGTTTCTCAGTCCCCTAATAGCTAATTAACAGCTCATAACTGGGTTCCCTTTGTGTCCCAAGGCAAGTGTGAAAAGGAGGCCTTGACTGATTAATGAGATCGGCTCAAACAGGATTAAAAATGAAAATTGGCTTTATGGACTCCAGACCTGCAAATCGACTCCACGTGAAAAGAAAGGATTATTTGTAAGGCATCCTGGGCAATCACCGTGGAACAGAGCGTGCAGAGCCGAAGGCGTCAGTCTATTAGTGCCCTCCTGGTGACCCCTTTCGCAGCAGCCTGCACAGAGGACAGGACAGCCAGCAGGGAGGGAAATGGCCTCACCATTGTCATGGCATCTACAGGGTTTGAGAGGCAAAGCCAAGTAGCCTTTGTAAAGACTTTCTTTTTCTTCATCGTGTTTGTATTCCAGATAAATATGAAGATGGGCAGTCCGCAAATTAGAAACCGATAAATACCTATTTCCACCTGTGAGATTCCATACTAGAATGTATTAGAAACTCTTCTCCCTCCATCTGAGCTGAAGAGCAGCTCTTCACTATTTAAAGAGATTTTTGTTCAGCTCTCCTGCGGCAACAGTGAGCCTGCCCCGTGCCACCTCCCACAGAACACTTCCTCTGGCACTCAGCGGAAAGCGCTTCTGAACAGGCAGCCATGGGCTCTGGAAGGAGGCCGCACGTACTTTCCGAAGCTCCTCTCCGCTGGAGATGACCACATCCCTTTTATGGAGCTGAGAGTTGTGGTCACATTGGCTGAGCCCTGGGCAGGCCCCTGCTTTTACCACCAACAACCCCAGAAACTTTAAAAGAATAATAGAGCCGATATCTATTTGCCCAATAGAATTCCACTTAGTACACAGGCGTTGCTTCTTGTCCTGATAGGGAAGTAGTGGGGAGGGAGTACATATCACCATGAAATTACAATCCTGGAGCAGCCAGCCCATTTCGGCCACCCCGGCACTGCTGCTGAAACATGTTCTAGGGGTGGGCCAGAGGAAGGCCACAGTGATAGGGGTGCTGATTTGGGGTCAGCACAGAGCAGTTGTGGGTCTTCATCACATGGCTGACCCATAAGTGACAGATTAAATGTAGAGGTTGGAAGAGGAACAACCTTTCTGAATTCATAAATAAATTTATGCTCTGCCATAGTCAGGAAATGGGATGCTTTCTGTTGACCAAATAGATTGCTGCTGTTCAAAATCATAGGGCTAGGCCTGACTGAGTGGCTCAGTTGGTTGGAGCATCATCCCAGAACACCAACATTGTGGCGTCCCTGGTCAAGGCACATACAAGGAACAACCAATGAATGCATAGATGAGTGAAACAGTCTCTCTCTCTCTCAAATCAAATTAAAAACAATTTAAGTAGTACTATATTGAATGGAATTGAATCTTTATTTGAAGATTTTCAAAGGCATTAGAGATTATAGTGCTTTCAATTTTTTATAATAAATCTTATCAAAAAGTGAATAAGAGCTAATTATTAGATCAAAAGATTAGGAGACTGATTTTACCAGCCCAAGTGAATTATGCTTCCCCTGCATCCCAAAAGAAGATCCCTTACCTTCCAGTACCATTAGTCTCCTCCCTGCCATCTTTCCATGGCCGGGATAGAGCCAGGGCAAGGTTACACAATTCTGTTCCCTCTCCTTGGACAATACTCCCTCCAATCTGTGCTTCTTTCTTCTACCTGCATCAAAAAACAAACAAAATGTATGGAGAACACCTAGCGTTTGTCTAATCCTTCAGAGGCTTAATGCCAACCTATTTGATTTACTGCCAAGAAAGGTGTTAACTCTCCAGGGAAGTGGAGACACACTCTATATCAGTTAATTAACAAGCCCTGGAGGTGAGCAGAAGTGCTCTCCTTCGCTGGATAGAATCTCATTTCTTCCAAACCTGTGATTTGTGACTGACTTCAAAACCATCAAAAGCAATTTGGGGAAGGGGATGTGCCTATTTAGTTATTTTAATCAGCAACACATACTAAGCACACTTCGATGCAGAACTCTGCATAAGCTTCTGTGGGAAGATAAGAAATAACAGTTGTGTCTGCCCTCGGTTACTTGATCAGGTTATGCAGGGAGTTGGGCCCAGCACAGATTACATTGTAAAGGAGGCAGGGGAGCCCATAAAAAGTAATAGGGAAATATTTTTTATAAAAACAGTAAAAAATTATCTTCACAAAGAGGTAAACCATGTACCAAAATATCCTACTTACCCCTTTATACACTTCATCTTAAAGCATTATTTTCACTCTATGAAGAAAAAAACCCAGCCTTTAAGGGTTGAATATTCTTAATCCAGTCGACATAGAAAAGGGGAGGTAGAAAAGCTCTCCAAGGCTAATCACAATGAGAACAAAAGCTTTTCCAAATTACGCATTCCATTGTAATTATGTTATCAAACTGCTCTTCCGGTGGAGGTGTCACTGGAGAGTATCACAGTTTTTAAATAGTTCCGTTCTTGATGGGAATTCACGAGCATTTGAGGTGCACGTGTGTGGGCATATATATTTAGGCGAACCATGGGGCTATAAGCATTCATCCAGTGCTCTGGTATCCTTTCCCTTGCAATAAAAAAAATTAATAAATAAGAAGAAGAAGGAAAATAAAAAGAGCTGTCTAGATGGGCATTGCCCTTATGATGTGATCCTTGAGGGAAATAAGCACAGTAGCTCTAAATTCAACACATCTGAAGATGCCTAGGGCTTCCCAAAGCTAGCTTGGCTTGAATGTATTTGCCCCATGCTGTGTACCCACCAGCAGATGAAGCTGATGGAGGAACAAGCAATTGAGTATGATCCAAAAATGAATGGAAAACAATGCTAGAAGCAAAGAAATGAAAAGATGAGAAAGTACAAGGCATTGATGTTATCTAAGGGGCTCTCTGAGCACAGCATTTCTTTGGAACTACAAGAAAGCAAAGATTTTTCTTACCTAAAGATTTGAGGAAGTCAATGGTTTTAGCTACTAGCTCTTCCCTTGCCTATAGTAAGAGTCATGAATTACAGTATTTTTAAGGGTTGTACAGAGTTTTTAATTTCTACCTTAAGGTCTCCCATTTATTTTCTTCCTTGCTTTAAACTTTGACTGAACCAACCCTTTGTTGTTGTTAATGCTTTGTTCTTATATGTCAATGGTTCCCAACATGGCCTCACACTAAATCCCCTAAGGAATTTTTAAAAAGAAAAAAGAAGGCTCCCTCCTCATCCTGTTAAGATCAATTATATCAGCATCTCTAAATCTAGGCATCAGTATTTAGGAAAGTTTCCTTGGTGTGTCTAATATATAGCCATGAGTGAGAACCCTTCTCGGTACAAATAGTATAACAAGATCATTCTATAAAAACTTCAGTTAAAATCAGTTTTGCCTTTTAAGTTAGTGAAAAGTTCTGGGTGTATGAACAGGCCTTATGTGGAACATGATACCAAAGGTGCCTGTTCCAAGACCTGTAGATATCATTGAATGACACTAGGGTTTATAAAATACTCCAGAATTTAGTTACTACAAGTCTAGGACCATTTTTCTGATATAGACAATACACTCTGATTTGTGCTACATGTCTATTCCATTATGTAGTTTGTAAGACAGTTGCTTGTGAAAATCTTTTTCCAGACTGATAACAAGCTCTTCCCATTCACAACTGCCTTTGCAAAATAGGTCTACTCTAATTAGATGTAGCTGTAAGAGACATAACACATCCCTTCCTAGAACCTAGGTTTTATGACTGGATTAGCAACACTTTGCTTGAGAAGAGGGGCACCGGATCCTATAATATTAGCTGCTGCTTTCAGTAGCATTTGTCTCACCACCATGACTCTGCAGACTGAGTCTGCACTGAGTCCAGGAGGAGAAAGTCGGAGATCAGGTGGGGACAGGACAAGGACAGGGCTGAGCACTAGGAGCAACAGAATGTAATGGTAACCCATAAATGGCATTCTATGTGTGAGTGACCATGGAAATATGGGCTTTAAATATGTGTACTAGAATCTTTCTTTGGAATATAGTTTTTTAATATATATGTACATAAACATATATGACTATAGGTTTGTGTTATATATCATATATATCTACACAATTTCTTGGGAGAAAACCAAAGTTCTTGTTTACTCTTAACAGAAACTTATGTTAATTTAAAAAGAAAAACTAAATTTTTTTTTTAAAGGAACACCTTAGTTTTAATAGACTTTTTTTTTTCATCTTTTAAGACTTTATTTATTAATTTTAGAGAGGAGAGAGAGAAGGGAAACAGGAAGCATCAACTCCCATATGTGCCTTGACCAGGAAAGCCCCGGGTTTTAACCGGCGACCTCAGCATTCCAGGTCGACACTATCCACTGTGCCACCACAGGTCAGACAAAACTAAATTTTAAGAAGAATATTGGGTATGTCAGAGAATTGACATAATAGATGAGAATCAGGCTCAGAAAATATAAGCAAAGCATGCTACCCACGATGCTTTGCTGATGCCCTCACCTCTAGGCACTTGCTCATCACTGCTGGCCCCACTGCCACTGGAAACTCACTACTATGATTGCTGCTAGAGTCTGGGTTGTCCCACACTGTAAATAAGCCACTGGTGCCACCAAGAGTAGGTGCTTTTGCTGAATGCACGTAGGAGTTGGGAGCACCAGTGGAAGCATAGGCACATCAACAGCACTCTGTTAATACTTATGAATTAAAGAATAAAAAGAAGTGAATTAACATGACATGAGATGACATGGAATGATGCAGTATGAAATGCAAGTAGCAAATGATAAGAAGTGGAATGTTATCACAGAATAATCTCTAGGAAGAATTTTAGTTTTAACTCTAAAATGTAGAAGTGTCACACAATGAACGTTCATTTACTTTATCTAGGCCTCAATTTCTCCACAGTAAAATCAGCATAATAAGCACCCTGCCCCTGTCATTGGGTGTTTCAATATTAGAATAATTGCTTTAAAGAAGGAAGTGCCACATTTTATAAGATAGAACTTTACTGAATGTCCCGCTAAGAAGTACAAGTTAGAGATCTTCAAGCACAGTGGTCCCCAACCCCCGGGCCGCTGACCGGTACCGGTCTGTGGGCCATTTAGTACTAGTCCGCAGAGAAAGAATAAATAACTTACATTATTTCAGTTTTATTTATATTTAAGTCTGAACGATGTTTTATTTTTAAAAAAATGACCAGATTCTCTCTGTTACATCCATCTAAGACTCATTCTTGATGCTTGTCTCGGTCACATGATACATTTATCCATTCCACCCTAAAAGCCGGTCCGTGAAAATATTTTCTGACATTAAACCGGTCCGTGGCCCAAAAAAGGTTGGGGACCACTGCTCAAGCAAGCCTCCCCATCCAACTTCCTAGTCTCAGCCTAGAAAGACATTGGCTATCTTCAGTTTGTCTACATGCGTATTGCTTCCAACTTAATGATGCAATGAGAATTTCTTGGCAAAGGTGCTTAGCTAGGTTGTTGTGGACACCATGAAAGGAGAAGAGTGAATAAGAACTGGGACAATTTACAAGAGGTTTTATTTCCCAGAATATTTCAATACATTTAACTCCTCTGTACACGCTACAACCCAGACCTCAACTGGGACATTCAGCCTGGGAACTTGACTTCTGCAGGAGTTGAGCATTTAGAGGAGAACTATTTGGCATTCATGTTTAATACTGAAGGATGGCAAAAGTCATGAACTAGAGCTCCTTGAAGACAGGGAATTTTTCCTATGGGTGTGTAGTTTTCTCCCTAGCACCTAATTTCCAGCACATAAATATTTAATAAATGCTGCTGAATTAACTAATAAATAATTACTAATCATGTGGCTCTATATGGAATTGGTATAGTATATTTTCTTAGCCCAAATTCTAATATGCTGTATAAGTTAGGAAACAAGGCCTGTTAAAGACTGGGCTAACAGATGAAGGATAAATAAGAAAACAAAGATTCAAGGAGCTCTCCCCTACTTCCCTTCCTCTATCGTCTTCAGCCCAATCTGAAATGCTACTCTGCACTACCACAGATATTGTGTGCATTGAATCATTGCCTAAACACTGATTTAAAAGAAACAATTTCTGGCCCTGGCTAGTTGGTTCAGTGGATAGAGCGTCGCCTGGCATGTGGAAGTCCCAGGTTTGATTCCAGGTTAGGGCACACAGGAGAAGCGACCATCTGCTTCTCCTCTCCCCTCCCTCTCTCCTTTCTCTTTCTCTTCCCCTCTCACAGCCAGTGTCTCGATTGGTTCAAGTGTCATTCCTGGGCACTGAGGATAACTCAGTTGATTCAAGCATTGGCCCCGGATGGGGTTTGCCGAGTGGATCCCAGGTCAGGCACATGTGGGAGTCTGTCTCTCTATCTCCCCTTCTCTCACTTAAAATAATAATAATAATTCGGTAAAAGAAACAGTTGCCCTAAGCATCTCACCTCTTCCTGAGAAGAAACTTAAGTACTACCTGTTGCCCAGGGCTATAAGAGCAGAAGAAGGAGAATATTTGCAAAAGATAGAAAATTTGTTATAACATCCTACATTTGTATAACACTTATACTCTTTAAAAATAGATTTTATTTTTTAGAGCAGTTTTAGGTTCACAACAAAATTAACAAGGTGCAGAAATTTCCCGTATGCCCCCTTCCATCACAAGTGCACAGTCTCCCCCATTGTGAGCATTGCCCACCTGAGTGGCATATTAGTTAGAATTGTAAGCCAACATTGATGCGTCATTATCACCCAAAGACCGAAGTTTTCATTAGAGTTCACTCTTGGTGTATACATTTAATGGATTTGGATAAATATTTACTTGATTATATTACATAATTCTATACAAACATATACCTTATAATTTTTTAAATGTATTTACTGTACTATTTCTCAAGAATCTTCAAAACAAGTTTATGAGGTAAGATTTTTTTTTTTTAAATATACAGACCAGTGAACTGAGTTATCTACCATTATGAATAAAAAGCCCCTGGACAAGACCCCCTATCAGCAAAGTAAAGGGTTTTTCAAGTGTGTCAATCATTATCTGTGACTTTACTGTGTACAGTCAAGGGCTCGGTGAGTCTGCCCTCAATCACCATACCAGGTGTGCAAGCCCTTAGCTAGAGGCTAACACTGAGACTCAGGTCTAGAAACATTACTTACAAGTAGACTGCACAGAAAATGTTATTTCTGAATTGCTCTCTTGGGGAGGAAAGTTAAACAAAATGTCATTTTTTTCATAAACTTCATCAGGTGAGCCATTCTGTACTGCAGAAGGGACTGGGAGAAGAAAGGAAGAGGACAGACTGACAGAGTACAAGAATAGAACATTCTAATTAAAAGCTTTAAAGTGAGACACTTTGGAGGCTTTTAAGGGGGAATGCCCTTCCTTGAAAAAGAGGGGTAAGTTGGAACATTCAGAGAAACAATAGATGTTGGTTTAGGGACCCCACTGACCAAACTGGTTTGTTTGCATATATCACACCACAAATGTTGGCCACTCAAATAATATTTGGACCCTGATTTCCCCTTGATTTGAACTTTATGAAAAAAGACACAAATAAAAGAGGAAAGAGCCTATGCATGTTATTAATCCACCAGCAGGGACAAAAAACATGGTCATCTTGACTTGCAAAAGTTATTTACAATTTGAAAAGGTGAGGAGAAGCACATGAAACAGAAGAATTCAAGACAATAGGTAACTAGTGCTTTGAAATATTAGTAAGACCGAGGTCTCTGGTAGGGACTGCATGTACACTGAAGGGAGGAGTGACACTGTCAAAATCTGTGTCCTGAGGAAAGAGTGGACAGTGTCTGATCTATTTTTCCATAATGTGACAATTATCTTTACCTGTTCTTATGTGCATTAACTTATCAATTAGTCAGGTAAATGAGACAATGAACTCTTCACATCTGTCGGGGTGTCAACAAATTTTTGAAATGATTAAAAAGGAAACAGCATTGGAAATGTAGATTTGCATCCACTGTTATGAACAAGGAACCATTTCCCTAAGTGAATATTTTCCCTTGAGATAACAGCTAATAATAACATGAAGACATGACAATTAGTATATCTTAAAGTAGTATTTCATTTTTAGCTCATCTTTTAAAATTTCTCTTATTTCTCTATAACATTTTAGAGCAGCTATGTGTCTACATTGTAAGGAATCAGTAAATACACTTATTGGGAGATGATGAAAAACGCTCTGCGGGGAGGGCCAGCAATCGGAAGAGAAGAGACCACGGTTTGCTTATGAAGCAGCAGAAATCCAGAGGGAGAGGAATCAGTAGGAGCTGAGTAGGAGACTTTGGATTTGACGGATTAGGGTGCGTACAGAAGGTGTATCCAGATGAAAGAAAAAAGTGTCAACAAAGGCATAACTAAAAGAATGTTATACAGCAGATACGACGGCTCTGAGAACTGGTATTGAGGACAAATAAAGGCATAATAGTTCAGTTTGGGACATACCTACCTCTTAATAACAGGAAGGCGGGGAAGTCTGCTAGATTTCTACTTCCTCCAGTCTTGCCCTACACTCTTTCCCTCACCTCTGTCTTTCCATTCCTCAGCTACCTTCTCTGCAGACGGCCCTTCAGATACATCTTTGTCCCCAGAATGAGTTTTCCAGGTGCCAGCTGGTTATCTGCTCAAATCTCTGTGAGGTCCCAGACTTCACAAGTTCAATATAGTGTATTAGACTGAAAGAGCCTCCTCACCGGTCCCCATCTTCAAACGGCCTACCTCTCCACATTTCAATCAAGTAGAGGGATCAGTTGAAAGAGTATCTAGTTATTGTTCCAAAACCTACATTTTACATCTGTTTAAAGAACGAAAAGCAATTACTGATTCAACAAATATTTATTAAGCACCCACCAAGTGCCAGGCATTGATAAAATCACTCAGGATACATCTATGGGGGAAAACACACAGTGATCCCTGATGTAGAGAAGCAAGGACATCTAAATTTAAGAAAATAAAAAAATTATCCTCCAGGTAAAATGAAATGTCTGTCTTCCAATGAACTGATCTTAGAGAAAGATCTGTCTGAGCGCCTGGGCAGCAGCACCTTTTACTCTACAGGGCAGTGTGCTGTTTTAGGAGTCAAGTCAATCTGGGTTCAAATATCAGCTCCATCGCTCATAAACTAATCCTTAGGAAAGTTACCTGTTTTCTCCTCTGCAAAGTGGGCATAAAGATACAAAATTGGGATGTTATAGGTTTCTATGAAATACAATGTTGGCTTCACTGAGAAATAGTATGCATGTGTATGAAACATATAAATAAGTCAAATTGAAAGAATAACTTGGGATTGGGGAGCAGAGGAAAGAAGCCCTACCAAATCTCTGCCACCTCTTCTACGGAAGCTTCTCAACTTTGCAGTCAGAATTTGTTTCTCCTGGACCCTCAGTATTATTTATAGACCACAGGAATTTTTACTGTGGTGACTTTTCTATCTCTGTCTCTACACGTCCTGAAGGCAGTGTCTGGTCCTGCTTCGTGTCCTCTTTAGCAATCAATATGATGCCAACCTCAAAGATAGGACTCACTAACTTCAGGTAGCAACTGAACACATGGGGAAATACCTGTTTATTTTGTTTTAGCAAGACATTCTATGTGAGTAGAGGAGAGAATTTTGGGATAGGTCCAGATTAGCCAGTTTAGGCTATCATGACCAAAATCCAGAGACTTAAACACAGCCTTTCCTCTGTGCATGAGCAGAGAGCTCTCTGTCTCTTAAAAGAACACTAGTCCCATAGGCTTAGGGCCCTTATGATCTCATTTTATTTTAAATATCTCCTTAAAGACCTTGTCTCTAAACACAGCCACATTGGGGGTTAGGGCTTCAAAATATGAATTGGTGTATGTGTGTGTGTGTGTGTGTGTGTGTGTGTAGAGGGGGGCTGGTGCTAGTCCCTCGCTTTATTTTTGTCTACAAAGAGAAATGTTAATTAAAGAAAGAGATTTGCGGCCTCTGCTCTCATGAAATTCACATCTACCTTTATCTGTAAGACTTGAAGACAGAGCTAGAAATGAAGAGAAGGCAGAGCATAATGAGGAGTCCCTGATGCCACCAGAAGGCAAACTGTGTCACCAGAACGGAAAAAAAATTCATCAGAGAATTAGGCGTCCCAAGCTAAATGTCAAGCAGGCCATTGACTTACGATGTACTACTCTCAGGCAATAAACCCTCTAACTTCTCTAGTTAATTTTCTATTCTGTAAAATGAGGTTAAGACTTCCCGCTGAAAAAATGATGATTCTGTGATTCAAAACTTAACAAGTCAATATTTTTCATTTTAAATAATCTCCTTTTCCCCTAGTAACATCTTCATACTCACAGCTTTTGAAAGTATATATTTGGTCTTTGATATTTTCCCATTGTTTCTTGATAGGGATGAATTTGTTCCCCAAACCCAGGTAATCTTTTTGTATTTGCTTCCTCCCCTTTACAGTGTCTGGTATCTGAGTAGAAATTCTTGCTCTTGTTCCAGACCAACTGAGAAACTGCACCCCTGGTTTTTTCCAGAAGGACAAAAAAATAAAAACAATAAAACAAATAAACAAACAAAAAGAAAACATTGCTTCTCCTATTTGAACTTCATCTACCTGAAAATTTGTCCTTCTGGCCCTTCTACTCCACAAAGGCACAAATCCACAGGCAGCATGTCTTTAACAAAACCTGTACGGGCCAGCTTCTTTATGAAGTTCAACGTGGCACTCCATTCTGGTCCCCGGATATAATTTGCACCACCTTCACAATAAGCAGCCAACGTCAGAAAGTCAATGAAATGGAAGTTCTGTTCTCCAAGTTGTCCACCTGTCAGCTTGCTTTTTGGGTACATTGTGGAATTGTACTTCCTGATCTCTTTGGGATTGGGTGTGGCCATGAAACCGGTTCTAGCCAATGAAGGGAAGTGACTTGTGTCACTTCTGGGTCCATCATTTAGTTGTAATACCATCCAGAGCACCGTTGCCCTCTATTTTGGTGACTAGCAGTGTTTCAGAGGTCCCTGCTCTGTCAGATTGGACCAGGAGCAAGGTACGCAGAGCAGACTCTCCCCATTTCCCCAAAGGCCCCCTTGCCAACCCAGGTTGGACATGTAATAGCCTGCTTGACATTTAGCTCAGAACGCCTAATTCCCTGATGAATGTTTTTTTCTGTCCTGGTGACACAGTTTGCATACTGGTGGCATCAAGGGCTCCTCATTATGCTCTGCCTTCTCTTCATTTCTAGCTCTGTCTTCAAGTCTTGACAGATAAAGATAGATGTGCATTTTATGAGAGCAGAAACCACAAATCTTCTCTAATTAACATTCCTCTTGGAGTTCTTCATTACTGAAGCAAAGCGTAGTCTATCCTGACTGAGAAAGACAGCAACTACCATTTTTGACCCCTTCCCATGTTCTTATAATCTCCTGAAGGATTCAGTCTTGTACCTTGGACTCTATAGCAGGGGTCGGGAAACTTTTTGGCTGAGAGAGCTATGAACGCCACATATTTTAAAATGTAATTCCATGAGAGCCATACAATGACCTGTGTACGTTATGCATTATCAAATAAAAATTTGGTGTTGTCCCGGAGGACAGCTGTGATTGGCTCTAGCCACCTGCAACCATGAACATGAGTGGTAGGAAATGAATGGATTGTAATACATGAGAATGTTTTATATTTTTAACATTATTATTTTTTTATTAAAGATTTGTCTGCGAGCCAGATGCAGCCATCAAAAGAGCCACATCTGGCTCGTGAGCCATAGGTTCCCGACCCCAGCTCCATAGTCTCACACATGTGGTCGTGTAATCATACATCACTAAACTTTACAACAGAGTGTAGACTCTCAAGATAATTTAAATAACATGTGTTTATATAACTCAGCTGTCTGGATTCAAATTTGAAGGCCCAGTCTCTAGGTGTGCACTGTCAACATGGTAGCCTAGTTCACATGTGCTACGGAGCATTTGAAATGTTTGTAATTAGCACAACAGGGGAGCCAAAATTTAATTTAATCTCAGTTTAATTAATTCAACATTAAAAGTAACAAAATATCTCAAGTATTACTTATATTGATTGTGTAAAAATGATAATATTTGGATCTATTACATCAAGTAAAATTTTAATAAAATTATTTTACTGCCTGACCTGTGGTGATGCAATGGAAAAAACATCAACCTGGAACACTGAGGTCGCTGGTTCAAAACCCTGGGCTTGCCAGGTCAAGGCACATATGGGAGTTGATGCTTCCTGTTTCTCCCCTCCTCTCTCCCTTCTCTTTCTTCTCTCTCTCTCTCTCTCTCTTTCTCTCTCTCTCTCTCTCTTTCTCCTTAAAATGAATAAATAAAATCTTTAAAAAAATTATTTTACCTATTTCTTCATACGTTTTTAAATGTGACTATTAGAAAATTTAAACATATATTTGGCTCACTTTATGTTTCTATAGAACAGAGCCGGTCTGGAACCTAATCCTCAGGTTGCAACTCTATTCAAATCCTGCTTCTGTGTTCCAGCCCCATGGAAAACTATGCTGTCACCTCCCTTCAGTGTCCAGAAGAGTCAGTTTTCCCTCTGTGGCCCCGGAGATCCCCAGCTGCCTCGGGACTGAAGGCAGTGATTCCCTGCTTCCCCAGTCCTGAAGATCCGCCCCCACCCCGGGCATTTGCAGTGTGGGCCTCTGCTCTGAGGCCATCCATCGGTCCTGCTCCTTTCTTTCCTCCTGGATGTGCCCCACCGCGGTGTCCTGTTTCTCTGTGTGGCCTTCTCTCAGAACTAACCCAGAGATTGCCCTGCCCTGTTTAGGCATTATTCCATTTGCATGCTGACTCCATCACTCTGAGACATCATCATAATCTCCTCCTTAAATGAGGAAATTACAAAAGACCCTTCTATTTCTCTATGTTCTAATCTGGGCCTTCCTGTGGAATGTGGGGGAAAGAGTGCCTGTCAGCTCACCGTGGGGCTGTCGGAAAGGGGAGCGTTTATTCTCACCTGCTCAGGGAGAGATTTGACCCAGTGCGTGTTTACTTTAGAGGAGTCTCAGAAAATAGGTTTCTCCTGCATACACTTCCCCTTTGAGAATGCCTCGTTAGAGAGTTCAAGACTTCTGTTGGTCCACCTTGACACTGAGCAGCAGTCTAGCATCTATCCAAAGATTTTTCCTGAAGCTCTTACAGTCTCTTGCTTTTGACAGTGAGAGCTTTTAAAGGATCTTGGATAGTTTAAAGCCAGGCCATTGGAACAAGCTTACAAGGTCTGCCAGAGCCTGGGGAGGAGCCAGCATGATGAAGGCCCTAACTCCTTCCATTACCGTTCTTTGCATCAGATATTTATCCGGCCTTTGGTGCTCTGTTCCTTTGCAGGGCTGCCCCTCTAAATGCCAGATAGCCAACTAAGTGCCACATTCTTCAAAGACAGGTAAAAAGTCCCCCCCACACACACACACACACACAGGGCCTGTCACCTACCAAAGGCCCACTGAAGCTGGTTATCATTTTCAGAGCCTGCAAAGATCAAACAATTCTTCTGCAGTTGCTCAGACAGCCACAGAAAAACTCCACCTCCCTCCCCGACCTAACTTCCTGACCCCAAAACCCAGAACCTAATTACTAAGCCAATAGCTTTACGTTTGGGGTTTTGACAGATACACAAAGCCAAGCTGCAAGAAAGTGGCTTCCAGACCAGGGGAGGGGAGGATGCAAGAGAAGTCCTGCAGGTTAACTGACTTACTTTAATCTGCTGGTTCTTCTAACCCACATGCTGCTGTGCATATATGTTCAGTTTAAGTACCTTCTCCTTCCAACCCTTGAAGTTCATTAGTTTCAGGAATTAAAATAACAGAGTTGTCTATTTTATCAATTAATCAGCAGGGCAAGACCTGAATGCACCTTGCATGTTCTCGGTCCCAAACCAGGGGTCCCAGAATACAAGGTTGACCCACGGCAGAGATTCAGATCCAAACTAGTTGCACAGAACTTTGAGTCAAATAAAATGTTGAAAGTGAATGAATAAGTGAATGAAATGGATGAACATTTTTATGTTGCTGGAGTGTAGAGGCCAGACTAGGAAAGGTTATCTTTGTCACCTGGAGAGAAAGGAGATGTGGTTATATTTTAACTGCAGCTTCTTTTGCTTTTTGGGTGCAGCTCTCACAAGTACTAACTTGCTCTGCTTGTGGGAGCTGAGTAGTTTGCTGCCCGTGCCATGTATTTTGACAGGGCGAGGAACACAAACAATGCCTTTGAAGCAAAGGTGGGTGAGAGAGAAAGCCACATTAGACAATCAGCCAATGTTAAATTTGGGCTTGCTCCTATTTGTAAAAGGTTTAAAAATACCCTAGGCCAGTTTCTGCTTTTGCACTTTTTTCTTTAGTAGCTTGTCCCATTTCCAAGCAGGCCCGAGGAAAGGGACTTCCTTTCGATCGTGCACCTGCTAAGAGCTTTCATATTAGTTAACTAAAGGCTCAGGGACTTTAGAAACTCCTGTTAGAAGCTTGAAGACTCTGGCCTCAGTTAGGGAAGAAGAAATGAATTCAAACATAACAAACAATAATGAAGAACTATTCATCCTGCCCCACCCACCCAACACACACCCCAATTAAACCAACCTAAACCCACACTGGAGGGGTGTGTCCCAGAGGTGCTTACTCAAAGATAAGTTGATTTAATTGTTGTGAGAGAGAAGTGTGGAGTGCACTTGTTTGACATGGGGTGGGAGTTCATAACTCTCAGGAGAGTGTCTTGATTTGCTTCTTATAGGTGAGCAAGTGATGGAGCCACGAAGGTCTTTGTAGGAAATAAAGTCAGTATGACCTGTGGTGGTGCAAATGATAAAGTATAGACCTGGAACGTTGAGATCGCCGGTTCGAAACCCTGGGCTTGCCCGATCAAGGTACATATGGGAGTTGTTACTTCTTCCTCCTCCCCTCTTCTCTCTCTCTTGCTTCTCCCTAAAATAAATAAATAAAATTTAAAAATAAAGAAAGAAAATCTGTGTCTTATTGGAACAAGTTCTCAAATACTGTGCTCGAAATGGAAAAAAAATGGAAACAGACATCAATAAAGAGTGAGTTCAATATATAGTAATGTGGTGAAACCATTAAAAGAAAACTGAACAGTTGCCAAAAAAATGAGGAAGCTCTCTGGGCACTGATATGAAACAGTCACCGAGAGATATTATGAAGTGATAAAAAGCAAGGTGCAAAACAATGTGGAGTCTGCTACTGCTACAGAAACGTCTCCTCCCTTTTGTACACACATCGATGATCAAGGATTCACAAGAGAAGATGTACAGTATGCCAACCTGTCTCCCAGACCTCCAGCATGTGTAAGTCCCTAAGGGGACCCATCTATTGAGTGCTTACTATGTGCTAGGCACTGTCTCAAACAAATAAAATCTAGATATGCTCAACATTAAAATAACACAATAAACACCCAGCCACCTCAGTAATTATTTCATCTATAACTCCATCCATTGCTAATCTAACTTCCTCCACCCTGAATGTACACATATTTAGGATTATTCTAAAGGAAATCACAGATATCATATCACTTCATTCATCAAGATTTTAGTATAAACTTACAAATGATATGGAGTAAGTTTTAAACCTAACAACAATATCAGTGTTACATCCTTCCAAATTAATAATAATTCTTTAACATCATCAAATAACCTGATCATGTTTACTCTCATAGGCTGAGCAGGGAAATTTGAATATTAACTACATTTGTACATAATTTTTACTCTTAGAGTCTATCTGTTCATATCAGGATGTAAACAGGGCACAATGGCATTTGGTTGATATTGACCTTAAGCCTACTTTAATCCACATGGCTGGGTTTCTTTTTTAAAAAGTTTATTTATTGAATAAACTAGGTTGTTAGACCTGTAGAGAGTCTCACCTCCTGGATTTGGCTAATTGCATCCTCACAGTTTTGTTCAGTCTTATCAGTTCAACTGCCTATATAAATTGATGTTCGATCTAGAAGCTTAGTTTGATTAAGATTTCATCTTTTTTACAAGAATACTTCATAGGTGGTGTTGTGTGCATCCATCAGGAGACACATGGTATCTGGTTGTCTGTCTACTAGTGATATGAGCAGCCATTGACAGTCATTAACTAGATCTATTATTTCAATTACAAGTTGCAAAAATAGTGCTATCCCAATTCTGTCATTCTTCCTTATTAACTGGATTACTTCTAAAAAGAGAAAAAATTTCTCATTAATTATTTGATTACCCTGAGGTAGAGTTCTCACATGAAAGGAAGGATAAATGCTTAACCTTTTCCTGTACTTATATATAATTCAGGATAATAAGTTGGTCCTTCAGAATCCTCCAAAGATGACCAATTAGCTGTCTTTAGTAGCTTAATGAATTGATGAGTTTTAACATATCTGATCTATTTGAATTCATTGTGATTTTTAGCTTTTCTGATGCTCTAATGATTCTATATCTGGCTATAGGAAAGCTCTTCAAGATGGCTTCTGAGAAGTTTTGACAGAAACTGAATAGTCTTTGATAACATCCTGTCATTTTGTCACGACAAGATATTCAAGCTCCTCCTGTCCATTGTCTGCCTTCAGACCTGAAACAGCCATTTCCCCCAAAATCACCAGTTCCTTTTACTGGAAATGCTATTTAGATACAAGAGTCTGGACACAAGGGGTACTTATTGAGAATGGATTGACCTTTTATATGGATAGGCCAGAAAAGGAATATTTTTTAAAAATACATCATGGTTTCAAACTGATATTTATAACTCAACTTCAGGAATACATAGTTTTGCTTATGTGATTTTGTTTCCTTTTTTCTCTTACATTAAAAAATCTTAGTTTTTCATCTCTGTAACATAATCATTTATTTGCTTTATACTATTATCTATATAACCATTTCAGAGAATACAAAAAGACCATCATTACGGTGTTTTTATTGTTTGTTGTTGTTTGTTTGTAGTTTTTTTAATTTTCACAGGTTGCCACACTAGGGCTCTCTAGTCATATGATTATTTTAAATCACTTGTATTTTATTTTTAAGAATTACCTCTTTAATTTTGATTTAATTTTTAATAGTTATACAATGTTTACACTGTATCAGTTATATCTATAAAACAAAGTACATTGAGAAAAGTCTAACTTCCATCTCTATCCCTTTACCCTCCTCCTTCTGATTCTTTTAAGTAATTATTTTATGTACTATGGTTTCTTAAATATTAGCAAGTATATACAGAAACACTCATATACCCCTTTCTTAGACAAATGTTAGATTATATATACATATAATAAATAAAGGTATAAATATATATATTTTTATATATTTTAATATGTATATTATATATTTATATACCTATTATATATATATACTTATATATATAATAGGTATATATATATATATATTGTATATTACACCTTCATTATTTTCACTAAACATCTATTGAGCTGATCACTCCATGGCAGTACTTAGAGACAACCCTCTTCTGTTTATAGCTACATAGTATTCTACTGGGAGGAGTTTCCACCCTTCTACTAATATAATAGCAAATAATTCTGCAATGTACAATCATATATAGAAGTCTTATTTGTAGTTTTACAACATATTTTCTGGATAGAGTTCTAGATGTTGAATCACTAGATCAAAGGTTAAATGCATATATGTATATAATATTATAGATATGTCAAATTCCCAGCCATCTAGTCTGTACCATTTTGCTTTCCCACTAGCAATGTGACTGTCTACTTCTCCACAGCCTCATCAACAATCTATGTCATCAATCTTGTAGATATTTATCATTCTGATAGGTGAAAAAAATGTGTCTTATTGAAACTTTTGTATGTATTTCTGTTATTATAAGTAAGTTTGAGCATCTTTTCATATTGTGGTAAGGTACCAAAAAATTGAAAAATTAATATTGATGTTTTAGGAGAAAAAGTCAGGTTTCTTATCCTCTCCTTCCTGTAGAGAATAAAGAGAAATAAATGTGAAAATTTCCTAGCTTGCAGAGACATACTGTGTAGGAAACTCCTTTTACTAGGAGGCTTAAAGGGCATTTTATAAGTTGAGCTAAACATACAGAGAGATTTTGTAAATATGATTTTTATACTTGTGTGTGATTTGCATCAACTCAGGATAGACAACCTCATGGTATTGTAAAGAGATTTTGTGCTAGGGAGACTTAGATTTCCCCTTTCCCCACACCTGTGAGGAACAGAATAAACACCTAGCCAGGTGCGGGGGAAGGGGAGAGAAAGGCAAGCCCTTTTCCTGTCCTCTCTTTCCTTCTTTAATGGACCATTCAAGGATGCTTACACCCTGGTGTCATGTAGACTCCCCCCCCCCCCCCCGAAAACGTGTAATTACTGTATAGACCTCTAAACAAAGGGATGGAAGATGAACACTAAAAGATTTGGGAATATCTTTTAATATGTGGAACAACATTTTTCACTATTGTATTACCTTATGTAAAGCCACTAGCCATGGCCAACATCACAGCCACCTGGTCCATGCAGGATCACATTAGATTTGAACAGACGGTAATGAAACAATGAAGCCAAGAACTGGTGGGCCATTAGCTTTAATCCTAGCTTGCACCTGGCAGGCAAGTAAAAACACACACTGTACTCCAAAACTCACTCATTCAGTGTTCACAAAGCTACTGACTTATCCGAGTTTCCTAGAATCAAAGGTTTCTAGCTCACTAGTCTTATTCCTCTCTGTTTCCCATCTCCTTCTCTCTGCACAAACTCTGCACAAACTGGCTTCTCCTTCAACATTCTGCCATCTTGGCTGCTTCTCTCCTCCACGTGGCCTTTATCTGCTCTCCTTTCTCTGCTCTCTCCTCTAATGCTAATCTCAGGAACCAAGACAGAGCAAGCTCCCAGTCTGCCCCCATTTTATAGTGTAGAAATCAAAACCTTTAATCCAATATACAAATAAGGAAGTCTCTGATACAAACTCACTTATCTGAGGCATAATGGGATTCCTCGTGAGAGTGCACCACCCAACATCATGCAATCAGTCAAGGGTGTGGGGAAAAGCTAAGTCTTAAAACTAAGCCTTAGGCTATAACAACCCAGCCTGCTTACAGCTTGTCCCCCACACCCAATAAAAACTATAAGCGAGCAAACATATATATCATATTTACAACAACTTGTAAGTTTTAATGTGTAGAAATATTTTTATAAATCCTATACACCAGAGGTCGGGAACCTTTTTGACTGAGAGAGCTATCAATGCCACATAATTTAAAATGTAATTCCGTGAAAGCCATACAATATGTTTAACACTAAATACAAATAAATGTGAGCATTTTACGTAATATCAACACTTTTAAAGTACAATAAGTCTCTGAATTCTTTTTAATAACGTTATTATGCTGTTGCTAACCAATGATGAATAAAGTACTTCTTTCCCTTAATGCGACTTCTGGTGCTGCATGGTTTTGCTGATGGCTTCGTAGTCTGGTTGATATGTGATGAGGTTAAACTTCATGCAAGCGTTGAGACTTCCATCTGTTAAATGTGATTGTAGGTTGGTCTTAATGTTCTTTAGATGTGAGAAAGAGTCCTCACATGCATATGTAGAGCCAAACATTGTCAGTACAGCAATACTCACATGCTGCAGTGTGTGGCATGTGGCGGAAAGCACGTTCCAAGTTTTGACAATCAGCTGGTCCGTAAGTTGAAGTTTTTTAATTTCTCCCCACTTGTGTTTGCTCGCTAACTCTGCTTGTTGTCATGCAAGTCTCTCCAAACCTTCATTCAGTGACTTGAACTTATTCACTCACATGTCTGAGGCCTTCGGGTCAGCAGCTTGTAGCTCAAAATCTCTGACGGAGACACCGGGGATGTAACTCAGGTCGGCGCTGTCCACTGCACACTCATGTGGGTGGGTGATGAACTTAAAAAGACGAGTGTGCTCACGAAATTCTCCAAAGCGCACTTTGAATAACTGCAGGAGATTAGATGTGAAGCCCACTAGCTGCTGGAGATGAAGATGTTGAGCAGGGTCACTTGCTGTCCATGCATCTTTAAACTCTCCCAGTTTTTTAAAGTGTTGTAAACAACCTGTTTCAATGTTGGCGATGAAGAGTTCCAGCTTGTTTTCAAATGCAAACACTGCTTGTTGAAGGGATAAGACTGTTCTCCAATGCCTTGCATTTTCACATTGAGCTGGTTCAGATGTTCAGTCATGTCCACAAGATAGTAGAACTTTAGGAGCTGCTCAGTGTTAGCTAACTCAGGATGCTCGACATTTTTCATTTCAAAAATATCCAGATTTCGCTCAGACAAGCCGCGAAACAGCTGAGCACCTTCCCTCTTGACAACCAACACACACAGCTGTGCAGAAGCAGACCAGGATAATTATTCCCAACTTCATCCAGCAGTGTTTTAATCTGGTAATCATTTAAAGCTCAGGCAACAATAAAGTTGACCACCCAAATGACCAGCAACATCACCTCACCAAGCTGCTCGCCACACATCTGAGCACAAAGCGCCTCCTCATGTAGGATGCAGTGAAAACTTAGGATGGGTCTCTTTTCATGTTCACAAAGAAGCACTAGGAATCCTCTGTTTTTCCCCACCATGCACGGAGCACCATCAGTACACACTGAAATAAGTTTATCCATTGGTAGATTTTTTTCTTTAGCGAACTCAGTGAAAGACTTGAATAAATCCTCCCCTCTTGTTGTCTCTTTCATAGGCAAAACAGCAAGACTTTCCTCACGTAATGTGTCACTGACAGCATACCTTGCAATCACGCTGAACTGGAATAAATGGCTTACATCTGTTGATTCATCCAAAGCGCGAGAAAAGAATGGTGCTGTATTTATGTTCTTCACTTGTGTTGCCTCAATTTGATTCGCCATTATGATGGTGCGATCGTGAATAGTTCTTGCCGACAGAGGCATGTCTTTTATTTGTTTGATTATCTTTTTATCCGAAAAGTCATCAAAAAATTCATTGGCAACATCAAGTGTGAATGTTTTGGCATACTCCCCATCTGTGAATGACTTTTCGTTTCTCACAATTGCTAAAGCACCAGCAAAGCTAGCCAAATTCCAGTCACCTTGTTGGGTCCAAACACGGAGTTGCTGCTGACCAACTTGCACTCTGCACAGTAGCTCTTGACATGCTTTCTTCCTGCTGTCCCCCGCTGAGTATTTCAATGCAAATGTAATATGGCGTATGTCGAAGTGTCACTTTATATTTGACCGTTTCATGGATGCAATTTTATCATTGCATATTAGACACACTGCAGAACCTACTCTCTCCACAAAGGCAAATTCTTCTGTCCATTCCTGCTGAAAAGTACGATACTTCTCATCTTTTTTTCTTTTAGCCATCTTCTTTGTCAAAAGAGTTTCTCCAATTAGCTAGCTGACCACTTGATTAAAAAGAGGGAAGTTTACTTCCTGACCTCACAATGACCCGTGTACATTAGGCATTATCCAATAAAAATTTGGTGTTGTCCCGGAGGACAGCTGTGATTGGCCCCAGCCACCCGCAACCATGAACATGAGCAGTAGGAAATGAATGGATTGTAATACATGAGAATGTTTTATATTTTTAAAGTTATTTTTTTTTTTACTAAAGATTTGTCTGCGAGCCAGATGTAGCCATCAAAAGAGCCACATCTGGCTCACGAGATATAGGTTCCAGATCCCTGCTATAGACGAATGTTATAAGCTTGCTAATGAATTATGTCATCTCTCCCCCTCCTCATTTTCCCACCAACCTGTGTGATCAGAGGTATTTAACCTGTCAGGGCTATAGTCTGGACAGCACAATTTGGATCAGCTTTGCCCCGTGTTAGTCATATGCGGCCAGCATATTAATAAATTTCCTCCTTTTAATAAAACTCCTTAAAAATTCATTTGGACTTGGTGTCTCTATGTAAATCCGGCGGAACGGTACTTTATAACAATATGTAAGGGCCATTTTCCTTCTTTTTTCTGTGAGATCTCTGCTCATATTTCCAGGCCACTTTTTTATAGGTGTGTTGGTCTTAGTTTTCTCTGTTTCTAGCTCTTTTTATTAGTCTATGAGCTCTTTGTGATGTAACTTGCAAATATTTCTTTTCAGTTTTAATAACATTTTTAAACATATATTTTTATATCCTCAGATAATAACACTAAAGCATGAGTTAAGGAAGCTCTCCCAAAAGGCTATACATTTCACTGATAACAAAGTATAGGTGTACAAGTAGTTAATTACAAGAGGTACATCTCTAAACCCTGGTTAACCATGTCAAATTTGGGATAGCAGCACATTTAGGTTCAGAGTACCAGATTCTAGATCTGCCTGGATAACCTGAAATGTGTTAGCTCAATGCTTGGTACCTTTGGTTTCCATTTCTGTAACACACCTAGCAGAACACACTGTTTCCATTTCTATCAAGTTCATTTATTCAACACACATTTCTAGAAACCTTTCATTCACAGTGTAGAGGTCAGGCAAAGTCCTTCTGAGAAGAGGATATTTAAACTAAGACCTAAAATGAAAGGCCAGCCATTGTAAAGATTGAGGGAACAGATTTCTGGAAAAAAGGAACATCAAGTTCTAAGTTGCTCAGAGAGAAAAAGCTTAAACGTTTGTGCAACAGCAGGAATCAGCACAGTGAAACATCATGAGTGACAGGACAGGTGTGGTCGGTAGGTCTGATGACCAGGGCCAGGCTGCATGGACCCTTCAGGGCTGAGGGGAAGACTTGGGGTTTTAATCGGCTTCTACTCTCGCCTCTGGATGAGTTCAATATTTTTTGTGTGTCTGTTTCCCTCATGAGTTAATTATTTTCACTCTCTCCTCCTCACCTTCCCCAACATGAACACTCTCTCTCTCTCTCTTGCCATTGACTGCTCGTCCTCTGTCCTCTAGCGGTAGCCTCTCAGACCTGGAGCGCTGTTCTGTTCTCCTGGGACCACCCCACTCTTCTTCCTGGAGGGGAAAAGCAGTGTGAGTGCTACCAGTTAACATATACAAGCACTTCATTTAGCACAGTTACACAAGAGACCATTCATTTTCCACACAGAAGGGAGGTACAGGTTCATATATGCTAACACACATACCTGGTCTTTGCCCAATGCACATCAATACCAATTCCTTGGACATTTGCAAGTGGCTTCTTGTGCAAGGTTTATCCAGGTACTTTGTAAGTTTCTGGTATGAGTGCTATTGATCTTTTGCATTCTCTGTAAATTCTTAGAACATTATCACATACTCAATACACATTGGTGGCTGCTTTTTTATTAATTAATTCTCCTTGTAGGTCAGCTATTAAATCTCATTTTAGCTGTCATGCTTCTATTACAGGCAGTAACAGCAGTTAAAGAAGGGAAGAAAACTATTCAGAATATGCATTTCCCAGACTTATGACCCATCAGCTCCTCTCCCCTCTGGACCCCCACTGCTAACAGTAAATGAATCTCTCCCTACTTCAGTGTGGGAAACAAGCTGCAAGAGACAATTTAGATTTTGGGGGGACAGAGGTGTGGGGGACTGGCAGTAAACTGACAAGGTCCTAGTTGCCCGTCCCCACACTTCATTTGCTAGATTAGGTTGCTAGAGGCTGTGGGAGACTATAAACTGACAAAGGTTCTTGCAGTTTAAGGCTTAAATTGCTAAAGGCTAGGCGCTTCCCCACACCTCCAGGTTAGCAATAATGCTGATGATTTTTATTCCTCCCATCCCCCATGGCCCTCGAAGAGACTGGAGGCAGTTTTTTTTTTTACCCTTCGTTTTGTGAAGTTAAAATGTTATACATGGTGGGGGTTTTCTGCACACTCAGGAGAATTTTTGGTTTGCCTCAGAAATGATACTTTGTATCTGAGCTCTGTTTGTCTTGCAAATGGCTTTGCTCTCTGCACTATAAATAAAGTGTTTCAGGGGTGCAAGCTCGCTCTTGCAGACCATCAGTCTTGGCAATGAGAACTCCTGACCTCTTCCTTTTTCTTTTCTGTGTTTATTTTCTAATCCTCCACTGTTCCCATTTATTGGGCAAATGAGTTTGTAAAATTTGTATTTTTTGAGTTTGCTCACTTTTAGTATTAAAAGATGGTGTTGGGCAGTGCCAGGTCTGTGATCCGCGAAATTGCAAATTACCTTCCTGCTTTGGAAGGGCCATTGTCTTGCTAATGCTTGCAGAGTGAGAGCAGAGAGAATGCAGGGTACTGAAGAAGAAGTCAAGTTTGTGCAGAAAGGTTGAAGGAGATGGGGAACATAGGTGAGGGGCTCTTACAAGCTCAGCTGAGACTGGTGGGACCTTTGATTCTAAGAGAAACCGGATAATGTGTCAGTGGCTTTAGGAGCCCTGTGTGTTTGCTCGTTGGCCGTTGTGAGTCTTAAATAAAGGAATGGCCCACCATTTTTTGGCTCCACTGTTTCTTTACCATCTGCCTGAATCTAATGGGAACCTGCATGTGAATGGCCACGATGGCAGCGGCTACTGCCCATACACCACTCAGGGCCTGCAAAATTATGAGTCACACTGGCTCGCGACCCTTCAGGAAAACCTGTAGAACCTGGAAAGGTCAGTGAAGAGCTAACTAAAATAATTCTAAAACAAATTATATAGCCTGCCAGGACAAGACCTAGGACAAGATTGCAAATGCTGACTCTTTTTAAATAGGATGTTTGTTTAATTTGGAATCATAAGTATTTATTGTAAGGTATTTCCCCACTGAGGAAGAAAAAAGGGCGTAGCCACCATGTGTGGACTAGCAAAAGCTTTATTCAGAGCACATCCCGGGGAAGGTTCTCTGGTCCACCAGACGGGTCAGAGAAGTTGTGCAGCCTCACCCGCTCAGGGGGGTAATTTATAGCATCTGTATGGTGGTGATATGACATGGCGAAATTTCATTGGCTGACAGACAGTCGTTCTTTTTCAACGTGCTCCTGGGCCGTTTCTTTTGGTGGGCATGGATGTGGGTGGGTCCAGCCAAAAGTCCCCAGACCTGGTTCCTCACGTGACTTTCCCCATTGCCAACCGACCTCAGATTTATTCTGCTTAAGAAATGTGTTCCCTCATCACCTTTTACCTTTGGCTACCAATAATAATCCTCTCCTTCTTGATGACTATTTCTAACTTAGTAATTTTTATTTTAGCAGGCACTTATTCTCTTACACAGTGGAAATATTTAGAAAGATACCTAAAATATAGATGCCTCACTGATACCCGATTAATATTCAATGAGTGCCTACCAGATGCCTGGTAGTTTCACAAGAATTACTGAACTTTCTCCTAGACTAGTTTAGTTTTGTTCAATAAACTTTTATGAAGCACTTACAAGCACCAGCACCATGCCAAATGTTGGGGATATGTATCAGTCAGATGGACTTGCTTATGCTATGATAACAAACAGCCCCATATCCTAGTGATTTAAAACAGTTTATTTTGTAGTCACACTGTGGGTTGTGTATCATGGATTGGCTGGGAATCTGTTAACCATCCTTCCTCATCCTCCCTCAGGGTCTTAGTGACAGAGCAATTATACCTGTACATTGCCTGTCAGCCATGGGAACAGCTAGAGTCCAGAGGGTCTCCCACTGACAATGAACTTCTCAGGGACAGGACTGACACAAACTCTTTTTACACATAACTCATGGCTAGAACTAGTCACGTGATTTCAGGGGGACCAGGAAGTATAATCCTACCCCATGCCCAGAAGCAGAGAACTAGTAATAGCCAGTAACCAGCATAGACTAGACAATTAGAATGACATGGTTCTTGACTTTGCTGGAACAATCAATCCAGTTGGGGAGACAAGACACACATAAACAGAAATTTTCAAAAAACTGTGTGCTAAGTGCCATTACTGAAATCTGCAACGGTGGCTATGGGAACGCAGAAGTAGGGGGGCGAGTCCAAGATGGGAGGTATGGAAGGTGGCAAAGGCTACCTGGAGAAGGTAACAGTTGAGAGAATAGTGAGCCATAGGCAATATGGAGCAAGTGAAGGAGGCAGGGGAGGGGTTAGCCCTCCAGGCAGCTGGAGCCGTGGCAGAGGCAAGAGAGCTCCATATGTGTGTAACAAAAAGCAGGCTAGGGTGCAGTGTTGCTGAGGGTGCAGTGCTAGACCAGGGGGGACAGAAGACAAGACTGCAGATAGAGGCAGGAGCCAGATCATGCAACTGTGGGGAGCTTGAGCCTTAGCAGGGAGAAAGGGAGCTAGTGACGGATGGTAAGCAGGAAAATATTATGGTCAGTGTGTCTCTTAGGGCACACAGCCCAGTGTTTCCCCATAAATTCTTTGGAAATAAAAGAATAAGATAGTACTTAGCAAAATATTGTGAAATCAACCCAAATTAGATCAAAGCCAAGAAATGAAAAGTTACCAGAAAGAGAAAATGTCCCTCATATCTTAGCCAACTAGACCCTCTATTAATTGATCTAAAGAGATTTGGGAGGGGGTAAGGGAGAGGGGAGGTGTTGTTCAGACTTGAAAGCCTAAAAATGATATTCACAGACTCCAATACAGCCTCTGCTCATCCAGCTTTGTCTAGAGGCAATCTCATTGCCAAGGTCAATACAGTTATGAAACGGCTGCCTCAAGTGTTGTCAGGGCCTGATGCTATTACACAAAATCATTGCTTAAACAATACCATTTAGTCTAAGTCAATGCTCACTGAGCAAACTTCTTAGGATTTCTCTTCCAACTTTGTGTAAGCCTGAGAAGTTGTCCACTAAGCAGGAATATTTAGGTCCCTGTTCCAGTTTTCTCCCTGTAAGTAAATTTTCTGACAAACCAAAATTTGAGCCTGAAAAATGCAGATTCATGGCAGAACCACCGAGATCATGTCATTCTGTGAAATCCAGTAAGAAAAAGTCCGTCCTTTCCTGATCCACAGATACACTACATTACCCAATGGAGACGAGATCTAACTCGTCTATGACTATCTTTTGTTCACTTTTTAAAATAAAATATTTGAAATATATAAAAGTGTAAATATCATATAGCAGCTATCCTCAACCTTGTCACCAGATTTTACCATTTTGATTCTTTGCTATATTTATTTTTTTTTAATGACTAAATGGTGTCCTGTGTTTTAAGTGAACATAAATATAGCATATGCTCTTTTTATAACTGGCCTTTTTCCTTGACCTTATCCTTAACAGATATAGCCATATTGATATATGAGAATATAGTTCATTCATTTTTAATTGCTATCACAGCAGTTCTTAACCCTGATTGCACATTAAAATTTCTTGGAAAACTTAAAAAAAAAAAACTGATTTCTGACCTCCATCCCAAGCCAAGTTAATTCAAGTGGTCAATGTTGGTAAATGCTATAATTGCCCTTAAAATTAATGTGTATTTTTTAATTGATGGATACAGGGTTTTATAAACAACCATCAGATCTACTATAGTAATTGTATTAGTCAAAATTCCCATGGCCTTACTTGTTTTTTAACTGCTCAATCTACCAATTTATTTCTCTTTTCTTTCTTCCTCTCTCTCTCTCTCTCTCTCTCTCTCTCTCTTACTTAGTTCCTTCCTTCCTTCCTTCCTTCCTTCTTTCCTTCCTTCCTTCCTTCCTTCCTTCCTTCCTTCCTTCCTTCCTTCCTTCCTTCCTTCCTTCCTTCCTTTCTTTTTTATTTTGGTGAGAGGAAGGGAGATAGTGAGGCAGACTCTCACATGCATACCACCGGGATCCACCCAGCAACCCCATCTGGGGCCAATGCTGAGTACGGAGCTGTTTTTAGTGCCTCAGGCTGCTGAGCTCCAATAGAGCCATCCGCGGCACCAGGGCCATGCTCAAACCAATCAAGCCACCTTCTGCCGAAAAGGAAGAAGGAGAGAAGGTGGAAGAGGATGGGAAGGAGAAAAAGATGGTTGCTTCTCCTGTGTGCCTGACTGGTAATCAAATCCAGGCAGTCTCTATCCACTGAGCCACCAACCAGGGCCTCAACCTATCAATTTCTTTTTTTTTTTTTTTTTTTTAATAATTTTATTTTTTTAATGGGGTGACATCAATAAATCAGGATACATATATTCAAAGATAACAAGTCCAGGTTATCTTGTCGTTCAATTATGTTGCATACCCACCACCCAAAGTCAGATTGTCCTCTGTCACTTTTTATCTTGTTTTCTTTGTGCCCCTCCCCACCCCCTTTCCCTCTCCCTTTCCCCCCTCCCCCCTGTAACCACCACACTCTTATCAATGTCTCTTAGTTTCACTTTTATGTCCCACCTACGTATGGAATAATGCAGTTCCTGTTTTTTTCTGATTTACTTATTTCGCTTCGTATCATGTTATCAAGATCCCACCATTTTGCTGTAAATGTTCCGATGTCATCATTTCTTATGGCTGAGTAGTATTCCATAGTGTATATGTGCCACATCTTCTTTACCCAGTCATCTATTGATGGGATTTTTGGTTGTTTCCATGTTCTGGCCACTGTGAACAATGCTGCAATAAACATGGGGCTGCAAATGTCTTTACGTATCAATGTTTCTGAGTTTTTGGGATATATACCCAGTAGAGGGATTGCTGGGTCATAAGGTAGTTCTATTTTCAGTTTTTTGAGGAACCACCATACTTTCTTCCATAATGGTTGTACTACTTTACATTCCCACCAACAGTGTATGAGGGTTCCTTTTTCTCCACAGCCTCTCCAACATTTGCTATTACCTGTCTTGCTAATAATAGCTAATCGAACAGAACCTATCAATTTCTAAACAATATATATGATAAAATTTCCTATCATGGTTGCTGCCTTATCAGTGTCTTTTTAGAATTCTTCAGTTTGGGTTTTATATACATTGATATTGTGTTGGAATATCTTCCTCAAACTTTGTTCCTTTTTATTCTAATAATCTTCATTTATAAATTTTTTGTTTGTTTTAAAGTCTGTTTTACTTAATATTATGGTAGTTATCCCAGGCCCTGGCCAGTTGGCTCAATGGATAGAGCATTGACTCGGCAAATGGATGTCCTGGTTTGATTCCCAGTCAGGGCACACAAAAGAAGCCACCATCTGCTTCTCTCCTCCTCCCTCTCCCCCTTCTCTCTCTCTTCCTCTCCCACAGCCAGTGGCTTGATTGGTTGAGCATCAGCCCCAGAGGGCGTTTGCCAGGTGGATTCTAGTTGCAGCACATGCGGGAATCTGCCTCACTGTCTCCCCTCCTCTCACTTAAAAAAAAAGTAGTTATCCCAGCTTTCTCTGTTTTGCTGTTTCTATAGCATCTCTTAACCAGCATTTTATTTCTCAACTTTTTTTATGACATTAAACTTTACTTAGGTATTTTGAAACTATCATATAACTAGATTATAAGGTTCTGAGGTTTTAAAAATACAACCTGAGCCTCTATATTTGAACTGGTAAATTTATCCTATTTACATTGATCATTATTGCTGAAATATTTGGCTGAATCTATTTTTATAATTTTATTTTGTGTTTTCTGTTTATCTTTCTTTTTCACTACTGACTTTTTCTTATATTCTGTTGGATTCGTCATATTTTCTATTGCTTCTTTTGCTTTCTTCTGATTTTTGAGTTATATATTTCTATATTTTGAGGGTTACTCTTAAAATTCTATGTACTTGATTAATCAAAAAAATCTAAATTTAAAAAATATTTCTTACTTCCTCACACATAATAGAACACTAAAACTTTTAAAACACAGTAAATTCTCTTCATCCTTAAATATTATTTTCTTCTACTTTAATTCCACTTTGAAATTACATCCCCACAATAATGGTCATTTTGTTGGGGTTGTTATTGTCTGTATCAATTCATCGCTAAGTTTTATATCACTTACTATACATTTTGAATTCTTGGGCCAGGTGGGCGATATAAATTTGGATATCAAGTCCATGCAAGGCATAGGTCTGTTGGTGTCATATTCTCGGTTCAGACTTCTTTTTCCACCAACAGCCACAAAGAAACAGAGACCTTTCTTTTTTGAGTCTTGAGTCGCTGTGTAGTCTTTTTCTCTATGTCCTTTCCCTGAATGTACATCCTCGGACCTTGTATATCTCAGCTTTTGCAGACATGGTAGATCCATTTGCCATGTCCTGCAAATTCTAGCTCCTTATTCCATACACCGTAGTCCCGAAAGCCGAGGCCCCAGTGGCAGGAGCCCATGTCCTGATGCCAGGGATAGCGGGTGTCAATCTGTGAGCTTTCTGATCTGGCTTTCAGTTCCCTCTTCTTTCTGGGATCTAGGGATTTCCCTTTTTCTCCTGTAAGCTCAGCTACAAATTTCAAAGAATTTTCAAACATTTTATTTAGCTTTTCTCAGAATTTGTAGTGGGAGAGTTTCAGTTTCTTCTAGTCTTTTTTTTTTTTCTTTTTGGCCAGAAGCCACTAATATTCTGTATAGTTGTGTATATGCTTATATTTATATATACATAAATATATATTTGTATATGTTTTCTATGTACTTTTATCTTAATATATTTTCTATGTATTCAATATAGATATACATGTATGTGTGTTTAGCTATAAAAATAACATGCATACAATGTATATACATAGCTGCAACAATTGCACATAAACTCCCACAGTTGCATATGACCAAATTTTTGTAAGAAGTTCTTTATTATGACATAACGATATAGAAAGCTCATAGCTCATAGTAATTTCTGATTCTCTGAACCTCAACTAATACAAAATTTGTTACTAAGAACTGTTTGGTTTTAAATGCCCTGCAGGACTTAGAGAAAGAAAATGATAAAATCAGGGCTTTAAATTCTCAGCACAAGGTCTGCATAAGGGGCCTAAAATAAATGACTTCTTCATAGCAACTTTTATCTCCTATAGCATAAGGTCCAAGATTTCCAAAACCACACTCACAGCTTACTCTTGTAGGTGGCTAAATTATAATGCAAATTGACTTCCCTACCTCACGGTTTCCCATGTTAGAGTATTAACTGGGCAGACTGGAAACCTGAACATTGGAATGGGGATTTTTTTTCCCCCATTATTCTGAAGCTGGAAACAGGGAGAGACAGTCAGTCAGACTCCCGCATGCGCCCGACCGGGATCCACCCGGCACGCCCACCATGGGGCGATGCTCTGCCCACCAGGGGGCGATGCTCTGCCCATCCTGGGCGTCGCCATGTTGCGACCAGAGTCACTCTAGTGCCTGAGGCAAAGACCACAGAGCCATCCCCAGCTCCCGGGCCATCTTTGCTCCAATGGAGCCTTGGCTGCGGGAGGGGAAGAGAGAGACAGAGAGGAAAGCGCGGCGGAGGGGTGGAGAAGCAAATGGGCGCTTCTCCTGTGTGCCCTGGCCGGGAATCGAACCCGGGTCCTCCGCACGCTAGGCCGACACTCTACCACTGAGCCAACAGGCCAGGGCCGGGAATGGGGATTTATGGCCAAATTTTAATGAAGCTGGGTGACTTGAACTCCTAAACTCTCCTAAACCTCTTTTGACAAGTGGAAGCAGCCCTTCCTTTCTTGTCTAAGGAGGTCAGTCTCTTTTAGCTTGAAGCTCCTTTAATTACCTCCCCTGAAATATTTTGCCTTGCAGAAGTTTCTGATCTCTCTCTGGACCTGGTCTCCCTGAGGTACAAAGCAGACCCAAGAGGCCAAAGTACAAAGTATGACTCAGAAGAAGGTACAATAAAGACTAAAAGAAAATTGAATGACTTTACTGGTTTATATCAAAAGAAATCTAAATAGCAAACAATTCTCAGATGTGAACCATATAGTTTATGTACCCAGTACATCTGGAATGAAGAAAGGTCCCCTTGAGTAAGGACCCTGCTAAAAAATTGATATTACAAATTTATTATCTTCCTTCTAATTTTCACCAAAGGCACTTAGGCCCTTTACCAAGATGATTGTGCATTGGAGAAGAAAAATAATCAGACTTTTCAGGGACTACTGGATATTCACTATTTCCTGGAGATGCAAGATGTCACTGTGTCCACTCGCCAGAGTAGGCTTTTATGGCAGTTAGTTGATAGATAATGGAATTTTGGCTCAAGTCTGTCTCCTAATAGTCACAGTGAGTACCCTAACCTCCCAACAGAATCATCATTGTATGCCACTGAGATTTGTGGTTGTTTGTTATGCAACATTAGTGTGGCACAGACAACTGATATAATTGATTTTAAAAATCTTAGGGGCAGTTAAATCCAAAAGCCCTGATTTTTAAATGTGGTAGGTTGTATTAGGCCTGTTTACAGATAATAAGACTGAGGAATGAGGGAAAGGCAATTTACTTGTCCAAGGATGATATTAAAAGGTGTCCAGTTGTTATTTTGTGGTGTGATGATGTATAAAAGTAAGGTGTAATTACATTGCAAAGAGGTCGTCATGCTCCATTTAACTAATAAGCATTTGCAAAGTAGGTGGTAGGAAATTAAAACTTAGTTTCTAACTTTCTTTATATTTTACTCTAGGCTAACTACCATTTAGCCATCATCTTATCTGTTGCCTATCTCTAGCTCTACTTCTCCACCTATTATCTCACAAAATACTACAAATTAATAGGAAAACATGCCCCAAACTAGGACTGACCTTTTCTTTTAAGATGAAGTGGAGAGATACAAGCTCAGCTGTGTGTACAGGAGGAGTAAGGGGCCAGCTACAAGGTGTGGTTTTCAGGAGCACAAGAAAGTCAACTTGTCCTAACCAAACACCCCCATGGGATTTCCTATGTGGCTCCTTTCTATTTAATCACCCCTGGGGTTCTTAAGTGAAAAGGCACTGGTAAAATTCAAGTATTCCTTGAGAGGGTAAGATAAAATATAGGTGTGAAAGATTTTCTGCTACTAGAGGAGGGTGGGAGGAAAGGAAAATACAAAGAGGAGAAAGGCCAAGTCTGGGGTGGTTGACAGAAGAAAAGCCCAAGCAGAGAGGCAGCCCCTCTGCCCGGAGTCAGGGGATCTTCGAGAAGCTGGAAGGGAGGGGTCAAGGGACTGAGAGTAGGTTTATCTACTTCTTGGTTTGAAGGAGGCAGAAGGCATCTTTCTAGGAGTAAAAGTGGGATATGATCAATTTCAAGGAGTCAAGAACAAAAGTGATAAAATGGTAAAAACAATTAATAAATTGGGATTTAGAGGAACTGGTGCTGGGCTCCAACTTGACCACACATGAGCTGCCTGTCCTTTGTCAGTCACTTCACCTTTTCAGCTCCACTCCTCATCCTCCGAGTGAGAATCCTCGGGTCTGTCCTGCATTCACAGTGTGAAAGGGCCCCTGGCAGAGCCTCTGGATCTAGACAAGAAACACAACAGAGAAGTTTTCATTTAATCCCAGCAAGTCCCAATGTCGAACTGCAGTTTGTCAGTAAGAGTATTGTGCTCAGCTGTCAAATAACCACATCTAGCACTAACAGACTCCTAGTCCTTGGCGCTGAGGCTAATGTGGCATGTGACGTGACGTGTGGGGTCTTTGTCATCACTAACGTTGTCAGCCCTTGTTGACTCAACGACACTGTTTCCAAAGAAGATAACTACAAAGCGATCTTTGCTTAGATCTTCAAGGTAACAGGTGGTTGTAAGTTTAGAATGGGTCTTTGTATTCAACCTCTTGCTTACTCAAACTTCTTTCCAATACATATTGGTCTCCTGGATAACAGATGTCCTGAATCTTACCATCAATTGTAAGAGCTGCCATTTCACACCACACCAAAAATATTGTTTCTAATTTCTTTGATTTCAGGCTTTAGAGTTTATTTTCCAAAGAGGCCCACAGCTAACCCATACTCCCCTAACTTGAAGGAAATGGCTGTCATACTGCACCCTTTTGTTGCTGTTCAGTGTTCAAAGGTCTTTGTAAATTCTTTGCAAATGCTGACTAATTCTTGCAACAGACCGGTAAAAATATTTCTATGGAAAACAGTTTTTTCTTCTTTTTCTTTTTTTTTTTTTTTTCAAAAGAGAGAGACAGACAGGACAGAAAGACAAGAAGGGAGAGAGATGAGAATCATCAACTCATAGTTGCAGCACTTTAGTTGTTCATTGATTGTTTTCTCATACGTGCCTTGACCAGAAGGTTCTGGCCAAGCCAGTGACCTCTTGCTTAAGTCAACGACCTTGGGCTTAAGCCAGTAACCATGAGGTCATCTCTACAATCTCATGCTAAAGCCAGCAACCCTGAGCTTAAACTGGTGAGCTCACACTCAAGCCAGCAACCCCATGCTCAAGTCAGTGACCTTGGGTTTTGAACCTGGGTCCTCAGCATCCCAGGTTGACACTCTATCCATTGCACTACCACCTGGTCAGGCAGGCAGAAAACAGATTTCCATATGACAAAACTGAAACATGGAACTCACGAATTGCCCTTTAGTATATCACAAGTTGGACTGAGACTAGATCAGAAGACACCAAAGTGGCACGATCTTCTCTCTCATGGCTCTAAGGCTCACTCACATTTGAACATCCTTGATCCATTACAAATTTCCCAGACTCCATTTTCACAGTTAAGAATATAAAGTTTGAAATTCTGTCAGGCAGATGTGAACTAAGCTAATCTCATTTTATAAACATTTCATATTTACAAGTATGTATTAGGCTGTGTTTAGTGTGTTTAGTATACTTTTATTTGTGAGAAACATACACATCTTTGTACCAACATGTGAGAATAATAATCACAATTAGTGTATGGCATCATCGCCCACTCTTAGGCAACAACACAAGACTCTCTCAGCTGATATGTTGATGTATAGAAATATCAGACAGCTTCATAGCTTACTAGCACAGCTTGTGACTTCAGAGTGAGAGCGAAAGCCTTCCAAACCTTTCCTATTTAGAATATTCATCTTAACTAATCAAGTTTCTGGTAAAAACAGACATGATTTCTCAGGAAGACTTTCACTCTCCTCCAGTGAAGTTTTCCTTGGACAACCTCTGAACTTCATCCGAAAGTTCATTTATCAAAGAACCCTACAGCTAACCCACATTCCTCTAACTTGGGAGGACATGCTGAAGTGGGGTCAGTGAAAGGAAGGAAAATTATCTACATCTATGCAAAGGGAATGTTCTCTTAAAAGTAGAGTGTACTCTTGAACACCACTTTAGGCTCAGATGTATCTTAGTAGGCATTCATATAGTTGATTTGCCCACCACCTATGAATTAACCTGCATTTCTTCCATAATCCAGGATTGAATAGTGATGAGATCTGTCTGCAAATTTTAGCAAGTAAGCCTAACCAATGGGCTTTCTGGCTTAATGCAGGCATACAACTACAGTAGGAGACTTTCTCTCCTCACAGATTCCCTTGGAAAAACAGACAAGTTGTTTCAGGAGATAACCTCAAGGTTAAATCTATCCTCTCCTTTCATTGTCACTGAACATGCCTTAATTCGGGACCTTGTCACATCTCATATGGATTCTTGCAAAGTCAAAGTATCCCACTTAGACTTTGGCCTCTAGTGTTGCCCTCTTTAATCCATTCTTCTCACTGTCACAAAAGTATTCTTTCCAAAATGAATTGTCATGGTGCCCTACAGAATGAAGTCTAAACTCCATAACTTGATACTCAAGGCCCTCCCTAACATAATTATGACCTGGGTTTCCAATCTGATCAACTGTTTTCAATCTTCATGTCTCTTTTCCTCCTGACACGTCTAAGGGGATAACATCAAACATGTATTGTCACATTAATTCTGAGTAACACCTAAACTCGGTGGGTTGAAACAACAATAATGAAGTCTCAGGCTTTCAGGTCTGAAAATTGGCTGAAGTGGCTCTGTTAACATGTGCCCCTATGAGGCTCAGGCTGAAAGGGCACCAGCTACAAGGTCAGTAGCTATTAACAATTCTTCGTGGAAAAACATGGGAGCTCCCAGGAAAGTGAGCAGGAATATATGGTAGATCTTAAGACCTAGATAGCTAAGAATGTATTTACTGTCACATATCCCCACATTTCATTGGCCAATATAAGTTACATGGCCAAGTTTAACATGAATGGAGTAGGGAAATATATTCTACCTCTAGTAAAGGAAACTGCAATCACATATAGCAAAGGGCTTTGATGGAAAGAAAGGTAAATAATTAGGAACAAATACCTATTGCTGCATAACAAATTACCATTACAACAGCTAGTATTTATTTTCTCACAGCTTCTGTGGGTCAGAAATCCAAAAGGAACTTAGCTGGGTGGTAGTGGCTCAGTGTCCCTCATGAAGTTGCAATTAAGCTGTCAGTCAGAGCTGCATCTATTTGAGGCTTGATAGCTAATGAATGAGCTTCCAAGCTCACTGCCTTGGTTGTATCTGAAAGAGCTGGAACATTACAAAGCAGCCTGAAGAAACGCAGAGCCCTGCAGGCAGGATAACCCAGCAGCAAAGTCCAGCTCCCCAAACACACTCTCACAAAGAGGGAAAGGACCCGACCCAGGCATCTCGCTGCCGTGTCCGTCCCTGGAGCCAGGCTTTGACATTTAAAGGTTACATCTCCCAGGAAGTCACGAGGATCAAATGAATGGTACACCAAGGTAGTATTAATATATTTTTGAAAACCATTATTTATGCTAATTTTTTCCAGCCAGCTAACCTGACAGATGTGTTTGTCTCCACGTGGGCCTCTTCAAAGGCTGCCTGAGTGTCCCCACAACTTGGCCACCAGCTTCTCCCAGAGTGAATGATCCAAAAAGGAGAGAGAGCCCAAAACAGAGACACTAAATTTTATAACTTTACCTCAGAAGTGACATATCATCATGTCTTTTATATTCTATTGGTCTCACAAACCAAGTCTTCTACATTGTGAGAGGGGACTATAACAGGGATTTAGAAACCAGGAGGCAGGGATCGCTAGATCCATCTTGAAAGCTGGCTAACATATTTCAATTTAAAACACCGTCTTTTGTTATCCCCATAAACTGCCAACTGTTTCACAGTTCAGAATTCCTGGGTCTAAACTATTATAGCTGAGCCAGCAATGGCAGTTGCACAGAATTCTTTGTCAAATCATGTTAATTTTTGTACCAAATATAAAAATAAATATATACATAATACATAAATAAATATATTAATTTTTTAAAGTGATAAACTGAGTCATCTCATAGCTGTGGGAGGGGGTGTATTACAGTCTTTTCTTTCACTTTTCTGCTGCTGACTTCTTCCTCTACACCTCTTACCTCCAGCATGTTAAAACCTAGAAGGTATCTCTTTCTCCATGTTCACGTGCACACTTGCACATACACTAAGCATGGATCCTTACTTATTTAAAAATAATGGAAACTATATTATGCAAGCTTTCAGATTCATGGATTTCTCAATCAATAGTATGTCATAGAAATTTACCCAGGTCAAGTGGCATTACATAGTTCTAAATTTTTCTCTTGAAAATTGCACAATATGTGTTAGTGAGATGGGGCCATAATTTTTTTATCTGTTTCTCTTTTAGTGGCACTGACTTGTTTCCAGTTTGTTTGCTTATTTGTTTGTTTGTTTGTTTTCCAGGACTATGAACAAGACTGCAGTAAGATCTACAGGTAGAGCTCCATGTTCTGGTATTTTATTTCTGTGATATATGCCCAAGAAAGAGATTACTGGCTCAAAGGGAATATGTATTTGGGCTCTTAGAAATGGCTTGCAGGCCCTGGTCGGTTGGCTCAGTGGTAGAACACTGGCCCAGTGTGTGAAAGTCCCAGGTTCAATTTCTGGTCAGGGTACACAGGAGAAGCAACCATCTGCTTCTTCCCCCCTCCACCCTTCTCTTTATTTTTCCCCCACCCCCCTAAAGCCATGGTTCAAACCATCTGAGCAACCTGGCCCTGGGTGCTGAGGATGGCTCCACAGCCTTGCCTCAGTTGCTAAAAATAGCTTGATTGCTGAGCAACAAAGCAGTGGCCCCAGATAGACAGAGCATTGCCTGGTAGGGGGTTTGCTGGATGGATCCCTATCAGGGTGCATGAAGAAGTCTGTCTTTGCCTCCTCACCTATCACTTAATAAAACTAAAAAAAAAAGAAGGAAAGAAATGGTTTGCAGTCTGATGGGATTAATGAAGAGCTGCTATAACTCAGGTTCATTTTCCTGACTACTAGTAAAAGTGAACATTTTTTCAGGTAATTGTTACTATTTTCATTTTTCCCTAGTAAACTGTTTTTCCAATATCCTTTGCTTTATTTTTGTTGGGTGGTTTGTCTTTTATTAACTTATAAGAGCTCTTCAACTATTATAGACAAAATTTTGTTGTCTTCCATACTGGAGCTACAGTTTTCCATATTTATTTATTATTTGTTTCTTGACATTTTTTTATGGTTTCTATTAGTGTCACTGTTATTTTTTTATATACTTACATTGTCTTGCATAGAAACTGGCTTTTCTGTCTTGGTTAAAAAAATATCCTCTAGCCTAGATTATTCATAAAGGTTTCTAGATTTTATTGTATTTTGTTGTATTATTTTTTTTGTATTTACATCTTTACTCCATCTGAAATTTATTTGATTTTTGAACATGGTGTAAAATAGAGTTTAATTTTTATCTTTATCCAGATGAAGAAACAGTTGTGTCAGCATAACTTATTTTAAAATCCATGATTTTCTCATTGAATCACCTTTGAAGTATATTACATCCTCACATATGCTTCAAATGTTTTTCTAGTTTTGTCATCCTCTTATCCTGGGCTTGTTCTCTATTCCTATGATAACATCATAGTTATATGCAAGGGTCCCCAAACTTTTTACGCAGAGGCCAGTTCACTGTCCCTCAGACCATTGGAGGGCTGGACTATAAAAAAACTGAACAAATCCCTATGCACACTGCACATATCTTATTTTAAAGTAAAAAAACAAAACAAGAACAAATACAATATTTAAAGTAAAGAACAAGTAAATTTAAATCAATAAACTGACCAGTATTTCAATGGGAACTATGGGCCTGCTTTTGGCTAATGAGATGGTCAATGTCTGGTTCCATATTTGTCACTGCTAGATGTAACAAGTGATGTGACATGCTTCCAGAGCCGTGAGGCGTGCATCCCACGTCACTGGAAGAAGTACTGTATGTGAGCGATGCCATGCTTTGCATCTCTCACTGACCACCAATGAAAGAGGTACCCCTTCAGGAGGTGCGGCGGGGACTGGATAAATGGCCTCAGGGGGCCGCATGTGGCCCGCGGGCCGTAGTTTGGGGACCCCTGGTTATATGATTACAAATTGTTCTGATATCTGGTAAAACAAATCCAACTCAAGAAAAGCCTCCTTCTTTTTATTCACATTTTTCTAGCTATTCTTGAATATTCTATGTGACATTTAAGATTATTTTTTTATCAAATTCCAAGGGGAAGATTAATTAAGATTCTCATTAAAGTTTGATTGAATTTTCACATTAGTCTTAGAAAATTTTTAAAATAATTCTAAGGCTTTTTCTACTCAAGAACAAATTACCGTGTTTCCCCATGTATAAGACGCACCCTTTTTTGAATTAGGGGTCTAAAAACTGGGTGTATCTTATACAGTGGTTGTGGCTTTCAAATGCTATTGATGGAACTGAGGTCGAGGCAATATATGAAGACAGTGATTCGTCATCAGACACAGATGAGGACAAGCTAATGGTTGGGAGTTTAGACAGTGATGAGAAGTTGTATGAATTTTATGATGCATAAAACTTGAGTTCAATAACTTTATGTAAAACTTTTTTTTTCAAATTTCGGGCCCCAAAATTAAGGTGAGTCTTATACATGGGAGTGTCCTATACATGGGGAAATATGGAATGTCTTCATAAATCTTTTATAATTGTTATTGCTACTGAGAAGTTTACTCTTTGTTCACTTTAGGTGCTTATAGTAATGTGGAAAAAAAATAATGATTTGTATGCATTTATCTTATAGATTAGCCCTCTACATAATTCTTTTGTTAATTCTAGTATTTTTTACTAGACACTCTGATTTTAAAATATATGATTGCAGATCAAACAAAAGAGATTATTTTCTTCTCTTCCAAAGTTTTTACAAATTATTTTCTTTTCTAAAATGTCATTGCATTCACTAGAAATTCAATAGTAAGCAGTAATACTGATGACAGGCAATCTCCTTTAGTTTCTGATTTTGACAGGAATGGTTTTAATAAGGCTATGTAATTTAGTAAAAGGATTTTGTCACTGTCTAGGACTTCATTTTCTAAATACTCTTGACTTACTGAGAGCTGCCCAGGGATCTCCCAGGAAATGGCACGTTACCACTCTCCTGTATGTCCACACTGAAGGAGACTCACATGAAGAGGTGATCAGAGGAAGTACCAGGAGTGGTGGAACCCCTTCTCCCTTCCACAGAGGAGGGGCTGCTTCATGAAGCATCACACTGTAAGCAAAAATGACTGCAGAGATCAGAGCACAGGAGGCTATCTGTGCACAAGCAAGACACTCTCCATCTGCCTCCAAGTCACTAGGCTCTCCCCTCCTCCCATTCACAGGATCAGTCATTTCCTATCAAACCATTGAGTTCCTTCCCAATCCAAGCTTCTCATTTCACAAACCTGGTTATACAAAGCGCAACCTCGCTCCGACTCAATGACGCCTTTCCCTTCCATCACCCTAAAGACTCTTGAAGTCCCACCCCTTCCTCCAAGTAAGACACCCTGAGTATGGGTTCCCCAGGTCCCACTATTTACTACCAACCAATGATAAGTCCCTGCAGTAACAGACACTTTCCTACAAATACACAAGTAACAATCTAGCCACCCAGGCACTGCAAAAGAAGATCACCAACTATCATTAAAAATTAAATCTCTAGGGCTGAGTTTCTCAACCTTGGCACTATTGACATTTGAAGCTGGAAAATTCTTTGTTCTGGAGGACTGTCCTTTGCAAATATAGAATGTTTAGCAACATCCCTGGCTTCTTTAGACGAGATCGGGCGCGTTCAGGGTTGTATGGCCGTAGATCATCCCTGGCCTCTTTAAATGCCAGTATCATCCCATTTCCAGTCATGACAACCCAAAATGTCTCCAAACATTACCAAATGTTACCTGATGAGGATAGGGATGGGGGGGCAAAAAAAAAAATCTCAGTTGAGATCACTGCCTTAGGCTATACGCCCTGAAGCACTCTAACTAGACTTGCCTGGGGATGAAATTGCTCATTTGCAAACCATGCCTGTAAATTGAAGCATCTGCCTTTGTCACTTTCAATTTGGAACCTATTTGAAACTACTGCTTCTTCCCTCTACCTCTATTCAAAGAATTTTAATACATATGGCTTGCTTCTTCTGACTGGCAGTCACCCAGGCCTCCTATTGAAGGATGATGGCTCAGAGATCCTATAAGATAATTTTGTGTGTGCCACAGTGGGGTCAGTTCACACCAGTATTATCTATTTTTAGTTGCAAGAATAGGATCATTTTTATTTAGCTTGCTAGTATATCACTCAGCGTGAAGATGCATGTACTTCAGTTCCTACTGGTGATGGAAATAAAATCGGTGCAGCTCTCAGGACTGCAATTTTCAAAAGGAAATTAGCCTTCCCCCGAGGGGCCTGACACTGCAGTTTTGTTGATGACATCCCAGTAAACAACCTACAAACAAACTCTTGACTCTAGAAATAAGTAGGAGCTATTTATAGGCAAGAAATGATTTTCAAGTGGGTGGATTAAAGGAAAAAACAAGTTGAGAAAAGTCAGCAAGGAAATCCCCATTCATCCAGTACCTTGAACTGAGGAACAGAGGGCCATTCTCCAAAGTGGAAAGTCTGCATCACAATTACTAATGGAGGAATGAGGTTTCGGTGAATTTTCAGCATCTTGAAAATGTGAGCCCATTTTATTTGACACAACCACAGACTCAATTTAAAACATAAAACCTGAAGCCATGCCCACAGGACTAAGGAAACAAAGGGATTTCAACCAGGACTTTAGAACCATCAGAGGAAAGAGTGAAGAATTGCAATATATAAAATGGGGAAACTTGAACCAAGCTACTAAAACTGTTAACATTGTGAAGGTTGAGCCATTCTTATGCTATCTAGCATTGGATCTTGGAAGCTTCCAGACCTGCACCATTGCCTGGATATGTATCTGGAACTCCAGATAACCTTCTAACTATCCCCTGAAGGACTCACATATACATCCACCTGATGTCTGTTGTCCAGACCACTGGACATGACCAAACCTCTTGACATCCATCTTCCAGACCACCTGGCATCCATCACTCTGACCCTGCCATCTGACTGATAACCACCCTGGAAAAATCCCAGGGCTAAGAATGCAAGATATGATTCTCAAGAAGGTACTTTTTACTGTGAGAACTTCTAACTTTTCTCCCATTTTTGGTACACATCTGGGTTTTTATCTAGCTGTGTTTCCAGTATGCAAACTCTAAGACCCTTGAATAAATCTCTATCACTTATTTCTAGCAAAGCCACTAGACTCGTTTTAGGTTCCTTTGATACATCAATAAGATGATGAATATCCTAGCAACAGGAATGCTGGTAAAAGGCCATCTGCCAGGAACATGAGGTTTCCCATAAGGCTGTTTGAGATAGGCCTCCATGTGCATGTGATTGTAAAGGTCCTCAGCATGCTGAAAGGCTATCATAAAACTATAAAACTTTAAATTGTCCTTGGAGAAAGTCCAATTCAGGACAGGGTACTGGCTTACAAGCAGCTCTAAAGTCAAGCAGACACCATCAACCTGGTGGGCTCTGCAAAGGTGAAGGCTAGTTCTTGAGAAAGTTGAGCTGATTGTGCATTGGCCAGATATGAGTCTCCTTCCTAATCAGCCTCTCTTCTGGCTGTTAACTGTACTGCAATTTAAGACAAAAGCTCAAGGCAGAGAGCAGCACTTGGTTGATGCAGCCTGTGGTTTCCAAAGAACAGGGACAGACTTGGATGGCAGTGATCTCAGTGTCTAAGACCTATATCTAAAATATATAGGCTCACCTCATTGTATCATGTTTTGCTTTGTTGTGCTTCATAGACATTGCATTTTTTACAAGCTGAAGGTTTTTGGCAATCCTGCATTGAGCAATCTATCAGGGCCATTTATTTTCTTCATGAGCATTGACTCACTGTGTGTCTCTATGTTACATTTTGGTAATTCTTGCAACATTTCAAACGGTTTCATTATTATTATTATTATTATTATTATTATATATGTTATGATGATCTGTAATCAGTGGTCTTTTATGTTGCCGTTGTAATTGTTTTGGGGTGTCACGAACCACACCCATGTAAGACCACAAACTTAATCAATAAATGTTGTATGTGTTCTGACTGCTCTGCCAGTCTCCTGTCTTTCTTCCCTTCTTCAGGCCTACCTGCTCCCTGAGACACATCAATTATTGAAATTAAGTCAATTAATAACCCCATAATGGACCTCTAGTGTTCAAGTGAAAGGAAGAGTTGCATGTTTCTCAGTTTAAATCAAAAGCTATAAATGATTGAGCTTAGTGAGGAAGTTAGGTTGAAAGCCAAGATGGTCCAAAATTTAGGCCTCTTGTGCCAAACACTTATCAAACTTGTGAATGCAAAGGAAAAGTTCTTGAAGAAAATTTAAGATGCTATTTCAGTGAATACATAAATAATAAGAAATCAAAACAACCTGATTGCTGATATGGAAAACGTTTTAGTGGCAGATAGATCAATCGAGCCACAACATTCCCTGAAGCTGACACCTAATCCGGAGCAAGGCCCTGACTTTCCTCAGTTCTCTGAATGCCAACAATGGTGAGGAAGCTGCAGAAGAAAAGTTTGAAGCTAGCAGAGGTTGGTTCTTTGGGTTTAAGGAAAGAAGGCATCTCCAAGCAAGGTAAAGCAGCAAGTTCTGATGAAAAAGCTGCAGCAAGTTATCCAGGAAATCTAGTTAGGTTAGTTAGTGAAGGTAGTCACACTGCGCAGCAGATTTTCAATGTAGGTGAAACACCCTTATGTTGAAAGATGTCATCTAGGACTTTCATGGTTAAAGAGAAGTCAGTGCCTTGCTTCAAAGCTTCAAAGGACAGGCTGATTCTCTTGTTAGGGAACTAATGCAGCTGGTAACTTTAAGTTGAAGCCAATGCTCATCTACCATTCCAAAAATTCTAGGGCCCTTTAGGATTATGACAAATCTACTCTGCTTTGCTTTATAAATGGAACAACAAATCCTAAATGACAGCACATCTATTTACAACATGGTTTGCTAAATATTTTAAGCCCACTGTTGAGATCTATACCTCAGAATAAAGATCCCTTTCAAAATATTATTGCTCATTGACAATGCACCTGGTCACCCAAGAGCTCTGATGAAGATGTACAATAAAGTTAACGTTGTTTTCCTGTCTGCTAATACAACATCCATTCTACAGTCTATGCATCAAGGAGTAATTTTAGCTTTCAAGTCTCATTATTTATTTTGTAATTCTATAGCTGCCAGAGATAGTGATTCTTCTAATGGGTCTGGGAAAAGTGAATAAAAACCTTTGGAAAGGATCCATTATTCTAGATGCCACTTAAGAGCATTCATTATTAGTAAGAAAAATGTCAAAATATCAACATTAACAGGAGTTTGGAAGAAGTTGATTCCAACCCTCATGGATGTTGACTGAGATAAAATCTATTCCTAGTGAAGATGCTGTGAACATTATTAAAATGACAATAAAGTATTTAGAATATGATATAAACTTAGCTGACAAAGCACCAGCAGTACTTGAGAAGACTGACTACAAATTTGAAAAAGGTTTTATGTGGGTAAATGCTATCAAACAGCATGGCATGCTAGAGAGAAATCATTGTGAAAGAAAAGGTCAATCATTGTGGCAAATTTTACTGTTGTGTTATGCTAAGAAACTGTTGCCCTAGCCAGTTAGCTCAGTCAGTTAACAGTGTCATCCCAAAATGACAAGACTGTGGGTTTGATCCCCAGTCAGGGCGCACACGGGAAGAAGCCATTGAGTACATGACTGAGTGGAACAACAAATGAATGATTCCCTTTCCCCTCCTCCGCTCCCTCTTCCTCTCTCTGTCTCTCTAAAAATAAATAAGAAAATATCAACAAATAAATAAATAAATAAATAAATAAATATTAAGCTCTGGCCAGGTGGCTTGGTTGGTTGGAGCATTGTCCAGAAGCACAGAGGTTGCTGGTTCAATTTCCCAGTGAGGGCAAATACAGGAACAGCTCAATAGTCCTCTCTGTCTCTCTCTCAAAAAAAAAAAAAAAGGCAGAATGAAAGAAAGAAAAGAAATTGTCACAACTATGTTAACCTTCAGCAACCACTGCCCTGATCAGTCAGTAACTATCAAGACTGAGACAAGACAAAAAAAGAGATGGTTCACCTAAGGCTCAGATAATGGTTAGCATTTTTTAACAACAAAGTATTTTAAAATTAGGTACATTTTTAGACATAATGCTATTTTATACTAAATAGACTAAAGCATAATGTAAACATCACCCTTATGTACACTGTGAAACCAAAAAACTTGTGACTTGCTTTATTGTGATATTCACTTTACTGCAATTGTCTAGAACCAAACCTACAATATCTCTGAAATATGCCTGTGTGGAAATTTTCAATCACAACCAGATATCAGCATTTTCTGTAAAGGGCAAGGTAGTACATATTTTAGGCTTTTTATGTCATAAGGTCTCTGTCACAATTACTCAACTCTGCCAATGTAGCACCAAAGCATCCTAGACAATTTGTAAATAAATGGGAATGATTGTCTCCAAATAAACCCATATTCACAAAAATAGGTAGTGAGCTGATTTGGCCCATCAGCCATAGTTTGCCAACTCCTGATCTTGAAGAAAGACATCGAACAATAAATTCTCCCCATCTGAAAGAGCACTTCACATCTTTCTGGCCCCTGCCCATGTTCATTGTCTCTTTTCTTTTAATGCTTCCTCCTGACCCCAGTCTTTACCTTCTCCAATAAATATTTTCTACTGCGGTCAAGATTATCTTCTTAGAATGTAATTAATCCATCGCTCCCCACCTAAAAAATCTCTCACAATTCCCCAATGCTTAGAGTAAAAAAAATCTAAATTTCTCAATACAGCATTCAAATTCCTCCATAACTCATAATGCCTTCACATGTGTATCCTGAGGTCTTGCCACGGTTGCCAGGGTGCCACTTCCCAAACATGCCAGGCATTTACCCAACCCCAAACTTTGTCTAGACACATTCTCTGCCCTACACAACTATCCCAACAGTCCCTACCTGCCAATCATTTCTTTTTCTTTTTATAACAGTGACAGAGAGAGAGAGACAGAGAAAGGGACAGACAGACAGGAAGGGAGAGAGATGAGAAGCATCAATTCTTTGTTGAGGCATCTTAGTTGTTTATTGATTGCTTTCTCATATGTGCATTGACCGGGGGGCTAAAGCAGACTGAGTGACCCCTTGGTCAAGCCAGCGACCTTGGGTTCAAGCTAGTGAGCTGTGCTCAAACCAGATGAACCCACATTCAAGCCGGCGACCTCGAGGTTTCAAACCTGGATCCTCCACATCCCAGTCCGGCGCTCTATCCACTGCGCCACTGCCTAGTGGCCTGCCAATCACACTTTCATCTTTACACTGTCACTTCAGATTCATTTTCTCAATGACACCTTTCCTTTCTGTCCACTATAAATGATAACCCTTCATAGGCTCCCACAAAATTGATTATATTGCTCTCTTAAAACAGTATGCCTTGAATTAAAGTTACTTCCATTTACTACCTTCATTCAATAAATTACATGCTTCTTGGTTATCTGTTCTTTATCTCTATACATATATGCCACCTTATGCTCAATTCCATCACTCGATCACATATCACTATCAGATATGTTTTTTAAACCCACGGTCTGTTTGGTATGTTCTCAGTGCTGGGGAGATAGCCATGAACTAGACAATGTTCCTGCCTTCAGTTTTACATGATAGTGGAGAAATTCAGATATAAATAAACAAATCAACATATAAGGTCATTTCAAATAGCAATAAACATCATTGGAAAACAGTACAAGGTAATTTGTTTGGAAAAGTGAGGTATGAGTAAGCTCACTACTACTTTTGCTGCAGAGAACAGAGAACACCCCTCTAAGATGATATCTGAACTTGATTCCAAGCAGTGATGAATTAAATATTGAATGATGAGAAGCAACCACTTATGCAAAGCTCTGCAAAGAGAAAATACTTTTATGTGTTCCTTAAATAAGTAATAATCGAAAGTATTCCTATAATGTAATTAAGTATAATACAGTTATTTAAAAAGAATAAAGCATGTATAATCATATGAGCATGTATCTAAGATATACTGTTAAGTGAAAATAAAAGCAAATTGCAGAAAGGTGTAAATGATGATTGCATTTTTGAAATTAAAAAAATCCTTATTTATACACATGTTAATCCATGCTTAAGAAATTTCTGGAAAGATACACAAATGAAAGCTAGGAACAGTAACTTCTAGGGGAAATAATGAGGGATTTTGATACTTTTTTTTCTTTCCATGTTACACCTGTCTGTACAGTTTAAAATTTTTGCAAGCATATGCCCTTCTATAAATTTATACACACAAAAACCTATTTCTCATGGGAAAAAAAATCCCTTTATGAAACCTTCTTCAGTTTTTTCAGTCTGTAATTAATGGGTGAATTTTCTCTGACATACTAGAAAAAAATCTTCTCGTTCTTTTTTTTTAATTTTTATTTATTGATTTTAATGAGAGGAAAGGAGAGATAGGACTATCAATCAGATTCGGTATGTGCCCTGACTGGGGAGCAAATCGGCAACCTCTGTGCTTCCGGACGAGCCTCTAATCAACCAACATCTGGCCAGGGCTTAGTCTTGTTATTCTTGAAACATCTGTCTCTTTCTTCTCACTCCCAGGGGTGAGAATCCCTACCCTTTCAGTACCCTTTGCGTGCACGCGCACACGCGCGCGCGCACACACACACACACACACCTGCACACCTTCACAATGACATCTTTCTTGATATACACAATATCCTGAAGCATTGATTGAGATTCACTGTTCTAACCAGGCTAGAGTTACCAGATAAAATACAGGATATCTAGTTACCTTCAGTGTCAGATAAACTGTGAATAATTTTTTAAGGTAAGTATCTCCCAAATGTTTCATACTAGAAAATGATACTAGACCATTGTTCTTTGTTCATCTGAGATTCAAATTTAATTGAGGGTCCTGTATATTTTTCTATTTGCTAAATCTGACAGTCCCCAAGCAGGCACACACCCTGACAGAAAGATGCAAAAACCTCGGAGGAAGGACATTAGGTCTTCTCTATGAGTACTCCCTCCACCGAGCTGGGAGTATAATGGTGCATTTTTCCAAACCCTGACGGCCTGAACACAATCCCACGGCTCCCTTTCCATTGCTTTCTCAAAACAGTATCTACACGTGATAAGACTGGACTGTGTGTTTCAGTACGTATCGTATCGTCCTTCCTTGACAATACATCCACGCAGCTGTAGTGAGAGAGTTCAGCAGAGAGCACCTGTCCTCCCACAAACCCTCATCTTCATGATGGCGGACACAGTGCTCCCAAGCGCTGGGCTGCCCCTTGGCAGTGGTGCTGAGCCCTGACTGCATGTTCAAATCGCCCAGGAAACTTATCTGCTATGCCCATGTCCAGTCCACATGCAAGATAAATCATTGCTGACTCTTGAGCAGTGGAGCCTGTTCTAATATGTTTTATAGTTCAGCCAGTATTGTGAACAATTGCCTAACACCTAGGCCATCTGGGCCCTCTCCTCAAGCTTGAAGTTCCATAACATAGTGCCTCTCAAAATTTTTGTGCACATGGATAAGCTTGGGATGTCGTGAACATAAAAACCCCTATTCTGTAGTTCTGGGGTGGGGCCTGAGAGTCAGCATTTATGATAAGCTGCCAAGTGATCCTAATGAGGTTGGTCCTTGAGACACACTTTGAGGATCAAGGCCAGTAAAAAAAAATCAGGACTCAACCATCTTGAAGTTAAAGTCATTGTCAATTTTTACTTTATAACTCAGGTAATAGGCAAAATGCATATTGTAATGAGACTGGCAATAAAACTCTTTCTGAACCCACAACAGTCCTAAGATGCGCACCATATGTGCTCTTCAGTTTCAAGTAGCAACTTCCCTGGATTCATTTCCTATCCGTGGGAAGCTAAAAAGAAAATAACACTGGTTCAGATTTCAGCACACAGATTTTTTCAGACACAAATAAGAATGTCAGGCTAAAACTTCCTATATTAGGGTCATGAAACCCCAACAGATTTGTCAGACTTGGCTGTGGGATGACTTAAGTCCCAACTGTTCAGAATTAGGAAGAAAAACATCTTAGTGGGCCAGCTGAGTGCTCGGCTCTCTGGAGGCAGGGAAGTGGGCTAGGTTACCTCAGGAGGGCCCTGCTGCCCTTCGGGGGGACATAACTCCACATGCATACACACACCCAACCCGGAAACAGTCCAAGCGAACTTTCCAAGTGTAATCTCCATATGTAGTGGACAGGAATGAGGTGCTGGAGCTCCTCGGGCTCTGGTTTGGATCTCTGTTCTTTCACTGGCCAGCTCTGTGACCTAGGACACGTTATGTTGCCTCCTTTAAGCCTTAGATCCCTCGGTATTATCTATAAAAAAATAAGAAAGCAAAAGGATGTTTAGGTAAGATTTTAGGTCGAGTAATTGGTTGGTTAGCACAGTGCCTGGCATATTAATAATAGTACATCTTAGCTATTACTGTGTTGGGTCTGCCTCCATCTCTAAGTTAGATGGAAATATTAGCCTTGGTGTTATACACAGAAAGAAGCTGATTACTACATTCAAGTACAGGACACGCACCAAAATCCTGCTGCCCTCTGTGCTGAATTTGCTTCTAGCCTGGGCGATGGATAGCAATTGGTGCCCGCAAAGAAGTGCAATAATAATGCCCCAGCCAGTTGGCTCAGAGATGGAGCATCAGCCCAGCCTGTGGAAGTCCTGGGTTCGATTCCCAGCCAGGGCACACAGGAGAAGCGACCATTTGCTTCTCCACCCCTCCCCCTTCCCCCCCCCCCCTCTCTCTCTCTCTCTCTCACTTTCTCCCTTTCCTGCAGGCCTCACCTCAGGTGCTAAAATAGCTCAGTTGTAGAGCAATGGAGCAGTGGCCCCAGATGGGCAGAGCATCGCCCTGTAGGGGGCTTGCTGGATGGATCCTGGTCGGGGCACATGTGAGAGTCTGTCTGCCTTCCTGCTTCTCACTTAATAAAAAATAAAAAGAAGTACAATAATAACTACACCATATCTGCATACATTTAAGAAACCCTATCCGGATCGAAGGCAAACAACACCCAGCAGGTTTTCTCCCCACTTCATGGAGAAGGAAGTCTATCTTGTGACCAGAGCTACTTCCTTTCAAGGCCAAGGAAGAGGGAAGTAAGGACAACTTGAGTGAGTGCTCTGGGCACCCTTTATGGGAACAGAGACTTACAGTGAGAGACTATTAGCGGGTCTACAAATGGCAGGGGAGAGGAGCCAGGGAAAAGAAAAGTGCCATAGCTTTTTAATATGGATGAGAAGCTGCCTGCTCTCTCCTATGAAAACGAGGAACAAGAAAAGCAAAAAAAAAAAAATGTAACCCTATTTACAGGTAGTCTCCCAAATAGAGGAAAAAGCAGCCGAGGGAATGTGGCATAGGGCCATGTTTCAACACAAAACCTACCAGTATCAAGTCTGGCTTCTGGAAGACAGTCTCTGACTTCTTTAAGGAAAGAAAATAAAAATGTAAAAATAGCAGCTAACCCTTGAAATGCCAGTGTCGCCCCCAAGAACAGCTTCCAGAGATGAGGAGTGGGTGGACTTCCAGAGCCACAGATTCAGATTCTAACTTTAGCCTGAACTTTCTGAAGCTGTTCACAGTTCCGGGGGAAAGATTTGGTGTGAAGGAGGCTAAGAATAGCAATAGCAACTCAGATCAGATGTAGAATCAGATGAGCTCAATCAGTCACGTGTCCCCCAATCTTTTTTCTCCCACCCCCCCAGCCTCAGTAGGGCTTGATCACTTATAACACTGGAGAGTGAATCTACCAGAAGGTGCTGAGGCCCATAACAGTGATGACAAGAGCTGACATTTATTATTATTTATCACAGGCCGTATGCTAAGCACTTAACATGGATTGATTCATTTTTTCCCTTCTTTTGGTGTGTGTGTGTGTGTGTGTGTGTGTGTGTGTGTGTGTGTGTGTGTGTGTGTGATTTTATGTTGGGAATGATTTTTTAAATTCCCATTCCCCCACCCACTGCCCTTTGACAACCATCAGCTTGTTCTCTATATTAATGGGTCTGTTTCTGTTTTGGTTTTTTTACTCAATTATTGTGCTTTTTAGATTCCACATATATATAAAATCATTCAGTATCTGTCTTTCTTTAACTGACTTATTCCACATAGCATGATACCTTCTAGGTCCATCTATGTTGTCGCAAATAGCAAATTTCATTCTTGACTGAATAATATGCCAATTATATATGTATTTCACATCATCTTTATCCTCTCATCTATTGATGGACATCTAGGTCTCTTCCATTGCTTGGGTATTGTAAATAATGCTTCAATGAACATAGGAAGTCATATATTTTTTCAAATTAGTGGTTTGGATTTCTTTAAGTAAATACTCAGAAGGGAGAGTGCTGGGTCATATGTTAGTTCTATTTTTAATTTTCTTTCTTTTTCTCTTTTTGAGGAGGGGAGAGAGTGAGACAGACTCCCACATGCACTCCAACCAGGATCCACCTGGCAACTCCCATATGGAGCCAATGCCTGAATCAACCCAGCTATCCTCAGTGCCCAGGGCTGACACTCAAACCAATCAAGCCACTGGCTGTGGGAGGGGAAGAGAGTGAGGGGTGGGGGGGAGAAGCAGATGTTATTGTGTATTGGTTTCAGGTGTACAGCATAGTGGTTAGACAATCATGTATTTTACAAAGTATACCTCTGATATTTCCAGCACCCACCTGGTACCATTCATAGTTATCGCAACATTATTGACTGTAGTCCCTATGCCGTGCTTTACGTCCCAACGACTATTTTGTAACCACCATTCTATAGTTCTTCATCCTTTCACCTCCTTCACCAAGTCCCAGAATTCCCCTGCCTTCTGGCATAGGCCAGTCCACTCTCTGTGTCTATAGGGCTGTTTCAATTTTGTTGTTCATTTATTTTATTCTTTAGATTCTACATATAAGTGAAATTATATGGTATTTCTCTTTTTTTGACTTTTTCACAGAGCATAATACCCTCTAGGTCCACCCATGTTGTCACAAACAGTAAGACTGCATCCTTTTTATGGCTGAGTTGTATTATGTTGTGTACCACAGCTTCTTTATCCACTCGCCTATTGATGGGCACTTGGGTTGCTTCCCTACCTTGGCTATTGTAAATAATGCTGCAAGGAACGTAGGGATGGATGTGTTCTTTTGAATTAGTGTTTAGGGTTTCTCCAAATAAATACTCAGAAGTGGAATTGCTGGGTCATAAGGCAGTTCCACATTTACTTTTCTGAGAAAACTTCATACTGTTTTCCATAATAGCTGCATCAATCTGCATTCCCAACCAACAGTGCATGAGGGTTCCTTTTTCTCCACATTCTCACTAATACTTGTCATTTGTGAACATATTGATGAGCATCATTCTGACAGGTATGAGGTAATATCTCATTGTGGTTTGAAGCTGCATTCCGCTGATGATTAGTGATATCAAGCACCTTTTTATATTTCATTTAATATTCAGCTCTATATTAGGAGTACCTCCATTTTACAAGTGGGTATATTTATATTTAGAAGCATCAGGAAACCATTCCAAGAGCTCTCAGGCACTTTATGGTGGAGCCTAACAAAAAAGTGCTGGGAAATAGAAAGCAAAACTGAAAGAACCAGAAGATCAAGGACTTTGACAGAGAGGGGAGACAAGCAAGCACAGCAGGGGCCAAACAAAGGGGAGATACTATGGTTCTCCCACTTTATGAAAAATCAATATTGATTTCATTGTGGCAAGGGGCAAGGAATTAGATTCAATCTAATGGGGAAAATTTTTTGGATTAAGAAACTGGGTAACATAAATATTCATTCTTAAGGATAATGTGAAACTGGCTAAGGTCACTTTTTTATTTATTTTTCTTCTTTTTCAAATGAAAGGAGGGGAGATAGATTCTTGCATGCGCCTGGACCAGGATCCACCCAGCAACACCCAACTGAGGCCATGCTTGCAATTGAGTTATTTTTAGTGCCTGAGACAGAGGCTCCATGGAGCCATCCTCAGTGCCCGCCAGGGGCCTGTGCGCTGGAACCAAAAGAGCCATGGCTGCAGGAGGAGAAGACAGAAAGAGAAGGGGGGGAGGGCGGCGAAGCAAGCTGGTCACTTCTGTGCGCCCTGACAGGCAATCAAACCCGGGACATCCACATGCCAGGCTGACACTCAACCACTAAGCCAACTGGCCACGGCCAGTTAACTTTTTTTAAATAGTGGTTTCATGCTTCTTCAGGTATGTTCCAAAGTATACTAGCTCTTTAAGACATAATAGGGATAATCAAATACTCTTAGGAGATATTATGCTGAATCAGTGGTTCTCAACCTTTCTAATGCCGTGACCCCGCAATACAGTTAGTTCCTCATGTTGCGGTGACCCCAAATCAAAAAATAATTTTGGTGGCTACTTCATAACTGTAATTTTGCTACAGTTATGATTCGGAGTGTAAATACCTGATATGCATTATGTATTTTCCGATGGCTTTAGGCGATCCCCCCGGGGCCGCGACCCACAGGTTGAGAACCGCTGTGCTGAATAGAATCAAATAGTTTCTTTACTGGAGGAGCTCTACAGAGCTTTTGATTAGCTAATATACATTGTGAATCTCTACTAGTGGAATGTAGTAGGTGGTGTTTCTCAAAATTATTTGAACAGAATCCTTTTTCAAACTAGTCTTTTCTCAGACATGCATGAGGAAAACCTGGGGGTTTCTAAACTGAGTGTGAAACTTCCTGGAGGCTGGAGACTAGCCTTGCTACTCAAATGTAGTCTATGCGCTTTGTCATCAGTATAAGCATCACTTAGGAGCCGGTGAGAAATACAGAATCTCAACCCCACCCAGACCTACACAATCAAAACCTGCCTTTTAACAGTATGCCCTCATGCAGTGATGGGCAATCTTTGGAGCTTGATGTGTCAAAATTTGCCAAAAAACCGAGAATAACTTGAGTGGTGTGTCACTTCGAGAAAAAAAAAACACAATTTCACAATATTTACAGTTTAAATTAAAAAAATGTATAATTGTAATATATAACTGTATTTAATAAACCAAAAACTAATTATTTAACTTACCTGCTTAGTGACTTCTTTGTTCATCTGTTAGTCGGTTTCTTTTGTTGGTCTTGATATTATTTAACTTGTGTGGGGTGCCGTGAACTAAGATAAGTGAGGGGGAGGGGGAATTCTTTAACTAACCTATTAGTGACTTTTTTGTTGCTGAATTTCATTGGCTAAATCTTCAATCGAAGGTTGGTATTTTGTACACTTCAAGCCCAAGCAAGCGCTACTAACTTCATCTGTCAATCTGTTTCTTTTGCTGGTTTTGATATTATTTAATGCTGAGAATAAGGTCTCAAAAGTACCTAAAGGGAAAAATTGTGAGTAAAGCCATTGCTATATTTTTCAGGGTGCTAAAAGTGTCTGGTAATCAGTTCTAGGCCCTCCAAATTTCCTGTTCGTAGTGGCACTCCTCTTGATTCTCCAAGTGGCACCTGTCCAGATTCTCAAGCTTTGACCTCAAGTCAACAAACACCTGAGCCCAGATGCTATCTTGAAATTCTACAAGTTGCATCTTATGTAAATTAAGATGGCTGTCGCTATTTCTAATGGCAGGAAATGGCACCCATAGCACAGGCCCTCACGTCTCTCAGCCTCCCCCTCACTTATCTCAGTAATGATGGTCAATTAGAAAACCACGACACCCCAGAACAGTAGATTGGATGATGGTTGCTGTGGTTATGTGGTTGCAGGTAATGGCGATCACAGGGCCCCCAGAGATGCGTGTCCCCCCCCCCCGGGGGGGGCATTCCACTGCTCCCTGCTCCGCCGGCCAGAAGTGAAGTCAAAGATCCCCTAACGGCCTAACCGGAAGTCCCAGAACTAGAATCTCTGTGCTGGAGTTCTGTTGTTTTGGTCTACAGATCTCCAGCACAGAGTGTCTACACTACAGCAAATGTTTTATCCTTGGCTACTGCACCTGGCCATGCAGAGGATGAAACGTCCTTCTCGGCATGCGGCCCCATACTTCTCTGGTATGCGCTGCATGTCATCGAAAATGGCTATGCGTGTCAGTTCTGACACATGTGTCATAGGTTCACCATCATGGTCCTAATGATTTATTTGCAGATTAACACTTCAGAAACTCAAAACTTCTTCAACCCTCAGGATTTGGTTACATAAAATCCCATAGCAAGAGCAGCTTAATATTAGCTGTCTGCTGCATAACAAGCCACTCCAAAATTAACTGCCTTGAAGCACTAATGATTCATCTCTTGTGGTTCTGTAGTTTCACTTGGCTCTGTTGGTAGGCTCTTCTGCTTCAAGTGGCATGGGCTGGGGTGAATCACTAGGCTGCATTTATGGGCTGGACTGCAAGGTCCAAGGTTTCATTTCGATGTCTGGTGCCTTGGTGCTCCTTCCTGGGGCTTCTCTGCGTGGAGAGCTTTGAGCTTCCTCAAAGCACAGCACTTTCAGGGTATTGAACTTCACAGCAGCTGATTTTTGGCCCTGGACAGTTTGCTCAGTGGATAGAGCATCGGCCCAGCATGCAGATGTCTCCGGTTCAATCCCTGATCAAGGAACACATAAGAAGCAACCACCTGCTTCTTTTCCCCTCCCTTTCCCCCTCTCTTCCCATCTTGCAGCCAGTGGCTTGAATGTTCCAAGCATCAGCCCTGGACACTGAAGATAGCTCAGTTGATTTGGGCATTGGTCCCAGACAGAGGTTGCTAGGTGGATCCTGATCAGGGCGCAAGTGGGAGTCTATCTCACTGTCTCCCCTCCTCTCACTTAAAAAATAAGAGAAAAGAAAGAAAGAAAGAAAAGAAAACGGACTTGGTTTTTCCAGTTCATCAGTAAGGGAAAAGGATGACTTTTGTTTCCTTATTCTTGTGGGAGCTTGTAATAACAGCCATGATTTTTGTACACTGTGTTTTAGAAGTTGTTATGTGTAAACTAAGGCAATAGGGTTGATGGTAAGCTGGGCTGGTAAGGGGTTGGGAGAGAGAGAGACAAAAGAGGGAGAGAGAGAGAGTAGGTGGTTAAAGAAAGAAGAGACTATTATAAAGAAACTGATGAGGTCAGGATCACAGAACTCCAAACAAGAAGTGCAAACTCATTTTTTAACCCTTTCTTAAAACATAAAGAGACTGAGGCAAAGTGAGAGAAGTGGAGCTTAATTCTCAGAGAATTTTCCCCTTCACCTTTACTTTATTATTATATATTCTGACTTTGAGGATTTTGAGAAATGTCTTCATGTAGAACTAAGGGTGCCATAGCACCTTGCACTGTGTGGGATGCTATAAATATTTAATGACACTAGCCTAGGTAGTGATGATAAATGCAATCATATTAACATAAGCACTAAGGTTTCTGCAGGTCCCTGAGTAATTTTTAATAAAGAAAAATCAATGGCAAAGGAATAGCCAGGGGATAGAGCCTGGTAAAGATCTGCTGTTTAATTTTAGTTTGGAATTTCTCTAGTTTCAGAGTTCTTTTTCAGTGGGATTTCCTCCCTACTAGCTAGCTGCTCTGTGGGATGCGGGTGGCTGTCAGGAGGGTAGGGAGACAAAGGAAAGAAAGGGTTTTAGCTGCTCAGGGTCAATGGCAAGCACATTTCCAGCCAGTGGCAGCTCCTTGCTCAGGAGCTAGAATCCAAAAGAGGAAGTTCTCTTTAAAATTCCTGGCACAGGGCTCTCTATAACTTTATAAAATTGTGATGAATAAGTACCTAACCCTGCATCATGCTCCATCTCTCACAACACGGCCCTAGGCACAGAAGAGAAGCTTAAACACACAAAAGGAGAAGCAAAATAAAGTGGAGAATACAATTAAACAGCATGTCAGTTTCTCTATTGTCTATATGTCTAGTTCAAAGCTGTTTAATAACTAGGAGTGTCCCTCCTGAAACTATTATTTAAACATCTAAGAACTGATACATCCGTACTCAGTGGGTGACTGAAGGTGAGGTAAGCCTAGTGTGTGTGTGTGTGGGGGGGGGGGAGGTACATGTGAAGTAACAGACAGAACAAAAATCAAACAGAAAGAAGAGACACTCCATGTCCCCTGAGGCAAAGGGATCCCAGGGTCAAGTGAGCTAACGACACCTGGAGATTTAAAAGTGCTGGCTCTGTGGAGAGGAGGAAGAAGAGCAATAAAGAAGAGGCTGAAGCCAGGAGGCTCTGCTGGCCCCAGCCCTGCACTGCTGCCCTCACTCTGACCTGAGCCCAAGGAAACCCTGGGGCGATCTCTTCCACCGTGACTCACTCTTAGGAAGGAGAGTGCGGCACAGCGCAGAAGGAGAAAAGGCAGTGAGTCACGGTTGGTTTTGATCCTGAAGGGTGAACATTCAGACACCCATGCTAACAGAAACACATGAAACCCAATTTTTAGTACAAGAGGTAACCAAAACCTCACTTCTGACCCTTTTTAAAGGTGTGGGTTGTGTCCAATGGAGAACTTACAGCGTCCGGGATTGGCTGTATCTCCTTAGCACTTACATCTAGATGACCACAGACATGGCTCTAGGAGTCCTCGTGTCATCCCTGCCATGAGATAAGTTCCTCGAGGGCAGCATCCATGCCATGTCTCTCTCGTCTCTGAATCTTTCACAGTGTGAAGCTCAGTAGTTTGTACGCAAAGTACTCTGTTGAATTATTTATCATGGAGAATGGCTGTTTCCATAGGTTTTCTAAAAGTTTCCTCATCTATCCTCACTAAGTCTATACTCCAAAGCCAGATTAACTTTCATAATAAATGATTCTGAATATGTCCAATCTGTACTCAAAACTTGCCATGGTTCCCTGGTGTACACAGTTCGTCAAATCCACTGTCAATGGCTGCTAAGTGGATTTGCCAGGCTTGTCTCACACTACCCCCCTTTAAATACCCTCTACTTTCTGCCCTCCACCTGCTCCATTTCATAATTTCCAAACACTCTATGCCTCTCTGATTCAGCACCTCTACTCACACCTTCCTTCTGCCTGGAATAACAGCACTAGGAGTCTGGACACTTGGCCTGAAATCCCACCTCTCTTAGTTCATAAGCTGAGTGACCTATGGCATTTTGTTTTTAACCACTGAGTCTCATTTCCCCATCTTTAAAATTAGAGATCATACCAACCACATAGAGTTGTTGCAGAGAGAGATAAAATTAGATAACTCTTGTAAAAGCACCAAACGCAGTAGGTACTCAAGTAGCATTTATCCCTTCTCTTTGTGATCCTTCAAGCTTGAGCACAGATGTCCCCTCATTACTGTGGACAGGAGAACCTCACCCCCACTAACCTGAGCAAATAGTTATAGATGGTGCTCATGCAACAGTGAGGGAGGTTCCATCTCCAGGTCAGCCATGTCCCCCTGGGAAGCAAATGGGCTGGCAGGTGACATGGCTACACATCCTCCCACACAGAAACCTGGACTCATAGAGCTGGAAAATACTTACAGGTTATCCAAATAGATCTCATGTTTTATAGATAAGGAAATTGAAGCCCAGTAAGGAGTTAAGACTGGACTCTTGCCTTTTTTTCTTTGCTCTTCATCATGCTATGAATAAGGACCAATATTCACCAAACCAACCAGACACACAGCAATGCTCTGGGCTGAGATGGAACTAGAATCACAGGCCAAAGAGCTTCCCCAGAAGGGTCTAGTCCATTGCCTTGTTCCAGACATGCATGTGTCTCCCACTGACTCAATACTTATTGGGCTCCTACAAAGTGTCAGGTACACGCCCATGAAGAGGATAATAAAATACCTGGGGCAGACACCATCCCACCCTTAAGGTTCACAACCTCTCTATGGAGGAGTCATGTGCTCAAATAATTGCTATGCAGTATGAGAACTGCATCTACCTACTCTGGGTGATGCTACCTGGGAGAACAGAAAAGTTCTCACAAAGAAGGAGACAAATGAGTTGGGCCTTGACAATAAACAGCTCATTAAGCGTACAGGTGTGGGAAGGGTATTCCCACTTGGTCTTTTATTTCGCTGTGCAAATAATTACAATGGAATATGCTGGAGGTGAAGCTGCATACCTGTGCGTGCTGGTGACTATCTTTTCATCACAACAGAAGATTCAGCTCCATGAAAGGCAGCCAAGGACTGTGCCAAGATCAGGGAGTCAAATGCCAATTACTCAACATCTTCCCTAGTTTATTTGTTTTATACAGATTACTTCCAAGGGTCCCTAATCACCTCCTTTACTGCTAGGATTGAGGTGGCCCTAGTTAAGAGAAATCAGACTCTCAGATATGGAAAGATTCATTCAGGGGGAAAAAAACGACAAAGGCAAGTGGAAAAGCTCTTAAGTGAGAAGTAAATGAGTAACTTCTCAAATGAAGAGGTATTTTTGCATAATGGGCAGGTTGGTTCCGCCAAGTAGATGCCAAGACTGAGTTGGGAATCCAAGAGATTTATTGGAGGTCATACTTATAAAAGAAAAATAGGAGAGAAAGGAGAAGTAGGCAGAGAAAGTCTTCAGATAATGATAGACATTAGATACCTATGAAAGGAAAGGAACAGAAGGGAGAAATGGGCAGTAAGTTTAGGTGCAAAAGATCGCCCATAGTGAAGAAATGGCTGACCCTTGTATTGTGCCGAGCTCTGTCAAGACTAGGGCCACTCAGTCGGTGACAGATAGTTCCAAAGCTAAGGCAGATTCCAGATGAATTTTCAGCTGACCCCAGTCCTCACAGTAGGTTCTCTTACAGGGATATCAGAGCAACACATATCCAAGGCTGCCGAACACATGCATCATCCTGGAGTAAAAGAGTGTAGAGAGGAATTTACTATGCTGATAGTTAGAAATGTGTTCTAGGTTATGTGTGAAGTAAACCCCAATCTTAAGATAACAGATTAATGGTAGCCTTTGTTTATTATTTAATTACTGGTGTACCAGGAAGGAAAAACTCAGTCACTAGTGTTAATGACTGGTCTGGGTGGAGGTTAAAGCTTTGCTCCTGGAGCTCTTTGCTCTCTAGAAACCAAATCCTTTGGTTGAGCAAGCCACTCAACTGCCTGATCACTAAGTAAAAAGAAGTATAAGTCAACATTCTCAGCCAGGTTGAGAGAATGGGGGAGAAAAAGAGAAATACAGTCACACGCCTTATAACATTTCAGACAACAATGGCCACATTTACAATACAAGTATACCATATAGCTTAGATCTGTAGCTTACACCATCTAGGTTTGTGTACATATACCCTATGAGGTTTTCACAATGACAAGACTGCCTAGTGATGATGCATTTCTCCAAGTATATCCCCATCACTAAGTGGTATGTGACTGTAATCCACTCGACCTTAAGAACCATAAGTACAGAAGCCCATTGGTCTTTTCCCTCAGTGAATGGCTATCTGCTCCTAGTCCCTGTGCATCAAGGCCCTTGATAAAATAAGGGATGAATAAATGAAAAAATGAATGAACAAATAATGAACAGATGAACATAAACCCCTACCTCCAGATAAAACTTCTCTTTTACATTTATCCCTTCTTGTATTTAGCTTCTCAGACATATTTTGATTTTGTTTTCTATATTTTCTTTAAACTTTGTGCTGTATCCATTGGGGTTTGGTGGTAGAGAACAAAATCCTTTTAAATATTTAATGTAGAAAATGATTTCTTTCAGGGTATTAAATGGCTTATAGAATCATTGGGTGAGCTGAAGAAATAGACTCCAGGTTGAACTGTTTAAGGAAAGACTCCTGAAGCACAGTGCAGAGCAGGGGTCCCCAAACTACGGCCCGCAGGCCACATGCGGCCCCCTGAGGCCATTTATCCAGCCCCCGCCGCACTTCCAGAAGGGGTACCTCTTTCATTGGTGGTCAGTGAGAGACGCAAAGCATGGCATCGCTCACGTACAGTACTACTTCCAGTGACGTGGGATGCACGCCTCATGGCTCCGGAAGCACGTCATATCACTTGTTACATCTAGCAGTGACAAATATGGAACCGGACATTGACCATCTCATTAGCCAAAAGCAGGCCCGTAGTTCCCATTGAAATACTGGTCAGTTTATTGATTTAAATTTACTTGTTCTTTACTTTAAATATTGTATTTGTTCCTGTTTTGCTTTTTTACTTTAAAATAAGATATGTGCAGTGTGCATAGGGATTTGTTCATAGTTTTTTTTATAGTCTGGCCCTCCAATGGTCTGAGGGACAGTGAACTGGCCCCCTGTGTAAAAAGTTTGGGGACCCCTGGTGCAGAGCCAGCCCATCAGGGAGCTGTGTCTTCTATAACTAGAAAACTATCTTCACCAGAGCTACACTGCAGCTGCAGCAGTCAGGATGTTGCCAAGATCAGGAATCTCCCACCGCTCTCAGCTCTGCACTACACCTCACCTGCTGCAATATGAATGAGTGCCCCACACTCTGCTGTTCAACACCATGAACGTAAAAAACTCTGAAAAGGCCAAATGCCTCCATGTGCCTTTTAGCCTTCAGAAGCAGCAAAAGCAAGGCCATTGCCCTATGTCTGTCTTCCAAAACTATGTGAGTGCCAATATTGGTCAAACTTGAATCATGTCAGGAAGCCTATCTTCCAGGGAGTTGAGAAAATGTAGTTGTTAGACTTCCAGCCTCTATAGAATAAAAGAAAGTATTCTAGGATGGTAGAACAGATTGATGATCTATTCCATCACATTCCCCCTTTGAGGAAAGCACAGAAAAGGTCTTGTCTCTTATATTCTATCAATTTGCAGCCTAGATCTCTTCAAGCCAATCCTAAGGTAGGGTAGTATCCTCACTTGTGAAGAGATTTAAAACAACTTTTGTGCATTTTCTATGAATATATGAAAGCAGGAGTCGTTGGTCATCGGTTGTCTTCCACAAAAGGACATTATCTATCTACCCTTGGACACTCTACCTCATTAAGAACACCTTGAAAGGTCACCCTGTAATTATGACTTTTGTAAGGTCAAATAGTTAATAATCCTTAACTAGTTCATTGCAACCCCAAACCATAACTTCTTCTAAGGTTCACTTTTGGTGCTCTCTGACATCATTGTCTCCATGTAGAGAGTTCTAGTGCAAATATTATAATCTTGACATTACTCAGTAAAAGGGTATTTATTGGACACTTGCTGCCTGCAGGCACTGCTTGCCTATGTAATGGTCATGTTAAGTAAGAATGACTTCTGATGTACTCAAAACTGTTCATGGATCCCATTGTCCCTTAATGATTTTTCAGTAGGTTAAACTTTCCTGTCCCTGAATAAAAACCTGGTAGGTGTTGCGGCTTTACTGCTCACTCCTGGATAATAGAACATTACTGGAGTCACTTTAAGTCACAAAGACATTCTCACTTTGGTTATAAACAGGTCCAACTCTCATGTAATGATCAAGAGGCTGAATTTAGTATGGAGTTCTCTCTCTTCAAGTCTGTCTCAGTCTGGAAGTCCGCAGTCAGAAAGGAGGCTTGAAATCTCAGCTCTCCTCTTCTTATCACAATTTTTCCCACTTCCTCACTGTCGGACCTGATGGTGAGGAGGAGAGGGGAGGGAGAGGACAGTACTTGCTTAACTGATGGCTCTGTGCAATCTGGGCCTAGCACATGGCTAGTGCTGGTGTCCCTGTGGAGAACTCTTTCTCCCATAATGTGCTTTCATAGTTCCTCACAGGTCTTCTGTTAGACTTACCTCTTCTGCAGTCCCCTTACCTGGTGAAAAAAAAAATCTCTTTTCTTGGTGGCCTCTTATAGCTCCTCCCTTATCCCCTGGACATTGGGCAATACACCTCTGGCCCTTTTCAATGAAGTTTCTCATCTCCTTTGAAGACAAGTCCTCTCCTGTTGGACCAACTGAAGATGGCGCACCTCATCTCTGTCCTAAGTGGCCTTCATCTAGACCACAGAAAACAGGGCAACATTTATGGCATCCTTGCCCCAAAAAGTCCTTGATCGGGCAGAAAGGGGGCTGAGTTTTTAGAGTTATCTCTTCTGTAAATCTGCAGAGCATGTGGAGATGGTGGGGTTTTTGTTTCCTCCTCCCCTGTGGTAACTGATCACTTTCCTATTGGTGCCTCCGTAGAAACAGAGGCAGGAGTGGTTCCATCATGACATCCTGTAAGATGTGCTCCATGATGGTGATGGTCCTTCTCGGAGATTTGCCCTGACCCTCTCTTTATACAGCAAGTTTCTCAACAATAGAACTCGTGCTTGCATTGTTCTCTTCCATCGTTATCCATCTCCTTCACATTCTTCAAGCTCCAGCTCATCTCCCACTCCTTTGATGAAGTATAAAATCTTTCTAGATCTTTCTGACTGTTTAAAATATCTCAGTATTCACCTGTTTCTTGGTCTTTCATATGTTCCTGTCAAGTTGGCCTTCTCCATGAGCCCCTGATCCTCCTGCATGCTCTCCAATGCAACTGAGCTTCCTCCTCAGAGCTCCCTTAGGACCTTTACATATATCTATTACTATGTTTTGCGTTGTTTTTTCTCTCCAACTATTTGCCTTACAAAGCAGCCTAGGAACTCTTCAAGAGCAGAGCAGCACCCACATCTTAGCCAACTCATACCTAGAGTTAACTCATATCACGCCATGCTTAGTCAGCTTATACCTCTAGTACCATGCTCAGCTTTTCAAAGGCAATCAATACATCCCGCAAGGGATTAATGAAGCACTGAGGACACCATTGTGTACAAGATGGACAAGGCCTTTGTCTTCATGGCACTTGAAGGAACTCAAGTCATTTGTGGCACCTCATTGAATCCCCCTCACTGAGGTCCTGGTTCACTCTGGGCCCTCTTAGAGAACAGGTACATCCCAGAGAACAGGCACCATGGTGTTCTCAGCTACCTGACATGAGGGCCCGGCACACTTCTAAACAGTTGCCACAACTACTTCTGCAGAACTCTGATTTGATCTCCTAATGTGGACTCACCAACTCAGTAACATAGTTTATTCAAAAAAAGGCCTACTAAGTGTCCTGAAATTCTATTATTGGGGAATAGTTCACACTTCATGAGAAAGGGGATGCTCCCTACAAGGGGTGTGTCCTTCCCCATGAATCACCTGAGCATACATGCAGTTCAGGGCTTGACAGCAATGACACCAAGTGTGTGCATGCAGAGAGGGAGAAACACTAAATACACATCAAGTTTTCTTGTCTTCACTTCTAATAAGAGAGCATAGCTCATTGAGATTTCAGGTTATGGGACTAGTGTTTTGTTGCACTTCTTTATGTGGGGGGGGGGGGGGGAGGGAAGGAAGGACAGTAACAATAAGGCAAATCATGCCTGAACATTGAAGATAAAAAACATCTGAGTCTGAACTTGTCAAATGCTAACAAATACTATGCATCAAACTCAGTTGTTGTTGTTGTTGTTTTACGATTTTATTTATTGGTTTGAAAGAGGGAGAGAGAGAGGCAATGGGAGAGGAGCAGGAAGCATCAACTCATAGTAGTTGCTTCTCCTATGTGTCTTGACTGGACAAGCCTGGGGTTTCAAACCAGTGACCTCAGCATTCCAGGTCAACACTTCACCCACTGCGCCACCACAGGTCAGGTTGCATCAAACTCATTGACTTCAACAATCTCTTCTTGAAAGGTGACCTAAGGTTATAGGGCCTGGCAAGGCCCTTCTACTCAAAGAATATTTCTCCCTTCACTCTACATCACAAAGCAAGAAAATCTCACCATGGAACTCCAGCTAAGATAAAATGTCTCTAGAAGCTCTGTGTTTAGATACTCACAAAGGACAGTGAGTGTCAAAAACTCCAATAAAAGTGGTTGGCAGTAGGTCCCAGGCCCTAAATATTTTGATTCAGAGAGAGTAGTCAGAGCCCCAGACATGATAGGATTTGCTAAGCTTTTGCTGGATCTGCTATCAGATTTACTCTGCACAGGTTCAGTTTGTTGAATGCCTGTGCTTACTATCAAAGGACACAGGATCGAGGAGACCTGACAAGGGAAAAGCTACAAACCGTGTCCAGACTTTGGGCTGACACAGACAAGAGCACATGGAGATGAAGCTGTGGGAGCTGGGCCCTTGGAGAAGGGATCCCTCAGAAATCCACATCAGATCAGACCACAGGCTGCTGGATCTTGGGGAGAAGGGGGCTGCAGTTGTGTATTCAACATGGAGTTTTAAATGGCAGAGACCTGGCATGTTTCTCTGTAAAAGTATTTTTTAGTTTCTCATAAGTCTTCCTGAACTACAACTCCTCTGTCCCCCGGAAACCTTCCCTGTGTAAGAGGGTGTCGGTACCACAAAACCACGTTGTGAGCCAGCTGAGCTGCCCACTTCCTGGATGCCATCACCCAGCCCAAGGCAGGGCTCAGGTTAGACTAAATTGGCTGTTTTGGTTGTCTTGTTCCAACCAGCCAATCCAGAGCTTCCCTGCAAAGATGAAGTATGACTTCAGCAAACACCATTGGTCCTCTCCTCTCATTTGGAGCTGGTTTTGCTGTGTGGCACTGACAGTGGAGACTAAGAGTAGAAATGAGACATTCTCAGAGCTGACGAGAACTTACCCAGCTTTACCCCCGGTACCAGCAGGAGGAGCTTACAAGAGACTGCTACAAAAATAGGCTAAGACAATGCTGGGTCTATAAACACAAATGTAAAATGTAAGCATGGCATTCTTCCCTGGCAGTTCTCCCTTTTGGACCTGCTGCTCCTGTTTCATAGGTCTCATTATTTCAAATTTGCCTCTCCTACCTCCCAATAGATACCAGGGAGAGTCCAAATTTCCTTCATTTGCTCCTGGTTCCACAGACTGGAATGTTTCCCCTCTTTGTCTCTGTATCTCACACCTTCTAAGATCCAGGTCTGACTTTCAACCTTCTATCAAGGCATATTTACTACTATGAACTCCAGAAATACTCCCTATATTTGTCATCTATAGCAGTGGTCAAAATAGGGAGCAAAGCAAAACTTTTTGATAAGCTTTTTAAGTATTTACTATTGCTCTCCCCTGACTGTTGAAATTTGAAATTTAGGGATTAAAGTTCAGAAATTTTCCTTTTTGTTTGTTTGTTTGTTTGTTTTTTAATGTTTCCATAAGCCCTCACTTAAGAAGAATTGGTCTGGCCCCGGTCAGTTGGCTCAGTAGTAGAGTATCAGCCAATGTGTGGATGTCCCAGGTTCAATTTCTGGTCAGGGCACACAGGAGAGGCAACCATCAGCTTCTCTACCCCTCCCCTCCCCCTTTTATCTTTCTCTCTTTCTTTCTCTCCTGCAGCCATGGCTTGATTGGCTCAAGCAAATCATCCCTGGGTGCTGAGGATGGCTCTGTGAAGCCTCCACCTTGGGTGCTAAAAATAGCTTAGTTGCAAGAATGGCCCCAGATGGGCCAGAGCCTCAGACAGGGGTTGCCTAGTGGATCCCAGTTGGGGCACATGTGGGAGTCTGTCTCTCTATCTCCCCTCCTCTTACTTGGAAAAAGAGGAAACCAAGCAAACAAACAAACAAAAAAAAGAATCATTGGTCTCTAAAGAACTATGTCATACTTGATATATGCTATCATATTGTTTTCTAATTGTTTTGAGTTTCCAGATTTTGTTTTTTCCTACCATTAGCTCCTCTGGCCAGGGACAAGGCTCTCTCTGTGTCTCTCTGTCTCTGTCTCTTTCTCTCTCTCTCTCTCTCTCTCTCTCTCTCTCTAACACACACACACACACACACACACACACACACACACAGAGTCCAGTGTAATACTGAGAACAGATATAATAAAATGTCAATGCTAGATTACCATACCTGATGAAGAAAAAAGAAAATGAAATAGTGGGAGCGTAAATTATTTATATTCTTTTCCTCTTGTTGTTATTCTATGAAGAATAAGTTCTGCACATGACCCAAACCATTCTCTAAAAAGGAGTTAGTCTTAAAAGGGGAAGGTTGTTGCAAAATCCATCGCACTGACAACACCAAATGTTGGCCAAGATGCAAAGCAGTGGCAGATCTCATTCACTGCTGGTGGAAATACAAAGTGTTACAACCCATTTTTTTTTAACTAATTAATTAATTTTATATTGAATGTATTGGGGTGACATTTCTTAATAGAATTATATAGGTTTCAGGTGTACAATTCTATAATGCATCATATATATATATTGTGTTGTGTGCTCTCCACCCCAAGTGGAGTCTCCTTGCATCACCATCTCTCCCCTCTTTACCCTCTTCTACCTCCCCCACCCCCTTCTCACTCCGGTAATCATCATACTGTTGTCTGTGTCTATGCCACTTTGGAAGGCAGTTTCTTAGAAAAACTAAACACACTTTTATCATGTGATCTAGCAGTCACACTCCTTAGTATTTATTCAAATGAGTTGAACACTTTTATCCACACAAAAACCTGAACATGGATATTTGTATCAGCTTTATTCATAATTGTGAAAACCTGAAGCAACTATGGCGTCCTTCAGTAGGTGAATAGATAAATAAACGTTGCATATCCAAACAATGAAATATTATTCATTGTTAAAAAGGGTGTCGTAAAAAGACGTGGAGGAAACTTAAATGTATACTACTAAGTGAATGAAGCCAATCTGAAAAGGCTTCATACTGTATAATTCCAACTATGTGACATTCTGGACAAGGCAAAACCATGGAGACAGTAAAAGGTTCAGAAATTGTAAGGGATTGGGTGGAGGAAGGGATGAATAGATAGAGCACAGATGTTCAGGGCAGTGAAACTACTCTACATGATACTATAATGATGGATATACATCATTATTAATTTATCCAAACTCATAGAACGTTAAACACCGAAGAGAACCCTAATGTAAACAGGTTCGGGTAATGGACTTTGGGTAATGATAATGTGTCAATGCAGGTTCATCACTGTAACAAACGTACCACATTGGAGGATGCTGATAATGGGAGAGGCTAGGTATGTAGGTGGGAGGGGCAGTATATGGGACATCTCCATGCCTTCCGCTCAATTTTCCTGTGAACCTAAAACTGCTCTAAAAAACAAAGTCTATTTTTTAATGTGGGTGAGAGGTTAGTTATCACTATGACACTACCCTCAAGCCTCACTCTTGTAAAAGGAGGGTTATGATGAGGATGCAGAGATGATGGACTCTTAGACAAGGAAAGTAAGTAAAATCAGGCCTTAAAATAACTGAGAAGCCATCCAAAATATTAATAACAAAGATAACAGCTATTATTTTGTGAAAGCTGATTATGTACCAGGCACTCTGGTATGCAATTCTCCTGACAAAGATATCACTGTTTTTACTTTAAAGATGAAGAAATTTTAAAAAATAAAAATTTTAATAAAGATGAAGAAATTGAGTCCTAGAGAAATTAGGTAATCAGTTCATATTAACAAAGGACATAGTCCAGATTCAGACCTGGGCCTATCAGACCCCAGAACCAGAGTGTTTAAACTTGTTTGTTTGTTTTTTTAGCATCACATGGCTCTTTCTTCTCCCTGCCTCCCTCAGTAGAAGATCTCCTTTGACTTTCCAATCTATTTGTACCTGTTTCAACAAGGCCTTCTCATCCCTAGAACTTTCATAGAGACTCTTATCTTTATGAACCCTAATTCAAATTCTGGAAAGAATAAGACTAGCCAATGAACTGGCTGACTTTGAGACAGGTATTCATCTAGAATCCAATCAACCATAGCTAGGAGCAATACCCCAGAACTATGGGGTAGTATAGGTAAATTGCCTGAGATGTCCATCATACCCAGACATCACTTACTATCCTTGAAACCAAAACCCTGGAGTAGGCATTGTTAAATTACTACTTTTTACATATGTAGAATCAGGCTAATATGTTATACCCCTATGATGCTGTTACGAGATTTAAAGAATTTACATGAAATGCGTAGAACAGTGTCTAGCACATGGTAATTGCTATGAGTAGCATTATTATTCCATCTGTACTTAAACCACTTTTGTTCTGGTTTTCTCATACGCTACTTCCTTGACTCCCAACTTAGTTTTTTGGGTTTTTTTGCCTTGGCTCACTTCTTTCAAGAACACGTGCCTCCACAATCGTCAAACTTATCATCTCTGGAAATGCATCCTTTTCCAGAACAGGTTTGATAACACCTGTAGACAACAGAAGTAAATGATTCTCTATCTGAAAATGTCGAAGGCTATTCTGAAATCACCCAAACCAATGCTAGCCTTTATCTTTGGGAAGGTTGTTTCAAATCCAGGTCTTAAAGAAAGTTAAGTTTACAGAAGTGACAGGCAGAAAACCCCTGTAGCAAATTCTGCCCCTGAAGTCACATGTTTTGCTCCACTGTTCTTTGTAACAAGGAAACAATTTGTTACTGACCATGAACAACAGGCAGGACAATCAGACTGAGCTTGTCCCAACAGCCAAAGTGAGCTATATCTTTGCACGACATCCCTAAATAATGCTACCACAGCCATCGGTGGAATTTAAATATTTCCAGAGAATTTCTATGAATCTTGGCGTAGTTCTAGAATCAACTACAGCCTTATACAGAACAGCATTCCGACTTTTGTTGACTTGATAGAAAAGACGAAAGAAGGCAGCAGTGCTGTGAATCATCATCCAACAAAATAAGAGATTCCTTAGCCCATATGGCATAATCACCACTGACATGTTTTGTTTATTTCAAATTTTTCATTTGATCCCAGCTACTGCCCTGCAAGCAAAGTAAGGCCACTATTCTCCAACTTTACAGATGACAAAATTGAGGCCAAGCAACTTGCTACTACTTGGCACAGCTAGGAAGAAGAATGTAGGATGAGAACCTTGGTCTCCTGACTCATGCCATGTTACTGCTCCATGATATCTCTCTGTGGTGTGTTCCTGATGAAAACTATGAAAGGAAACCTCCAAGTGGTAAAAGCAACTGGTTGAGAAATAATCAGTGTCTCTCAAAGTGTGCTCCTTAAATGACTATTGTGTTATGATACTCCAAGAATAAGCTTGGAAACTACTGCTCAGCAGATAACACACATTAGCTTATTAAAGCCCCGATGGGGTTCTACCACAAAGAATTCTATCTAATTTATATTAACTGTATTCCTCAAACTTATTTGACCATAAAATTCTTATTGTGTGTGTTATTTATTCATATCACAAGAGGAATATTCTTTGGAAAACATTTAAAACTGTGTTAAAAATAGTTATTCAGTGATGTAAGTAAATTAACTAAAAAGTTATGCCTTATTGTATTTTGCCTGATCCCCAGTTTCTTAGGCCCAAACTAATTTCTAGAACTTATGCTAATTCTGGGAACATATTCTGGGCATGCAGCTTGCATGCAGGAGGCATACAAGGAGAGGCGAGACTTTAAAGAATTGAAATGGGCTTTAGGAGGGCAGATAAATACAAAAATGGAGTTTTTCCACTCTCCGTGGCCTACAGACACTCCAGGTGGCCTTCTGGCTTTATTCATTCTTTCTACCTACATAGCTTTTCAGCTATTTAGGGCTATGTCAGCAATGTGGGTGAGAAATTTCTCCTTTCCTTCCTCTCTTGTGGCTTTCCCCACAGAGAACTTTCTCTAATCCTCTGGGAGAAATCTTTGGCTTCCTGGAGATCAACATCTTCTATACAAAGTGGAAAGGTCACCCTGTGGTTTCCAGGAACAATGACTGGTTGCATTAAGAAAAGGGGATTGTAATTTGCATGCTTTTCAAAAACCTCTTCCAAACATCAATTACCCAACAAACTGAAATTCACTGCACAGTGAAAGTCCTTTTATTATTAAAATACATTTTCAGACCTTCTTATCTGTGGCTACAGCTCCCCAATTAACAATTACAGCAACGTCCCTTGAAAGACTTAATTTTGACTCTTCTGAACTATACCTCTTTACATCCAGCTTAAACTCATTGAACCAAGTTGTCAATTTACCACACATGAGCTTCTTTGCCTGTGGCCATTCCCCGGAGCAGTAAGTAGTGTTCTAAGATGGTTTTCCCAGTCTGTGGAAAACCTCATCCTGGGCCTCGGGAGGGTTGAAGAGACTGGCTGCTTTCTGCAACCTTGTGTTTCCCTTCTCACATGATCCAGCATGGCCTTGCCCCTTCAGAGACTTCTCTCCTACTCAGGTCTTCACCTCTAAGGATTCTTCATTACTATCAGAGCAGTTCTTCCAGGAAACAGTCTCATGGTTCAAGACAACATGCCCAGAGGTCAGCCACTCCTCTGGCTCACAGGCTGCAAACATCACTTCCTTAGTAGCCTGGCACCTCCCACAAACAGGGGCTGTGTTTCTGAATCTCAGGGGCTTTGGCAAGTGTCAGATGGGTGAGCGCCCTCCTGAGCACCAGCCAGGGGATGGAGATGGGGGTCCCCAGCCCCGCTTCCGCCTTCCTTGCCTCCTCTGCTAGCTTCAGGTCCCTGAAGCAGATGTTTCCCCACAAGGGTGTGCTCCTTCATAGTCCTTCCCTGAGAACTTGAGCCCTGGAGCCAAAACCACCCACTGTCCTGTGGTCAGAACTGTACGACCATCGACCATCGACCATCGCTGGCACTTTTGAGTTGCCTTTCTGGAAAGTTCAGTATGTTACCATCTCTTTCATCTTTCTTGCTCAGAGCAAGAGAAAACTTCATTTCCTCTAGCTATTACAGAGTGGAAGATTCTTTCTCGAGGCTGTGAACCACCCAGGGCAGAAAGAAGCACCCTTACTCAGATGATTCTCCTTTTTAGCTGCTTGCCATGCCTTTGTACCATTTATATCACTGTACCTAAGTTAAAATTGTACTTTCTTAAGGGTTAAGAATAACACTTTAGGCCCTAGCTGGTTAGCTCAGTCAGTTGAGAACGTCACCCCAAAATGACATGGTTGTACATTTGATTTCCAGTCAGGGCACACACAGGAAGCAACCAATGAATGCACAACTAAGTAGGACAACAAATGAATACTTCATTGCCCTCTCCCCTCTTTCTCCATCCCTCTATCTGTCTCTCTAAAAATCAATCAATCAATAAAAAATATTAAGCCTTAGCTGGATAGTTCAATTGGTTAGAGCATCAGCCTGAAGCGCAGAGGTTGCCAGTACGATCCCTGGTCAGAGCACATAGAGGAGCAGCTCAGTGTTCCTGTCTCTCTGTCTCTCTCTCCCTACTTCTTCCTTTAAAAAAAAAAACTCTTTAAAATAATAAATATTGTTATTTAAATAACAAAATCAAACAGGTGAAATTCACATAGTGCTTTATAAATATTGTCGATATTATATAAAATAATTAATAATAATAAACTCACAGGATACTATGAGATAGCTATTATTACCTCCATTTTACAGATTATAAAACTGAGGAGGAGAAGGGTAAGTTCCCTTTACAGCCCATATAGTGAGTGGGGAGTTGCTTTTACTGTTTTCCTCCCAGGCTCTATGTCCTTGTGTCCCCTTCACTGAGAGTGGTATTCTGTCTGCAAAGATCCTCTCTCTCTCTCTCTCTCTCTCTCTCTCTCTCTCTCTCTCTGTCACACACACACACACACACACACACACACAGAGTTATAGAAAAATACTATTCTGACACTTGTGAAAACGTTAAGGAAGATTTTGTTCAAGACCATTGCTGTATGCAGTAGGGGTGTTGTGTAGGGCAGAGAGATTGGGCTCAGCACCAAATACAGGAAGGACAGGTGGGGATTTACAGCCAAGGAGCCGAGTGAGGGGGGTCAGTGGATACAGAATTACTAAGAAGAGACATCAAGGGTAGGAGGATTCTTGCTAGACTGACCTAAACGTATTCTTGCTGAAGGCAGGCAAAGAACTTAGATGCAGGATCTTGAAATGAGGATCTCAATCAGATATCAATGGTGGAAGAATTCTTGCTAAAAATGACTTATCAGGATTCTTGCTCCACTAAACAGACTCAAGATAGGTGAAGGGCCAGGCCTTGTTGAGAAGAAGGCTGAAAGAGAGGAGCCTGACTAAAGTTTGGGGAAGCTCAGGAGAATTTTTGTCAACACACACACACACACACACACACACACACACACACACACACACACACCAGGATTGCCCTCCCAGTCCTCCCAGTGTTATTCCTTTTCGAAGAAATTGGGGCAAGTAATGAGCAGAACACTTGAGTTGTGAACATTGCATGCCCTTTGCTCTACCTCTTTATCCTTGAGCCCTGGGATAACTAAGGATAAGATGAGCAGGCATTGTCCTTTTCTTGGAACTCCCCGAGAGAGTGCGAGGTGGTGGGAAAGGCACAACAGAACCCTCATCCCTGGCTCTAGGTAGCAGTGGCAGAAGGCAGCAAAGTCAAAGCCAGTGAGCTGCCCCAGGCGGGTTTCTGGGACAACCAAATGCACATTTTAACTGGTTTTTAACCACATAACAATGCTGCAGGAGGGAAAGAAGTGCGACCTGGAATTCCTGGCATGATATCAAAGGGTGTTTAGCACCCCCGCAGATTTAAGCACACAACGGTGTCAAGAACTGTGGGGGGGAAAATTTTAAAACCTTTGATATGAGCAAAATAATTATTGAGTATCTTTTCCATGGAATGCTAGATCTTGTCTGGGGGATCCTTTCAGGGTTGTCTGAGGCACAGAGGTCTATGCCTGTCTTGGTCTTTAACTCTTCTGCAGCTCTATAGAGACAGACTTCACCTTGTGGAGAACTGCTGGTGATGCAAATGATTCCTGTCCATAAAAGAGCAAATGAATGTTGTCCTGTGAAGTTACAATTAATTACTGCCTTCTAAAGGCTGTTTTTGCATCTATTAGCAAATTAAACCCAGCGTTTCTGATTGCTTATATAAATGATGGTCATTGACTTGTCCTTTGAACTAGTTGTAATATCTTACTAGTTGTCTCAATATTCCCATGCTCATTCTACATTCATATGAGTCATGGTTTTACCATTTTTTAGGAAAGTATTCTTGAAGAAGAGAGATTTCACAATTTAATAGCTAACAATTAAATCCTTTCTCCCTCCTCTGTCCTGGGCTTTCACCCTAAAATTAGACCAGATGCCACATCATGCAGATTCTCAAAAAGAGAAAGGTTTAAAAGTAAATAAAGTTCTAAAAGGCTTCTTACAAGGGGACTAGGACTCATAAGCCATCTTTGATGGAACAGTAGAGACTGCTCAAAGCACGGAGGCTGCACCTCCCCGACAGGAAACTATCAATGAGCAGTGTCTGTCCAAAGAAAGGAGTGTGTCTGCAAGTATGCTTGAGGTCTGCTGGACCTACACAAGGGGAACTTGGACAAAATCTTAAACAGAGGGGTGGGAAAGACTAAAATAAAGGGAACAAGAGAGAATTCTAACATATTACCTCAGTTACTTAAGAATTGGGGTTTCTTTGGTTTCTTGATAGAGTCCCACTTAACAGTTTTTGCTTGTGTTGCTTGTGCTCTTTTAGTGTCATATATAGGAAATCATTACCAAGACCAGTGGGATATTCTTTGGCCTTTGAATAGAAAGAAATGCTATCACATGTGACAACATGAATGAACCTGGAGGACACTATGCTAAGTGAAATACGTCACTCACAGAAGGACCAATACTGTATGATTCTGCATATCTGAGGTATCTAAAATAGTCAAACTAGTGGGAACAGGGTAGGATGGAGTTGCCAGGGGCAGGGGAGGGGGGATGGGCTTGCTGTGAAATGGGTATGAAGTTTCAGTTATATAAGATAAATAAGTTCAAGAGAGCTGCTGGACAATATTGTGCCTACAGTCAACAATACTGTATTGGACACAAAAAAAATTTTGTTGAGAGGGTCGACCTCATTTCACAATTCTTGCTTCAATCAATTAAAGTAACAGACAACAAACTTGCAACAACAAAAACAAAGAGTTGGGGACTCTTTAGATCGCAGTTTTTCTCTGCAGTGTTACCAGCTCAAACATAACATACCAGACGTGGCTGGAAAGATTGGGAGGGGCACCAACATGACTGGGCAGCAGGTCCATTCCAGACCCCTGACTTTTGGACTCCTTTGTCCTACTCGACATGAGAAAAAGGGGTGAGAGGCAGTCAGCAGTGGGCGGCCCACCATCACACCACTGCCCGACTCCCCATGCCTGCGTCTCCCCCTGCCCCTGCTCCTCACTACATATAAAAACCAGGCCAGAAACACCATCACGAAGGAAAGTGACCTAGAGTCATTAAATAAGCAACAGAAAGGAGCCCCAAGGCTCAGCTGATTTGCAAGCGTGGTCCAAGGACCAACTGCCTCAGAATCACCTGGAGGGATGTTAGAAAGGCAGAGTCCTGTCCTCCGCACCTAGAGGATTCTGAATCAGCTGTCGATTCATATGTACTCTGAAGTCATTAAACTATAGTCCAGATATCAAAAAGACGGGGGTAGGCTGCTTATCCTCCACGGGCCTTAAAACCCAGTCAGGGCAGCGTCAGGACTGGGCTCCAGGGATCCCACAGGCAGGCTCCCCACACTGTGCCCACTGCCTCTCAGCCACAGTTCAGATGGAGAAGTGAAATTTGCTTCATAAAAGTGTTTTGCTCTTTACCATCTGTTTACCATTTTCAAACCATCTGTTCCTCCTCACGAGCAGTTTTGGCTGTTAAGGCACCAGAGGGTGGTGATTAGAACTGGATTCTGGAGCTAGAATACTGGGATTAAATCCTGATTTGGTCACTTCCTGGCTTTGAAACCCTGGCTAGATTGCTCCATCTCTCTGTGCCTCAGTTTTCTCACCTTTAATAATAACCTTTACTATTTATTGTTGTGAGGGATGTACTAATTAGTACAAGTGTGACAGTTTAACACAGGTTGTGAGGATGCAAACAATAATGTATATAAAGAATTTAAAACAGAGCCTGGTGTGTGATAAGTGCTCAGTAAGTATTAACTGTCACCCTTGTTACTAATGGTTTCCCTCTTATGACTATTTCTTCAGATAGGAAGGTTTAACAATTAATTTGGCTATCATGAGAGGCAAGTGCCCAGCTACAGTCTTAGCCTACTGGCCCATAACTCCCATATTTGGCCAAGCAGTCAAGATCAGTGCCCTGAAAATTCTGCCCAGGTGCATGTTCAGAGAGGACTGCACTAGTGCAGAACTGTATGAAGCAGAGATATAAAGGGGAACCCCAGTGCCTCTGTGACTGCGGGGTATGTCATTGTAAGTTACTTTCCCTTTCATTAGCTTTCTGTAGAATTAAGGATGCATGTGGATATTACAACCCCTGACATAAATCAGAGAGGCATCTACTAAGACACGGCACAGGTTCCTCAAGTAAGAAAAATTGAGCCATCTCCCCTGCCACCCTGATTGGCTCTTGTTCTTTCCTCCCAGATCTCTAGTTATAGGACTCTCTTGGAATAAAAATAAATGCCACGATCAATTTAACACAACATGTTATAGGAAAGGAAAACTAGATTTCCTTAGCATTTATAGCAGGGGTCCCCAAACTTTTTACACAGGGGGCCAGTTCACTGTCCCTCAGACCGTTGGAGGGCTGGACTAAAAAAAACTATGAACAAATCCCTATGCACACTGCACACATCTTATTTTAAAGTAAAAAAAAAAAAATGGGAACAAACACAATATTTAAAATAAAGAACAAGTAAATTTAAATCAACAAACTGACCAGTATTTCAATGGAAATTATGCTCCTCTCACTGACCACCAATGAAAGAGGTGCCCCTTCCAGAAGTGCGGCAGGGGCCGGATAAATGGCCTCAGGGGGCCGCATGCGGCCCGCGGGCCGTAGTTTGGGGACCCCTGATTTATAGCATGATATTGTCTTTTTAAAAGATGATGACCCAGGTTTGACTTCCAGTCAGGGCACACAGGAGAAATGACCATCTGCTTCTTCTCCACCCCTCCCCCTCCCCTTTTCTCTCTCTCTCTCTCTCTCTCTCTCTCTCTCTCTCTGTCTTTCTCTCTCTCTCTCTCTCTCTGTCTTTCTCTCTCTCTCTTCTCCTCTCACAGTCATGGCTCCAATGGTTCGAGCAAGTTGGCCCTGGACACTGAGGATGGCTCCATGACCTCAACCTCAGGCACTAAAATAGCTCTTGCCTGAGCAACAGAGCAGTGGCACCAGATGGGCAGAGCATAGCCCAGTAGGGGGCTTGCCAGGTGGATCCTGGTCAGGGCACATGCGGGAGTTTGTCTGTCTGCTTCCCTGCCTCTCACTTAATAAAAATAAAAATAATAATAAAAGATAATGACATAAAGAAGTGATAACTACCAAACCAAAGCCTGTCAGTTAAACAAAGAGAGCAAGTGTTATTTAATACAGAGTGGAGTGTGTTGCCCTAGAAATGAGAATCACTTTAGATAATTACTATTCCTGCTTGTAAGAGAACTCAGGAGACTCACCATGTACACTGGGTTGGAAAGTCTTTCAATCTGCTGAAGCACAGCACATGACAGGGCTCCTTGCAGCACAACTCCCAGACTCCCTGACTGCCCAGCGGTAGCACAGTTTGGCGAACATCATGAGTCTCTGAGATGCTGCCTACTTATTAAACAACAAGTGTTTATTCTATGATGTCCTGGACACTCAAGGCCACAGAGGATGTATGAAACTGCTCTGAATATCCACTTGCTGTCTAAGTTGAAGTAAATAATGCAGATCCCTTTGAAGTTCAGCTTCCTCACCTGGGACATAGGGAACAAAATACTCAAGTATATTAATTAAGGTGCTTTCTCAGGGTGCAAGTTATAGAACAGGCATGACTCAAGAGTTTTAACAATCATGGGAAGTCCCATCTCACAAAACAGCAAGTGCCGAGGTATGCCCGGAGCCGGAGCCTCCTCTGCTTCCCTTGGCTCTGGCCCCTCCCTTTGTGGGGGCTTCCTGTACAGCTGTAGAAATTCTAGGCAAACATTCAGACAGCACAACATCCAAAGTGGGGAAGAGGGATGTCTCTTTCTTCGTGTTGCTTTTTCATCAATGAGGAAATCTTCCTCATTTCCACACCCCTCCCAAATAGGCTCGCCCTCATGTCTGGCTGGCTTAAAGGGGGTGACATGACCTTCTGACCCAATTGCTGGTGACGAATGCCATGATTGGTTTAGACTATTCAACACCTTCCCCTAGGCTAAGAGCAGAACCACTTCCCCAAGAACAGGATGCTAGGGGACCAGACACCTAAACAATAGCAGGACTTTGCGGATAGGAAGGAAGTGTAGCTGGATGGAGTACAGGCAGTCAGTGGTATGTACTACACCTCCCCACCAAATCCTTATGAGGAATAGATGAGATTGTGAATTTTAAAAATAGCCCATTCAGAGCCTGGCACATGGAAATAATAATAACAGGTAATTTTTAGAATGGCACTTTATAAAAATTCTTTGATTTAATTAGTGCCTTGTGAGGCAGGCACCATTGTTATGCTTATCTTACAGATGAGGTGACTGGAGCACAGGTGAGTTAAGTAACTTGACCAAGGCTGTCAGTATTTAAACGCAGGCCCTCTGACTTCAGTCCACTCTCAGGCATCCATTCTCCGAGATTTACCACATTGAACTAGCATCCAATCCATCACCCCATCTCTTCCCTAGTCTCAAGAAATGTGTCCATTTTCAGTTCAATGGGATTCACACACATGACAAATTAGAGAACAATATAGTATAGCAGCTAGTGACCATCTTAGTGGTATAATGGAGGGTAGAAGTAACCAACGTGCTGAGCGTCAGGAAGATAGTATGGGGTGATGCTATCAGGAGGGCAGTGGGGGCAAGACCTCAAAGGAGGTGTGAGTTTGGGAAGGCAGTGGAGAGCATCCAGACTGCTATAGAAGCTTGTCATTTTCAGGAATAAAAACCTATTCTTATGTGACTTGGACAAAGAGATGGAATCCACTCTGGAGATATAGAGAGGCATGGATCTCTATTTCTGTGCAAGGGAAATCCAATCCCACTGGTAAACTCTAGAAGTTTTCTAATGTTCTCTCTTTTTTAATTAATTAATTAATTTTATTTTATTTTATTTTATTTAAGGGAGATAGACTCCTACATGCACCCCAACTGGGATCCACATGGTAACCCCCATCTGGGGCCTATGTTCAGCCCATCTGGGGCCATGCTCACAACTGACCTATTTTAGCACCTGAGGCAGAGGCTCCATGGAGCCATCCTTAGCGCGTGGGGCCAATGCTCAAATCAATCAAGCCATGGCTGCAGGAGAGGAAGCAAGAGAGAGAGAGAGAGAGGGAGAGAGAGAGAGAGAGAGAGAGAGAAGGGGAGGGGGAGGGGTGGAGAGACAGATGCTTGCTTTTTCTGTGTACCCTGACTGGGAATTAAAACTGGAACATCCACACGCCGGGCTGACACCCTACTGCTGAGCCAACCAGCTGGGGCCTAATGTTCGGTTATAACTACTGTCTATGAGCCCCAGTCTAAAGCATTATAAACTTTCAAGAGAAGTTTGATATTGGTGGAAGACTTGGAATTTCTCCCACAAAATTATGACAAAATCTCCTATAGTTTGGGGCTGGACTCAAGGTAGTTATACACATATCCTCATCTCCCTTAGCCCCTTCATCTCCCCAAGGAGATACCCACAGTTTGAGTTCCTAAGTCTTCTGAATGACTCTGGATCTGGACCTAAACCTCACATTATTATGACGAATGCCCTGGGTTTCCCAGAAGGAGAGGACATTAGAATGCTGAAGTAGATGGTATTTCCCAGAGGAATCTGACTTGAGGAAGAGGATTTCTCTTTATATCTCACACCACTTCTGTACCACCAGCTTCCTTACAAGAGAGTACTTTCTTTTTTTTGTTTGTTTGTTTGTTTGTTTGTTTGTTTGGGGGGTTTTTTTGGCTGCAACACCTTAGTTGTTCATTGATTACTTTCTTATATGTACCTTGACTATGGGCCTTCAGCAGACCGAGTAACCCCTTACTCGAGCCAGCGACCTTGGGTTCAAGCTGGTGAGCTTTTGCTCAAACCAGATGAGCCGTGCTCAAGCTGGCGACCTCGGGGTCTCGAACCTGGGTCCTCGGCATCCCAGTCCGACACTCTATCCACTGTGCCACCGCCTGGTCAGGCAAAAAAGTACTTTCAAGGATGTGTTTTGGGCAGGTTTTCAGGTCATATATTTTTCCTAAATTGATGAGTTTGAATCAAAATGATGTGTTTATATTCTATTTAGTCTTGACTGTCATCAGGTTCTTGTTCATCATCTTTTACCTTATTTAGTTTTAATATTACTTTCCAAATTCCTCTGCAATGTGATATTTAGGCAATAGATACCTCTCTAGGTTAATATAATACATATATCCAAGTGGGGGAAGGATGCTCTGTGGAGTCAGAGTGAGTTTAGAGTACAGCATCATCACTCACTGCTGATGCCCCTGGATCCAGGATTGAACTTGTGAGGCAAAGATCTCATGTTCAAGACAGCACAATGCCCATCCTGACAAGGCAAACAAAGCATAAGGAAGGCACTGAGATCATTTTCTGACACACAATTGGTGTTTTAAATGTTACTTTCTTCATCCCCTCTGTCCTTTTCCCTTTATTGGGAGAAGGGAGAAGGTTTAAATGTAGTATAAGGGAAACAGCATTTTTTTTTTTTTTTCATTTTTCTGAAGCTGGAAACAGGGAGAGACAGTCAGACAGACTCCCGCATGCGCCCGACCGGGATCCACCCTGCACGCCCACCAGGGGCTACGCTCTGCCCACCAGGGGGCGATAATCTGCCCATCCTGGGCGTCGCCATGTTGCGACCAGAGCCACTCTAGCGCCTGAGGCAGAGGCCACAGAGCCATCCCCAGTGCCCGGGCCATCTTTGCTCCAATGGAGCCTTGGCTGCGGGAGGGGAAGAGAGAGACAGAGAGGAAAGCGCAGCGGAGGGGTGGAGAAGCAAATGGGCGCTTCTCCTGTGTGCCCTGGCCGGGAATCGAACCCGGGTCCTCCACACGCTAGGCCGACGCTCTACCGCTGAGCCAACCGGCCAGGGCCTGAAACAGCATTTGTGTAGTAGTCAGGACACCTGCTCATGCCACTGAGTGACTGTGCCCTGGGGTGAGACTCTTACCTTCTCTGCTTCCTGTTTCTCATCTACAAAAAGGGGAGGTTAGATTTTATATTCCTGAAGTCACCTGTATATTTAAGTTATATTTGTATCATATACTGTCTACATTCCCCAAGTTCTGAGTCACAGAATTTCCCCCAATTCATCTGTCACATCCAGGCTCCCAAGTCATCTCCCTCGAGTGGGTGTAGCCCAGTTTCTTTCTTTTCAACTTGGCCTGCAGGATCCCTCCTGCCTCTGACCTGCTGTGAGGTGGCTGCTATCTAAGATTAACAAGTACCTACCGACCACTTAGAGAAGGGGCACGATGAGGCCCAATGATATGATCTCAGACCTGTCTAGACAGCCAGCAATTCAATCAAAGAACTAGATGGCAAAGATGTCATTGGAAAGGAACATGAGGTCACCTCTCCCCATGGTCTTCAAACGGTGTGCTTCAGAGACCTGGTGGTTCTTCAAAGCCTCTGACCGCTAAGGGTTAGGGGATGCAGAAATAGACTAGCCCAGCACCATTCCACCAAAGTGGGTTCACCTTTGACTCAGACCTCTGCAGAAGGTTCTGCTGGAAGAGTCTACTGGCTAAAAAGAATAGGAAAAAATAGCTTGAAAGTCACCAATTTCATCTTACCCTTTCACTTTACAAATAAGAAAACTATACTTTATACTTCAAAACCTTCTGAATGATTGCCATACCCTTTAGATCCAGCAATTCTATTTTCAGGTAAGTTTTATCCTAGGAAGCTATTTATGGATTTGTGAAGTTTCAAGAAGGTTCATTATACCATGGTTTAAAAGAGAGAAAAAGTTGGAAGCACCAGTGAGAGAGTCATAGTTAAACACATATTGGTACGTCTCCAAACATGGAATACTAGGAAGTCCCATAAGTCATAGAAGGAAATACTTAAGTGGAAAAAGTAGTCATAATATATTGCTAAGTGGAACACATACATGCACAAGTGTTCGTCCTCTAACATCTCCATTTCTTTCATAGGAAGACTTTTTGGGAGCCTGTAAAATGGGGTATCACTGTGCCCATGGTCATCTACAGCTCAGCTGTCCCTTCTCTCACCCACCAGCTCTCTCTCATGCACGACCTCTACCACTGCCACCATAGGAACAAGAATGTCCATTTGCCATGGCCACATCCAAGTGCTTCAATACTTCCAATGCTGGTACATCAGAAGTCTGCTGGATTTCTGGTAAAAACAGGTATTCTGAGTCATGTTTTCCCCTGATTCTCAAGCAGGTCTCCTTATGCACAGAGCCACACAGTCTTTCTAAAATGGTTCTTCCACTGCCATCACCACCTACTGAGAGGCCCTCAAGTCCATCTCTTCAGCCAGAACTAGAAATGACATCACAGAATCTTCTTTTTTCCCTTTTTGCTTATACTCCCACCACACACACACACACACACAAACTCCTCACATTCCTCAATTTTTAACAATAAACACTTGCATGTACAAAAATGGAAGCAAATAGAAAACGGAGTGTGTTTTTGGTTGGGAAGGTGTGATAGAATAACAATACCACCCAAAATGTCCAGATCCTAAACCCTGTCCTGTGACTCCGCTAATTTACGTGGCAGCAAGGACTCTGCAGATGGAGAGGAAAGATCATGAGACGGGCAGGTGATCCTGGTAGGCCCATCCTAATCACAGGGGTTCTTATAATAGGAAGGCAAGAGGGACAAAGTCAAGAACAGGAGATGTGACAATGAGGTAGAGATTGGAGTGCTATGCTTTGAAGACGGAGGAAGGGAAGGGACCACAGCCAGTGGGTACTGCAGCTTCTGGAAACTGGAAAGGTTAAAATACTTGATATTGATTCTTCCCTGGAGCCTTCTGAAGAAACTGAGCCCAGTCAACACCCTGATTTTAGCCTCGTAGAGCTCACTTAGGACTTCTGATCTACTCAACAGTAAGTTTATAAATGTGTGTTGTTTTAATTCACCTAATCAGCAGTAATTGTTAGAGCAGCAGTAGGAAACTGTACAAGAGAGCAGGAATAATCTTGTCATGCTAAGAGTCCCCAAATTATCCTATTCTATAATGGTTGGGGTGAGGGTAGGACTTTTTTTTTCTTTTTTTTTTTTTTTTTGCCTTTCTATATTTCTTATATTTACTAAAATGAACACACATAGTTTTACAATAAAAAAGAAAAGTTATTTATAAAAAGGGAACTAGTGGCCCTGGCCGGTTGGCTCAGTGGTAGAGCATCAGCCTGGCGTGCAGGAGTCCTGGGTTCGATTCCCGGCCAGGGCACACAGGAGAAGCGCCCATCTGCTTCTCCACCCCTCCCCCTCTCCTTCCTCTCTGTCTCTCTCTTCCCCTCCCGCAGCCGAGGCTCCACTGGAGCAAAGATGGCCCAGGCGCTGGGGATGGCTCCTCGGCCTCTGCCCCAGGCACTAGAATGGCTCTGGTCGCAACAGAGCATTGCCCCCTGGTGGGCAGAGCGTCGCCCCCTGGTGGGTGTGCCGGGTGGATCCCGGTCGGGCGCATGCGGGAATCTGTCTGACTGTCTCTCCCCGTTTTCGGCTTCAGAAAAATACAGAAAAAAAAGGGAACTAGTGAACCATTTCACCTAAGCCCTAAAGCAGAGCAGGCCTGGATCAGGCGCCTGCAGCAGAGGGGAGACTCTGGCGAGCAGTCTGGAGTCTCTAACACACACTGATCTGTCTGGGGCAATAGGGCCCAGTACTTCTGAGAGATGGCTGAGACCGTGCTCAGGGACATCGGGCTCCCCCTAGAATGAACTGAGCGGATGAATTTAAAAGTGAGCAGGCACAGGAGGAAAAGGAAAAAAAAAACAACCAAAAAAACCCACATTAGGCTGAAAAAGAAAAATCAAAATATTATATGAAAGTGAATCCTCAGACACTTGTAATATCTCTGTGAAGGAGGCAGACAGAGTAAAGGTCGACCATCGGTCCACACACACTGCAATGGGGTATTTATAGACTCAGACTCCTGAGGGTTCCCAGGGCATCCTCGCCAGGCCTTATCAAGAAGCAGCCTTTTCTGTAGATTTTTCCTCGCCTTTTCCTTCCTACCAAAATACGTATACCTCTTTTTTTTGTAAGGACAACTGTCACAGACATGTCATTAGGTCAATGTCATGGAGAAAAAAGAAAAGAGGCACATTCTAGAACCAGCTCGGCCCAATAAAAATATAATGCGAGCCACATCTGTCATTCTTAATCTTCTGGTAGTCACATTTAAAAACATAAAAGAAAACTGATTTTTATAATATCTTTTACTTAACTAAATATGCTTTATAGTATATGTTTAACTCAATATAACCACAGTGTTATTTTAACATTTAATCCATGTCACAGCTATACTAAGGAGATATTTTGCATTCTTTATTTCATGCTAAGTCTTCAGAATTTGATGTATATTTTGCACTAAATGTGAATCTCAGTTTGAACTAGCCACATTTCAACTGCCCAGTTGCTATATCTAGCTAATAGTTACTATACTGATCAGTGCAGTTCTAGATTTTAAAAAAAGTTAAAGAGACCAAATGACCAAATTCAGTGAGTGATTCTAGCTGGATCTTAGGTCTAAAGAAAAGAGCTATAGAAGATAATTATAGAACGTTTGAATGAACAATTGAGAGAATTTGAATAGGAACTGAACAACTGGAAAAAAATAACTATGATCTAGCTAGCTATTAGAGATTGTTATAATATTATTGCTAGGTATAATTGAAATACGGCTATGCGGAAAGATATCCTTATATTGAGGACTTAGGCTGAAGTATTTAGGGGTAAAGTGTCACAATGCCCGCAAATTATTCTTCAAAAGAATGTTTTTAATAGGAAGAAAGCAGATATAGCAAACTGTTAATAATTAGGTGGACAGTAGATGGATGTCCTATGTACTATTCTAATAACTTCTCACTCGATCTAAAATTCATCATACACACTTGAGGGAAGCACACACACATCCCTGGGCTAGACCCTATTCCAAATAGGGATCATTTATCTGCTTATCTGTGGAACGGTGTTCCTCTGCTGAATTAATTGTGCTGAAATACTTATAGGGTAGAATATTTTATGAAGGAGGCAGCATGGTTAGTAGTACAAACACTAAATTTAAAGACAAAAAAAAAATCCAGAGTCCAGTTCTAAGTTTACCATTTACTAGTTATCTAATCTGAGTAACCTTATTTTGGAATATATACATAATGACAGGTATATAATTATATTAAAATATATTTCTATATGCATATATATTTATGACATCAAATTGCTACACAAAGGATAACTGATATGGCCTCTTCAAGGAAACTTTGAATATCAAAGTCTCTCTCTATAGGAATTCCAGGTCTTGGAGCCGAGTAAGGAAGACGGTTGTTGGGAGGAACCCTGATGACAACATTTCAGTATCTCTCTATTTGGTTCACAGTGCTGGCATCCTGGAAAGAGAGAGGTTCTGTGAAGCCCCTGTCCCTGGCCACATGCTCCTGAGCTGTAGCAACAAAGCCTTTGCCTTGTGAGGGTTTCAACACCATGGCTCCAGGGCTGATAAGCAGAACCACAGCAGGAGAAGGATGGACAGGCTGCGTTAATTGACAGCTGCAAAGGGCGCTGAAACTGTGAAGTGTCAAATAACATCTGGAAGTAGAACATGCCACATAACTGGGGAAGAAGGCATCCCTGTGGACAATGAACACTTGATATTCTCAAAATTCTTGTTGGGGGATAGAGCTCAGGGACACCCTATTTCCTCTGAGCACTACAGTCAGTATAAGACAAGGAGAAAGCAGACATGGCCACACCTGTCACTTTAAACTCAGCCTCAGAGAAGCTAGGTAATTTGTGAGCATCAAAGGGCTAGTAAGAAAGACTCTGCTGACTAGACTCAAAGCTCTTGGAGGAACTTCGCATGTCTGTGTTCTTCCTAAAAACTGATTAAGTTGGAATTCATTTTTTTACACACTACCAGAGTCGGTAATAGAATACAGTCCTCTTGCTCTAAGACACAAATCTTAAAATTCATTTATTATCCCCAGACATAAATACTATGCCAATGTAGAAATAACCAGATACTTCATAAGTTCTATTCTAGTGGGTTCCATCTTTTATTCTGCTAAAGGTCTTAATATTTACGATGAAGTACTGCCAGCCTCTTACATCCCTCTATTTGATTCCGTGAAGTCTCTTTCCTGCTTTTACTTAACTGCAAAGTTCTATAAGATTCCCCCCCTCCTTCCTGTAGGGAACTTTTGTTGTCCTTGCTCTCATCCCTGGGTCTGCTCCTTATCCCTTTGATTAGTGAGTTGTTTTCATGCTCGCTGACCCCCAGGAGTGAGTTGTTTGTTTGTTTTTCAAAAAATGAAATTAGTTCCAATTACAGTTTTATTAACTTAAAATCATGTTTGTTTGATAACCAATTTATGGAAACAAGAAGAACATACATTTGCCTTTTTTTTGTATTTTTCTGAAGCTGGAAACAGGGAGAGACAGTCAGACAGACTCCCGCATGCGCCTGACCAGGATCCACCCGGCACACCCACCAGGGGGCGTCGCTCTGCCGCGACCAGAGCCACTCTAGCGCCTGGGGCAGAGGCCAAGGAGCCATCCCCAGTGCCCGGGCCATCTTTGCTCCAATGGAGCCTCGGCTGTGGGAGGGGAAGAGAGAGACAGAGAGGAAGGAGAGGGGGAGGGGTGGAGAAGCAGATGGGCGCTTCTCCTGTGTGCCCTGGCCGGGAATCTAACCCAAGACTTCCGCAGCCAGGCCAATACTCTACCACTGAGCCCAACCGGCCAGGGCCACATTTGCCTTTTTTAAGTTTGCCTTACACATTTTTAAAAATAAATCGATCGTACTCTGGATGGTCAGGAGGCACGAGGACATACATAAACGTTCGTACTACTCAAAGGGTTAAACTCCTTTGGCACTGAAATTCATCATCATAGCACACGCACCTGCATGGTGTACACACTCAGACACATATAAACAACATGCACCTAAATAGACTCACACATTTGAAGACTGCACTTAAATACCAGCCATCTTAGATTGCCCTTGAAAAGTTATGGTCCCATCAGTTACTCCAAACTTTGTAACAGTAGGACCAATTGATGTGAAGAAGGCCAATGTCACAGTGGGGTTTTGTTTTTTGTTTTTTTCAGTCTAAGCTACAAGATATCTTTAAGGGTATGGAATTTTGTTACTGTTTTTATTTTTTAACTTCATAGAACATATATTAATTGAAGATTCTTTTAGAATGCTGCTCAGTCTACTTTGCTAAACTTCTCTATAATTAGTAGCAGCAGCATTTAAAAAATATTTGCATCTTCAAAGGTGGTTTTTTTCTTAGCAGGTTAACTATTTGCTCCTACAAACATATACTTGGGCTTAATCAACACTTTCTTCATTTATGTAGTAAGCTTCATCTCATACCTCTAGAATTACTAATCTCTAAAAGTATTGAGTCTGGACTAAAGATGTATTACTGTATCACTTATCTAAATGAAGAGCACAGAGTTCAGTCAGAATTAGTGAGATGAAAATGATCACAGATGCTGCCAACCAAATACCAACATTTCAGAAGTAAGTGACTTGCCTAGTGTGTTAAAGAAACAAAGACTTGAACTAACAAACTGTTTGTTAAGTAACAACCATTTACTTAAAAGCTGGAGAGGCCTGAACAGAACAGGCAGGGACACAGTGGATAGAGCATCGGCCTGGGATACTGAAGACCAGGTTCATAACCCTGAGGTTGCTGGCTTGAGCACAGGCTCACCATCTTGAGCGTGGGGTCGCTGGCTTGAGACCAAGGTTACTGGCTTGAGCACGGCGGCACTGGCTTGGCTGGAGACCCCCGGTCAAGGCACTTATGAGAAAGCAATCAATGAACAACTAAAGTGTCACATCTACGAGTTGATGCCTCTCATCTCTCTCTCCTTTCCTGTATGTCTGTCCCTCTCTCTCTCTAAAAAAAAAAGTTGAGAAAAACTGCAAAACTCAAAGTCTAATAGCTCCCGACCCCATCCAGGCCCTATCTCTCTGGAAACTAGTTTATGGATGCCCCGGTTGGGGCAGCTCCAGAGAAGGAGAGGAGAGGAGGCTAACACTCTGAGACCATCTGACCCCTCCAGAAATTTATCAGATTTCTGATCTATGTTCTTAGGAATTTTTTTTCCTAAGCAAAACAAGCTATTCAATTCAGATATTTTAAAGATTTTATTTATTGTTTATTTTTTAAAGAGAGGAGAGAGAAAGGGAGGGGGGTGGAGCAGGAAGCATTAACTCGCAGTAGATGCTTCTTATATGTGCCTTGCCTGGGTAAGCCCAGGGTTTCAAACCAGTGACCTCAGCGTTCCAGGTTAATGCTCTATTTACTGCGCCACCACAGATCAGGCAAAATTCAGATTTTTAACATTTATGTACATAGAAAAAAAATGTATGCATAGTTTCAGTTTACATATAAAAGTCCCTGATTAAAAATCAAAAGTGACATGTTTGATAGTTATTAAAACTACTCTTAGTGATCAAGTACTTGCTTCTCTACACTATAAGACCAGATGCAACACAGAGCTAGTGTTGCCATGGGGATGATTTCCAGGACGTAGACAATTTTGTTATGTGGTTTTACTTATTTTTATTACATAGATTTATGCCTTTTTAATGAAACAAAATAAATCAGCAAAAAGAGAATATATAAAAATCAAATTGTATAATGTAAATCAATTATGAAAGCTAATTAGACATTTCAGACACTACCTGCTAGGAACCAGGAAACAGAAATGAGATGAAGAAAGGCAAAAACAAATACTTCACTCTGTGTGACATAATCTTTTCAAGAAAGACTCAATGCTGTTTTGGTCAAAAAGATAAGCTACACTTTGAAGATATGATACAGTTCTCAATTTTTCAATGACTCACCCTGTGGTCCAAAACAAGTTTGTGCCTTGGGAAGGACTCTTACAAGTAATGAACAAAGAACAGGGATAGAAAGTCCTCTGTGAACTAAGAGGAACCACCTGTCTACTGAAATTCCAGGGAAAATTCAGCATGGTTTGGGATTTTCCACTTCTCAGCCCTGAAAGTCTGGAACCCTGAAAGTGTTTCAGTTAGTCCCCTGTCATGAAGCTCAGTCTAACATGTTTCCAGGGGACGCTTACAACTCTACACCTCCCCCAGGGAACCAGGTGGTCTTTCAATGTCCTCAGGCTCCTTGGAGGTCTCAGAGTGCTGGGCCTTTCCAGCCATGCCAAGAACAGGCTTCACTTCCAAAGGTCAACACCTCCATTGATAAGACCCTCCTCAGTCCTCCAGATGAGAGCTGGGTTAAATCTTCTTATGAAACAAGTAGACCTCATCAGCTTTCTTTTTCCTTTTTGTTTTTTGTTTATTTGTTTGTGTGTTTATTTGTTTTCTGTGAGAGGAGGGGAGATAGAGAGACAGACTCCCACATGGGCCCCAATTGGATCCACCCGGCAACCCTTGTCTGGGGCTGATGCTTGAATCAGCAGAGCTACCTCAGCGCCCAGGATTGACACTTGAACCAATTGAGTACTGGCTGCAAGAGGGGAAGAGAGAACGAAGGGGGAAAGGGAGAGGAATAGAAGCAGATGGTCACTTCTTATGTGTGCCCTGACTGGAGATTGGACCCGGGATGTTTGCAGACCCAGGCCGACGCTCTATCCACTGAGCCAGCCAGCCAGGGCCTTCAGCAGCTTTCAAAAGGAGTTTAAAAAAAAAAAGACAAAGGCTGGCCGGTTGGCTCAGCGGTAGAGCGTCGGCCTGGCGTGCGGGGGACCCGGGTTCGATTCCCGGCCAGGGCACATAGGAGAAGCGCCCATTTGCTTCTCCACCCCCGCCCCCCCCCTCCTTCCTCTCTGTCTCTCTCTTCCCCTCCCGCAGCCAAGGCTCCATTGGAGCAAAGATGACCCGGGCGCTGGGGATGGCTCCTTGGCCTCTGCCCCAGGCGCTAGAGTGGCTCTGGTCGCAGCAGAGCGATGCCCCGGAAAGGCAGAGCATAGCGCCCTGGTGGGCAGAGCGGCGCCCCTGGTGGGTGTGCCGGGTGGATCCCTGTCGGGCGCATGCGGGAGTCTGTCTGACTGTCTCTCCCCATTTCCAGCTTCAGAAAAAAGAAAAAAAAAAGACAAGGGGAAAAGGAAACCTAATAAACTGGAGTGATACTGTTTTCTGTTTGATAGTTACTTAAAACTAAAGGCGGGCCCCTCATGAAATACAAGATGAGAATAAGTACAGATAAAACAGGAGAGGGTCATCTATGTCTTCTCCTTCCAGAGAACTTTATGCCGAGCAATGAACACTTCATGGGACCAACTTCCCAATTCATGTGTGTTTGAATTCCAGACAGCACAGTTTCGGGTGCTTTCTCCCTGCAAAATGAGCAGCCTCGGTTCAGTGAGGGATGAAACCCTGAATACCAGAGACTGAAAGGACTTTTGTTTTAGACAGTCTTTTGAAACCTTAATTTTCTTTAGCTCTGGGCCTATTCATGCCACTCGACAATGATGTACTGTTCAGAAAGAGTTGCATGTGCCAAAAACATTGAGCCTGAGAGTCTAAATCAAAAGACACCCCTGACTCTCAGAAGCCTGTTCTAGGTTTGGGATATCCACAACCTTAGTAAACTTAAAGTTATGGCAATAAAAAATTAAGATGTTCCCTAGACCCAAGTGATGAAGACAAAACCACAAGTCTGAGCAGAGAAAAATGCTGTCCCCAGAGGATGGAGGATGGAGGGTGGAGGATGGAGGATGGAGGATGGAGGACGGAGGATGGAGGGTGCAGGGTGGAGGGTGGAGGATGGAGGGTGGAGGATGGAGGGTGGAGGATGGAGGATGGAGGATGGAGGACGGAGGACGGAGGACGGAGGGTGGAGGACGGAGGACGGAGGATGGAGGATGGAGGGTGGAGGATGGAGGGTGGAGGATGGAGGATGGAGGACGGAGGACGGAGGACGGAGGGTGGAGGGTGGAGGGTGGAGGGTGGAGGGTGGAGGGTGGAGGATGGAGGGTGGAGGATGGAGGATGGAGGATGGAGGACGGAGGACGGAGGATGGAGGGTGGAGGATGGAGGGTGGAGGGTGGAGGGTGGAGGATGGAGGATGGAGGATGGAGGATGGAGGATGGAGGACGGAGGACGGAGGGTGGAGGGTGGAGGGTGGAGGGTGGAGGATGGAGGATGGAGGACGGAGGACGGAGGGTGGAGGGTGGAGGGTGGAGGGTGGAGGGTGGAGGGTGGAGGGTGGAGGATGGAGGATGGAGGATGGAGGACGGAGGACGGAGGACGGAGGGTGGAGGGTGGAGGGTGGAGGGTGGAGGGTGGAGGGTGGAGGGTGGAGGATGGAGGATGGTAGGGCAGAGTCAGCTAATTTTGCAGAACCTGAACCTATCATGCTTCTTCATAGCAGAAGCTGGAAAGTAGGTGAGCCATCCTACTTGCTGCATCTCCTTGTGTTTGCTTATCTCTAGCCCCCGGTCTATTTTACAGGCATTCTGGATGACTGACTAGCTGATCCCTCCTTCCTGGGCTCCACTGTTTGTAAAGACAGGATTTGGCATGCACTCTCAGGGCTGGCAGAGATGCCAGGCATCATGTTAAATAGAAGATAAAATCTAAAAAAATGTTCTGGAAGAGTAAGAGGGGAACTGAGATCCTGATGGAACAGCAGGAAACAGAACCCTAGGTGTCTCCTGTGAGTCTTCCTGAGAAGCTGGGGACAGGAAGAAAAGCAGCGCTGCTGAGTCAGGAACTTCCCAGCATGCACTTGGCCCTGTGTTGAAAGCAAGAGTAGTAAGAGTTCCCTTTTTCTTCAGTGCTCAGATCCGTATCAGGAACTGTAAGCAGGCTAGGTAGGATGACTGGTATGGAGACAGTGAAAATACTGCATTTCTGAGATGTTCCAGGAAATGATGTCTCAGGATGGGAACTTAAGGGACTGGACAAAATAATCCAAAAAACAGAAAAGTCAAATCTGTCTTAACTACTAATTTCAACAGATTAGACTAAATGTCTGAATTTATATCTGCACCTCAGAAAAAAAATATTTGTACCTCTTAAAAGTAGATTTTGAACCTGATTGGTGGTGGCACAGTGGATGGAGCATCAACCTGTGACACTGAGGACCCTGATTCAAAACCCTGAGGTCACCAGCTTGAGTGTAGGCTCACCAGCTTGAGCATGCGGCCACTGGCTTGCGTGTGGCATCATCAACATGATCCCATGATCACTGGCTTGAGCTCAAAGGTCGCTGGCTTGAGCAAGGGGTAACTGGCTTGGCTGGAGCCTCCTGATCAAGGCACGTATGAGAAAGTAGTCAATGAACAACTAAAGTGACTCAACTGCGAGTTGCTGCTTCTCATCTCTCTCCCTTCCTGTCTCTCTGTCCCTCCCTCACCCCTCTCTCTTTCTCTTTCTCTCAAAAAAAAAAAAAAAAAAAAAAAGAAAGGTAGATTTTGAAATTGGAGTACAATTGCATTAATAGCTCAGTCACAAGAATTGTTTTAGAAGTACACAGTAGTATCCCCTTATCTCCAGTTCTGCTTTCTACAGTTTCAGATACCCACAGTCAATACAGTCCAAAAATATTAAATGAAAAATGCAACCTAATTTCATCTCATCACATAGGCACTGTATCATCTCACATCATCACAAGAAGAAGAAGGATGAGTACTTACAGTACAATAAAGTATTCTGAGTGAGAGAGAAAAACCATATTCACATAACTTTTATTACTGTGTATTGTTATAATTATTTCGTTTAACTATTAGTTATTATTGTTAGTCTCTTATTGTGCCTAATTTATAAATTAACTGTTATCAGATGTGTGTATAGGGAAACATAGTATAAATGGGATTTGCTACTATCTGTGGTTTCTGGTATCCCCTGGGGGTGTCTTGGAACGTATGCCCCATAAATAAGGAGGTGACTACTGTAGTAATAAGCTAAAACTCTTGTTAAATAAATAAATAAAACCTCTCGGGTTGTAGTAAGAAAGCCCTAAGGAATAATATATGAATCACTTCATCTAATAAATTCTCATTTCTATCTTTTTTTTAAGCAATCGAGAGAGAGGGGCAGATAGGGACAGACAGACAGGAAGGGAGAGATGAGAAGCATTAATTCTTTGTTGTGACACCTTGGTTGTTCACTGATTGCTTTCTCTTATGTGCATTGACTGGGGAGCTCCAGCCAACCCAGTGAACTTTGGGCTCAAGCCAGCGACTGTGGAGTCACGTCTATGATCCCACACACAAGCCAGTGACCCCACACTCAAGCTCTTGCTCAAGCTGGAGGAGCCCAGGCTCAAACCAGCAACCTCAGGGATTCGAACCTGTGTCCTCAGCATCCCAGGCCAATTCTCCATCCACTGTACCACCTCCTGGTCAGGCTAATAAATCCTTATTTCTTGAAGAGAAGGACCAAAGACCCTAAAAACAGAATCACGGAGAAGACAATGTAGCAAGAACCATGTTTTTAGCCCAGTCTGTTAATGAAATAGTCACATGCATAGACACACACACATGCTATGTACCAGTTGTGTGAGAACTGATATATAAAGGAACCATGGCCCCAGCCAGCATGTTAATAGCATGTTGACAATACTCACATGTTCACCTTCCAAATAACTGAAAGTGAAAACTTGGAGTAGGGCTTGAGGAAGCCATAAGTCAGTGGCTCTCCCTCCCCAACAATGGCCATGTCTTTTCAGAGGCAGTCCTTGCTTGATCTGGACCAAGGAGCAGCTGTAACTGGACAGAAATTTTGATCCCCGATGATGGTCTGGTCTGTAAAGTTATGGTTGATAAGATAGTTAAAAGATTAGTACTTCATTGTGACCATCAACAATATAGTGCAGGGGTCCCCAAACTACGGCCCGCGGGCCGCATGCGGCCCCCTGAGGCCATTTATCCGGCCCCCACCGCACTTCCAGAAGAGGCACCTCTTTCATTGGTGGTCAGTGAGAGGAGCATAATTCCCATTGAAATACTGGTCAGTTTGTTGATTTAAATTTACTTGTTCTTTATTTTAAATATTGTATTTGTTCCTGTTTTGTTTTTTTACTTTAAGATATGTGCAGTGTGCATAGGGATTTGTTCATAGTTTTTTTTATAGTCTGGCCTTCCAACGGTCTGAGGGACAGTGAACTGGCCCCCTGTGTAAAATGTTTGGGGACCCCTGATATAGTGGATGCTGGTTCCTTATCCTATTTATCTCACTCACATTTCATAATGGGGAATATCTAACAAGCGCCTCTGTTTTGGATGCAAAAATCTAAAGTATCATGAGCAGGAAGTTTCGCAAGATGGTGAGAAGTTTGTGCTCCAGAATCCCATCGACTTGAAACCCAGCTCACTGTTCTGTAGCCATGCACCCTTTGGCCAGTTACTTAACTCTCTGAGCCTGAAATTCCCCACTTATAAAGTGGGGACAACAAATGGTCAATCATCATAGTTTTTTATGAGGATGAAGTGAGTTCATCTATACTGATTTCCTGCCTGGACACTTGACATGCAGAAGTGCCCAATATGTTGGCTCGGGCTAACATCATGAGGAGTTTAGGATGAATGGAGGTACGAAGAAGAAAGTACAAAGCATTCTGTTTGATCATAGAATTCAGCTCAGCATAACTTCACATGTAAATCAGCCCATTTTCTGTTTATTTTTTTGTTTTTGCCAACTACCAATTGAGTGCAGCAGTCTAGCCTACTTTCTGCTGTCAGGTTTTTTTCTGGCTGGGCCTCTGGGTAGATAGCTCCAAGTCCAAGTGTGATGGGAGCAGGAGGTTCTTACTGCTTGGTACACGCGGGACAAGCTCTCCTTGGTCACTGCCAACAGGTAGTTGGGTCAGTAAGTACTGCTTTTTTGGGCCCTCTAAGCCGGCCCCTGTGGCCCTGAAGGACCCTGCAGAACCCCTAGTTTTAAGGAGAGCCACGATTTTATCTCCTTCCCCAGGCAGGCCTTCACTTTTCACCCCATTTCTCCCTTTACTGCTTTCTGAGCAATTTCTCGTGTTCGTCCTTGTAAGGTCGGTGGATGAGGGATGGTCATGTGGGTAACTCAGACCCGCCCACTTTGGCTAGGACCGCCCACAATCAAGCCCGCCAAAGGAAGCTTCCCAGGAACCATTTGGAAAGAAGCGATGGTCTGCCAGCCAGTGAAATTTTACCACATCATAGTAGCTCCACTTCCCTAGAGGGACCCTTTAAATATCTCCCATGCGGTTTAATCTGTGCAACTTCCCTAGGCTCCATTTCTCCTCCATTTTTCTTTCCTTGGGGCCAGGGAACCTTGCCAGGCGGGGTGCGTGCTCTGTACTCAATAAAGCCGTTTACTTATTCCACACTTTGCGGCTCCGGCCCTCTTCCTTCCTTCTCGGCGGGGAAAAATACCATACAGTCCTTACTGCTTGTCCAAAAAAGACAGAGAAGGAGCTCCTCTTCAAAACTACATTTTCTCATATCTTACACCATTTCTCACCAGCCAGAAGCCACTAACCCTCCCGCAGCCAAAAACAAACCAACCAACAACATACAAACAAAATACAACACCCCTGTCTTTCCTGAAGGAGCCAACCAGCCTCCCAGGGCTGACTAATCCAAGAGGTCCATTGCCTATGGTACTTACAGGGGCCCACGAAAATATTTTGTTTAATTCCTTTTAAAATCAGAAGAAACTATGATTAGAATGAATGTACAATAATGAACCGTGGACTGTACTCATCTTTATGCCAACACAATCATAAAATATTTTTAATATATTTTTACAGAGGAAGGGACTCACGAATTTTGAAATGTGGCCCTGGCACTCCTGCTGAGTTTAGATTGTTCCAGAGTAGGGACGGCCCGAGGCAAACCCATCCCCTCCCACACCCACCCCTCACTCCTACCTCCCACTTGACCTATATTTACTTGCTCTGGCTGGTGCAGCACAAAAGTCACAGCAACTTAGATTTTAAAAGAATTGTTTTAAACCATTGCTAACATTGATTATCTATAATATGTCTATTTCTGTCATAAACCTAACCCAGATTTCTTCCCACCCCCCACCCCCACCCAAGTACAAAGTAACCTTGTCAAAGCAATAATGCTAGAGCAGGATCGTACCAGCACTGGCCCAATTCAGATCCAACGTGAGGTAGCCTTCCTCACGGAGCAAAGCCTCACTTCTGAAGCGCTTGAAAGTCACACACACAGCACTAACTGCATTTATCATAACATATGGCAATGCTTTCCACTAATTGATTTAATTTAAAATCAATTAAGTTGGACACTGGGCTCACTCTCTTGATGAACTGATAGGTCTCTGTCCCTATTTGTGAAGCCACAAAGCAACTGTCCACTCTGTTCAGAGTTTGATGCAAGATGGGGGGAAAAATACAATACACTACAAAACAAACAAAAGAACAACAGTTTTTTCTTTTACTGCAGGGGTCGGGAACCTCTTTGGCTAAGAGAGCCATGAACGCCACATATTTTAAAATGTTAATTCCGTAAGAGCCATACAATATGTTTAACACTAAATACAAGTAAATGTGTGCACTTTATGTAAGACCAACACTTTTAAAGTACAATAAGTCTCTGAATTCTTTTTAATAACGTTGTTATGCTGCTGCTAACCAGTGATGAATAAAGTACTTCTTACCATTAATATGACTTCTGGTGCTGCATTGTTTTGCTGATGGCTTTGTAGTCTGGTTGATATGTGGTGAGGTTAAGCTTCATGCAGGCGTTGAGACTTCCATCCGTTAAACATGATCGTAAGTTGGTCTTAACGTTCTTTAGATGTGAGAAAAACTGCTCACATGCATATGTAGAGTCAAACATTGTCAGTACAGCAATACTCACATGCTGCAGTGTGTGGTATGTGACAGGAAGCACGTTCAGAGTTTTGACAATCAGCTGGTCCGCGGGTTGAAGTTTTTTCATTTCTCCCCACTTTTGCAGTGTTTGCTCGCCAACTCTGCTTGCTGTCGTGCAAGTCTTTCCAAATCTTCATTCAATGACTTGAATTTATTCACCCACATGTCTGAGGCCTTCACGTCAGCAGCAGGTAGCTCAAAATCTCTGACAGAGACACCGGGGATGCAACTCAGGTCGGTGTTGTTCACTGTACACTCATGTGGATGGGTGATGAACTTAAAAAGACGAGTGTGCTCACAAAATTCTCCAAAGCGTGCTTTGAATGACTGCAGGAGATTAGATGTGAAGCCCACTAGCTGCTGGGGATCAAGATATTGAGCAGGGTCACTTGCTGTGCATGCATCTTTAAACTCTCCCAGTGTAGTAAATGACCTGTTTCAATGTTAGCGATGAAGAGTTCCAGCTTATTTTCAAATGCAAACACTGCTTGTTGAAGGGATAAGACTGTATTTCCAATGCCTTGCATTTTCACATTGAGCTGGTTCAGATGTTCAGTTATATCCACGAGATAGTAGACCTTCAGGAGCCACTCAGTGTTAGCTAACTCAGGATGCTCGGCGTTTTTCATTTCAAGGAAAGTTCGGATTTTGCTCAGACAAACCGCGAAATAGCTGAGCACCTTCCCTCTTGACAACCAATGCACATTGCTGTGCAGAAGCAGACCACGATAATTATTCCCAACTTCATTCAGCAGTGTTTTAAACTGGTGATCACTTAAAGCTTGGGCAACAATAAAGTTGACCACCCGAATGACCAGCAACATCACCTCACCAAGCTGCTCGCCACACATCTGAGCACAAAGCGCCTCCTGATGTAGGATGCAGTGAAAACTTAGGATGGTTCTCTTTTCATGTTCATGAAGAAGCAGTATGAATCTTCTGTTTTCCCCCACCATGCACAAAGCACCATCAGTACACATCGAAATAAGTTTATCCATTGGTAGATTTTTTTCTTTAAATTTTTTTTTAAGATTTTATTTATTCATTATAGAGAGGGGAGAGAGAGAGAGAAGGGGGGAGGAGCAGGAAGCATCAACTCCCATATATGCCTTGACCAGGCAAGCCCAGGGTTTTGAACCGGCAACCTCAGCGTTTCCAGGTTGACGCTTTATCCACTGCGCCACCACAGGTCAGGCAATTTTTTTTTCTTTAGAAAACTCAGTGAAAGACTTGAATAAATCCTCCCCTCTTGTTGTCTCTTTCATAGACAAAACAGCAAGACTTTCCTCACGTAGTGTGTCACTGACAGTATACCTTGCAATCATGCTGAACTGGGATAAATGGCTCACATCTGTTGACTCATCCAAAGTGAGAGAAAAGAATGGTGCTGCATTTATGTCCTTCACTTGTGTTGCCTCAATTTGATTTGCCATCATGATGGTACGATCGTGAACAGTTCTTGCCGACAGAGGCATGTCTTTTATTTGTTTGATTATCTTGTCTTTATCCAAAAAGTCGTCAAAAAGTTCACTGGCAACATCAAGCATGAATGTTTTGGCATACTCCCCATCTGTGAATGACTTTCCATTTCTCACAATTGCTAAAGCACCAGCAAAGCTAACCGAATTCCAGTCACCGTGTTGGGTCCAAACACGGAGTTGCTGCTGACTAGCTTGCACTCTGCACAGTAGCTCTTGACATGCTTTCTTCCTGCTGTCCCCCGCTGAGTATTTCGATGCAAATGTAGTATGGCATGTGTCGAAGTGCTGCTTTATATTTGACTGTTTCATCGATGCAATTTTATCATTGCATATTAAACACACTGCAAAACCTGCTCTCTCCGCAAAGGCGAATTCCTCTGTCCATTCCTGCTGAAAAATACAATACTCCTCATCTTTTTTTCTTTTAGCCATCTTCTTTGTCAAAAGGGTTTCTACAATTAGCTAACTGACTACTTGATTAAAATGAGGGAAGTTTACTTCCTGACCTCATGACCCGTGTATTATCCTATAAAAATTTGGTGTTGTCCCGGAGGACAGTTGTGATTGGCTCCAGCCACCCACAACCATGAACATGAATTCTAGGAAATGAATGGATTGTATAGTACACAAGAATGTTTTATATTTTTAACATTATTTTTTTATTAAAGTTTTGTCTGCGAGCCAGATGCAGCCATCAAAAGAACCACATCTGGCTCACGAGCCATAGGTTCCCGACCCCTGTTTTACTGTAAGTTTTGGCTATCATTTGGATGGACTCTGAGAAATTACTTTGACCAAAATATTTGTCCGTTGCCAATTATACATGGGGACAAACCAATCTTAATTGATACTTGCAACAAATTTAAGCTTTCAGTTTTGTTCTGAAATCAATATATTTCTAATTTTCATGATGCTTTCTTGGTGTGACTTTATTATTTGTGAAACACAGATTCTGTGCTCAGGAAACAATTACACAGCAGGGTTAAGGCATACCCTACTCAGTCAAGCTAACAATACCTTGCTTCCCACTTCCAAAGCCAGAGAAACATAAAAGATTATTCTATCTCAATTTATACTTCCCTAAAGCTGTTTTCTGGCCACAAGAGTTTCACTCCCTATTATCATGACAAAGACTCAGACTGAATACAGAGATATGTTCGCCCCAGGGGGGGCGGGAAAGACTGGGCTTTGGCACAGAGGAGTGGGCTAGAACCCCACTGTCTAAATTTAAAGGTAAAGTGCTTGCAGGTTGCAAGTGAAATGGCCTACTTCAATACTTCTGACATGAGTAAAGTATGACCTCTTTTACAGTATTTTATTATTTTTAATCTTATTATTTCACTTATTTATCTATTTATTTATTTTTGAGAGAGAGAGAGAGAGAGAGAAAGGGAGAGATAGCGAAAGAAGAACATTGATTGGTTTCTGTATTTGCCATGACTAGGGATCGAACATGCAATCTTTGCACATTAGATCAATGCTCCAACAAACTGAGCTATCTGTCCAGACTAAGTATGACCCCTTTCAAAGGGAAAAATTTCTTCTAGACCCTTAAGGATTCATCCACAACGATCCCAGTTTGAGAAACACTCACCCATATTATTTTACAATGATTTTCTCCACTGCTCACATGCAAGTATATCTATTAATACTGAGGAGTTTTAATTTCAATATTACATTTATCACAATACTTTTTAAAAGGCCTATTAAACAGTTTTCATACCCAGAAAACCACATCCTTGAGCTGATCCAGACCATTTTTTTTTTATTTATTTCATTTATTCATTTTTAGAGAGGAGAGAGAGAGAGACAGAGAAGGAAAGAGAGGAGAGAGAGACAGAGAGAGAAGGGGGGAGGAGCTGGAAGCATCAACTCCCATATGTGCCTTGACCAGGCAAGCCCAGGGTTTCGAACCGGTGATCTCAGCATTTCCAGGTCAACGCTTTATCCACTGCGCCACCACAGGTCAGGCCAGATCCAGACCATTTGAACCTTTCTATGAACTGTTTTTTTCCAACTTTTACCCATGTGTCCTTAGAGGTGTTAAATTATTAAGTAGTATTAATGCCAGTATGAGGCTGGATGCAACCTAGGAGTTTTTAAAACAGTGGTTGCTGAGGAGCCACTGCGCCACCTCACCCGCAGGTGTTGTAAAGTACCAAAAGCTACAGAATTAATATTAATATTTTGGGAGGCTTGAAGAACATTTTATTAATTTGGGTTAAGGTGTGCAGAGAAATTGTGAGAAATAGTCCCTGTACTGTGTGATTGGCATGACCAGGATGGCCCTTGGCATTGTGTTGCAAATGCAGAGGGGAGGAAAACATGGATCCCCAGACATTCCACCACACCTGTGGGGAAAGAAGTGAATGGCTAGCCAGGTGCAGGGAGAGAAAAGCCAAAATAAACCTTTTCTCATAGCAATGAACCATTTGCGGGCATTTGTCCCCACAGAAACTACCTCTCCTATGTAAATGCGTGTGGTTAACACATGTGACTCTGGACAGAGAGATAGTAGATGAACACTAGATAATATAGGAAAGCCTTTTAATATGCAAAGAGACATCTTTCTACCATTGTGTTGACTTGTAAATTTTGTTTTCTCCAAAATAATGTATGGCTTGCAAATTGAATGTGGTCCTATCATGTTAAAGGACATATGACTATAACCAATAGTGGTAAGGGGCTCCTAATTACAATTTTTGCTTCTGTACTTCCCACTTACAAAACTATAAAAAACTAAGTAGAACAAAGGGCCGGCGCGCTCCCCCTCAGACGGAGTTGCTGCCACTTGGCCAAACTAGACAATAAAGCTTTGGTGTGTAATCGATGGACCTTGTTCGTGTCTTCAATGTTTCAGGTCCCTCCGGATTAGGATTAACAGTTGCATTACAAAACTATTTTCAGCATTTAAAGTACTGCTGTTTGATTGCAATGCCAGCTATTTGAAAAGAAGTCCAGTGCTGAATTTTAATGAACTCAGTCCTCCCTGTTCCCAGCACTCATCGCAAGCACCCAAAGGCAAACCCGAGAGTGGTGTTCATTGAGTCAAATCTAAAGTAGAGTGAGGGATCTAGGGATCCCATGGGACTCTTCAAGGTGTAAAGCCTCTTGGATTCTGCAAAGGCAGTAAGATTAAGTCAGGCTTGAGAATCTTTTTTATGTATTGATTGGGGTGGAGGTGTGGAGTGGAGAGGGGGTGGGGGGGTCAGAATTAAGCTCCTGCGTCTTGTGGTTCAGCAAAGCACTCTGCTCTTCCTCCTCCTCACCTCTGCATCTTCCTTTTCTCTCACTGGCTTCTCCTCTCCCCTCACTTCTCTTCATCTTACCCTTTACATCTTAACCTCCACACTTCACTTCCTCTGAGAAGTTGGCCCCACAGCAACCAAGAACTAAGGTAGGTGTCCCTTGGTTGTGATCACATGGCTCTTATTAGTTTCCTGAAACATTCACCCAGTGTGCCCACAACCTGGCACACAGTAATCACTCAAAACATCTTAATGTTTTGAGTGGTTACTACCTGCTTGGCATCGACCATGTCTATATAATCATTAGTAAAGTTCCATGAGGAAGGCCTTGTTTGTACCCGTTTTACAGAGATGAAAACTGAGGCTTAGAGAAGTTAATTTGCTCAAGATCAGATTACTAGGAAGCATTCGGGCTGAAATTCAAAATTAATGTAACTCCAGAGCTTGTAGTCACTATACCATTCTGCCTTCCAAAAGTTTGTGAAAAAAATACATTGTTTGATACTTTTTTGATAAACATGAACAAAGCAAATTCACTGGCCACTTACTTTTGTCAACCGCAGCCTCTGGTTTTGTAAGCCATTCAGGTCGGAATCAGAAAGCAGGAAGTTTCTGTCATAATGGTTCCAAATAGGCTTTATTTACTAAATAGATGCATGCACATAACACAAAAATAAAAATTACAACAGGGGAAACAATGAAAAGTAAAATTTTCCTCCACTCAATGCCACCTAATTCTCATTTCCTGAGGTAACTATGGGGATCTATTGTTACCGTGAGAGGTGGACCCAGAGCTGTATTTTATAAACTATGATTCCAACCCACTAACGGATCACTTCAGTGGGCCCTGACCGGCATCTATATTTTAGTGTCCTTAAGTTAAAAAGACTTAAAAGGATCAGAGTGAACTACATGTAAAAAGGGTGAATATCGTTTCACACAGCCTGTGTTTCAGTTTTACATGTAGGGTAAAAGTATGCCTGAGTCACCTGGTATAAAATGTGACTTTACTCTTCTCATCATGGAGTAATGCTCAAAACAATTTGAAAGCCACCAACCGGGCAGACCCACCTAGCTGAAAATTATAAAGGCACTCAGAGCCTTCTGGCCTTACCGCCCGTGCGTCTCTGGAACTCAGTAGCCTGAGTGACCCTGTTAAGCCAAGTCAGATCTTGTCTCTCATCTGTTCAAAGCCCTCCAGGGACTATCATCCTACTAGGACTAAAAGCCATGAGACAACATGATTTCTACTTGTTTGTTGTGTAGCAGCCTAAAAAAAAAAAAGAAAATTCCAAAATCAAATGAGATTAAATTTAAGGCCAATCTAACTGAAAAAAAAATATGGCTGTGATGGGACTCTGGGAAGAGACTTCACAGAGACAGGCAGCGCCCTTCAAAGCAGCTGAAAACAAGAACGAATATTCACATGTAGGACCTTTATATAGGATGATTTTCTTTAAAATGTAATTTATAGGACAATCATAAAATTCCCTTCGGACGGTCCCGGGGATATCACAAGGAGACACTCTCCAGGACAGCGGGCTCATAGATGGAGAGACCCAGAGAGGCTGCTGCTGCATCCATGAGAAGACGCCCAGGACAAAGAAACAGCAGGCATCCAACACGTGCCCACAATCTACAGGCACAAAGCAAAAGGAGCCACTTCGCATGTGGGAAGTTACTCTAGCCTTGGTGGCTTGGTGGGAGATGAGCAGCAGCAGGAACGTGGTGTTCAACGTGTGACTGTGCAGGGCAGCCAGTCACAATCATAGAACAGTGAGGCCAGTCTTCCCTGTCTCAGATAGAAGCAGCACTTGACAGAAGAGCAAAGGACGGTGCCCCCACGCCCATTTCTCTCCATCTCTCTCCACTGTCCTTTGGACCCATGTGCCTTGAAATATGGCCGCTTTGTTCTCACAGGTACAAGCGGGAGCCCCAGCTGGGATAGATACATCAGGGCGTCTCCCATGAAGTCAGGGTAACCTAAAGCTGAAGTAGCAGTTCCCCGAAATCAGTCAGGGTACAAAACTGGCATACTTGTTTATTTATTGATTTGGTTACTCTCTTTGTTAGATACGTAAGCCCTTGTGAACAAGGACCTTATCTGTTTTGTTCCCTACCAGATTCTCAGTGACAAGGAGAGCATCTGACACTAAGCAGGCACCCAGTGAATAGATCTTAAACGAGTGAATGGTAGACGACAGAGTGGAAGCTGTAGTCAATAGGATCTCAAAGCACAACAGTTGTCAGGCAGATTCTGAGAGGTGAGTCTGCACACCTCTGCACCGGGGAGGTGATCCTCTGTGTGCCCTCCAGAGTGGCTTGCCAGTTTGACATGCATGTGGTATAACTGTACCTTTGTGTGTTTATGAGGTGAAAAGGTAAGCAGAAGGAAGCACACAGGCAAAAGCACCGGGGCTTGCAGGGGCACAGGACATAGCAATTACCAGCCATGCCAAGGTGCAACCCAAGAGGTCAGGTGTCTGGGAAGGCATGGCTGAAGACCAGGCTGGACAGGTAAGGCCCAGTTGTGAAGATGCAGTTTGCCCTTAATTCTGTAGGCAACTGGGGATTTCTTGGCAGTTTAAAGCAGAGACAGGACACGATAAGGTAAATGTCAAGGCAACTGACAGAAGAGTCAGAGAAGAGGAGGTTCTGTAATTAGGGAGGCCAGTTATGAACTATTCTATATGTCCAGATTCTGAGATAATGGGGGCCAAAACCAACAGGTGTCTGTGAAGATAGAGAGGAGGTCCTGTGGGATAATTAAAGGAGGTAACCGGTTGGAAATGTGGGTGTGGGGGTTAGATATCAAGGTGGTATATTCAAACATTAGAGTCATATGTGTCCTGTTGAAGTTGTGGAAGAAAATAAAGACACCTAGTTAGAATAACGCATCATTTAGGAATTCTGATCAAAACAGATGTTTTAGTCTCAAAGACTTCATGACACCACCAAAAGAGCCAAATAAAAGTCCATGGACATCAGTTAAGAACGCCCGATTAAAAAGAAGGACAGAATAAGAGTCCCACAGAATGACCTCACCCAGAGGAAGACAGTGGTCCCCAACCTTTTTCAGCTGTTACAGAGACATTGATTACTGTCATCAAAGAGGTCAGAGGAGCAGAAGAGAGGGTAAGAGGAGAGAATGAGAGAAGAACTCTGTTATTCAGGTCATAGGCACCTCAGACAACACCAGGAAGACTAACCACATGGCAGAAGATGAAGAAAGAGATGGAGCTAACTTCTAATGTTGTTGATGTCTGCAAAAGATTAATTCCTCAAGTAGGAGCAGCCAGAAAGCCTCATCAAAGAGCTCAAGAGAGCCAAGAAACAGAATCAAGTGCAGGTGGAGTGCAAAGCTCTCAGGAAGCCAGAGAGAAGGAAGCTTCCAGGCCAGAATCAGGTCTCTCTTGACAAAACTCATCAAGGCCTGTTTCTCGAATGAATTAATAACAATGTCTATATTTATCTACATAATGGACTGCAGGTATATAGGTGTGTGCAACTGTCCACGTGAGTGCTTAATATTGTGTGTATTCAAATAGCTCATCTATCTATCTATACACACATTTAAATAGAGTTATGCATTTACATAAAGGTATATATTTATTCATTTGGCATACAGATATACGCATATACAGAGTAATTCTGGAAGAGTGTCATTATTTTTAAACACCCATATGCCATATATATATATATATATATATATATATATATATATATATGCTGCGACTGAGGACTTGGTACTTTCCATCACTCCAAAGCTTGTGTGTATTCTTTAGAGAATTTTGTTTCTAGTCTCAGTGTCAAGAACAGTTGATCTTCTCTTGAGCAATTTTCTTTCTTCCTCCTCCCTCTTTTTTTTTTTTTTAATTTTTGTCCTGCATGTTACAGGAATTGAATATTAACTAAGTCTTCCCTTTTGAACTTGACTGCTAGAAATCCATGAAACAAGTTTTTGTCCCACTTGCAACAAGTGTCTTGGACTGTATGGGGTAAATTTTTAGAAAATGACTTTCATTTCCGGGTCCATTCTATGTATCTTATTTTTCACTGTACATTTCACATACTTCTTTTGTAGGTTATCGTATGTAAGCTATCTTGAATTCTTTTAAGAGAAGATGGCATAGAAATATAAGGCAAGAGAGAAATGAATTGCAGAGGAAAGCTTTAAGGTCCAAACATTATGGCCAGGAAGAGTCCTGTTATTGTGGCTGGAGTTACCACGTTGACAAAGATAATGATGTGTTATCAGGGCAGTCCGCAGTGATTACAGGGAATCAGATCTCAGCCCAGTCATAGTTCTCTCTGCTGTTTACTAGTTGTGTAATGGAAGGCCTATTATTCTCTAAACCTTAATTTTCTCACCTTTAAAATAGTGACCTCTTGGTATTTGTGGGAGATGGATTAAATGTGGCAATGTATAGAAAGCACTTAGCAAACTGGACTCAACCAACATTAGCTATCATTATCATCACTTGCAAGCAGGGGTAGACCGCCATTCCTGGCCAGGTCTGCTGCCATAAAGTTCTCTCCAACCCTCTACAACCTTACCCCCCTCTCCCCATATCTCCACCTACAGATGCCAGGCAGCTGTCTCCCACCAGATATGCATCACGCCCCCAGAGCGCACCTACATACCTACCACCTCTTCTTGCACGGTACAATGCACAAGCCCAGTCTTGCAAATTGACAACCAAGGTGCATGCTAAGGCAAATCCATAACTTTGAATTAGTTCCTACCCCGCCCCTGTCTGAGCTCTGATTTATACAAGAAAGGTCCATGCGGGGACAAGGGATCCTCAGGAGCCAGGACTGAAATGCAGGACGGCAGGAGATGGGGATGTGGGTGGGTGTGTGGGGGGAGGGGGAATGTTCCCCCGTGAGCCGCCCGGCGGAGTCGGTTCCCTTGGGCGGACAACTGCTCTCCAAGCTCGAATTAGGGGGTACCCAGCAAATCCGGAGCCTCCACAGCCCTCCAGTTCTGTCGGGCCTCACCCTCGGGCTGGGAGAGGTAGACAGCAAGGGTAAAAGGCGAGGACTGGGAGAGGCGCTGGCCTCCGGGCACTACCAGGTATTGGGGGCAGGTTTCAGAGATGAGCTGAAGAGCGCCACACATTTCCTACGGCTGATAACATCAGCGTATGTCAGGTGGTTCGTGCCGGCGAGTGTAACTGCGCGCGCGCGGGTAAAGGCGAGAGGACGCGCGCACACAAAGTTTGTGCCTGCGGGTGCGCGTCGGGCTGGCTCTCCTAGCTCCACCGCGGCGGGTGGGCGGCCTGGGGGGCGGGGAGGCCCGGGGCGAAGGGCCGCGCTGGCGGCGACGGCGGTGGTGGCGATGCTCTGCTCCCCGCCGAGCCCGTCCTGCCGCGTTAAGTGAAGCGGCTCCACGAGCGCCGCCGCGACCATGGGCACCCTGGGCAAGGCGAAAGAGCCTCCGCGGTGAGTAGGGGCCCAGGCCCTCGGGAGCGCCAGTTTCCTTCCTTGGGGCAGCAGCCAGGGTGCGGGCAGCCCCCTGAGGCCTCTCGGGGAGTAGGAAGTGGGGCGGACGACGTGGGCGCCCGCGTTACGGGAAGTTGCGGGCCGGACTGCTGGGGGAGGCAGGCTGGGGTCTCGGCTGAAGTCCGAGGAGACGCGCGCAGGGGATACAAGCGCAAGGGACACACGCGCCTGATGTGCCCAGCGCGTCGCAGCCGGGAAGTGGGGAAGGGAGCTGGGTTGTGAAGTCCACGCGGCCAGAGCTGGACCGGTGAGTTCTGGAATGGCACTGCCAGACACCCACCAACTCGCTGCCAAGCACCTGGGACTCCCACTCGCGGACTTTCCGGGTCGCCCGCACCTGCTGCGGCAGGGCTCCAGCAGTGCCACCTGGCGGTCTCTGCCGGCCCTGCGGATCTCGGGAGGGCCCAGAAAGACCAGCTGTGCTTGCAACAAGCAAGCAGAGGTCAGCGAACCGTATAACTTTCTGGGTGTAAACCTGTATTCCCCTCCACCCCACTGTGAATCTAAAGACGTGTTTTAGAGTCGCCTTGGGGTGACAGAAAATGAAGCGTGACAGTGAGTGGAAAGGCTCTTGTCAGGAGAAAGAGGGCTGGAGGGTCCAAACAGCTTTGAGTTTGTCCCCAGCCAGAACTGGACAACTGCCTAGAAAGCAGCCTGAGCTCAGCAGAGGGCTCGGCGTGCTGTGCTGTGCACTTTCCACCTCCGTCCACCTGGACTTGGTGTGGCTGCGCCGTACCCAGCTTGCACAAGCATGCCCAACAGAGGCAGGAAGCTTTGCCCTGCTGGACGATCTAGAGCTAAGGGTTCTTAGTCCTTTATGCACCCTGCCCTGTATCCCCAAGTGTCCAACGCTGTACCTTGCACTGGACCGAGGTGGGGGGGAGGGGGCTTCAGTACATTAAATTGAGTCATTATGGGGGTGGGGAAAGGACAGAACTGGAAGGACTCCTCACTAGAAGCCCTAGAAGCCAATAAAAGCCACCTTCCACTGCAAAGAAAGTCATGGAAATTTCCACAAAAAGTTGTGACCTCCACCGAGGTAACCTGTGCCTAAAGAGGGTTTCACTTGAACCAGTCCGAGTTTTGATAATCTCCTTTAGCAAACTTATTAGGGCCTCAGCCAACTTTAGCCTCAGAAAACACCTTCAAGTTAATTTGTTTCTTTTAGCCTTATTTTTTTTTAATTCCCAAGGGACTGGACAGAAACTATTTGGCTACTGTCCTTTAAAGCTATGTCTTTGCAGACTACAGACCATTTGTTCTGTGAATTGAAACACCTTCAAGACCTGCCCATAGTGAAGTATTGTATAAGTCCTTATCTACAGAGATTTCAAAAGAAGAAAAGGTTTTGAAGGTTTGTCACAAAGCAGTCAGTCAAGAAACTGCACAGCAGAAGGGCTGAGTTCCCTAGGTTGTATGCAGATAGCCCCATCTTCCTAGACCTCTCAGGTTGCATTCTGGTTTTTAGTAGTTTCTCTTCTCCCTGTTTTCTCATGGCCCAGCCCTTAAGTCTCTCTGGACTCAATAGTTCCCAGTTTGCATCTTTCATCCCCTCACCACCCCCACCTAACATTGCCTTCATGTTATTTCTTTCTGCTTGAATCTACCCCAGTCCCTCCTAGTTCTGGTAAAAGCGTCTCTCCTTGTAAACTAAAGTGATTTCTTCCACTGCTGATATGAGAAACCATTACTAGAATTAGAGCCAGGGCAGTTTTCAGAGTCCTCAATGATCAGTGCCACCAACTGAGAGAGAGTGGAATTTTCCTTGTTTCCTCCCAGGCCCCAGAGGGAAAAGCTGTGGGGCCGCTCAGCCTCTGGTTGCAGGTGCCTTTTCTGCAAGGGCCAGGGAGGGGTCATGTACGAGGCCTGAGAGAAAAAGAGGCTTGTACTGAGGAGGACTTTATTTTTGCGTTGGGTGGAGATCTTAATGGTACAAAGGCAGCCACTAAGGCAGAAAGCTGATTAATCCCAACACCTGACAACCAGTCCCAGGTTTAGAGATTGTCGGTGCTTCCTAGAAGGGGAGGGAGCCCAGGTGGGGGATGCAAGACATGAATTCAGGAGGCCTGGCTTCTGTCTCTGCACTGGTGCCCAGTCACGGTGACCTCCTGAGCCTGGAGCTCCACAAGTCTAGGTGAAGGGCTAGGCCCTTGGTCGGCAAACGGTAGCTTGTGAGCCACATGCGGCTCCTTGGCCCCTTGAGTGTGGCTCTTCCACAAAATACCATGTGCGGGCGCTACCCGCACTGGTATGTACCTACCTACATAGTTTAAGTTTTAAAAATTGGGCTCTCAAAAGAAATTTCCATCGTTGTGCTGTTGATATTTGGCTCTGTTGACTAAAGAGTTTGCCGACCACTGGGCTAGGAAAATGACCAGGAAGAGTCCATGCAGCTCTGGGGCCTGAGGACTGTGCCAGGGACGTGCGGAAGGAGGAGGGCCTGAGATTCAGCCTTTCTGTTATCAGCTATGCTTTAGGAGAATGTTACTTTTGTCTTAAGTTGAATTGACCTTTTCAGCCTCTTGATAATTCTGATGTAGTGAGAGGTGCACAGTTCCAGGCACAGTAAATATTTGTTAAGCAAACAGAGCCAGAGAGGTGCCCAGTACAAATCCCAGATCTAGCGCATATGAGTTGCACTTGGCTATGTCATTTAGCCTCTTCTGGACTCGGTTTCAACATCACAGAATAGAGATAAAATCTTTCTGGGGTGTAAGCTTTAAAGACCACTTAAATAAATCCTAGCACAGTGCCTGCCATGGTATAGGTACTCAGTTCATGGTGGCCATTATTATTTTCTTTCATTTTCAGATACTAATCTGATCCTGGGGCTGTCACAGGCCCTGAGTAAAAATCAGTAAGGGTCAGAGGAAACTTGATCACGTCCTGTAACACCAGCGTGGCCTTTTAGAATTGCTGCTGCGGGTTAGCAGATTCCCAGTAGCCAGTTACTGATTTGACTTCGGTGGGACCACCCCAGGTCAGAACAGGGCCCAGCAGCCACTGCCAGCCCAGCATCCTGGAGCTGTTTTGAAGTGCACCTCAAAGGGCAGGGTGTTTTCTCCACGAGTCAGCCTGTGCACCAAGTGGCTCCCTAGTTCAGTAGTCTTTTTGCAGGCTGGTTTCCCGAATCCCGTGTGTGCCCCAGCATTTTACTTTGATCTCAGCACTCCTTCAGCCCATGCTGGGTGAGATCCTATCTTGTCAGAAACGTTTTCTGCAGCAGTCCACCCGCAACCCATTCTCCCTCCTTTGAGAACATCACTTCCCTTACCCTTGACACTCACGGTTTGCATAAGGTTGATAGAGTTCAGGATCTGGATCTGATTCTCCAACTAGATTTTTGTATTAAAAAATGTATAGAGGACCTTTATTTTATTTTTTATTAAGAAATTAAATTTAATGGGGTGACATTGATCAATAAAAGTACACCGGTTTCAGGTGAACATCTCTATAGCATTTGAACTGTTGTGTTGTGTGCCCATCACCCAAAGTCAAATCATTTTCCATCACCTTATATTTGTCCCTCTTGACTCCCATCCCCCACCCTCCTCTCCCCTCCCCTACATCCCCTTATCCTGGTAACCACTGCACTTTTATCTGTGTCCATGAGACTCAGTTTTATACCCCACCTATGTGTGAAATCATACAGTTCTTAGCTTTTTCTGATTTACTTATTTCATTCAGTATAATGTTCTCAAGTCCATCCATGTTGTCGTAAATGGCAAAGTCATTTCTTATAGCAAAGTTATAGATGACCTTTATACAACAGCAGCTAACATGTAATTAGTATGTCTTACAGTTTACAAACTGTGCCCACACAGGCTGTCTTACTCATGGAATAAGCACTTACTGATTAATTGATGCCATCATGTCTTTATTAAAATATATAGTGAGTAGCTAAAGTAATAGATTGGAGGTTTATTTCTTTTTTTTTTTTCTTGACTCCTCTGTAAACTATGAAATAACCAATCTGCCGTAGGGAAAGGAGAGTTAACTGTGCTCAAAGAAGTTACCAGTGACAGCAACCATCACTCCTAAACCTTCAAAGATTATAGAAATGTGTCTGTATGTGTGTATTGGAAGGGGGGAAATGCTCAGTTAACCTTCATGTATCATTTTGCAAACAACTGGACTTATACTGAGAGGTCATGACCAAAGGTCAAGCTAGGTGAGAGTGGACGAAGGTGACCTATTGGACTCCTAAGCCTTTCCATATCCAGGCTCAGTCTTTTGGTTTCAATTCTGGAATAAGGCTCTCATGAGCTCTGCTCTCCCCATGCCCATGTATACTGCTCACAAAAATTAGAGGATATTTCAACACTTCATGTTCATTTTGAAATATCCCCTAATATTTTTGTGAGCAGTGGAGGTAAGGACCCAAGTACAAACTTGATGGGATGATGTTTAACGTTAAAAGTGGCTCACAGTGATTACCCATGTTATCAATTATGAAAACAATCTTAAAACCAACCAGGATTTTTGAGAAAGGCAGAACTAACTTAAAATCTAAGTATCACCACTCACACCCCTCACCTTTGACCACTCACACGGGTCCTCAGTCTTTGACTTTTCCGCTAAAGTCCTTAGAGATGGTACTGAGGCCGCCTGGGTTTCTACAGCATCTCTGGTGGGGTTCTGGATGAATGAATCCAGCTGAAAATGAGAACACCTGAAACTTAATTGTTAAGACCCAAGTCAGTGGCCTTGAGACTGAAGGTAAACATTACTGCTAGCAGCTGAGGACTGCCAAGGTAGTCCTGCCTCTGCCCGTCCACCTCGGGAAACGGAGACAGCAGGCCGAGGCAGTCCTAACCCCAAGAGGACAAACCCTAGTTGCATGCAACCCTGAAATCTCACCTTGTCATTTGCTTGGGAAATGTCTCTTTAACAGCCAACCAGTCCGTTTGGTGCATTTGCCAAGTGGGAGGGGTATATCTTCTATCAGCCCAACTCCCAGGATTAATTGTCTTATCTCTACTCCTTTCCTCTCCAGTCTGCCTTCAGAGTGTGGAGCTGCCAGTTTGCCCATCACCTGGCTGCTCTGCTTGCACTCACGGCCTGCTCTCTTTCCTCAGGAAATCTTCTCATGGCTGCCGAGCTGCCCCGAAAGCAAAACTAGAGGTGAAGCCAGCCAGCAGCCCCTTCCCCTCGCATCCCAGCCTGGCCCAGATCACCCAGTTCCGAATGATGGTGTCTCTGGGACATTTGGCCAAAGGAGCCAGCCTGGATGATCTCATCGATAGCTGCATTCAATCCTTTGGTGAGTTGGCTAACTGCCCACATGCATAAGAATCACTATATTACTTTGTTCTTAAAGGTGCTTTACAGAATAGCAACCTAGATTGCATTTTGGCTTTAAAAATAGCTTTTGCGCCTTTGAAATGTTAGAGACAGTGGTGCAGTGCCAATGGCACGTGACTGTGTGGGTGTAATAGGTCGTGATGAGAGGTGTGATTTAAAGTGAGAAAAGTTACTGAGGAGAGTTTACATTTCCATTTTCCTCGGGATGGAGGTTTTTCTCGTGATGAAAAAATATAAAATGCTATTGTGCATCTGGTTCTTTGACTGTTTGTCCTTGTGTTCTTGGGGCACACAAGAACTAGGTTGCACGAGCAAACATTGTTACCAAACGGAAATTTGAAAGTGATTTAAGTTGGACAAAATGTTTTAAATCCCTTTACAGTCTGGACGGTAATTATGGTGGAATAGGGAAGGATTGGGTAAAGCTGGTGTGCCTGTGACGTGAAGATACTAGTTACTAAGTGTTGCACTTGGAGGTCAGAGACCTGGCAAAGAAGTTACAGACTCGGGCAGTGGTTGTCTAGACGCTGTTTTGTGTCATCTCCCGTGATCATCAAGAGGGATGCGACCCTAGTGCAGCTGACAAGCAGTTATCTGTGAACATGTCCTATTTTTTTTAAAACTTTCATAAGCACTGTCTTTCTTTTGATTATTTGTTAATCAGTGATTGAAAGGTATTACATATTTGCTCCCTTAAAAAAAAGGAATAATTGAAATTAATGGAAAAGTCCTAAATTTCCAGCATCGCCATTCCCCTCGCACCCCCTTCCCTTTTGAACCCCTCCATCTCCCACTGTGAAGTGCGGGAGCATTAGTGGCTCAGCTCCCGAGCGCCTGCCCAGCCCAGGGCTGGGAGCCCCGGGGAGGCTCGAGCGGGTCTCAGGGAGCAGGGCAGACAGACCTGCTAGAACTCAGTACTGGGGATTCCTGGCTGGACTTGCTTGGCTAGACCTTATTTCTAAAATTGGGAAAGACTCACCATTTCGGGGACCCTCGTTTAGTGTACTTTATTAAACATTGAAGAGAATATTTCGATGATTTCAACACCGGTGTAAAGCAGTTGTTCTCCAATGTTTGTGCAGAATCATATGGAGGTTTCTTTTTTTTTTTAATAACACAGTTGCTGGGCCCCACCCCCAAAGTTTCTGCTGAGGTAGATCTGGAATTTACAAGAATTTACATTTCCAGCAAGTTCCCCTGTGAGGCTAATAATGCAGCTGACCCGAGCACCCCACTTCACTTTATTGTTAGTTGTAGACTTTTTAATTTGGAAAAGCAGGAGCATTTTTTATTGCTAGTTTAAACTTAAATTTTCATTACATTTCTATTCGACACTTTAGTCTTTTAGTTAAGGATGACTTTGGGAGTGGGATGAATGGTTTTCTATTTCCAAGTCATCTCCTTAGAAAGTAGGCAGAGAGGTGCACAGGAACCCGGTGGGGCCTGGAGGACATGGGGCTGTGAGAAGCCGTCATGTCACCGAGTCCCAACTTGAATCAGCTGCAGAGTTCCTCACACGGGCCTGGAGGTCACAGTGACTGGTCTTCAGCAGGGCACCAGGACTACTTCATGAGTACAGGTTTTTATTCCCTTTCCATGTCACTGTTGAGAAAACAGCGACCAGCCATGTATTGATTGAGCTCTCTTCCCGCCGTGCCAGCCACGTGGCTGCTGGCTGAGTTCAAGGCTGTTTTCCTAACCTTCAAATAATCATTTCATCAGCCTGAAAAATACAGGACTGATTATGAAGTCCTCCTCCCAAAGCACCAAGCCTAATCCACACCCTTCAACAGATCCTACGAGGGCAAAAGATACATTGTTTTCTGGAATATGTTGAATTGAAAGAAGTACCATTAAAATCCCAGAGCTGTATAAGTGCTGCAATACTGGTGGCCGGGGCCAGGCAGGTTCACATTGGATGCCGGCAGGCGGTAGAAAAACTGTGGAGCCGAAAAGGGTTGAGCCATTCAGTTTAATAAAGTTTCATAATGACAGACAAGCACACAGGCAGGGGAAACTGCCTCTCGGGCACACCAACAGCAAAATGGCCCCTCACAGTGGTGGCAGGCAATCCGCCATCTGCAATCACCCTGAGCTCAACCACTCATAGCCTTATATAGGCCATACACACTTGGCGCTGCCACGTGTTCCTGCACTAATCAAGCAAAGGGCTTGCAGCCAATAAACCAGCGAGCAAGCCTAACACAGCTGCCCCACAAATGCCATAGAGTCTGATAGTCTCTTATGCACTGTCAAGAAGCATTAAGTCCTTAATTGCCTCTGACGCTGTTCAGGGCAGTGCATAAGGAAAATTATAGAGATCGAATCTCTGTTCCACTGATAGAGATTAGAATACCTGAGAAATGCACTGTTCAGGGGAGGTGGGAAGAACTAGATCCAAAACACTGGGCAATAATAAGCTAAGTTCAAGAAGAATAAATTATTTATACCACATAGAGTTTGAGTAAGTTCACTTCAAAAGTGAGGATCTAAGCACTGGCCAGTTGGCTCAGTGGTAGAGCGCCGGCCCGGCGTATGGATGTCCCTGGCTTGTTCCTGGTCAGGGCACACAGGAGAAGCACCCATCTGCTTCTCCACTCCTCCCCCTCTTGCTTCTCCCTCTCTTTCTTCCTTTCTTTCTCCCTCTCTCTTTCTCTCCCCCCCTCTTTCTCTCTCTTCCTCTCCCTCTCTCTTTCTCTCTCTGCCCTCCTGGATCCAAGGATTGATCGAAGCATGTTGACCCCAGGCACTGAGGATGGCTTCATGGCCACCACCTCAGGCACAAAAAACGGCTCCAGTTGCAACAGAGCAACGACTCCAAATGGGTAGAGCATCACCCCCTAGTGGGCTTGCTGGGTGGATCACAGTCAGGGAACATGTGGAGTCTGTCTCTGCCTCCCCTCCTCTCACTAAAAATAAATAAATAAATGCATAAATGAATAAGAGTGAGGATCTAGGTTGGGGAGAACAGCCACTGTCTGTCCAAACCTCTCTTGGGGCCCTGGGAATGTTTCAGGAAGGCAGAAAGGTTAAGATCCCAGGGCTTTGCGTAGCATGTACTTACTGCGTGTGTCCTGCCACTGAATTTACATGAAAGGGGCAAAAACGGAGGGCACGGGGCACAACACTTCACCTATGATTTTGAGTGGTTGGTTATCAGTTGATGTGTCTAGTTGGGGAAGGGGAGTGGAGATTGAGCCACAGGGGTGAGTGGGGCTGAGATGGGTCCCCAGCAGAGAACGCCCCCTGGCAAAACATGAGCTTGTGCTCCTGTTGTTGGGCTCCTCAGAGCCATCGGAGAGTAGTCCGGACTGAGGCCGAAGTTGTTCTTGAACCTGACCTCGCTGGTTGTTTTCTCAGCCCTGTATAGAAATGTTGTCCTAAAGAATAAAGTAATCTAGTTTAGCTTTTTGTTAGTGAGTTTAGATGCCATCTGTTTAATACCCATAAAAATGGAGGGAAATAGTACAGGAGTAGGGGGAAACTCTTCTTATTTTTTGGTAATCTCTTGCTTTAGGCCCTAATTTTAGTCACTTCCAATTTGGAAAAAAAAGAGAAAAAATTTGTTTTGAACATAAGGACTGATTAATTTACTAATTCTACTAGTTCTACTTTCTCTGCTTTCTCTGCTTCATGAAACTGCTTGGAGGTTTGAATGGGCTAGAGCTGTGCTAATATGGTGGCCCCTGGCCACATGTGGCTGTTTACATATACATTTCAATTAATTAAGTCAGATGTAAAATTTAGTTCCTAAGCCTCAGTAGTCATAGCTCAAGTGCTCAACAACCACAAGTGATAGCTGCCTCTGGACAGAGTAAATAGAAAACATTTCTATCTTTGCAGAAAGTCTGTTGGGCATGCTGGACAGGGTAGATGGCTGACTTGGAAGGGAAAAGCAACAGCCAGATTTTCTGGAAATTGGGGGTTTGCATTTCTTCTAGCTGTAATGCCTGTGGGGAGGCCAGGCAGGTCCACATTGGATCCCGGCAGACGGTAGAAAAACTGTGGAGCCGGAAAAGCATTGGGCCATTTTGTTTAATGAAGTTTCACAATGGCAGATAAGCACACAGGCAGGGGAAACTGCCTCTCAGATGAACAAACAGCAAAATGGCCCCTCACAGTGGCGGGCAGGCAATCTGCGCATCTGCAATCTCCCATCTCTAATCTCCCTCGAGCGCAAGCACCCGTAGCCTTATAGAGGCCATGCACACGTGCCTATGCCACGTGCTCAAAAGCACTGATCAAGCAAAGTGCCTGCAGCTGGTCCTCCAGAGAACAAGCCTAACACAGCTGCCCCACACTAGCATTTCTGGGTAATAGTCTGAATACCCCTTCAGGCATCGTGAGCATTTGGTGGTCTTTTCTGATGGCTCTCTTTGAGTATTATTAGCCATTATTTACTACCCACACTGTCTTCAGAGGAAGCTCTTATTACAATGCTTTTAAGAATGGGTGATCAGCTCTTGTATATTGAGGTACTCTTGAAGGCCTCTAGCAAGCCTCCCCATGTCACGCACAGGTTACAGATTTGGGATTAGAAACTCGGAGCTTGAGTCAGTTCATTGCTTTAACCATGAAGCAACCCACCCCATCTTCTGTTTTAATCGGAGGTCATGCTTTACATTCTCAGCATATTATTGAGAGTTAAGACTCTTCAGCCGAGCATAACAACCTGGTACGATTATGCGTGTGAATCACACCCTCTGTTTCAGAGGTAGGAAGACCTATGAGATCATCTGGGCTTTTTCAAACCTCTTCACTTCGTAAGAGGGCTGCCAGCATTTGGAACTAAATGGAGGGCTTCTGATGTCCAAATGCACCAAGCTTTTCCTTTGTCCTTTTCTGAGTGCAAGACAACTTCTGACAGCATCAGAGAGAAAACTGCAAACACATCTCAGGAAGGAGCCCTTGGCAGGCAGCTCTCCTGCTCTGGGTGGGGTGTGCGAGGGAACGTGACATCCTTTGTCTTACCTGTCCATGTGCAAGGAAATGCAGGTTAGCCTAGTATATTATATATCGGATATTGTGGTGGTGTTTTTTCTTGGAGTTCACTATGTATTCATTTCTTTTAAACTCAAAACAACTCTGAAATAGGCAAGTCAAGTATTATTGTCCCCACTGGACAAATGAGAGAATAAGTTGAGCCTCATGCCTTCAGTCTAAGGAGAGAACGTGCTGTGCCCTCGCTCCTTCCTCTGCCCCCTGCCGCCACTTGCAGCCTCAGCTGGGCATGCTCAGTCCCTCTCCTCGGACAGCCTGTACCTGGAGCCCACATTCTCCCCCAGATGAGAAATTAAACTCCATGAAATACAAGACCCCATCTGGATACCAGGTGTCTACCTGAAATTCTCTCTTGAACAAAGTGTTAATTGATTAAAATTACCATGTGCCTTATACTAATGCTATCCAAAGACCTCTCAAACTGGAAATACCCCAAAAGTCATAGGTACATTTCCCATACTATGGAGTAGTTGAATGTTAAAAGCATTGTATAGACCTTAACTTATTAAGGGTAAAACACTCCACCTATTTTTAAAATCAGTCAAGGAAGGCAAGGACTCACTTGTTGGGACCACACACAGTTTCCTCCATGGCAGAAGAAAGGTAGGTATTCCTCACCACTCTGCAGCTCAGTCTGCACCAAAGCGAGGTGCCCATAGGCAGCAGGAGCACTGGACCAGAGCCCGGGGCTGTGATATCCAAGGGCACTCGGACCCAAGAATGGGCAACTCCAAGGAATAAAGCCAAGTGTGGGATCAGGAAAGGACCCACAGCCTTGGCCACTGTTGATGACAGGCCCTCCCTAAAGAAGACCACAGCTGTCCCAGTAGCCTCCCCAGTGAAACCCTCAGGCCATGAAAGTCATGGCCCCAAGCTTTCACATGTAAAGAATGTCCTCTGGGCACCCACTTCTAAGGCTTCCAAGCATCAGAGCAGCTCCCGGCATGACTGTCCTTAGCCCTCTAGAGTTAGTTAGCATTCTGTGATCAAGGTGCTATTTACTCCAGGAAGTCTCTGCTGCATCTTTGACATGCAGTCATCACCCAGTGTCCTGGACTCACATATGCGGCCTGTCATGGGTTTGAGTTACAGTGACTGCCATCCTATAAAGTGAGGAGCTGGAGAACCCCCTTCATTCTCATCAATGCCCTCCAGTGTGGGGGTATTTAAGAGAACAGAGGTCGTCAAAGTTGCTCACGCAAGAGGTGGACAATGTCTCTGGAATCCTGAGCACTTTAGTTCAGTAGGTCCATCCAGAGAAATGAGATTGACCGCTGAGAGAGATAAGCAGACAGACAACAGTGGACTGACAGTTTTGAGTGCTTACTGTGGCCTTGACAGACTGCTGTGCCTTTACCTAAATTGGTGCTATTAACCTTCACAACAACGTTTGGAGGTGAAGAGTATTTTGCTCCTTTAATTAGTAGGACATTGAAGCTCAGGGAAGTTAGAGAACCTGTGGGAAGGGGCCCTACTCATCAGTGAGAGAGACGCCAGATCATCGGAACTCGGGTTGTTTATCTCCGAGGCTCCCTTCTTTCCATTCTACCAGCAGTCAGTGTGGTTTGGATGGAGGTGACTGTGAACTGATTTTGAGAAAGACAGCCCTGTGTGTGGCACATGTGCTTCCAGGAAGCCCCAGAGCATTTTCTTGGGCTTTCTAGGAAAACCTGAAGGGTACAGATCCTCTGAGAAGCGTTAGAGCCAAGTAGGTTTTTCAACTATTATAAACTGGAAAAGCACATGGGGAAGCCAGCCACCTGGGAATCTCTAAAACAGTCCCCCAGATCTACCCTATTTCCCGATGGATAAGACGCACCTTAATTTGGGGTCCCAAAATTTAAAAGAAAAATGCATTACATAAAGTTATTGAACTCAGGTTTTAGTCATCATAAAATTCATACAACTCATCCGTGCAAAAAAGCGGGAAATGCAAGTAAATAAATCATCAGTCACTGTATAAGATGCACCCAGTTTTTAGACCCCAAATTTTTTGAAAAAAGGTACGTCTCCTATACAGGGAGAAATACGGTAATTATAGAGAGCCCTGCCTTTGCTCAGGTTTGTAACCTTCCTTCCCAATTACAGAAATTCCCTTCAAAACTTCCAGCCTGTGAATCTTTGGCAATGGAAAGAAATAGAATGTGGTGTCTGTTATTACTGTGGTTTGGCTCTTTGCACTCAAGGGCAGCATTCCTGTTCTGCTTTTCCACCTTTAAGTTCCCTGTGGTGCTGTAGAGCCTTGCTCCCTAATGTAAGCCTATCCCCCATGGATCAGAAGCCAAAAGTAGTGGCTTAGCTGGGGAGGAACTGGAGAGGTGCTTGCTATGAGCACTTCTCCAAAACTGCCATTTTTCCAGCAGATATTTTAAAGCCAAATGTTGGCATGAGAGTTATTTTGCTCATGATAGAAATATTAGGAAGTAGTGGGAAAGCAAGAGCTATGTGCTCAGAGAGTGACCGAAGCAGCGGTGATTGGGCAGTGACCACTGGAGATGGCCATCTCAAGTTCAGGCCCCATCCCCAGATGCACCTCCTCATGGTAGGACCTGTCCCCTTGTGCCTGGAGCAGTTACCTCCTCATGGTAGGACCTGTCCCCTTGTGCCTGGAGCAGTTACAGCTGCTTAACTTGGTGACTTGTTTTGCGAGTAGTTTGGGCTGCTACCTAGTTGGGGTTGTCCTGGCGTAGCCGGAAAGAAAACTGCAGTGAAAGAGTAGAGAGTATCAGCAGGCCCCAGTTCACAGGTACATGACCTGTGCAGACACACAGCATACCACACTTGATTTAATGCTGTCACACTTGTGAAAGTCTTACACTGCAAGAGCAGATTGGTAAATTTTCAGATTTGCAAGCCAATTGTTAAACACAACCATCCTGAAAAATATCCTTAAAACTCATCATTGCCTAACATATTACCACATTTTACTGTCATCTGTGCTCTTTAGAGTGTCTATTGTATCTATGTGGTAGGAATGCTATATAAGCGGTAAGCAATGGTATGCATGTCCTTCCCAACTCCATGTTCATTGAAGTTGTGCTAGTAGCTTGACGTTGCCTATGTTGGGAGTATTTACACCATGGGAATGGACAAGCACTGCTAACTGGATCTTCCTTTTAAACCCTACCCCTGGAGAAGCTGTTGCTGAACGTTTACAGGCATACCACCTTCCCCAGCTACAAGGGTGTTAACAAAGCAATTGTGGAGGTGAGAAGGGGAGGTAAAACTGGAAATTTACTTTTTTTTTTCTTTAAGCAAGAGAGAGTGACAGAGAGAGAGACAGAGGGACAGGCAGGGACAGACAGCAGGAAGGGAGAGAGATGAGAAGCATGGACTCATAGTAGTGGCATTTTAGTTGTTCATTGATTGCTTTCTCACATGTGCCTTGATGGGCAGGGGTGGGAGGCTTCAACTGAGCCAATGACCCATTGCTCAAGCCAGCGACCTTGAGCTTCAAGCCATTGACCATGGGGTCATGTCTGTGATCCCGTGCTCAAGCCAGTGACCCTGCGCTCAAGGTGGTGAGCCCACACTCAAGCTGGAGACCACAGAGTTTCAAACCTGGGTTCCTCAGCATCTCACGCCAATGTTCTATGAACTGCACCACTGCTTAGTGAGGCTGAAATTTTACTTTTGTTTCATCTAATTAGGAGAAGGTACTATTTGCCCTTGTTTTGTGCCTTTCATCTAAGTATTTTATAAAACAACTCTCGATTTGTTATTCAAAGAAAAGGAACTTTATGCCTTAGAGAAAAGGAAATTGAGTATCAGTGACATTGAGAAATTTTCTTAAAGAAGTGACAATGGAACTTAAAAACAAACTGAGATCTCATTCTGGAGTCAGACTTATCACTCTGATTTGGTTTTGGTTTTTAGTTTTACCTCCTTTAAAAGTTCTCCATGGTTTAACATCCCTTATTTCTAACCAACCAAACCTCAATTTGGTGAACATCTGTTCTTCCTGTATTATATGCTGTCTGTATTTGTTTCTGATTCCACCTGTTTAATCATTTGCCTTCACTTCATGCTACATGGTAACAGGTTCTGATATATATGTATATTTAACTAAGCTTTTGTTGAGTGTGTTTTCTTAATTAAGTTTGTTTGTCAACTATATATATTTCCAATTTTATGTACTCTGTTCATATTCTTTGCCTATTTATCACTTGCTGCTCAAATGTTTTTATTAGAGGGTTGCCAAAGCTTTTTATAGAAAAAAAACCCCATTAACTCTTTGAATATCACTTGCTTCTGGCATTTTTTCCTCATTCTCATTTCCATTTTTATATTGGTTAGGGGATTTTAATGAATAGAAAGTTTACATTTTTGTGTAGTTAAATTTGTCCATGTTTTCTGTTATCTTTTCCTTTATTAGCTCTAAACTTGAAAAAAAAAAAACAACCCTATCCCTAAGATTTGATGGATATTTCATTATTGTTTTAATCATAGTTTTATTAAACCTATTCTATGATATACAGTAATTCTGTTATCCACTGTTGTGGGTCATCAATTAAAGCTTGTCAGTAACTTTTTGCTGGAGAACAAGAAGCCTTCAGTTTTGTTTCTGAGATTGTCACTGACTTAAAACCAGAGCGTTTGAACAGTCACTTTATAACCCAGAGCCTCAGTTTCCTTTCACTGTGACAGTGCTGAAATGATTTCTGAGGCTGAAAATACCTGGGAGAAGGTGTAATGGGGGCTCAGTCATGATGTTGAATGTGAATTTGAAGAAAGTCATATAGAAATTTGTATATGTAAAGAAAGTACCTTTGATTAGTTTGCCGAGCCAATAACCTTAGGGTAGAGACTCAGAAAACCAACCAAATTTAAATCAATTATTTCTAAATTACTAACAGACACTGAGTCTATATTGTTTTTACATAGACTTTTTTATTATGGTAAAATGTACATAACATGAAAGTTACCACTTAAATACATTTCTATAAGTTCTTGTATTTACAAAGATCTAATTGTAACTCAGCTCTTATATTTACTTTTTAAATTTTAATAATTTAAAAAATTATTCATACTCATTTTAGAAAACTTAGGAAATACAGACAAGCAAAAAGAAGAAAATGACAGTTACGCATTCTGCCACCAAGAGCAAGATAAGCAGTGTCAACGTTGTTGGGAATGTCTTCCTAGAGCCCCTGCTGTGCGTGTTTACAGGCACTGTGCTTACGTTAGTTTTTTTTTATGCTAGACTTCCTACAATCAACTGCTTTCCATAGTTCACATTTTAAACAATTATGTTCTTAAATTCATTAGTATTTATAAAGAGATGTGCTAACAGAGAAAGTTGATTATTCTAGCCTAAAGTTGATTTAAAAAAAATAATTCTGGCATAATCCTTTCAAATATGGGACATAAAAATGAAGGTTGCCTGGCAACTAAAATGATTCTAATGAGGAATTAAAAACATTACAAGAAAGGAAGAGTAATTACTCATTTCTTTTTAAGGCCAAATGCTAAATATGATAACGAGGTGATTATAGTTATAATAAATGAAGGAAACAAAAGTGCTATTAACTTGAAATTCTAGGCGTGAATTTTTCTTTCTTTTTTAATGTATAGGAAAAGTTAGATGGTTTTTGTGGAAGAGAAACTTTGCTTTTAGAAACCTTGAAAAATCTTGTGTCTTCATTAGTCTTATAAGAGACTCAAGAAGTAGCAATTAGCTCAGTTGGTTACAGCATCTTCCCCATACGCCAAGGTCGGGCACATACAAGAATCAACCAATGAATGCATAAGTGAGGGGAACAAAAAATTGATGTTTCTTTCCCTCCCTTCTTTCCTCCCTTCCTCCCTTCCTCCCTCTCTAAAATCAATCAATAAATCAAATTTAAAAGAAGTAGCAACTGGGAAAAATAACTAGCAGAAACATGAAGATGCTGCAATTTGGTGTATCTGTGGTACATCTGTGATTCTTTGGCAGAGTAGAAGAAATGGTGGGCAGTAGTGTGAAGGAGACCATCTTTTCCACTGTGGTTTTCCAGAGAATGGTTAAGGGCCCGGGGGATATTGTGCTGAAGTTCTTACCAAAAATCCTCAGGCAGAAGATGCTGCCAGGATGGAGCTTGCATTGGACAGACAGCTGTGCTGAACTGAAATGGACAGAAGGAGCAGGGACTAGAGGCACTATTCTTGAAGGGGAGGGGGAACCAGAGCTTGCCAGTTTTGTAGCAGAGTACAGAATGGAATAACCAGAGTAGTGAGGCAGTTGGTAATAAAGTCATCTGGGAATTTGGGGGGTAGAGGAACAAAGGTAACTATGTCTGGCTTCCCTTGACTGATCCCTCTGAACTGCTGTGTAGGACTTGTTTTTTTTTGTTGTTTGTTTGTTTGTTTTTGGTTTTTGGTTTTGTTTTTTTTTTATATTTTTCTGAAGTTGGAAACGGGGAGTCAGTCAGACAGACTCCCACATGCGCCCTACCGGGATACGACTGGGATTCACCCGGCATGCCCACCAGGGGGCAATGCTCTGCCCATCTGGGGCGTCTCTCTGTTGTAACCAGAGCCATCCTAGCGCCTGAGGCAGAGGCCACAGAACCATCCTCAGCGCCCGGGCGAACTTTGCTCCAATGGAGCCTTGGCTGCGGGAGGGGAAGAGAGAGAGAGAGGAAGGAGAGGAGGGTTGGAGAAGCAGATGGGTGCTTTTCCTGTGTGCCCTGGCCGGGAATCAAACCCAGGACTCCTGCACACCAGGCCGACGCTCTACCACTGAGCCAACCGGCCAGGGCCAGGACTTGTTTTTTTAATTTTGTGAACAGCCCCATTTTAGGTGGGCACCCAGGGCATTTAGGAAGCCAAGAAATGTCCTAGCATTATCATTCATGAGTCTGTCTGGTTAGTATAGAGTTACAACCTTCAGAACTTCCTTAAATCTGATGAGCAATTAATCATTTTGGTTAATTTTTTATTCACTATTGAAAGCCAGATGCATGGAGGTGTTTTCATGCTTCCTTTCCCTTTTCCTCCCCAGTTCATTGGCATTCATGGGTTGCAGATTCGTTCCATTCATACATGTCTTGATGGGCTCATCACTTACCTCCGCTCCCAGGCAGGTTAGGCCACACAGCAAGTCACTCCAGTTTCTGATGTGCTGCTTCCCAGAAGATAGCTGTAATGTCCACACTGCTGGATGCTGGACTCTGCCAAGGATGAGCAGAGCACTTGGTCTCAGGGAGCGACACTCGTGTCCACTTGACTGTTTGGCAGTGCTTTAAGTCCCAAAGAAAGAGCTGCCCACAATGTGCCTGCGGTTCCCTGACCGTCTATGACCCCGGTGGCTTAGAGTCCTGTTAACCTGGTCAACAGCCATTATCATCTGTCTGACATGGGCTTCCGTTAACCAAGACAGTGTGCCTCAGAACTCCCAAGAAAGATGGAGGGGGAGTCTCTCAACTAAAAGAGACTTAAGGGACATTTCAGCTTGTCATAGCATGTGAATCCTTGTCCCTAAATTATATAATTAATAGTTACTTGGAAATTTGTATACTGACTGGATACGTGGCATTAGAAATAACTATTGGCTTTGTTTTAGGTGCGTTGATGCATTTTTTAAAGAATATTTTTAAATATATATACTGAAATAGTTACTATGAAATAATGTTTGGGATTTGCATTTCAGTAATATGGAGGGAAGAGTGAATAGGGTGTACACGGATCAGGATCAGAACTGGCCGTGTGCTGACCATTGTTGAAGCTAGGTGAGTCCGTGCAGGTTCCTTACACTGTTTTGCCTGCTGTAGCATTTGCTTATAATTTTCCTTCTAAATTTTTTTACTTTTTAATGACAGCTGACATATAATATTATATTAGTTTCAAGTGTACAGCATAGTGGTTAGACATTTATATAACTTATTAATTGATCACTCTGATTAGTATCCATATGACTTCATACATAGTTATTACAATATTATTGACTATATTCTCTATGTTGTACTTTATATACCTGAAACTAATTTTATAATGGCCAATTCATACTTCCTAATCCCTTTACCTTTTTTACCCACTTCCTTGTCAGATGACTTTTTTGTATATATTGGTATAATCGTATTACTTTACCCTGCATTTTGTTTATGTTGTATATCATATTAACTGATTTGCAGATATTGAACCAACCGTGCTCCCCAGGAATAAATCCCAATTGATCGTGGTGTCTGATCTTTTTAATGTATTGCTGAATTTTTTTTTTTTTTTTTAGTGGTTTATTATTTATTTATTTTTTTTTTTTTTTTTGTATTTTTCCGAAGCTAGAAACGGGGAGAGACAGTCAGACAGACTCCCGCATGCGCCCGACCGGGATCCACCCGGCACGCCCATCAGGGGGTGACGCTCTGCCCCTCCGGGGCGTCGCTCTGCCAGAACCAGAGCCACTCTAGCGCCTGGGGCAGAGGCCAAGGAGCCATCCCCAGCGCCCGGGCCATCTTTGCTCCAATGGAGCCTCACTGCGGGAGGGGAAGAGAGAGACAGAGAGGAAGGAGAGGGGGAGGGGTGGCAGATGGGCGCTTCTCCTGTGTGCCCTGGCCGGGAATCGAACCTGGGACTTCTGCATGCCAGGCCAACGCTCTACCACTGAGCCAACCGGCCAGGGCCGTGTATTGCTGAATTTGATTTGCTAATATTTCATTGAGGATTTTTGCATCTATGTTCATCCAGGGGATATTGGCCTATAATTTTTCTTTTTGTAATGTCTTTGTCTGCTTTAGGTATCCAAGTAGCGCTACGCTTATACAATGAGTTTGGGAGACTTGCCTCCACTTCAGTTTTTTGGAATAGATTGAGGATGGGTATTAATTTTTTGAATGATTGGTAAAACTCACCTATGAGGCCACATGATCCCGGATTTTTCTTTGTTAGGATTTTTTTATTGCTTTTTCAATTTCATTTCTAGTGATTTGTTTAGATTTTCTGTTTCTGATTTAGTCTTGGAAAATGTTATTTTAGGAATTTATCCATTTCTTCTAGGTCCCTGGTTGGCAAACTGCGGCTCGCGAGCCACATGCGGCTCTTTGGCCCCTTGAGTGTGGTTCTTCCACAAAATACCACGTGCGGGTGCTACCTCGATAAGCAATGTACCTACCTATGTAGTTTAAGTTTAAAAAATTGGGCTCTCAAAAGAAATTTCAATCGTTGTTCTGTTGCTATTTGGCTCAGTTGACTACTGAGTTTGCCGACCACTGTTCTAGGTTGTCCTAATTTGTTGGCATGTAATTGTTTATAGTATTTATTTATAATGGTTTTTATTTCTGTGGTCTTGGTTGTCACTGCTTCTCTTTCGTTTCTGATTTTAATTGGGCTGCTCTCTTTTTTCTTAATGAGGCTGTCTAAAGGTTTTTCAATTTAGTATGTCTCTTCAAAGAACCAGCTCTTGGATTCATTGATCTTTTCTATTTTTTCAGACTCTATTCCTGCTCTGATATTTATTATTTCCTTCCTTCGAGTCAGTTTGGGTTTTGCTTTCTCTTCTTTTTGTAGTTTCTTTTAGTGTAAGGTGAGATTATTTATTTGAGCTTTTTCTTGTTTCTTGTGATTGGCCTGCATTGCTATGAATTTCCAGCTTAGAATTGTTTGACTGTGGTTTGGGGTCATTGTATTTTCATTTTCATTTGGAGTTTTTCCTTGATCTTGTTGTTAACCCATTTATGGCTCAGTAGCATGTTATTTAGCCTCCGTGTGTTTGTGTGTTTTTCAGTTTTCTTCTGGTAATTGATTTCTAGTTTCATACTATTGTGATCAAAGAAGATGCTTGATATGATTTCAGTCTTTTTTAATTTGTGGAGACTTGGCCTAATATGTGGTCTGTTCCAAAAAAATGTTCCATGTATACTTGAAATGAATGTATATTCTGCTTCTTCTGGGTGAAATGCTCTAAAAATATTAATTAAGTCCATTTGGTCTAAAGTGTCATTTACTAAGTTAACTGTTTCCTTGTTGATTTTTTGTATGGATAACCTATTGATTGATGTCAGTGAGGTGTTAAAAGTCTCCTGCTACAACTGTATTGCTGTCGATCTCTCCCTTTTACGTCCATCAGTATTTGCTTTCTATATTTAAATGCTCCTACATTAGGTGCATAAATATTTACAGGAGTTATAGCCTCCTGTTTGATTGATCCTTTTATCATTGTGAAATGTGCTTCTTTGTCTTTTGTTACAGCCTTTGTTTTAAAATATATTTTGTCTGATATAAGTGTTGCTACTCCAGCCTTTTTTGTTCCCATTTACATGCAATATCTTTTTCCATTCTTTCCCATTCGGTCTAGTTCTCTCTCTGAAGTGGGTCTTTTGTAGGCAGCATATGTACGAGTTTTTTTTTTTTTAATCCATTTAGCCACCTTATGTCTTTTGATTGAAGCATTTAGTTCATTTACATTTAAAGCAGTTATTGATAGGTATGTAATTATTGCCGTTTCATTAATTGTTTTCTGATTGTTTTTGAAGTTCTTTTTCTTTTATATGCTGATAACTTTCTATAGCGTTGTGTTTGGAGTCCTTTTCTTTTTTCTTGTATATCTCTTCTAGATTTTTGGTTTGTGGTCGCCACATGCTGCATATAAACCATGTTATATTTATAGCAGTATATTTTAATTGGGTTGCTTAAGTTTGAACACATTCTAAAACAACTACAGTGTTTTCTCACCCCACCATATTTGTGTTTTTGTCATTTTTGTAATTATTTTTTACCACCTGTGTGTGTGTGGACCCCTTAATTTACTGTTGTAATTACACATGACCTTCCTACTTTTGCCTTTTCACTGTTGTACTAACTGCATAGTGGGATGCTCCACTGCTTTTATTAAATTTTAGCCTTTCTTAGAATTTTTTTTATATTATTCAGATTTTTTATCATTTCTTACTTAAGTCACATGGACATTTATTGTAATACTGATTAAGTGGTGATGTACGTTTTTAGCTTTCTCTTGTTGGGGAAACTCTTTATCTTTCCTTTGATTCTAAATGATAGCCTTAGCCTTGCTGTGTAGAAAAATCTTGGTTGTAGGTCCTTGCTTTTTAATCACTTTGAGTATTTTATGCCAGTCCCTCTGGCCTGCAAAGTTTCTATTGAGAAATCATCTGACAGTCTTATGGGGGCCCCCTAACTGATTTTTCTCTTGCTACATTTAAGCTTCTCTTTGTCTTTACATTTGGCATTTTAAATATTATGTGTCTAGGTGTGGGTCTTTTTAGATTCCTCTTGTTTGCAACTTTCTGAACTTCCTGGACTTGTATTTCTATTTAGGGAAGTTTTCTGTCATTATTTCTTCAAATAGGTTTACAATACCTTGCTCTCTTTCCTCTCTTTTTTTGGTACCCCCGTGATGCTAATTTTGGTATGCTTGATATTGTCCCGAGGTTCCTTTAAATTATCCTCATTTTTTTCATTCCTTTTCTTTTTCTATTCTAATGGGGTGATTTCTTCTGCCTTGTCTTCCAGATCACTGATTTGATCCCCTGCTTTATCTAATCTGCTGATTTCATCTAATGTATTCTTTTTTACAGATAGAGTCAGAGAGAGGGATAGATAGGGACAGACAGACAGGAACAGAGAGAGATGAGAAGCATCAATCATCAGTTTTTCATTGCGACGCTTTAGTTGTTCATTGATTGCTTTCTCATATGTGCCTTGATCACGGGCCTTCAGCAGACCGAGTAACCCCTTGCTTGAGCCAGCGACCTGGGGTCCAAGCTGGTGACCTTTGCTCAAACCAGATGAGCCTGCGCTCAAGCTGGCGACCTCGAGGTCTCAAACCTGGGTCCTCTGCATCCCAGTCCAACGCTCTATCCACTGCACCACCACCTGGTCAGGCTCTAATGTATTCTTAATCTCAGTGATTGTATTCTTCATTTCTGACTAGGTTTTTTGTTATGTTTTTTATCTCTTTGTTGAAGTTCTCACTGAGCTTATTCATTCTTCCCCTGAATTTACTGAGCATCCTTATAACCAGTGTTTTTTGAACTCTGTATCTGGTAGATTGTTTGTCTCCATTTTGTTAGGTATCCCCCCCACCCCAGACTTTTGTTTTGTTCTTTCATTTGGGATATTTTTGTCTTTTCATTTTTGCTGACTCCTTGTGTTTGTTTCTATGTGTTAGGTAGATCTGCTACATCTCCTGGTCTTGACAGAGTGGTCTGTTAGTTGATATCCTGTGGATCCCAGTGGTGCAGTCTCACTGGTCACTTGAGCCAAGTGCTCCAGGGGTGTCCACTGTGTGGGTTGTGTGTGACCTCCTGTTGTACATGAGCGTCAGTGCTGTTGGCATGTCAGTGTGTGGGGTTGGGCCTCAGTCTGACTGTGAGGGCTGGGCATGACTGGCAGACAGTCTACTGTGTGCAGGCTGATCCCATGGTGTAGGACAGTGGTGGTCAACCTGGTCCCTACCGCCCACTAGTGGGCGTTCCAGCTTTCACGGTGGGTGGTAACGGAGCAACCAAAGTATAAATAAAAAGATAGATATAACTATAGTAAGTTGTTTTATAAAGATTTATTCTGCCAAACTTAGCAAAAATCCGACATAAAATACTTGGTAAGTAATTATTATTATATGCTTTAACTTGCTGTAACTCTGCTTTATAAATTTTATAAAGTAAAGTTACTTCCCTACTTTATAAATCACCATTACTATGGAACCGGTGGGCGGTTAGAAAATTTTACTACTAACAGAGATACAAAGGTGGGCGGTAGGTATTAAAAGGTTGACTACCCCTGGTGTAAGAGTTGCTTTACTGAGGCTGTCATGCCAATTGAGTCCTCCCTTCAGGTGTGTCGGTTGTGGAACTAACTGGGTGATTCCTTGGTCTTGTCTGAAGCCAGCACACAGTGCCCTTCAGTGTGTTGGTTTTGGAGCCTCTTGGGAGGGGATCAATGCAGGCCATAGTCAGCCAAGGCTTATTCCAGCCTTGCGACCACTTGGCAAGAGGTACAAAATGCTCTGCTGTTGGTTGCTGCTTGTATTGAACGTTGAGGTTCCTGGGAGAGGTTTTCTGTGAGGGATGGCCACCACTTGTGCCAGGCCTGGGACCCTTTGGTGGACACTGCAGTGTGAGCTGAGGTCAGCCACCACTTGTGCCAGGCTTGTGGCTGTTTATTTGAAGCTGTGTTCCAAATCAAGACTGGCTACCACATGTGCCAGTCTTAGGGCCACCTGATGAGAGTAACTATACAAATTGAAACCGGTCACTGCTTGTGCTGGGCTTAGGGCCACTTAGCAAGAGGTATAGGATACTCTAAGCCTGCCACTGCTTGTTTGGGGTTTGTGGACCTTTGAGAGATTAAAAAAAAATCCTCAGCATGAGGCAGTCTCTTGTGTGGACGAGCTAGTGGAAGAGGCTCAGATGGTTGAGTGAGTTGGGTGGGACAGGTCTCGGAATCACCAGAGTGGGGCAACCCTGTTAACTGGGTTAATGGAGAACTCTGGTTTGGCATGCACGTGTGCCAGATGGGCTGGTGGTTGGGAAATTCATCCAAGGAACAGTGGTGTCCACCAGCACTCTCCCCAGAGAGAGCTGTCCTGACCCCTGCCCCTCCAGTCATCTCCCTGAAGTAAATCAATTCACTTGCTCCCTGTATGTTTCTGGCACTTCTCGAGTTGCTAGCCCTGTGCTGGAGCTTAGAGTGAGTGAGTTTGTGAGCAAATGAGTACGTGGATAGGTCCCTCAAAAGGAGCACCTCCATTTCTACTGGCCCTCCATCTCACTTGAACACAATCTCTGCTAGTTTTTATAGTCAACTATTATGGAGTCTCCTCTTCCCAGCATTGGTGTCCAGGCTAGGGGGCCTGGTGTGGAGCTGGGGCTCCTTGCTTATCAGGGGACACCTCGACTGCCCCAGATATACCTCCCAATTTTTTTTTCTTTTCTGAAGTGAAAAGTAGGGAGGCAGTGAGACAGACTCCCGCATGTGCCCGACCGGGATCCACCCGGCATGCCCTCCAGGGGGCGATGCTCGGCCCATCTGCGGTGTTGCTCCACTGCAACCGGAGCCATTCCAGTGCCTGAGGTGGAGGCCAGGGAGCATCCTCAGCACACTTTTGCTCCCATGGAGCCTTGGCTGCAGGAAGGGAAGAGAGAGACAGAGAGAAAGGAGAGGGGGAAGGGTGGAGAAACAGATGGGTACTTCTCCTGTGTGTCCTGGCTGGGGATCGAACCCAGGACTTCCATATGTCGGGCCAACACTCTACTACTGAGCCAACTGGCCAGGGTCACCTCCTAATCCTTTAAAAAAATTTTTTTAATTTAGTGAGAGAGACAAAGGGAAAGAGACTGGAACATTGATCTGTTCCTCTATGTCCCTTGACCAAGAATTGAACAGGCAAACTTTATGCTTCAGGACAATGCTCTTAGCATCCGAGCTATCTGGCCAGGACCCTCCCAATTCTTAATGGCCACACCATGGATATGAGACCTGCCCGTTCCACTTCTCCACCCTTTCTACTAGTCTCAGTGTGACTTCCTTTTTATATCCTTAGTTATAGGAATTCTGTTCATCTAGTCTTCAGATTGTTCTCAGTGATGATTGTTCTATAACTTAGTTGTGATTTTGATGTAATCATGGGAAAAAGCGAGAACAGAATTTACCTACTCTACCATCTTGATTGTAAGTCTGTAATTTTCCATAATCATCTTGAAAGGAAGTGTCCTTGAAACCTAAGAAAAATAGATGATTAAGAATAACAGAAAATTCAAAGGCATTTTTTCTCACTTTCTTGGAAAATGAAATGAAATGCCATGTTTGTGTTAAAGATGGCAGAGGAGAGCAAAGAATAAAGATGAGGAACTTTGGTTCTTTACTACGAAACAACCTCATCATGTCCTCCATTTAATGTGCATGTCACCTTTAGCCCGGTCCCTGCTCAACACTGAGATCCTGCATTTCTGGTGTCCAGAACAACGAAAAACAAAACTGGAAACTTTAATCTTCAATCTTATTATCAGAAGTGGGAGTTGGAGTTAAGTAAGTGAGAGAATGTAATCCTCTCCTCTCACCCCACCCACACACCCAGGGAAAGACCAGGGCTGGGATACAGCCTGATTTCAGCAAGGCTGTGAGCAGATTGCATAGGAAGCCATGAGAGGCCACACAGCCTCATGGTTTTTGAAATACAATCCTGACTCTACTATTTAACAAATACTGGTCTTAAGTTCTTTTACTGCAGTTTTCTCATTTGCAAGGTGGATATAATAATGCTCAAGGTTTGTTTGTTTTTTTAATCAGTTCTAGGAAAATTACTTTAATTTCTTTTTATAATAGTTGACATACAGTATTATATTAGTTTCAGGTGTACAACATAGTTATTCAAACCTTTATATACTTTACAAAGTGATCACCACGATAGTCTAGTAACTATCAATCACTGTACAGACTTATCATGACATTATTGACTATATTCCCTATGCTGTGCATTACATCCCTGACTTACTTTGTAACAAAGTTTTTACTTCTTAATCCTTTTTACTTTTTCTCCCAATGCTTCACTCCTCCACTCTGGCAACCATCAGTTCTCTGAGGAAACCTATGAGTTTCTTTCCTACTTTATTTTGTTTGTTTTTGTTTTTTAGATTCCACGTGTATATGAAACCATACAGTATCTTTTCTTTCTCTGACTTATTTCACTCATCATAATACTCTAGCTCTATCCATGTTGTTGCAAATGCCAAGATTACATTCATTTTTATGGATGAGTTATATTCTATTGTATATATGTACCACAACTTCTTGATCCATTAATCTATTGATAGGCACTTAGATTGAGTCTATATCTTGGCTATTGTAAATAATCCTGCAATGAAGATAGGGGTGTATATAGGTTTTCAAATTATTATTTTTATTTTCTTAGGATATTCCCAGAAGTGAAATTGCTGGGTTGTACAGAAGTTCTATAATTTTAGAGAACTTTTCATACTGTTTTTCATAGGGGCTGCACTAACTGAAATCCCACCTTATAGTGCAAAAGAGTTCCCTTTTCTCCATGTCCTTGCCAGCAATTGTTATTTGTTTTTTTCAAAAATATTTTTTAATTGATTGTAGAGAGAGGAAGGAAGAATAAGAGGGGGGAGAGGCAGGGAAAGTTAGAGAGACATCGACTTGTTGTTCTACCTTACTTATGCATTTATCGGATGATGCCCATATGTGCCCTGACCAGGGATCAAACCCTCAGCCCTGGCCAATCAGGAGAGTGCTCTAACAAACTAAGCTACCGGCCAGGGTTGTTGCCTTCTTGATACTGCCTATTCTGACAGGTGATGTCTTGTTGTGGTTTTTATTTGCATTTTCCTGATGATTAGTGGTGTTGAACATATTTTCATGGGTCTGTTGCCATCTGTATGTCTTGTTTGGAGAAATGTCTATTCAGATCCTCTGCCCATTTTTTATTTGGATTTTTGAAATGTTCAGTTGTGTGAATTCTTTATATATTTTGGATGTTAACCCCTTATTGGAATTGTCATTTGCAAGTATTTCCTGTTCAGTAGATTGCCTTTGTATCTTGTTGATGGTTTCCTTCACTGTGCAAAAGCTTTTTTGTTTAATGTAGTCTCATTAGTTTATTTTTGCTTTTGTTGCTTTTGCCCAAGGACATATCTAAAAAAATTTTGCTAAGGCCGATTTCAAAGAATTTACTACCTATGTTTTCTTCTAGGAGCTTTATGATTTCAAGTGTTAAATTTAAGTATTTAATCCATTTTTAGTATATTTTGTATGTGGCATAAGAAAATGGTCATTTCGTTATCATTTTCTTTTTGCACGTACCTATCCAGTACAATATTTCCACCACCATTACGGAAGAGACTGTTTTCCCTCATTATATATTCTGCCTCATTTGTTGTAGATTACTTGGCCATAGGAGTATGGGGTGTTTCCTGGACTCTGTATTCTGTTTCATTGATCTGTGTGCCTGATTTTGTGATTGTACCATATACAGTTATGATTATATTGACTCTATAATATAGTTTTAAGTCAGGGAGCATGACATCTCCAACTTTGTTCTTTCTCAAGATTTCTTTGGCTATTTGGGGTCTGTAGTGATTCCATATAAATTTTAGGATTATTTTTCTAGTTCTATTGAAAATGCCCTTGGTATTTTGATAGGGATTACTTGAATCTGTACACAGTTTGCGGTAGTATGGATATTTTAACACTACTAATCCTTCCAATCCTAGATTAACATGGTATATCCTTCCATTATTTGTGTCTTCAATTTCTTGTACCAATGCCTTATACTTTTTATGGCATAAGTCTTTTACTTCATTGGTTAAATGTATTACTAGGAATTTTACTTTTTTAAAGCAATTATAAATAGGGTTGTTTCCTCAATTTCTCTTTCTAATAGTTTGTTATTTATATGCAGAAATTTAACAGATTTCTGTAGGTTAATTTTGTATCCTGCCACTTTACTGGATTCAGTTATTAATTCTAACTGTATTTTGTTACAGTCTTTCAGGTTTCCTCTATATAGCATCATGTCATCTGCAAATAGTAACAGTTATACTTTCTCCTTTCCAATTCGGATGTCTTTTATATCTTGTCTATTCCAGTACTACATTAAATAAGAGCGATGAGAGTGAGCATCCTTGTCTTGCTCCTGATCTTATAAAAGCAGCTTTCAGCTTTACACTGCTGAGTATGATGTTAGCTGTGGACTTGTCACATAGGGCCTTTGCTATATTGAGGTATGTTCCTTTTGTACCCATTTTGTTGAGAGTTTTTATCATAAATGGATGTTAAATTTTGTCTAATGCTTTGTCTGAATCTAATTATATGATCATGTGGTTTTTAAGTTTCATTTTGTTTACGTGGTGTATCACATGATGGATCTGTGGATACTGAATCATGCTTGCACCCCTGGATCGGGTATATGGTGATTTGAATCTATTGTTGAATTCCTTGTGCTAAGATTTTTTTTTTTGAGGATTTTTGCATCTGTGTTCATTAGGGATATTAGCCTATAATTTTCTTTTTGCTTCAGTGTCTTTGTCTGGTCCTGGTATCATGGTAATGCTGGCATTATAGGATGAGTTTGGAAGCTTTTTCTCCTCTTCAATTTTTTTGGAATAGTTTGAGAAAGATAGATATTCTTTGAATGTTTGGTAGAAGTCACCTATAAAGCTGTCCAGTGTGGACTTTTATTTATCAGAAATTTTTGATTACTGATACAGTTTCATCTCTAATGATCAGTCTGAACAGATTTTCTGGGGTTTTTTTTCTGATTCAGTCTTAGAAAATTATGTTTCTCAGAATTTATCCATTTCTTCTAGGTCATCCAATTTGTTGGCATGTAATAGTTTATAGTATTCTCTTATGCTCCTTTGTGTTTCTGTGATGTCAGTTGTCACTTCTCTTCTTTCACTTCTGAATTTATTTATTTGGGCTCTTTTTTTTTTCCTTGATAAGTCTGGCTAAAAATCTATTGATTTTGTTTATCTTTTCAAAGAAATAGCTCTTATCTTGACCTTTTCTATTGGTTTTGTGTAGTCTTTATTTTATTTATTTCTCCTTTGATCTTTTTCATTCCTTCTTCCCACTTGGGGATTTTTTTTTCTGGTTACTTTAGATATAAATTGAGATTGGGATTCTTTTTGTTTCTTCAGGTAGACCTGTATAACTATGAATTTTCCCCTTAGAACTGTTTTAGCTATGTCCCCAAATTTTGAAATGTTGTATTTCTATTTTCATTTGTTTCAAGATATTTTTTAATTTAGTCTTTATTTTTTCATTAACTCATTGATTAGTAGCATATTATTTAGCTTTTATGTGTTCTTTTTTCCAGTTTATTCTTGTAATTGATTTCTACTTTTATATTGTTGTCATCAGAGAAGATGCTTCTTAGGATTTCAGTCTTCTTAAATTAACTGAGACTTGAGTTTTGACCAAATTTGGACTATCTTGAAAAGGTTCCATGTGCACTTGAATGTGTTTTCTGATTTTCAGGGAATGTTATGTAGGTATCTATTAACTCTACCTGGTCTAATGTGTCATTTAAGGTCATACTTTTCTTGTTGATTTTCTGCCTGGATGATTTATTCATTGATGAAGTTGAGTGTTAAAGTCCTACTATTATTGGCCCTGGCCGGTTGGCTCAGTGGTAGAGCGTCGGCCTGGCGTGCGGGGGACCCGGGTTCGATTCCCGGCCAGGGCGCATAGGAGAAGCACCCATTTGCTTCTCCACCCCCGCCCCCTCCTTCCTCTCTGTCTCTCTCTTCCCCTCCCGCAGCCAAGGCTCCATTGGAGCAAAGATGGCCCGGGTGCTGGGGATGGCTCCTTGGCCTCTGCCACAGGCGCTAGAGTGGCTCTGGTCGCGGCAGAGCAACCCCCCGGAGGGGCAGAGCATCGCCCCCTGGTGGGCAGAGCGTCGCCCCTGCTGGGCGTGCCGAGTGGATCCCGGTCGGGCGCATGCGGGAGTCTGTCTGACTGTCTCTCCCCGTTTCCAGCTTCAGAAAAATAAAAAAAAAAAAGTTAAAAAAAGTCCTACTATTATTGTATTACTATTGACCTCTCCCATGTGTCTATGTTAATATTTTCTTTTTGTGTTTTGGTGCTCCTACATGGGGGTGTATAAATGCTTACATGTGTTATATCCTCTTATTACAATAGATTAACCTCTTTATCACTATATAATTTTCTCTTTGTCTCTTTTATAGTCTTTGTTTTAAATTCTACTTTGTCTGATATAAGTATTGCTACCTCTGCTTTCTTTTTATTCCTTTTACATAAAATATATTTTTCCATTACTTCACTTTAAGTGTGTGTGTGTCTTTCAGTCTGAATCCAGATGCTTATAGGTAGCAGCATATGCATGGGTTTTGTTTTTTAATATACATTTATCTACCCTATGTTTTTTGATAGGAGCATTTAGTCCTTTTATGTTTAAAGTAATTATAGATAGGTATTTATTGCCATTTTATTAATGTCTTATGTTTGCTTTTCGCAGTTCTTTGTTCCTCCTCTTGCTCTCTTTTCTTATACATTGATGACTTTAGTGATTTGCTTGCATTTGTTTTTCTTATTTTTATGTATCTATTACAGGTTTTTAGTTTGTGGTTACCACAAGATTCATATGTAACAAGCTATGTTTAAAACAGTCTATTTTAAGTTCATTGTTGTTTAAGTTCAAATGTATTCTAAAAGCACGTTTCTTACCCTTCTTACATTTCTTTGACATAATGTTTTACATCATGTGTGTATCACTTGATTTATTACTGTAGTTACACTTGCTCTTACTACATTTATTTTCTCTTTAAATTTTTTTTTTTTGCAGTTTTATTATCAGCAAATAGGATAATGTGAAAAACTTTAAAGGTCATTTCAGTTTAGGTGAAAATTAATAACATTGTCATAGTTTGGGTTTTCCCAGATGCAGATCCTGAGACAAGGATTTGAATACAAATAGTTTACTTTGGAAGATGATATTAGGAAAAACTAGTAGAGAAATAGTGAAGGTTCCTGAAAAAAAGTTGCATTATCAAATGAGTTATTACTCTGGATCAGGATAGTGGAGTTCAGAACTGTCTGACCCAAGGCAAAGGAGCTGGGATATTTATATACCAAATTCCATCAGTTGGCCCTGGTTGGTTGGCTCAGTGGTAGAGTGTCAGCCCGTCATGTAGAAGTCCCTGGTTCAATTCCTGGTCAGGGCATACAGGAGAAGTGCTCATCTGCTTCTCCACCCCTCCCCCCTCTTGTTTCTCTCTCTCTCTGTCTCTCTCTCTCTCTCTCTCTGCCTCCACAGCCATGGCTCAATTGGAACTAGTTGGCCCAGGTGCTGAGTATGGCTCCATGGCCTCCACCTCAGGCACTAGGAAGAGGTCAGTTGCTGAGCAATGGAGCAATGCCCCAGATGGGTAGAACATCACCCCCTAGTGGGCTTGGCAGGTGAATCCTAGCCAGGGCACATGTGGGATTCTGTCTCTGCCTCCCTTCCTCTCACTGAATAAAAAATAAATAAAAATTTAAAATTCCATCAGTCATTGGTTAAGAGCTGCTTTCTTTTTAATGTTTATTTATTGATTTTAGAGAGGGGGGGGAGGCAGGGATATCGATCTGTTCCTATATATACCCTGACCAGGAATCAAACTAACAACCCCTGCACTTCAGGATGATGCTCTAACCAACCAAGCTTATCCAGCCAGGACTAGGGGGTGCTGTTAAGGAATGTTAATTCTCTACCATATCTGGCCTGCCTTGCACACAGGTTGGATGGTGGGGTGGGCCATTGGATAAAATCCTCAGGAATATGGAAGTTGAGTGGGTATACACTATAATGGTAAGGCCTGAGAGTATATAGGTAGGGTACTACAGGCTATGTTACAAAGTCAAAAAATAAATGTTCAATAAATGTTATGCAGGCAACTAAAAGCTACATAAAAATCCAAATAGACAGATTTATAGCTGGTCAAAAATCATACTCCAAGTGTATACATGCAGTTATGAGCATAGATGGAATGTCATTCTGCAGGTATAAGCCTTTATGAGTGGTTCTGGACATTTTCATCAGACTTAAACACTATGTTTTGTTAGACACACTGATGGAAATAGTAACTACATTAGATGAAAACAAAAATTCAGGAGATCAATAAGGTAAAACAAAGAACTTTGATAAACAACACATCATAAAATAAATGTCTTGCACTTAAGTTTTAAAATCTTGATTCATATATGTTTTGTGTATAGTAAAACTGGATTGTCATTCTGGTGAAAAATACCAAAGGACTTTAGTAGACTGTAAATCCAATATGAGCCAGTAATGCCATGTGTCTTCTCAAAAAGTTAAAATGATCTCATCACATTAATACAGATAGATTGTCCAGGTGCAGGGACTAATAATACCCCAGTTGTATTCTGAGGTCCAGTCCTAACTCTGGCTCATAGTAACATTTGCCAGTAGCAAGTTTCTTTCTTTCTTTTTTTTAAGTGAGAAGAGAGGAGATAGACAGACTCCCACATGTACCCCAACCAGGATCCACCTGGCAACCCCCATCTGGCGCCAATGTTCAAATCAACTAAGCAGATTCATGTTATAGAAACACAAAAATTAGTACACATTTTCTGTATTGTTGTGAAAGATATTAGTCTCTGGGTTTTAAGGTAGGAATGGAGGCTAGAATGAGTACAGAGAAGATAAATAGTGAAGAAATGATATAGAAATAAAATTATAAAGATATAAGATGGCAGTACCCAAAAAGAAGAAGTTAGGTGGCTTTTTCTTGATAGTGTGTGCAAGCATAAAAGAGTTAATATGTGTTACCTATTTACCTCTGAGAGGACAAATAAAAAGTCTAAATGGATTCAAATTTCAGCAAGAAACTACAACTTCCCATTTATAAAGGTATTAAACATCAGAACAGGAACTTCTAAATCCAGTCATAATGGAATATTAGGTATTATAATTATTTTCCTGCTATAAACAACTATAATACTGGATAGAATATGTGAAGCAACTATTTTCAGTGATTGGAAAATAACAGGACAGTCTTGTGATTGTGGATAAAATGAAAAGACATGAGGTAAACTAGAAGCGTATCATGGCTCTCTGCATGGAGGCACTTCACGAATTCTAGTACAGAGAACTGGATCCTGTAAAGCAGCACCGTGCTTGCCGGGGGAAACAATCTGTGTTCAGTGCTTCTGGGCTTGCTGGATTTGTGGAGTAGAGTCTGGAGAGAAGCGATCTCCATTAGTCTTTGGCCAAACACTAAACTATAGATAAATATGTTAAGACTCCATGACACTAATTAATTACTGGGGTAGGGGGGTCTATGAGTCATAGGAAGTCTCATAGTCTGGCAAAATCCCAGTTCCAGTCACCAGAATGGGGATATATCACACCTTGGGCATGCAGTTAGGACATGCAACATAGGAGTTGGGCTACTCAAGCCCTATAAGAGCTACTCTTGACCCATGCTAGCAAAGCCTAAATCCAACCAAGCCTTGATAATACCAATTTAATGCTCAATTGTATTAAATGTCTCAATATTTTATTCGTAATACCCAGCATGTAGTATAAACTTACAAGACATAAAAAATAGTAGGATAGACAATTATATCAGAAAAACAGAATAATGAATTCAGAAATAAATCTCACATATATGGGCAATTAATTTTCCACATAGGCACCAAAGTAAGTCAATGGAAAAAGGAATGTCCCTTCAGTGCTTGGTGATGGAACAACTGATACCCATGAAATAATTGACTGGGACCTGTTTTTCACACCATACACCAAAAATAATTTAAGATGAATCAGGGAGCTAAGTATAAAGTAACGAGGCTTCTGAAAGGTAATATAGGAGAATATTTTTGCAAACTTTGAGTAGGTATTTTTATACAGGACTCAAAAGATTTACCATAAATGATGTCTTTAGTAAGTTGGACTTCTAAAAAAGTCAAAAATTTCTGGCCCTGGCCAGTTAGCTCCGTTGGTTAAAGCATTGTTTTAAAACAAAAAGGTTGCCGGTTCAACCCCCAGTCAGGACACACACGGGAAGGAACCAATGAATGCATGACCAAGTGGAGCAACAAATGTTTCCCTTTCTCTCCCTTTCTATCTCTGCCTCTCTAAAAATCAATCAATAATGTAACAACTATGTCCTGTCCAGATAGCTCGGTTGGTTGGAGCATCATCCCGAAGTGCAAAGGTTGCCAGTTTGATCCCCAATCAGGGCACATACAGACTTATGTTCCTGCATGTGTGTGTCTTCCCCACCCCCTGCCTCTCTAGAAAAAAAAATCTCATCAAAAGAACCATTAAAGAAATGAATGGCTAAGCCACAGAATAGCAGAAAACACTTGGCAATCCATATCTTTTATAGGACCTTTATTCAAAATATATAAAATATTCCTGCATCCCAATAATAATAATAAAATAAAAATTTTAAATGGACAAAGTAGTTAAGTGCATATCACAAAGATCTTATATGAATGCAAATAAACACATAAAAATTCTTCAACATCATTAGTCACTAGAAAATATGAATTATAACCACCGCACACCCACCAAAGAGGCTAAAATGAAAACACCACAGCAATGCTTGTGAGGATGTGGAATATCTGGAACTCACAAACTGATGGGGATGTAAAATGATTCCGCAATCACTGTGGAAAACTGCTTATCAGTTTTGTATAAAGTTAAATATACACCAGCCCTAAGACCCATCAATTCTACTCCTAAGTATATATACAAGAGGAAGAAAAACATACGTCTGCAATATAACTTATACAAGAATGTCCATAGCAGCTTCAGCCATTAAAATTTAAAACAAACAATCTGTATGTTACTCAACATCAGAAAGAATAAACAAAATGTTCTTTATTCAACAGAAGACCTACACAACAATGAAAAGGAATGAACCAGATTCATTGATTAATTAGTTATCATTGATTAATCTCAAAACATTTTGCTTTGTGAAAGACATTACACAAAAAATATTTATACTATTGATTTCAATTATATGAAGTGCTGAAACAGGTAAAACTAATCTATGTTGTTGTTGTTGTTAAAAAATAAAGTAAAAAAGGAAGAAGAAGAATGGCTTTATGGTGAGATGCCTCTGGAGGAACTGACCAGGAATATTAGGGAACACACTGAGTCATAGAAATATGCTAGGTCTCGAGAGGCGTTTATTGAGATAGAAAAAAGTTATTTTAAAAGGCAAATAAACACCAAAACAGGCTACCAGAAAAACTGGTAGAAGCTCCTTCTTTAGGAACTTTAAGTGAGGAAAAGTGTTAGCCCAGTGCATGCCCGTGAGGTCGCACTTGATAAAAGGCAGCAGTGGGTAACAAGGGAAGCTGACTGACCTGCTTCCCCTCTGTTTAGCCCTCTGGATTCCTCTGGGATTGTGTGTGCTCAAACATATGCCGGCCAAGACCCGAGGGGCAAACGTCTAGTCATTCAGAAACCAGAGACCCCTCTGCTGACTGACTGGGCAGGGTAGGGAGACAGAGAAAACCCTGAGAAAAAGAATATCCTTATTTAATCAGGTTACCTGCTGCTAATGAAATATTCTTTGGAACACCTCAAGAACTAAAGAAGTGAAATGGTAAATTAATTGAAGATTGATTTATAAGATCATGCCAGTCTAGAAGAAGGAGTCACTGAAATTTACCAAAAATCCACATATTTTCATCATCCTTTTTAAGTTTGTTTCAATTGTTTTCCCAGAGTTGCCTAAATACTGTAAAATAATGAGTGTTCAGTCCTGGGGGGGGGGGGTCCTCTCTCTGCACAAGTGTCATCAGTAGGAAAAGACCCACGAGATGGGGGGAAGGAAAGGGACAGGGAAATGCTTTAATATCCTGGAGGAAATGCTCCTGTCCAGAGCAGCACAGTCACCCCAGGACTGAGCTTTTGGTGTCCCTTTATTAATGCTGCACAGTGACTGACCCCAGAGGACACTTCCTCAGACACCAGAGGCAGAGGGGAAGGAGAAGGCTGCCCGATGCCACAGGCAAAGACCAGCAGAGCCTGGATGGCCACAGAGGAACTGACGTCTTTGTTTTGGAATGTGTGAAGGGCCAAGGTCTCCGCTTCAGGAACAAGATATCACCTCAGAACACGGCTGTGCAGGCCCAAGAGAGACTGCTAATATACACTAGAGCAGTGGTCCCCAATCCCCGGACCGCGGACTGGTACCAGTCTGTGGGCCATTTGGTACCAGTCCGCAGAGAAAGAATAAATAACTTACATTATTTCCGTTTTATTTATATAAGGTCTACCGGAAAGTCCTGTCTGTTTCTATCGCAACAAGTTTTGACACGTAAGCACATGTTTATTTGGCACATGTGTGCCTCTCTATTTTTATCACTTAATGTATACATACTGACATAGCAAATTAACTAAAACAAAGTTGATTCACGTTAGTCTTATGTGTGAAGCGATAGTGTACCCATGGCTACTGATAAAGATCATTTACGCCACTGTAATTTTTACGAATTTCAACAAGGAAGAAATGCTACAGAAGCATGTCTGTTGCATCCACCATATTCCCTGGACTTAGCACCCTCCAACTATCACTTGTTTTTGTCCTTACAAAATAATTTGAAGGGCAAAAAATTCAAAAATGAAGAAGATATCAAACAAGCACTGGTTCAATTTTTCGCATCAAGAGATAAAACATTTTTCAAAAATGGGATATACAAATTGCCCTCACGCTGGCAAGAAAACATTAATAATAATGGCAATTATATTATTTAATAAAGTTTATTGACGGTAAGAAAAATTTGTATTTCGTTTTATTCCAAAAACGGACAGAACTTTCCGGTAGACCTTATATTTAAGTCTGAACAATGTTTTATTTTTTAAAAATGACCAGATTCCCTCTGTTACATTTGTCTAAGACTCACTCTTGACGCTTGTTTCGGCCTTGTGATACATTTATCCATCCCACCCTAAAGGCCGGTCTGTGAAAATATTTTCTGACATTAAACCGGTCCGTGGCCCAAGAAAGGTTGGGGACCACTGCCCTAGAGGACGCTCCCTGTGGCCCAGGCCTGTTACCTTGGCTTGTGGCCACCGGCTTACCCCAAACCAATTTCTGATTGCTTTGGACTGTGCTATATAAGCTAGGACTAACTAAGTTCCACCAAAGGGTCTGTAATGTTGGCAATGATGGCACCAAGTCCCCTGTTTGTTACTTGCCCTGAAAACAAATGAAGGACCTCACTGATTTCTGAAATTGGAAATGGGAAGTGTCTTCCTGGGGTCATTTAGTAGCTTATAGACTGACCTCAGGGCGAGGAATGGACTCAGTGGTCTAATCAGCCCAGTCAAACTTTACTGATCATCAGATCCCCGGAGGGATTTTGAAAAATATATATGCTGTGCCCCATCCTTGGATATCTTGATGTGATAGGTGTGACATAGGACCTGGAATTCATTTGGAGGGAGGTTGTTTGGCTTTTTTGTTTTGTTTATTTTTAACCTACCTAGGAGGCCTTAAAGGCAGTCACATTTACTGTATTTATTTGCTTCTGGATAAATCTGAGCGTATTCATCCTGAGATACAAAACCATTGGTTTTCCCCCTCCCCGAAACTCTCCATTAACATCAAGGCCTCCTCACTAGAAAAAAAAAGGGGGGGAAAGCCCAAACTTTTACCTACTGTGAATTTTTCTTCTCATTGTTATCTCCTCTCAGAGTGACTGTTATTATGCAAATACGACTTGAAGAATATTGAAGTCTCCAACAGCTTAACATAGGTAGATCTTTCCCCTGGGTTTCACAGGTAATCATGAGGTGTGTGGAAAGGGGGGAAGTCAAGGGAGAAAACGTACCAAACGGGGAAAACATTGCAGTCCTTACCTACATCACAGTGTGCTCTGGACTGTTTGGACACGCTGTGGGGTTATAGTTTTCTTTAAGTCAGTAATGTGGCTCAGAGGCAGAGGTAGCAGCTGGTGCGTACGAGAGACCAAATTTGAAGTAACGGTTATTACCGCACTGTGATAAAACTCATAGCTAAGTGGTGGAATCCAAGGCTTGCCAAATTTCAACACCATCCTTGCTGACTTTTTGCACATTTTGGGGAGTCTGACTTTGCCTGAAAGTGAGCAACCCAGCATCCTTGTGACAGACCTGGGAAGTCCTAGCTGTCACCCCGTAATCATGGGTGGTGACATGATTCCACATGTCGCTCAGCCTCCATAGCGGGCAGGGAGGGACGTGGCCAGGGAAGGAAACTGAGGGTTAAGATGCTGATGCTGGCAAAGTGAAGGGGAAAGAAAAGAACTCCCAAGTAACCAAGGTTCCTAAGCGACAACATCAACTGAGTTCAGCAAAAACCACCTTTTATCTCATCCTCCGCTGTGACCTCAGTGCAGCAGCAAATGCAGGCCCACGTGCGCACACGCACACTCTCTCTCTGCTTAGCCTCCCCTGGTGGCTGTGTCTCTTCCCGGGCTACACAGGGAAGGCTATACAAGTGGAAATTAAAGTTGAAGCTGCTTTAGACATGATCCACCTTGGAAAGAACCCTGAGGGCTGAATTTGTAAGGGGCAACGACTTAGCAATTTGAACAGAATCCTAGGTGAGAGGATTCTGCTTTCCTTTTTCTAGAGACCATTTTATTTTACAGAATTTTAAAGCAAGGATCAGAGTAGGGGCAGCTCCCCACTTCAGTATGTGAGGTCCCCACATGTCTACATTCCCACCCTCCCCTCCCCTCCTAACAGGTGCGCTCTGATGCAGCCAAACTATGCCTGACAGCTTTTCTCCAGTATACGTGTAACTCCCTCATCCAAAAGGAGAAACCATTTCTTTTCCCACCCAGAATACGCTTACCTCAATCTTAGTTCTATCCAAATGTGGCCCCTCCTTCCAGGCCCACCTCAAATGCCACCCCTTCATGAAGGTTGAGCCCTTACGAGTCTGCTGGCCCCCGTCTCCACGCTGCATTGGGGTTTGGAGAGGAGGAAGCAGGTGCTTACCGTGTGCCCTACCATACTGTAGTCAGTAGCTTCTGGTCGCTCACTGGGACAGGAGCCTGGTCATCTCTGCACTCCCCACAGTACCTGGCATAACGCTCTTTGAACGAAGAACCCTGGCCCCGTGATAAGAACGTCTAAGCCTGGAACTCCACCTTTGCCGCTCGTCTCCTCCATGGCCAGCTGTCAATCTGGGGTGATATTGAAAACATGTAACTGGTACAGCACAGGCCCCGTCAATCTGAACAGACGCCAGGTGGACAGACGAACGTCTGCTCCCTTGGGCCTTCCTCACCTGTGAAACAGACATAGTTCCTACCTGCCTCACAAGGATGTTGTGACAGTCAAATGAGATCATAAGTGTACAAGTATTTTGTAAATCAAAGTGTTATGCAAATGTAAGTCCGGGTTGCTGAGTGGCATTTCCAGGGCTTGTGTGGGGGTTGCTGGCCTGTCCTCAGCATCCCCTTCCATCCTGCTCAGAGCAGGCTCCCAGGAGCTGACCAAGGTGATGCTGATCAGTCAAACAGGACACAATAAATAGGAAAACTCTTGGAAACAAACTGTTAGGTCTCACAGCAAGTCAGAATACAGTATTAGCTTCTTTAAGCATCGCCCCTGACCTGTACAGTCCTGAAAATGTCCATTTTTCAGTTGATAGGTTTTGGAAGATCTCATCAAAACCAAAAGCCTAGGGAAGGTTTTTTTGAACGTTAAGCTTTTCTCACTTTAGAGCACTTTGTTCTATTGCACCATGACCTTAAAATTTAGGATTCCTGAAGGCGTCCGGGAATCTTTGATTGCCATTGTGTGCCAAGGGGCTGCGCTGTCTGTATCTGTAAATGGAGTTCAATGCCAGCAACATTAACACAGATTGAAAGGGCAGTCTAAATCTCAGTCCCTGCTTTGTCCTTACACCTTCTTGACTCTTCTTCTTTTTTTTTTTTTTTTTTTTTTATTGTATTTTTCTGAAGCTGGAAACCGGGAGAGACAGACAGACTCCCGCATGCGCCCAACCGGGATCCACCCGGCACGCCCACCAGGGGCGATGCTCTGCCCACCAGGAGGCGATGCTCTGCCCCTCCAGGGCATCGCTCTGCCGCGACCAGAGGCACTCTAGTGCCTGGGGCAGAGGCCAAGGAGCCATCCCCAGCGCCTGGGCCATCTTTGCTCCAATGGAGCCTTGGCTGCGGGAGGGGAAGAGAGAGACAGAGAGGAAGGACCGGGGTGGGGGGGTGGAGAAGCAAATGGGCACTTCTCCTATGTGCCCTGGACGGGAATCGAACCTGGGTCCCCCGCACGCCAGGCCGACGCTCTACCGCTGAGCCAACCAGCCAGGGCCTTGACTCTTCTTTTAATTCTTTCTTCTTCAAAACTGTGTTGATTTCTTTCTTGCCCAGCAACTCCCTGTATCCCCTCACCTCTCTGGATCCTGGGAATACAAATCCTTAGCTGTTTCTTTCTTCCAAAGACATTTAACTCTTTCCTCGTAGTGAGTGTGCAGTGACTGTTGTGTACTTATCGATGGTGGCTAGTCAATGTCTGTTCTTCTATACCATGATTTGAGTGAAGGAAATGGCCCAAGTGTAACATGTACAGCAGGGAATTAGAGATTGCAGGGAGCCAATAGAAAATAGACACAGCCTTTTCCTCATCCTTGGAGGATCTCTATTTACAAAGCAGTGTAACTCCTGTAAAATGCCTGACCAGGCGGTGGCTCAGTGGATAGAGCGTCAGACTGGGACTCAGAGGACCCAGGTTCAAAAGCACGAGGTTGCCGGCTTGAGTGAGGGGTTGCTGGCTTGAGCATGGGATCATAGACATGACCCCATGGTTGCTGGCTTGAGCCCAAAAGTTGCTGGCTTGAAGCCCAAGGTTGCTGGCTTAAACCCAAGGTCACTGGCTTGAGCAAGGGGTCACTCACTCTGCTGTAGCCCTTCGGTCAAGGCACATGTGAGAAACCAATCAGTGAACAACTAAGGAGATACAATGAAGAACTAATGCTTCTCATCTCTCTTTTTTCCTGTCTATCTGTCCCTATCTGTCCCTCTTTCTGTCTTTCTGTCTCTGTCACAAAAATAAAAAATAAACATAAAAACTAAAAGGCAATGTAGGACTATCATAGACTTAAAGCTCTAGAACTGGAATATGTAATGGCAAGGTAACCAGGACAATAATTTGCAGCCCACCACTTCCTAGCTGTGGGACCACTGATGAGTTACTTTACCTCTCTGAAGTCTGTTTCTTCAGATGGAAACAGAAAGCTCTACCAGGCAGAGCTGTGCTAAAAATGAGAATGTCTGTAACGTTGCCTTGCCTGTGTCTGGCCCACGGGATGCTCAGTACAGGGTGGTGGTTATTGTTGGCCCCAGAAACCTTCAGATGCTGAAGCAAAGAGTGTGCCTTTCCCCTTATGACTCTCAGCACGAGCAGCAGTGGGATGCGGTGGAAAGGGCCGGGCTTCAGTCAGAAGACCAGAACTCAAGTCCCAGCACTCACCAGATGTGTGACTTAGGCAGGTCACATCACCTCACTCCCCATTTCCTCACTTATAAAATAGTAATACCCACCCCGCAGAGTTGTCATGAGGCTCAAGTGAGCTAACCTGCAAGGAGAAGGGTAGTCAGCAAGGGAGCGCTAATAAATGTGTGTTATCAGTGCTTTAAGAACAAGGGAGGATTTCATGTGCCTACGTGACAACTGTCAGGCAGCCTAGATATTTGGGACCCACAAGTCAACCAGAAATCACAGTGGTTTAGATTCAGTTCAAGACCTTGTTCTCCTTGAAAGATATAAAAGCGCTTTCTTATCTTGATTGATCTCCTGTCTGCTGCTGGGGGTGGGGGTGAGAGGGCAGGATCTGGTCAAGCTCTCATTCTGCTGAGAGCACACTGAGGTTCCGACCTGGCCAGTCTGCCCCAGGGCTGCGCCGTCTGTGTTCAGGTCTCAGGTCTGCTACTTAATAGCTACACTCGAGAGTTAACTTACCCTTTTTTTGCTTCAATTTCTTCATCATAAGATGACAGTCAGACCACCCACCTCAGAGTTAACACAAGCAAAAGCTGTCTGGAGTCCAGCAAGCGCTCCAGGTACGTTAACAACAAGAGAGGAACAGAGAGAGACAGGGAAGGAGGGAAGATCAGGCTGACCTTTGAATATAATCCATTTCTTCAGTCAGATGCTACATTTCCTCCAACAGTACCTGCTATTTCTCCTGTCTCCTGCCTCGCCCAGCTGGTATCAATGTTGTGAGTCTCAGTGTCGCATTTGGGCTTTTTCTGTAAGAAGGTGACACTGCACCAATTCATGAGTTGGAGTGTTTTCAAACATTTGACTCTTGACTCCTGTGTAGGGGGCAGTTTCTTTGGATAGTAAGAGATTCCTCACCTACCCATGTAATTCTCTTTGTCACAGTCGTTCCCTGGGTCTTCCTGCTGATTTCTCTCTGGCGCCTCCGTGAGCCCTAAGCAGTCCTTCCGTCTTTGAGGTCTGAGGAGGTGCACTTAACACCCAGGATTGGAAGGAAGTTTGGGCGGCCCCTAACTAACTCTGCCATGGGGCAGGACCTCGCTTGAGGGGAAGCCAAGTCCGATGGCATTGGCACAGGCAGTTTGACAGCCCACGGTGGACAGCCACTCTGTGAGTTGTGGTTATAGTCAGTGTTTCAGGACACATCGTGGTCCCAGCTGGAATAGCTGGAGACCAGCAGGAGCAAAGAGGAGAGCAAACTAGTGTCCCAAACCCAGCAAGAGAGAAAAGGATAGTTCACTGTTGCACTGTGTCATCATTTATGAAGCATTTTATATATTTAATCAAACATGATCTAATCCTAACTGCAATAAAAGGAAGGGAAAGGAGACTTTCAGAATAACTTCTGACCACAAAGGCCTTTGCTCAGTTACTTTGGCTATGCTTGGTGACGGGCTGATGTTTTTGGTGCAGGACTGTGCCCTGCAGAAACTTGTAAGACACAGACCGTTTTTTTTTTGTTGTTGTTTTTTGTTTGTTTTTTTTCTGAAGCTGGAAACGGGGAGAGACAGTCAGACAGACTCCCGCATGCGCCCGACCGGGATCCATCTGGCACACCCACCAGGGGACGATGCTCTGCCCATCTGGGGCATCGCTTTGTTGTGACCAGAGCCACTCTAGCGCCTGGGCCGGAGGCCAAGGAGCCATCCCCAGCGCCTGGGCCATCTTTGCTCCAATGGAGCCTCGGCTGCGGGAGGGGAAGAGAGAGACAGATAGGAAGGAGAGGGGGAGGGGTGGAGAAGCAGATGGGCGCCTCTCCTGTGTGCCCTGGCTGGGAATCGAACCCGGGACTTCTGCACGCCAGGCCGATGCTCTACCACTGAGCCAACCGGCCAGGGCCACAGACCGTTTTTATGGTGAAAGCCCACTGTGTGGTGAGGCTGTACTCGGTGTATTGCTATTTCATGTCAATATACACCACTGCTTCAGTCCTGTTCTGCGTGGAATGAAGTTATCTAGGCACATAGGTCTGTCAGGATGAAGTTAAGAACAACTTTCTGAAGGAGGCTAAGTTTGAGGCTAACCAGTCTCAGCGAGGCCTTGGGTTATTTCACTGGGTGAGTCTTTGGGAAGTTCCCTGAGGTGCTTCTGCCGGTTTAGCTTGTCAACAAGTACGTACACAGGGCCCCGAATAGAGCAGACAAGAATGAAGCGATCGGAATGTGCTCCGGTGAGCAGGAAAGAGCGCCGCCCCAGATTCTTTTCCCTGTTTGTTTGCATTTTTTTTTTTCTTCACGGGTCCACTGCCCCTTTACCAGCCCCTCTCCCAACCACCTGTTAGCAGCTGTGTCCTCTGGGCCCTGCTGCCCTGGTTGCCCCGCCAGGCATATTCCTGTGGTGCTGTGGCAGGGCCACGTAGGCTGTATCACCCAAGAATCCAGTCCCAGCATAACTACATCCCAGGCAGAGAAGGTGATTGTCCCCAGGGAGTCTGTGGGCCCCAGAGAAGCAGCCACCCCAGAGGTTCAACAGGTGCTATCTTCAAATCGTGGCTCTGAGAGTCTGAGGTCACAGCATGGTCCCAGAGTTAGATTGCTGAGTCTGCCCGGGACCTGTCTGTCCTCCTGCCTCCTCTTGTCCATCAGTGCCAGCAGCCCAAAAACCATATCCAGTTTGCAGAACTAAAGAGGACAGCGGCCCCCGCGACTCTGCAGACTCTTGATTCTTCCGACGTGACAGGTCTGGTTGAGGTGGCAGGCCCCATGGAAGGCCGGCCAGCTTGCTCGGCAGAGGCAAAACAGCTAAAAGCTCTTTTTCACTTTAGGCAATTCGTGCGCTTGGTTAGACATTTATAGATTGCAGTCACTCATCCAAAAAATCTAGGTCAACTTTTACACAGAGCCTCACGCTTCTGAAGAAACACCATGCCTGGGAGGACGGTTCCTGTTGCCATCTGGTGAGGCCGAGAGAGTGGATGTCTGCTGGGGGGGCACCACAGCGGCTTGCGAGTTCTCGGGGGGCTTGGTGTTTTCACCCACACGACCCCTGGCTCACAGGCTGTCTGGTTTCAAGTTGTCCCAGCTAAATGGTGCCAGTAATAGCTGCCTTGTGTTGATGTCATGAAAAGGGGTGGCTTTAAGGGTTTGGATCTCCAGAGAGATTTTTAGAGGATATATCCTATATCTGCAGTGAAAAGGGTAAAGAGGTTGGTCTGTGTGGGTGTAGGGCTTCTTCACTCACCAGCCCTGAGACCATGGCTAAGGCACAGGACCTCAGTTTCCTCATCGTTAAAACGGAGCCCACAGTCCCTGCTGCCATCCAGAGGTGTGCAACTCATGTTCCACACAGGTGATTCTGTTTGTTGAACTTCAGTGCTACAAATACATGATAGATTGCTATCCGTGTTCTCATCTTGGGAGAAGAGGGCTTCTCCAGGGCTAGCTGGCTTCAGGGACAGTCCGTGTGCAGATGCACATTTTGTGTGCGTGTCTGTACATGCATGTGTGAATCTAGATTCTAGACGCTGAGCTACTGAAACGCCTGCCCCTCCTCCCCCGCCCCACTCTTCGGACCCAGCTGTCGGTGACTCAGAATCACCAGGACAAAGGGAGGAGGCACCGGTTCTTTTCCTTCACCAAGTGTCTCCCCAGTTGGCCTCTGGGACAGGAGTCGAGGGAGGCCTGGTTAGACAATGCCCCGGGATGCAGGGGTTGCTTAGGCAGGTTCTCTCTTCTCTGAGTCCGTGGCCTTGGTCATCACCGCCCCCCCAGCCACACACACACACCCCAGGGTTCAGTTGGAAGCAGAGAAAAGAGGTAAACCTGACTAGCCCCTCTCCACTTTTTAAAGACTCTGCTCAAAGGCCTGTTGAAGAAGTTTGAAGTTGCAGGTCATGGTTAAATTGAGGCTTGTGTGTTGTCCACGTCATGGTGTCCCCATGAGGTGGACAATATACAAGTAAATTGCAAATAAATAATTAAAAGCTAATTATACCCAATACGCTCAGAGCTCCTGGACACTGTACTGATGAATAGAAAAAGTTCTCGCTAGACATGCATGTCCTCACTCCCATGGCAGACCACACGCCGTCAGCCTGGGTGTGACAGACCAGGTTATCCCAGGGAGAACAAGAGCAAGGCTGGATTTATGTGGAACTGGGAGCTTCCCTTCTCCCAAATCTCGTTTACATTAGAATATTTGTCCTTGGGTTAGAGCACTCAGGGCTCCATGAAATCGCTGTTGTGATGCAGATATTCTGAAAGGTGCACCCTCCCCCGCCCGCTCTCCTGCCCTCCAAGTCTTCTCTCCACCAGAGGACTTGTGGATTCGAATGAAGTCTTCAGTCACCAGGCAAGACCCAGAGGCCACGCGGTTAGGAGTGAGGTGAAGAGGACAGTGGGTTCAGGGGCATCTACAGCAAGGACACCGGGCAGGAAGGAGCACACAGGAAGCTGCGCGAGCACCAGGGCCCCCTGCCGAGAGCCGCAGCCTTGCATCTGGGGGGGGGGGGGGCTGGCTGCAGGCATGTCTCCCCAGCTCCATGGTCCGGTGACTTCACGTGGGTGGCTTGGAATTGGACGTGGTGGGAGTACTGATGCCACAGAAATCTGTGAACACTCCAGTCAGGGCCCCCTCCACCCCACCCCCTGAGAGAGCTGCTCTTGACACTCTGACCGGCACACCACCGGCAGGACCAGAACCAGTCTGGTTCTCACACTTGCCCTGTGAAGTGAGACTCCCTCCTTAGCAAGACAGTTGCTTTTTCCTGATTGTTCCCTTCCCCTGTCTTGAGGGGTGGGGACAAAACCAAGATCCGGAGGGTCTCCAACTCATGCCCTAAGCGCTCGGGTAGTGCGAGCTGGGAGAGTTCTGAGCACATGTCTCCACGTTCTTTCTTCACAGGCACTTCCCGCCTTGTTTGTAACTGTCAGCGCTGAAAACAGACGACAAACTCGTGACCTTATTTCAGCTTGCCAATTTTTGTGCGCTCTCTAAACAGGATTTAATGAATGTTAGAGTCTTGCTGTCAAGTAGGTTTTGTTTCTTTGGTACATTTATTACATTGCTGTGCATTGAGGGTTCTGTGTCTGTCTGTCTGTCTGTCTGTCAGGTTCTTCCTGGAGCCAGTCTCTTCTCACTTGTAGAGATATTGACCTCCGCTGGTGGCTTCAGCCCTGCCCGAGGCTGTAGATCCAACTGCCCATGTGGGTTTCTCATGCTAGCTTTCCTAGGACCGTTTTCTGGTCCCCGGTTTTGATACGCTTGTTATTTTGTGTTTTGGCCCCTATGCTGACCTCCTGCCTACCCTCAGTATACCAATCTGACACTCTGCCTTTGGTACACTCAAGATCCTATCACACATCAAGAGATTTCCATGGAAACCTCAACAAAGAAGAAGAAAAGACTCTGTTCTAGAGCTCCTCAGGGTGGGCCATGCCTCGTGTCCATTTTGTGGCAAGCCGTGTCCACCAGTCCCCGAACAAGCCTCCCCTGTCAGAGAGCGGCCCCGCCTCTGGCAGCACCACGCGGGGCCTGGCCTGCAGCCCTCTGCACATTCACTGCCACAGGATGCTAATCGCAGGTGGAAGTTCATCGCTCTCTGAGGCCGACAGCTTATTTCAGACTAAACCACAGACAGGGGAAAAAACAGGGTGCAGGCTGATGTAGAGGAAGAGGGCTGAACCATCAGGTTTCTCGAATCTTGAAGTTCTGGGTCACCTCACCACGGTATCAAGAAACGCTTCTGACTACCACACTGGATAGGAACGCCCCTCCTCTGAACTTGACCACTGTTTAGCGTGGCCTCCATGGCTTCGCTCTTCACAGTTACGGTGGTATCTGGTGTCTTGAGTGTACATCTTATTCCCCAGCTAGACTGTGAGCTCCTTCGTGACAAGTTCGGGGACCTAGAGACAGCACCTTGCACAGAGTAGATGGTTAATATTGGTTAATTGTGTCCAAAACTGTTTTTAATTGTAGAATGGAAAGTTGCTCTACAGAATAGTTAGGGAGCTATATCCTCTCATCGGAAGGATACAAGTAGAGGCAAATAACGCCTCAAATGGAATGTCGAAGTAAAAGATGTCTAACATCTTTCCCACCCCAAGATTCCGTGATTCCATGAAGTGTAGCTGTTGCCGCCACTGAGTCTAATCATGGAAGATGGGTTGTTGGTTTATAGACAGAAGATGCTAGAAGCCACGGGACTCTCCTGTTTGCTCTGTGGAGCAAATGGCCCACAGGTTGGGTGGGCCTTTAAGTAGTATAGTTTGCTAGCAGCACATGAGTCTTCAAGTCAAGTGATGGAGGATACGAGAGTGAGATTTTGTACCCACTGAGGTTTCAGCCTTTTAAGGAAGTCTTCCCTGAAGTATAAGGAGAAGCAGACGGTAATGAGAAAATCTGCACATTTTACTTATTAGAATTTTTAGTATGACACCCTGCATTTTTAAAAAGCTTCAAGATGCAAACAAAATAAAATAATTCATTTAAATATTTCAATCAGCTTACAGCAATTACATCAAAATATCAAAATAAAACCTAGCAGCCTGGAAGGTAGATGCCCTTTGACTTTTGAAAGGGGGCTCTTCCTCCCACAAAGGAAGAAGCACTTGCTCTGTGAGATGAGGTCCGGAAGGGAATGCATCCTGGATGAGGCCGTGTCGGCTTGAGGGTCCGGTCAGGGAGAGGTGGTGGTGGGAAGGAGGGCAAGTGAATGTGCCGAGACATTCTCCTGGGAAGGGAGGTCCAGCACAGGTGCAGAGGTGCTTCTCTGTCACCCCGTCTCTCGTCCTTTGCTGAGTGACCCTCCTGGCCTGGCTGACTGCCAGCCCACACCGCACAGAGAGCAGGTGAGGATTAACAAGCCACATTGAGGGGCATCACGGAACTCTATGAAAGAGGGGTGCAAGGTAAAATGGAGTGTGAATATGGTTGTGAATCTTAGACACAGCACCCTTCTTACCTTAAAGATAACTTTAATGATCAGTATCAATTAACCAAGGCTCACAAGAAAGTTTGAGAAATCACTAGCGCTCCAATGTGCTTTGGTTCCAATCCAATATCCAGCGGCATCTCTCAGATTTATAGCCCTAAGGACTGGAAGAGATGTTGTAGCTCATCCACTTTGGCCTCCCATTTGACACTTGAATGCCGTGTCCTGAGAAATAGCGGCTGCATGATGCTGAGACTGGGGTAGAGGGCCTTGGGGCTCGGCAGACCTGGAGCCGGATCCCAGCTGCACCCACTGTCTCTGACCTAGAACAGGGAACCGGCCTCGCCATGTTTTCACTTCCTCAGCTGCCAGTCGTGGACAAGACCGACATTGCAGAGTTGTTGTGAGAATTATAAATGGCATTAGAAGATGCTAGCCAGACACCAAGAAGAGTTGAGTCACAAGTCTTAGATTCTGTCCCTACTGGAAAAGCCTGCAACTGTGTCCGTAGCTCCTTTGAACACTCTAATGCAGGCCCTACAAATACATTTCAGTTTCTCCTGCTTTTTACCATGGCATATGGGAACAGGAACAGCACTACCTCTGAGGGAAGCTGCATTATAAAAACTATCTTGTGAGATGCTGAATTGAAAAGTTACCTTCCTGTAATTATAGTAGTCTTGATTGCATAAATAGAGGTGTAGAGAGGAATAATGGTATAAAATACGAAATAAGGTGGGAAATATCGAAGAGGGCCAGAACACGTGGAGCTCCACTGGTCATCATAAGGAGTTCGAGTTTTATTACCAGTATAATGGAATTCATGAAAGTAGGTAAGCACGTGACCTGACTTACGGGTTCAGGAGCTCACTCCTGACTTCTGTGTGGAGAATGGATGGCAGGTGGACAGGAGTAGAAGCAGGAAGGTCGTTTAGGTATTGCACTGTGATCATAGCTACAACTAATGTGATAGCAAGGAAAGAGAGAAACGGACAGGTCTGAGATGTATTTTGAAAGTAGAATTAAGATTTGCTGATAGGCTGGGTGTGAGGGAAAGTGAGCAATGAAGGAGGACTCCTGGGGTTTTGTTTGGGTAACGGAGAGGGTGGTGGGTGGTGCTGTTTGCTGAGATGAAAAAGAATGGGGGAGGAATGAATTGTGGGAGGGGGAGGTCAGGAGTTTTGTTTGGAAGAGTTAAATTTGAAACTAGACATCTGAGTGGTTTTGCCAAATACGTTGGACAGACTGATCTGGTTCTCAGGGCTGAAGGTGTATCAGTTGGGTGGTCATCAGCAGATAGATGGTGCTTTAGCCAAAGGACTAGATAGATGAGTTTACTTAAGAAAAAAGAAAGTAATTTTTTTTTTAATTTAAAACTTAAGAAGTTTTCTATTTTGAAATTTGTTAGAAAAAAAGAAGTGGGAGGAATAAGCCGCAGAGCACAGTGACATTTAAAAGCTCAGCAGAGGAACAAGAGACAGCAGAAGAGGCTCAGGAGGGGCTGAGAAAGCGTGATGCTGGGGAAGCCAAGAGAAGCGAGCGTTCCAGCAAAGGGAGCCGTGGCGGCGCCGGGCGGGCTGACTGCAGCTTGAGTCATCAAGTGAGATGAGGACAGAGGCGCAGACTGTTGGACTTGGCAGTGTGGGTCTGGTGGGTGACCTTGAAGATACAGTATGTCGCGGGGTGGGGGAGTTAGACGTCCAAGCGAAGGGGTCGGGAAGGAATGGGGCTGGAGAACTTGAGAATGAGGTTTTGCTGAAAAGGAGAACAGAGAAGCGTAAAGGCAGCTGGAGAGGATGAGAACTTGAAGGTTTTGTTTCATTTTGTTGTAAGTAGGAGATTCTAATGCATATTTAAATGCTAGTGGAGGTAAAGTAGGAAGGAGGGAGGGAGAGATGAAAGGAGACAGAGGGAGAAGGAGGGAAGGGGAGAGAGGTTGAGAGAGAGGGAGAGAGGGAGAAGTTGGTAATGCAGGGAAGAAAGTGGACACAGACAGGATCAAAGTCCCGGAAGAGGAGGAGCCCAGAGCACAGTGGAAGCCTTGGCCTTCTGTGGAAACAGGAGGCAGGCAGTGACAGCATGGGGGGAAATTGGTGGACTTGGCAAAGGGAAGGGGAGTTACCTTGTCATTCCATTTTCTCAGTGAACTATGACTTTAGGTCATCTTTTGAAAATGAGCCAGGACTTCTGAATCCGGAGCCCAAGTGCACTATGTCCATTACTTACTATTTGGTACACTTGCAAAGAATGAAAATGACAACCCCTTGTGTATAATATATCTTAAAGAGCTATCAGTAAAGCAGTTCATGCTTGTTCTTTCATTCGATGCTTTACCCTGAATTATTCAAGTTCCCAGCAGGGAATAGAATCCACATAATTTGTTTAAATGAAGACACTTAAATGAAGGGACTATTTACAGAGGTGCGAGTAGACTTAAGAGATGCTGCACCTCGTGGCCCTGGCCGGTTGGCTCAGTGGTAGAGCGTCAGCCTGGCGTGCAGAATTCCCAGGTTTGATTCCCAGCCAGGGCACACAGGAGAGGCGCCCATCTGCTTCTCCACCCCTCCCCCTCTCCTTCCTGTCTCTCTCTTCCCCTCCAGCAGCGGAGGCTCCATTGGAGCAAAGATGGCCCGGGTGCTGGGGATGGCTCCTTGGCCTCTGCCCCAGGTGCTAGAATGGCTCTGGTCGCAACAGAGCGACGCCCCAGAGGAGAGCATGGCCCCCTGGTGGGCAGAGCGTCGCCCCCTGGTGGGCGTGCCGGGTGGATCCCGGTCCGGCACATGCGAGAGTCTGTCTGACTGTCTCTCCCTGTTTCCAGCTTCAGAAAAATACCAAAAAAAAAAAAAAAAAAAGAAAGAAAGAGAGATACTGCACCTCGACACTGTCAACAACCAGAAGTCCCTGCCACCCTTAGGGCCAGAGGGCCGAGGGAGGTTAGTGTTAGAAGCCAGGGAAAGCTGGAGTCACAAAGGAGGGGCCACCCAGTGTGACGGTCCACAGAACAGACCCGCAGCTCTATCAGGGAAGTGGTGCCAAGCAGAGAAGGAATGAGAAAGGCAGTCCTGACTCCTCTCTTCTCCGAGCATCACTCTCTGCTGCTTCCTGACAGCTGGAGGCCGCTGGAGGCCTGCGGGCACTGGTGATGCGATTCATGGGGAAGGACAGAGAATAGGTCTGGCGCGAGTGACCTGACCTGCACAGCCCCTAACACTTCATGCCATGACTGTTGAAAAGATTTGAAAATCCCTCTCAGGGCAATCTTTATACCCAGTGCCAGTGCATAGAATGCCTCCTATTATTTGGCGCCAGCTGGGATTTGGAAAACCTAGCTAACTGTGCTCTTGGATACAGATCATCATAGATACACCTGTAGCCTGCCCATAATCTCCCAGGGTAGTGTTTGCCCATAGTCCTCTCCATTTTCATCCAGAGGCATACTGCCCAGAATACTAAGAGAAGCTTATGTTTTCAGGGCCCCTCCAAGGCCATGGAAGAGCCCTAGAAATGTATTCAGATGGTCATATGTTTTTGCAAAAATCGCAAAAGTAAGGTATGTTAACTGTAATCTATTAAGACTAGAACTTTTTTCACTCTGACGCTAGAAAGGACGCCCCCTCCGCTATATGCTCTTTGGGCCCCATGATACCTGCTCTGCCTCTGCTGTCCACAGAGACACAGGTGCACTGCTGCACGTCTTACCCCTTTCCTGGGATGCTGCCACCTCCTGTGGGTGGTCAGTGGGCATCCAGATGGACATTTGGGGAAGGGGAGAGCACAGCAGGAGGGGAAGGAAAGCGAAGGAGGACGCACGGTGCTGGAGGCAGTGGAGGGAAAGCAGGGCCCGGAGGACCCGCCGTGGGCAGTCCCCATCCAGCGATGGCGCACGGTGCTGGAGGCAGTGGAGGGAAAGCAGGGCCCGGAGGACCCGCCGTGGGCAGTCCCCATCCAGCGACGGAGGGGGTCCGGCCCACCAGGGGACTGGTGTCTCTCGGGGAGCCTGCTCAGGTGCTGCTCTTTATGTTTCAGATGCAGATGGAAACCTGTGTCGAAGTAACCAGCTGTTGCAAGTCATGCTGACCATGCACCGAATTATCGTTTCCTCTTCCGAGCTACTCCGAAGAGTCATCGCCCTATATCCTTCCGCACAGACCGGCAGTCCCAGAATGGGAGCCTGTCTTGAAATTGAAGCATACTTTTATTTTGGAATAATTCTGAGTGGTAAAATGGGTTCATATGTTGTCATATGTCCTCTCATGGGTATGATGTGTGCGTGTGTACACACGTACGGACGTGTGTCTCTTCTGTCAGGTGGGCCAGTGTTACTGATGCTGATTGCTCTGGGAAGTAGTCAGAGATATCAACATGCAAACATTCTTCTCCATTATCTCTGGGTGGTAAAAATACTTTTTCCTGTAGATTCATCCCAATTCATATTCATCCTGAGCAAACTGACAAGAGTGCAAGCATGACCCCAATGATTTCGTGCCTTCTGGCTCTCCTGTCCAATTCCGGAACCTTCCCCAGGTTCTGGCGAGGGCCTCCTGGTCCCACAGCTAGTGCCTCTGCTTCAGGCAGCAGACCCTGCTGGAGTTTAACCTTCTAACGGGTGGGAACTGAAAGGGGAGGAGCAGGTGCCAGGCGCCTTCGCCCTCACTGCTGACACTAAGCTGTGGCCCCCCAGGAGAAACCGTATGTGGGGTGAGACTGTTTAGCGCCCAAAGCCCAGATCCCTGGCACCAAGTCCTGACTTGCGGCTCTTCTATCTTTACTGCTCTCCTGACCTGCCTTTTATCTCAGGGCACACACACAAATAAAGGCCACAGGACTGAACCTCTTCTCTAAACCTACACACGGATCTTTCCCTCTCATCTCACAGGTGTGCCCAGTGGCACCCAAGGGCATAGCGTTGGGCGGGGTCCAAGTCATCAGAAGTGCAGGTAATAAGTGGGTGTCTTGTCTGCAGAGAATGTTAAAACCATAATAAAACGGACTGCTTTTTATTAACTCCATGTACCAGCAATTCTAAACAATGTCAGGGATTAAATACTTCTCACTGGGAAAACTGTCTGCTGGACTAAGGACTGACTGTAGCTGGGCTGTGCGCCCTCACGGAGAACGAGCCTTCTCCCCTGCCCGTCTTTCTGCCCCTGCTCACAGCCCCCTGCCCTGTCCGCTGTCCCCCCTCTCCTGTACCCCTAAACTCTGCCTCTTCAGTGGCACCTGCCCCTCAGCCTGAAACACTTTTAAATCTCCCAACCCAAAAATAAACTCAGCCCTGCCTCCCCTTCATTCCATTGTTAGGGTTAGAAATTTGATGTGCAAACTTCTTAAAATAGTCTGTACTCACTATCTCCAGTCTCTCAACTCCCACTTACTCTTAATTCAACTGCAGCCCCCACCTCCAGACTCAGACTTTCCTCTGATGTCGCCAGTAACCTCCTCATGCCCAGCCCAATGGCTTTTTTCCATCCTTGCTTACGTTGACCTCCCAGAAGCTCTGGACCGTGTTGACAAGTCCCTGTGTCTCCGAGCTCTCCGTCCAGGGCTCCCTGGTTGCACCTTCCTGGCTCGCCTTCCTCCTGGGCTGCCCTGCCCCCAGCTCCCACCTAGCGGCTTCAGGCACCTCTTAATACCGGGATGGCACTGATTTTTGTCTCCATCTTCTTCCTTCCCTGGGTGATGTCTCACCAGGATTTTCACCACCATTCTCTGCATTAACGGCTTTCCAGTCTGTATTTCTCTAACCCAAGCCATTTTTTAAAAATGTTTGGACCAGTTTGTCCTGCAGACACTTCAATCTTAGTATGTTCAAAACTGAACTCATTACCTCACTCCGCCCCTCCCAAACACTGCCCCCTGAATTCGGCTTTGACACCGGTGTTTTCGTTTTCAGTTTCAGTTAAGGTGTCACTGCCATTCGGTAGCCTAAACCAGAAGCCTCAGCACGCTGGACTGCTTCCTGCCTTCCGCCTCCCACGGAGTCCATCCCCCAATCCCAGGGTTTGGGCTTCAGAAATGACTCTTACCTGGTCCCTTCTCTCCATTCCCATGCCACTGCCATGGTTTGGGCCCCGTGAGCTCTCTCCTCCCACTCATCATCCACCTCTGAAGTTACTGCCCCAAGAAACCAGGGAACCATTGCGTCAGAGCCTCTGTGCACCGGAGGGTAATGTCAGGCTCCTCGTTGCCTGGAAACGGCCCCCTGCTCTGGCCCCAGAGTGCCTCTCCTGCTGCATCCTGCCGATCTCAGAAACCCTGTCCCCTCCACACTAACCTCACCGCCTCAGACGGTGATGACTCCTCTTACAGTTCCTGGGCCTGGACTGCCTCTTCCTCCCTCTTTGCCTAGCAGACTCTTTCAGACCCTCTGTGAAGTCTTTCCTGACTTTTTCACCCCTGCCCTCACCTTTAAAAATACATCTGGTGTTTTCAAATAGTGTTACTGACTTGAAAATCTATTAATTCCTAGCTCTCTTATCTCTGGGCTGGAGGTAATCTGTCTTTGAAAGCTCTTGGTCTATGATCTTCTGTTAGCTACCGTATTTCCCCATGTATAAGACGCATCTTAATTTTGGAGCCCAAAATTTGAAAAAAAATTTATTACGTAAAGTTATTGAACTCAAATTTTATTCATCATAAAATTCATACAACTCCTCATCACTGTCAGAACTCCCATCCATGAGCTTGTCCTCCTCTGTGTCTGATGATGAGTCACTATCTTCAACAATGAGCACAAAAACAAGCGAAAAAAGCGGGAAATGTAAGTAAAAAAACCTACAACCACTATACAAGACGCACACAGTTTTTAGACCCCAAATTTTTCGGAAAAGTGTACATTTTATACATGGGAGAATACAGTAAATCAATCTGCCTAAACTTCAGTCTGTAAGTTTTGAAATGTAATTACTCCAGTCTTTGTAGAGGACTATTTTAAGGAAACTGCAAAACTTTTTTGTCCGGTTGCTGCAGTTTGAATTGTGTTGTAATTTAGAATTTTGCAAAGGTACTGAAATTAAAAGTTACTTAAGAAAAATATTAAAACATAGTTTTAACTTATATACATACATCATATTGTAACTTAGCTATATAGTATATGTGTCATCTCCTCCACTAGACTGTGTATCCCTCACAGGCAGGGACCAAGGCTTGTTTATCTTTGTTTCTCTGAAACTTAGCTGAGTGGCCAACTCAGGAGAGGATCCACTGAAAGCTGCATTACTGTGGGTGCTAAACATTCAGATACTTTTTCTGCATCTGTCGATCTTTTGGTGAGAAGTCAGGGCTTTGCTCAAGTCTGAGGTGGGGACAGGGATTCTAGGAAAGGAATATGAAGTAAGACTTCCCATTATTGAAACCCAGGTTAAACACTGAAGGGAGAACGATGATCCTTCACGCTTCGTTTCCCTGTTCTCTGACTAGGAAGTAATGGAATTGTTAAATAAGCGCAGATGGTTTTCTGCTTTTTCATTGTTAAAACAGAGAAAGAAAGATTTTAAAACATGCTTTGCATAGTTCAGATGCCTGAGAAGTACAGTCAGAACTGCCTGCTGCTTCCCAGACACAGTGCTGGCTATGAAGAGAAGAAACAGGTGTGGAGCCTGAACTGCCAGCCACAGGGCGTTTACCCAGATCTGCGGACACAGAGCCTCTTGCTGGCCTGTGTTCTGAATGTCGGCTTCATTGCGAGTGAGAAAGCAGGTGCCCTGCCTCCCTTTGGGCTGCCTTTGCTATGCAGAGGGGCTCTAACGACCTTGGGGAGCTCTACCATCCTGACTGGCATTCTGCATGCCCACACAGGCTCAGCACTTGAATGCAGACCAGCTGGATTTACAGAGATACTGCCCCATGCACAGCACCATGCACTGCCAGGAGGGACATTTGGAAAGAAGGATAAGAAACCACCAGGAGGAAGATAAACCCCACATAAAGGGCACATGTTGATTTATATGACCATTTAGTTGTTTTTGTTGTTTGTTTTTCTTTTTAGCGAGAGAAAGACAGGAAGGGAGAGAGATAAGAAGCATCAACTCAGGCCCTGGCAGGTTGGCTCAGTGGTAGAGCGTCGGCCCAACGTGTGGAAGGCCCAGGTTCGATTCCCGACCAGGGCACACAGGAGAAGCGCCCATCTCCTTCTCCAACCCTCCCTCTCTCCTTTCTCTCTGTCTCTCTCTTCCCCTCCCACAGCCGAGGCTCCATTGAGGCAAAGTTGGCCTGGGCGCTGAGGACGGCTCCATGGCCTCTGCCTCAGGTGCTAGAATGGCTCTGGTTGTAACGGAGCAACACCCCAGATGGGCAGAGAATTGCCCCCAGGTGGATCCCGGTTGGGCACATGCGGGAGTCTGTCTCTCTGCCTCCCTGCTTCTTACTTCAGAAAAATACCAAAAAAAAAAAAAAAAAGAAAAAAAAAAAGAAGCATCAACTCATAGTTGCAGCGCTTTAGTTGTTCACTGATTGCTTTCTCATACATGCTTTGACCAGGGGACTCCAACTGTACTAGTGACCCCTTGCTCAAGCCAGTAACCCTGGGCTTAAGCCAGCACCGATGGGGTCATGTCTATTAGCCCATGTACAAGCCGGTGATCTCGGGGTTTTGAACCTGGGTCCTCAGCATCCCAAGCAACGTTCTATCCACTATCCCACCGCCTGGTCAGGCACCTATTTAGTTTTTTTTAAAGAGATTAGTTTTTGTATCTTTCTTATTAAAAAGGATTTCGACAAGTTGATCAAATAATAATAATGATAAAACAGAATCCTAGACGTATTTATCTAAAATGTGCCTTCTGCTTGAGTCTCTTTGCATTGAGGGGATGCATTTTCTTAGGGATGTGGCATAAAGACATGTAATGTCATCTCACCTCACTCCTACCTCTTAGGCCCCAAGGAGGCAGGTATCAGAACCTGCACCTTCATGAAGTTTGGCAGTTGCCTGGGCTCGTTATTTACCTTTGTTGATGTGTGTGTGGTTTGTTGTTGTTTTGGTGCCCTCAGGGACAGATTTTATAAGTAGTAAGTCCACTAAAATATAGGGTTTTAAAAGTAAGGTTATTGTATTGAAAGCACCAATTTCACAATCATAGTTTTTCTTTAGGGGTCAAAGGTTAGCCTGCAAATCTTATTTTTTCTTTTAAGTCTCGCATGTTCCACCAAACATTTTTAAGGGGCCTTGGAAAATGTTTGGTAAACTTGGATAATGCTAATTAAATACTTCCAATGGTTTTAAACAATAATTATGAATTTTACATTTTAGATTCTTTTTAAAGACTTCAGTGGCCTTCCTGAATTCAAAATAGTTTTTATAACTATTTTGGGATTAAAACTAGAGGATTAAAGTTATAAACAGTAAAGCTAACATTATCTTAGATGTTCCAAAGCAATGCATAAACTTAATAAGATTTCCATTTAAAACCACAAGTCTAAAGCACTTAATTATATATTTCAAATTGAAGTTTCAAGGATGTCATTCTAATATACTCTTAAACTTTACAGGCATATAAATTCAAAATGCACAGATGCCTTCCTCATGGAAACATCAGTCTATGATTCGTACTGCATTTTTCTTTGGTACACTTAACTCTGACTGTCCTGGGGGTTGCGATGTGTACACCCCCTGAAGGAAGCCCGCCTTTGCCCTAGCTGATTGAGAGCTCTGCTCGCATCTCCCTGGATTCGTCTCAGGGGCCCTGCTGCACTTACTTCTCTGAGACCTGGGCTGCCGTTGGTGTGGCACAATTTTTAGAAGAGAAAGAGGGCACGCAGCCCACACAACCTGTGTCACTCTACAGAAAATGGTAGGACCCACCCAGGTTCGTCACTGGATGGGATTCTGCATTTCTTTACTCTTAAGTGAACATACTTTCCATATGACTCTAGAGACATGTGACCTTGACAGAATCTTTATATTCTTAGGACAGCACCACTCTCATGGAATAATCCAAATTATATGGGTTTTTAACGTGGTCTCTGATTGTATTTTGGATTATTCGCATGGCTTTTGTCTGACTTTCTATCACAACCTATAAGGTCAGCCTACTGATAACCGATAGGCATCTATTACCATTTTCATATTACTGTCATGACACTATAGCTGAGTATCCCTTCCCCCTCTTCTCTAATCAGTGCACAAATTGTTTATCAGTTACTGAAACATTGTAAGAGACTAGAAGGGGCCACTGGCTGTAACTTGTCTCAGTTGGACTCCTGGTCTCCTGCGCATGGGGAGGTCATTTGCCCCTTTGTCATTTCTTAGAAGTCACCTGTGCTGGGACTTTTCATGCTGTTGGCTTCCTTGCTCTACTTCTGCAGAGGATCTGCTGTGGCCTTCCGTAGCCATTTCAGCATGAGCTAGCTAGAAGGTCACTAAGGCCCCCTTCCAGGTGACAATGAACAGACAGCCACACATACACGTCAGGGTGGCTTTTATCTCTGGCTGGACAGACAAGAAAACATGGAGGGGGCTGGTTTTAGCAGATACTCCCACAGAGGAGAAGCTGTGTGGCTCCTGGAACAGAGGCTCCCATTTCCCTTAACCGCAGTCCACATATAAGGATGCCTTGGCCAAGAACTCACCGGGGCTCTGCCTGAAGATCTGCTATTTTGTAAGGTAACATTTCTGCGTGTGCAGTGGGGGCTTCGTGGAGTGGGGTGGAGAAACACTGAAGCAATGTGGCTCTAGTTCTTTCCTCGTCCTCCCTCTCCTCCCTTCCTGGCAGCTCTGGGAGACGGGAAAGAGCAGGTGTCATAGTGGGAATAGAGCACAGTCGTTTTTCTCTGGTGTGCCTAACTTAGTATTTCATACTGATGTTTTGCTCAGTCTCACAGAATTTGGGTACCAAATGATACGGGGAGAGGTGGTCTTGTTTATTTTTAGTCCTAATTATAAAATGTAGCTCATATTTATGCATCTTGAAAATACAGAAAAAAACTACAACTACAGTAATAATCATTCATCTCCAACAACCATTTGGTATATTTTCTTTGTTTTCTTTCCAAGTAGAGATTATCAAAACACATATAAAATTTTATATCCTATCGTTTTTACTTAACTTAAATATCATTGAAAACTTCTCCAGCCATTAAAAACATCTTGTAGGCACTCATTCTCGCCAGTGAGCTGCCTGCTCAGGCCTCTGGAGTGTTTTCCTGCACGGCCAATAAACTCCTGCTTTACTTGCTACAGAAAAATATTTTATAAAAATTTATTTCTAATGGCCATATGATAATCTAAGATATAATGAAGTAGGATTGCAGGCCCACCGCCCGTCTCAGGAGCCCGGGTTTGTTGTAGAGAGCCCTGAGGACCTGCCGTTTCCTCCCTTCGCCACTCCCCAGCCCAGCCCCTTGTATTCTGTGTATACTTTGTATTCCCAGGAATAGAGAGGGCAAGGCAGCCCCTGTCTTGTCCTCAGTCCTCCTGTGGGGAGAACCCGCCAAAGTGGGAGTCCTCGCCTTCAGTTTTGGATTGCTCTGTAACCCCTACCTTGCAGGTATTGGATAACAGAATTCTGGACCATGTTTAAAATGGACGCCAGCTTGACAAACACCATGGAAGAGTTTCAGGAACTGGTGAAAGCTAAGGGTGAGGAGCTCCACTGCCGCCTGATCGACACAGCTCAGATGTGAGTGTCAAGGTTTGGAGTCTGCAAACCATCTCAGCCCTGGAATGCAGCCCAGGCCGCTCGGCTCAGCCCCGACTCCTGGCCCGGGCTGCTGCTGTGCCCCCCTGGGAGAAGCCCCTCAGATAGGCAGGGTCACATCACCTCATCAAAGTGAAAAGCTTGACAGTTAACAAGCAGAGAAGCCCCCCGGTGATAAAGCTGTGGGTGAATAATATTCACAAGCAGGAAAAATGTAAGACCCAGTCAGAAAGAAATCAGGTAGCAAGATATTGACTAAAATATATCCAGATCACGAGAAACTGAAAGAGCAGTGACTAAACTCGGGCAGCTCGTGCCTGGGGGCCCCACCAAGTTAGAAAATGGGGGACTGCTGAAAAGTGTTGAACAGAGGGCTTATAACACATGTGAAGTCTATGAAAGACACTTAGACGTTAGGAGCTGGAAGAGATCTCAGGAATCTCACATTATTCTTGGATTTCTTATTTAGAAGGCTGGCTGGCTCTGGGAAATGAGAGCCCTCCCTAGTTTGGGAGTGGAAGGTATGCACACTATATGCTGAGATGTTCACAGGGTGTCCACTTTATTTTGGAATAGTGCAGCTCCCTAAGGTATGGCATTCTAGAACGGACACAAATTCTAGAGATTGTTTCATCCGGCCTCCTGGGAGACTTCAGCAAGGTTCAGCAAGGTTTTGTGACTCGCGGGCACACAGCTAGCTATGTGGATGACCATATGGGGCGTGCTGTGTCAGAGCCATGGCGAAATGATTTAAAATCATATGCCATAGTCCTAAATAAATCAGTTTAACAGTGTAGATGTTCTGCACCACTCTGCTTAGAATAATACAACTCGAAAGATAAAAGAGATTTTTGAGTAACAGTTTCCTCGTCTTAAAGATGCAGAACCTGTGCTCCAGGGCAGTTCTCAAACCCAGATCTCCTTGTCTCAGTGGACACCCTAGGTGACAGTCCTCTGCCAGTATTTTAGGAAGTAGTGGGATATTTCCTGACCAAATAGATTTGGGACATAGTGAGTTAAACTTGCAAAATTAGCAGTGCATCTCAGAGTCTGTAATGTGCTCATTGGCCAAGGGGGCTACAGAATTTGCAGCATTTCCCAAATCCATTGGACCACATAGCCCTTCTGTCAAGAGACAAGGGTCTCACGAAGAGCAGTTTGGGAAACAGATCTGCAACCCACTACCTCTCGGAGCAGCTGCTTCCCTTTGCTTCCTGCGTTCAGGAAATTGAGGCTAAATCAGAAACACGTGGGTCAGTTACAAGAAAATGATGATGGCAGGGGGACATTCTAGGATCAGCTAGGCTTCCTTGGAGACATCAGCTGCACCAGCTGGGACAGTGAGGAAAATGCCACAAGTCCGCTCAGGGACCACGTTTCTATACACGGTTTCCTGCAGCACGGCATCTCCTCTCCGTGGTTCTCTGTGCTCTTCTGGCATGAAAATTACTCTCCTACCTTGAGGTTTCCCACCAGCTGGAGAGTCCCTGTCACCCTTATGAATGAAGGAACACACAGTAGACACAGAGAGGGCACACATGCCGGGCCTAGATGAAGGAGCCGGGACGAAAGGCCAGGAAACTGTGGCCAATGCCTGAGTCTCTGTCCTTCCCACAGCCTTAAAGTAAATACCCTTTACCCACTCCCCATGGTGCGTTCAGAAGGTTCATAGAAAGCCAGCAAGTTTCCTAGTTGCTGCCATGGAAAAAATTGATTTGAGAAAGCTCTGTTAATGCATTGTTTTGGCAAAGGAAAGTTAGCTAATGGCTCTTTGTATATTCTTATGGGAAGCATGAATGGGTTGACTTGAATTCAGAAGCAATTTTGATTTATTCTTTTTTCCCATCTTCTCTATTTCATGTTTAACCACAAAAGCAATGGCCGTGACTGGTCCAGGAAACTTACTCAAAGGATAAAATCGAACACCAGCAAGAAACGGAAAGTCTCCCTGCTCTTTGACCATCTGGAACCAGAAGAGCTATCAGAGCACCTCACTTACCTAGAGTTCAAGTCCTTCCGGAGGATATCCGTATGTACCCAGGGGGCAGGAGAAAAACTCCCCAGAGGCATTTCTAGACATAAGCAAAGAAATTCAACAGCCTGTCCACCTCCTGACCCAAGAGGCCCGTCAGTGCTAGTAGGCTTTCCCATCCGAGTGTGCACAGTACCGGTACACCAAGTCCTTTCCCTCCATCCTCCGTGCCCACCCCACCCCTCACTCAGGTAACAGTACAGTGGCACACATGCTTACGTGTGTACACACACAAACGCACACTCACACACTTTTTACCCCTGACAGTAATTAGGCTGCCATAAATTTTGTTTTTTAAGTTTAAAAAAATGGGTATGTCTTATAAGAGTTTGAGTTCGTTCTAGGATAGGCTTTGAATGGTTCTGGGACATCCCAAAATAAAGTAGATGTTACTGATCCAGTCCAGAATATACCTCAGCCCTTGAATTGGTGCTGACATGGCCTAGCAGTCGCCTGTGATTCTAGAAATAAACTGCGCTGACCCAAACTTGCTCCTTAAAACTCGAGAGATGATATTAAAGAACACTGATTCCATAGAAGAGAAGCTGTCAGCATATCAGATGCCAACCGCCAATATGCTTTTCTGAGAAAGGACAACTTTACTCAGCCCCGGGCCCTACTGATAAGTAGTCTTCAACTTTGCTCTAAGCAGAGACTACCTGGTTGCTGGGTGCATTTCCTAGAAATAAACACCTGTGCTCCGGGGATGAGGAAATGGAGGCCCAGAGGGGTGGTTTGACAAGGCCACACAGCTGATTAGATTAGGTGCTGGGGCTAGAATGACATGCCTGTCTCCGTCACTCAGCAAAAACTCACTGAGCCTGGCTCTGTTGGAAAGGAGTCCTGCGAACCAGGTTACAGGGGTCAGTCTGTCTTTTCTCCCATAATGTTGGTATCTGCTTTTACTCAGCTGTTTGCCCAGCCAGCCAGGAACCCCGCAGCTCTCTTGGAGATAAGTCTCCAAGTATTCATCTGGGCTAGCCCCCACGCCCCGCACTGGCAGCCGCCCACAGAACCACAGGACCTGGCTGGGAGGCTCCACCTGGGGAGTTTCCATCTGGCGTGCCTTCCCCTGTCACGGGGAGGGACACTGAAAGGTGCACTTATCACACTGAAAATCAGCTGTGGTGGAGCCCAACTGGCAGGGCCGCTCGAGCAGGCCAGCAGGACGTCTGCTGGAGGCCCGCACTCGGATTCAGGTGGCAGAAGCGAGAAATAGCACAGAACCAGGACTCGAAGCCTGCACTTCCCCGTGGTTGAGGCTGCATTCTGTTTGAAAAAGAAAACACCTCCATCTCTTTTGAACAGCATAGTCCCCTTGCAAAGGAAGACTGGTTACTTTTTGTTTTTCCTACACAGTTCCAAATAGTTACCCCACCAACAATTTTCCCTCCAACATGGGATTGGAGGGAAGTGTCTCCTTGCTCTGACTTGAATGGCATTTGATATTTTCTGTTTTATTATAACACTTTTTTTGGGTGGGGGTGAGACTACTGGGATAATTCTTTTATCAAACAAGTGGATTCAAAATGTTATATTTATAGTGGGAGTGAATTCTCTGGAATGAATCATGGGAATTTTCGAACCAGTAAGATTTTTGCTTTGCGTGTCCCTCTTAAGGAGTGGTTGTGGTGCTACTCATAGTTGTCTACCCATGAGTAATCACAGCACAGTAAAACAGGGCTCAGTTAATTTGCATTTATTTCATTCAGGCTGTTTTTCTCATCAGTGTCTTACCAGCCAGGCAGGACTGAAGTTTGTTTACTGAAGCAACACCCCTCCTGCTCCTCCTCCACAATCTCAGTGGCATAACAAAGCAAAAGTTCATCTTTCACTCACACTACATATCTAACGGGGGTCGGCAGGGGCCTCTGCAGACTTCAGCCACTTAGGGACCCAGATGTGGGGGAGCTCCGTCTTCACGCTTCCATGCTGTCTGCAGCTGTGGGAAGGCAACGTGGCAAATCATTCAGTGCTCTTACCTTTTCCTCAAAGGTCACATCACGTCTACTTACATGCCACAGGCTAACCTATGCTACACAGTCACACCTGATTTCAGAGGGTGAGTTCAGCAGCAAAGAGCTGGAAATACCTGGTGAGCAGCAGCGGAAACTTCACAGGAGCATTGGAGTAAGGAGACTGCTCCTCCCTCCCGGTTATCCTGTTTGAGCAGGATTGTTTGGGACAGGGACATGACAGCTACAGTCATCACTGATACCGTGATCTTCTGGGACATTTGTTTCACATAGGCTGTTTAATTGTCAACCATAGTCAGTGCTGTTGTCCAATTGGGAAACTATGGTCACAGAGTGAGCTAACCGGGTTTCAAGTACCCAGATCATTTGGCCTCTGTTCAAGTTCAAAGTAAATTCAAACAGGGATGTTTTAGCATAAGGGTAGTAATTATCCTATTAGCACCACCTCCCATTTATGGAGCACTCTGAAAAGTCAAAGTGGTTTCACATCTTACCATGGTTGATCTTCATAGCAATTCCTTGTACTAGATAGAGCAGGTTTTATCTTCCCATTCTTAAGGTAAGAGTGAGCTGGGGAGAGGGAGGCAGGAGGGGTAGAGGAGGCAGATAGAGAGAATGCAAGTCTGGCAGGGAGGAGAAAGATAGTCTTCCGTGAATTTCTTTTTTTTCCTTACCTTCAGCAACAGCGGTGCAATTAGTTCTGACATTTTTTTCTGTTCGGCATTCTTTATAATTTAGAAATACAATACCCAAATACAATACCCAAATACAATATTTGAATTAACTAGTGTGTTGAATTAACTAGTTACATATCCACTTTTGCCTAATGACTGCTGGTGTAGAAAGACCATGCTGTGGGCAGAAGAAAGATTTCCTTCCCACTATTTTTGTCAGCCAAATAGATGACATACAGGAGAGGAGGGCCAGGAGCTCCTGTCCCACAGCAATTCCAAGCCATCAACTGAACAGAGGCGACCCGAGGCTCAGATCTCCCAGAACACCAAAGTATCAATCCTGATCCGTTTCTTCCCCCCAGTTCACCGATTATCAGAACTACCTGGTGAACAGCTGCGTGAAGGAGAACCCCACCATGGAGCGGTCCATAGCCCTGTGCAACGGCATCTCCCAGTGGGTGCAGCTGATGGTGCTCAGCCGCCCTACCCCACAGCTCCGCGCCGAAGTCTTCATCAAGTTCATCCAGGTGGCTCAGGTGAGTGACAGTTAAAAGAGTGTGGCCTGGGCTGTGAGGTAAAGTGTCCCTCTACTTGCAGCTCAGTCCTCTCCCTCCTGAACCACAGGAGTGTTGGTGTGTCTCAACTGTCCTGAGATCTCTGTGTGGCATTTCTTCTGTTCCCCACACAGGGCAATACGGAGAGGGCCATCTCAGGGACCAGGACACGGTTTTCGATCTGTTTAGATATTTCACACTTTTTAGAAGGTGCTTACTAGCCTACATTGTTTTCTCAAATATGGCCCATATGACAAAGGAAAGGGCAATTACAGGTTTTCCTGGGACTGGAGTTGTCTGAGGTGTTTGAATCCATGCTGTGGTAAATGTCTGAGTTTAATGTTTGAGGGACAGCATGTAAACATTTGATAACAGGTGAACAGAACACTGAGTCCTTATTTAATGCTGTCAATAGGCTCTGTGACATATAATGAAACCAATTTTAATAGGCTGATATAAACAAGAATTAGGTTTCTATGACATCTCATCAATGTTATACTGAAATGACACTGACTGAAACAATGTTATTCGAGGACCTACAGTACTGTGAACACATAGTTGCGATTGCTCAGAGTCTAGCTACTCTGTCCCAATTACTGACCTATATAGGCACTGGAGAATAAGACAATCCTTGTCCTCAAAAACAAAACAGTCTGGTTAATTCAGTGTGAAAGATATATAAAGTTATGCTTTAATGGAACATTTTCCCAGTTCTAGATGGTCTAGTAGACCTAAGTTTGGTACAGGGACTACCTGCCCTAATGCTAACTAAAGGTATATTAAAAGCACAGATCCAGGCAATCAGAATATCTGGCCGTGGGCCAGAACTGTGTGCCAGACAAGTACTTTGGGTGATTCTTAGAAACCACTGATCTAGATGGTGGCCCAAAGACCAGCAGCACAGAGAGAGATGGATGACTTGCTCGACTTGGGATCTGCTGGTCTGGACATAAGCCTAAAGGGAGAAATGAACAGGAAATTTTAACACCTGGTCACCAATGTTTGACCAGCACAAGGAAGACCAGGCAGACACAAAAGGCAGCCTCTAAGCTCGCATGTAACTGACATGTTCAGTGACTGTTCTCATCTGTCTTGTGTGTCGTAGAAGCTCCACCAACTGCAGAACTTCAATACTTTGATGGCTGTGATAGGCGGCCTATGTCACAGCTCAATCTCCAGGCTCAAGGAGACAAGTTCACATGTCCCACATGAAATCAATAAGGTCAGTGCTACTCTCTCTTCTGAAGCTCCTTAGCAGCATTTGTAGGACCAATGTCATTATCTTCCTTGAGGGGGGGACACAGGAAGCATCTGTGAACCACACCACCCCTTCAACCAGGAAGAACACCAAGGAGGCAAACCCCAGGAAAACCCACAGAATGGGGACCCACAGATCTGAAAGTGACGGTGATTCAGTCTTGCCTCAGTGTCCCTGCTGTTCAGCTGAAATAGTATGTGCCTCGTGCTCCTATGCCACTGAGTGTTCAGTCACCGTCTTTCATACTGACTCCCTTGCTCCAGTACTTTCCTAAAAGGAAGAGTGGTTTGGTTTGCAGGTCAAGTGCACTTACACAGTGACGCATTAAAACTCTAGCTCTCCAGATTCCATGGAGAATGACATTCTGGGTAGCTGAATTTTCCCAACCAGATACTGGGGGTCCTCAGGTTATGACAGTCTCGACATACAACGTTTCAAGTTTATGACGTTCACGCCCATAAAAACTTTAAAAAATTGAGATGAGTTTTGACTTACACTGTTAGTGTTGTACTTACAGATTATGTGGGTGAACTAGTTTGGTTGCACACGGCAGACTAACACGCAGTAATGTGGCATATGAGTGAGGGCATTGGTGTTCCCCCAGTACACTTAGCTATGCCATTTTGGACTGTTAAAAGCACAAGTGTTCCATTTGTGTTAGGCTAGGGTGTGTTTTTACTTACACCAAAATTCAGGTTACATCACTGTCGTAGGAATGGAACTGTGTCATAACCCAAGGATCGCATTATTGGAAATGAGTTTTTCAGGTGCCATTTTGTAATACTGTTTCACTGAAGAATATTTTTTTAAAATACCCTGTGCATCTTCTTACAATCGTAGATTTTACCTTTATAATGTAAGGGTGTTCTGAATGTAAGCCATTGTGATATACTACAGGTACCAATGCAGCTACGGATGGTATGGATTAGATCAGTGGTCCCCAACCTCCGGGCTGTGGACCAGTACCGGTCTGTGGGCCATTTGGTACCGGTCCACAAAGAATAAATAACTTACATTATTTCCGTTTTATTTATACTTAAGTCTGAATGTTTTATTTTTAAAAAATGACCAGATTCCCTCTGTTACATCTGTCTAAGACTCACTCTTGATGCTTGTCTCAGTCACGTGATACATTTATCCATCCCACCCTAAAGGCCGGTCTGTGAAAATATTTTCTGACATTAAACCCGTCCGTGGCCCAAAAAAGGTTGGGGACCACTGGATTAGATGATTGCTCTTTGAGCATTTTATCTCATTTAAGGGGACCGATCCTCCCAAGCTGGCAGAGACATCTGTGCCTTGTCACCCCATCGTTTTCCCAGGTGTTCAGCCTCCTTCTGGGATTCTCGAATGAATCATCCCTGCTCTCACAATGTGACCCACTCCACCCCAATGGTCTGGTGCCCTTGCTGAGACCAGGCAGAACAACTGAAGATGCCCACGTCTCAGAGGTGACGGAAGGAAGCAGTAACACAGACTAACATGGCTTCGTGTCACTTCACTTAAATGTCGCCTCCTCTTCAGTTTGGGTCCCCACACCAGTGCCTCCTTGCCTGTGGTGGCCTGCCCCTCAGGGTGGTCTGAACAGTGAATTAGTTAAGTCCTGCTTAAAGCAACTGTCCCCGAATAGTTTATCTCACCTTCTAAGAACCACATATCTTCTTTTAGCTGTTAGCCTCTTGTTTGTGAGCACCTTCTGCTTTCACTAACCTGCCCTGTGAGCGTGAGGAGTGTGTGAGGAGGAGGCTTTCTTGCCATTTCTGAGTGACTGAGAGAAATCAGGAGGCTTCCGAGTGAACTCGGAAATAATCTTTACTTCCTGTCTTTGCTTCTGAGAAAGCTGGTCATCACACACAGGGAGTGGGGGTCCGGCAACTCGCTGACCAGGTGTGTGGAAAGGACACCAGACCTGGCGGCTCCCTGTGGTGAGCCCTGACGAAGTGCTCCCTGGGGCTTCTGCTTCATCCTCTGCGTGTCTGTGCTGGGAGTTGGTCTGGTCTAGTCAGTCTCACCAGCTCAGGGGTTCCGTCAGCAAATGGACTGTCTCCTGCTTCCTAGACATAGGCCCATTTTGAGTTGTTGAGATAAGGCCCACAGAGCACAGCATAAAGCCCAAAGCCCGCGCCACAGCTGCAGCTCCATGTGCTCTCCCCATGCCAGCAGCACAGCCAGCACTTCCAGTGTCACTCTGAATGTTAAATAACATGGTGTCTTGGGAGGGATTCAGAAGGGACCTGCATGGCTTTGGGGCAGAGGTCAGAGGGGGCGCATTAGTCACTGTATTCTTATACCTCTTTAATTTTTATATTAGGTGCTTAGTTTTTAAAGAAAAACTATAGGCCTGACCAGGTGTTGGCTCAGTGGATACAGTGTCGGACTGAGATGTGGAGGACCCCAGTTCAAAACCCCGAGGTCACCGGCTTGAGCGCAGGCTCATCTGGTTTGAGCAAAGCTCACCAGCTTCAGCCCAAGGTCGCAGACTTGAATAAGGGGTCACCAGCTTGAGCGTGGGGTCACCAGTTTGAGCGTGCGTTGCTGGCTTGAGCCCAAAGTTCACTGGCCTGAAGCCCAAGGTCACTGGCTTGAGCAAGGGGTTACTCGGTCTGCTGTAGCCCCCAGTCAAGGCACATATGAGAAAGCAATCAATGAACAACAGGTGCCGCAACGAAGAATTGATGCTTCTCATCTCTCTCCCTTCCTGTCTGTCCCTCTCTCTGCCTTTCTCTCTCTCTGTCCAAAGGGAAGCACTTCAGTGTAAAAATGAAATGACCTCATTTAAGTTTTTCCAGTTATGTCGTAGAACCAACGAAAACATACATGTGTTTGTAAGTACACTCTGTGATGTTGACAGAGCTGGAGTTTTAATTTGGAAGTCATGATCTGCACCTTTTGGATGAATCATCCCCTGCCTGACAGATCAGGGACAGGGTGAAATCATGGTAGAGGCTGAAAGTAAACAAAGTGGCCATTATGAACAGCATAGCCTGCCTGGGAAGTACCAGTGATCGGGTCTCATCTGCTTTTTAGGTCCTGGGTGAGATGACTGAGCTGCTGTCCTCCTGCAGAAACTATGACAACTACCGGCGAGCCTATGTAGAGTGCACCCACTTCAAGATCCCCATCCTGGGGGTGCACCTCAAGGACCTCATCTCCGTGTATGAAGCCATGCCTAACTATCTGGAGGATGGGAAGGTGAATGTCCACAAGCTGCTGGCCCTCTACAATCATATCAACGAGCTGGTCCAGCTGCAAGAGGTGGCCCCGCCCCTGGAGGCCAACAAGGACTTGGTGCATCTGCTGACGGTGAGGCTCCCACTTACTGCATCAGGCCCACTCTCTGCACCTTACCAAATATTAGTACAGTTGATCCGCATAAAAACTGAAGTAGATACTGCTATTACCTCTATTTTATGGATGGGGATACAGAGGCACAATGACAAATTTCTGGAGCCTGAATTCAGACCCAGGAGGTAGGACCCACAGTCTATACTCCGAAGCAATATGCCTTCCCAGCTCCTAGGAGTGCTTCCCTCTCCCTGCAAAGGTAATCCAAGCTGAGAGCAAATCAGGATACAAGCTGGCTGAGAGACAAAAAGAGAGACTGTGTGTTCTCAAAAAAGGATAAGGCAGCCTGATTGGTGGAGTACAGTGGGTGAGGCATTGACCTGGAACACTGAGGTCACCAGTTTGAAGCCCCTAGGTCACTGGCTCTGAGCACAGGCTTATTGTATTGGGGCCACTGATTTGAGTGGGGGAAACTGTCCACACAATCCCAAAGGTCTCTGGCATGAAAAACCCAGGGTTGCTGCTTTGAACAAGGGAACACTGGCTCAGCCCCAGTCAAGGCATGTGCAAGGAGCAATCAATGCACAACTAAAGTGAAAGCAACTATGAACTGGTGCTTCTCACTCACTCTCTCCTCTCCTGTTTCTCTCTCAGAAAAAAAGAAAAAGAAACAGACCGACAGAAAGGCAGACAGACAGACAGAAAGAAAGAAAAGAAGAAGAAAGAGGTTCATTATTTGGATTCCTATTCCTGGAAGCATTTGAGCTAAGGGCAGGCAAACATCATCTGTAATAGTGAAGGAGACCAGGATTTGTACTCGGGTACAGGGGGAGATCAGATGAACTCCCTTCCAGACCTGCAGTTCTGTAGTTCACCAGCTGTGTGACTGTGGGCACATAACTCTAAGTCCTGTTTCCTCCTCTGTAAAATCAGAGGGATTAGTCTGTGAGATGACTTTTAACTGCTCTTTCAGTTATAAAATTATATAATTGTTTTATATTGATTGCTTTTAAAGAGACAGCAAGGGACAGAGAGAAACAGTAATTTGTGTTTCACTTAGCTGTGCATTCATTGGTTACTTCCCATAGGAACCCGCAATCTTGTCATTTCTGGATGATGTGCTAACTAACTGAGCTAACCAGCCATGGCCTGAAATTATACAATTTTTAATGTGCTTTTTTGAGAATGAAATAATTATAGCCTCTTCCTATCTCACAGGATGATTCTGATAGAACCCCAGGTTTTGCATCCAGCTGGTGTCTAATCCTAGCTCTTTCTCTTAATGGCCAGGTGACCTTAGTCTTGGCCTTAGACATCATCATCTCTGGAAAGAGGTACAGACTCTTGACTGGGGTCAAAAATCCTGAGATGAAAGCTGTGAACATTCTTCCCAGAAAACTATACATAAGGCATATATGTAAAAATATCTTTGAATTCTGAACCTTCTGAAGCCCAACCATCAACTATACATTCAGAACAAGATTATTCATAAGACTTCTCTCTTCTAAAATTTTATAGTTTTTTAATATATATGGAATTTGTTAACTCTTCATATTGTTTAATAATACCCGTATTTAAACTGGGTTTGTTTGTTTGTTTTTTCACAGAGACAAAGCGAGAGTCAGAGGGAGGGATAGATAGGGACAGACAGACAGGAACACAGAGATGAGAAGCATCAATCATCAGTTTTTCGTTGAGACGCCTTAGTTGTTCATTGATTGATTTTTCATATATGCCTTGACTGTGGGCCTCCAGCAGACCGAGTAACCCCTTGCTCAAGCCAGCAACCTTGGGTCCAAGCTGGTGAGTTTTGCTCAAACCAGATGAGCCCGCTTTCAAGCTGGTGACCTCAGGGTCTCGAACCTGGGTCCTCCGCATCCCAGTTTGACGCTGTATCCACTGCGCCACCACCTGGTCAGGCTAAACTGGGTTCTGATGCAAGAATAAGAACGCTTGCCCTATTGCAGTAGTAGTTTCACCCTCTAAACTTTGTGAATTTTAAAAACAACTCCTAAGAGCTTAGAAGAGTAAACCACTGGAGAGGAAGAACCAAGAAAGAAAGAAACACAGCATCCTAGTAGTTAACCCTGTGGTTTTGCTCTACAGTTATCCCTAGATCTCTACTACACTGAGGATGAAATCTACGAGCTTTCCTATGCCCGGGAGCCAAGGAATCACAAAGCCCCAGTGAGTGTTCATATTATGACTCTTGCAGGTAACAGGTGCATTCATTAGAAGGAACAGACTTTTAGTTTAGTTTCATAGGAGGATTATGTGTCTACTGTGTACCCAACCTTGTGCTAGGAACAGAGCAAGCTTTAACATATGTATGGGGAATGGTTCCTGACATAAAGTGCCTACAGTTTTCTTGAAGGGGTAAGTAAGACTGATGTATGAACAGTACATAACTACATGTTGTAAGAGCATCAAAATGAGTGGTGGTATCAGTCAGTGGCTTAAAAATTAAAGCAGGAAGATAGTATCGTGGGCCAGAGTGACCCCTTCCTCCAATTTATTATGGTGGCCCCACATCAGTTTTTCTTCTGTGATTCCTTGATGATAATGTGAGCATCGTGCACACTATCAGAAGCCCACTTCAGAGGATTTCCAGTGTGATAGATAGAAAAGCCCCATCCTCCTGTTAAGCCATTTTTGCCGCCCCCCGCCCCGTGCAAAGAAGACCTCATATAGCACAGTCCTAGTGCTGTACAGTTGGATCACAGGCTATCTGGTCCACCTCTCCTATAAGCGGGGTAAACTATTCCAGTCTTCCTCTGAATGACCAATAATTCTCCAGTGTCCTGGGAAGCTTCCCAGCCCCAGAACAAGTGGAAAGATTTGCCCCCACATGAGAAATTCAGCTTACCTGTTCTGGTGGCTAAATTTCATTGTCTCTATACAGAAAATCAAGTTCAAGCTTCCTATTGTAATCAAAGATGGTTCATGAAAATATTCGATAGATTCCATTTTCAGAATGTTAACCAACACTTTCGTGGAAAGGGCACCTTCTGTTTTTAGAAGAGATTTTAATTTGGGCCAAGTCTTAAATACTTAAGAGTGGATTCCATCTCAGTTTATCTAGGCCTCAGATAGTTTTCTTATGTGTCTTCCTGCCTTTTAGCTCTTTTTCTTCTCATCCATATCTCTACCAAATAGTAAGAGGAAATTTAAGTGATCCACTTTACTCTTTGTTGATAGCTTTGACAAAAGGTTTAATGAAGAGAGAACTGAAATGCAAGTAAATTTTGAATCTTAAATTATCTGTAGATGGAGATAATGTATGTGAGGAGTGTTTTGTAAACAGTAAAACACAATACTTGTGTTAGCCAAGATTACTGTTCTAAATTTCAATATGTGGACTATGCCCAGAGCCCCCCAGATAGTGAAGGAATTGTAGATTACACTGCATTGTAGTCATGAGGATTTCTCTGATTGTTTCATTGTAGCCACTAACACCTTCAAAGCCACCAGTAGTAGTGGACTGGGCCTCTGGAGTATCTCCCAAACCTGACCCCAAGACTATTAGCAAACATGTGCAGAGGATGGTGGATGTAAGTACAGCTGCGTTTAAGTGGACCAAAGCAGGGCACCCGCCGTCTGCTTAGTCTTGCATGTGGGGAGACGGGCAGGGGGCACAGTGGTAGAAACACATGGTGAGTGTAAAGCCAGAAGCCACAGCCAGGGCCACTATCACAGCAGCCTTCTGGCCCATGCAGGTTCGCATTGGATTCGGACAGTCGGTAAAGAAACAGCGGAGCCAAAAACTGGTGGGCCATAGCCTTTAATCCTACCTTGCACCCGGCGGGCAAGTAAAAATACACACTGGGCTCCAAAACCCAGTCACACTCAGTGCTCACAAAGCCACTGACTTATCCGAGTGTCCTAGAATCAAAGGTTTCTAGCTCACCAGCCTTCTTCTCCTCAGTTCCCCATCTTCTTCCTTATCCCAGATACAAACTCTACACAAACTGGCATCTCACTCAGCACTCCGCCATCTTGGCTGCTTCTCCTGGCCTCCTCCACGTGGCCTCCTTCCGCTGCTGGCTCTACTCTCTCCTCACTCTCATGCTAACCTCAGGAACCAAGAGCCAAGTCCCGTTTTGCCCCCATTTTATAGTGTAGCTTCACAACCTTTAATCCAATATACAAAGTAGGGAAGTCTCCAACCCAAAGTCACCTTCTGAGGCATGATTGGATTGCACCACCCCACATCAAAAAGGGTAGGAAAGGCTTAATCCCAAAACCAAGCCCCAGGCTACAAGGATTCCGCCTGCCTTTAGCCCACCCCAACACACATTAATATCACCTGGGCGACGGCTTCCTCGTGTTATCTTTAACAAAGTGAGCATAATACATTTTATCTGCCCAACAGTGAGAAACTTGGAACTTGTTCCGATGCGAGCACAGGCAACCGCTTCTCATATTGCGGCTGCAGAGCATTTCAGACCACCACTTTGGCCTGACATGGGGGAGTGAGCCTCCTCTTAAAGGCCTTTGAAGAGTGTAAAGCCAGAAGCCAAGGCCAGGGCCACTATCACAGCAGCCACCTGGCACATGCAGGTTCACATTGGATTCGGACAGTCGGTAAAGAAACAACGGAGCCACAAACTGGTGGGCCATAGTCTTTAATCCTAGCTTGCACCCGGCGGGCAAGTAAAAATACACACTGGGCTCCAAAACCCAATCACATTCAGTGCTCACAAAGCTACTGATTTATCCGAGTTTCCTAGAATCAAAGGTTTCTAGCTCACCAGCCTTATTCTCCTCAGTTCCCCATCTCCTTCCTTATCCCAGATACAAACTCTACACAAACTGGCATCTCACTCAGCACTCCGCCATCTTGGCTGCTTCTCCTGGCCTCCTCCACGTGGCCTTTCTCTGCTCTCCTCTGTTCTCTCTTCTAATGATAATCTCAGGAACCAAGAGCGCAAACTCTTGTTCCATCCCCATTTTATAGTGTAGAAATCCAAACCCTTAATCCAATATACAAAATAGGGAAGTCTCTAATACAAAGTCATTTTCTGAGGCATGATTGGATTGTACCACCCCACATCAAAAAAGGGTGGGAAAGGCTTAATCCCAAAACCAAGCCCCAGGCTACAACGATCCTGCCTGCCCCCAACACACATTAATATCACCTGGGCAACGGCCTCCACGTGGGCAACGCCATCTTTAACAAAGTGAGCATAATACATTTTATCTGCCCAACAAAGAGTTTATATTTAAAGGTTACCAGTTGATTTGGGGTTAGAGAGAGTTTGGAAAAGATTTGAGTGAAAGATTATGAGAATCTAAAACTGAAAATTTTGGCACCACTTGATTCAGTTCCCTGTCCAAAATGTTCTGCATTTATCCTTGTGGACCATTCCAGTGGAACAACAGAAAAGTAAGAGCCAGTGTAAAGCCAGTAGCCGCAGCCACCATCACACCGCCTGGCCCATGCAGGTTCGTATTTAATTAAGACAGACAGTAATGAAACAGAGCCAAGAACTGGTGGGCCATTACCTTTAATCCTACCTCGCACCAGGTAGGCGAGAAATACACACAGTCAGAATATACTTCCCTTTCCATCCAGGGCTGACAAATCACTGACTCATCAGAGTATTCCAAGAATCAAAGGTTTCTACCTTACCAGCCTTATTCACCTCTGTTCCCCATCTTCTTCTCTCTGCACAAACTGGCTTCTCCTTCAGCACTCCGCTATCTTGGCTTTCTTCTGCAATGCTGATGGCAGGATCTGAGCAAGCGAGAGCCCCAAGTTTGCTTCATTTTAGAGTGTAGAAAATTAAAGCCTTTAAGCCAATATACAAATAAGGAAGTCTCTGATACAAAGCCACTTATCTGAGGCATAAATGAGATTACTCAGAAGGGTGCACCCCCCCCCCCCATCATGCAACAGATAAAGGTGTGGGAAAAGCTTAGTGTTGAGAAGATCTTAGTATTAGAAGAATGTTGAAAAGATCTTGGTATTAAAAGGGTGGGAAAGGCTTAGTCTTAAAACTAAGCCTTAGGCCCTGGCCAGTTGGCTCAGTGGTAGAGCGTCGGCCTGGCATGCGGGGGACCCGGGTTCGATTCCCGGCCAGGGCACATAGGAGAAGCGCCCATTTGCTTCTCCACCTCCCCCCTTCCTCTCTGTCTCTCTCTTCCCCTCCCGCAGCCAAGGCTCCATTGGAGCAAAGATGGCCTGGGCGCTGGGGATGGCTCCTTGGCCTCTGCCCCAGGCGCTAGAGTGGCTCTGGTCGCGGCAGAGCGTCACCCCTGGTGGGCGTGCTGGGTGGATCCCGGTCGGGCGCATGCGGGAGTCTGTCTGACTGTCTCTCCCCGTTTCCAGCTTCAGAAAAATACAAAAAAAACAAAAACAAAAAACAAACAAAAAAAAAGCCTTAGGCTATGAGGACCTTGCCAGCTTACAGCCTGTCTCCCACACCCAATGCAAACTATAAGTGAGCAAACATATACATCATATTTACAAACTTATTTGACTAACAGTCAGAAAGTGACAGGACAAGAGTGGCTGAGGATTCAGGGGGAGGAAAGAAGCACTTCCCACTGAGCTAGAGCTTCACAAAGAAGGTGCAGTCTGGGCTGAGCCAGGGAAAGGTGAAGGAGGGAAAACACTCTGCTGTGCAGTGCGCACACTAGCCAGGGTGATGGCATAACTGATACGCTGATGGACCTCTAATGGATCAGTGGATCAAGAGCACCCATCACCATCACCAGATGTGACCCACCCATTTTTGCAGCAACAATGAGCACATGTCCAAGTTTCTCTCATTTAGGCGGAGGAGAGGCTTTCAGCAGCAGCTCCAGCCCCTTTGTCCTTTGACTAAAGCAGGGGTAGTCAACCTTTTTACACCTACCGCCCACTTTTTTATCTCTGTTAGTAGTAAAATTTTCTAACCGCCCACCAGTTCCACAGTAATGGTGATTTATAAAGTAGGGAAGTAACTTTATAAAATTTATAAAGCAGAGTTACAGCAAGTTAAAGCATATAATAATAATTACTTACCAAGTACTTTATGTCGGATTTTCGCTAAGTTTGATAGAATAAATCTTTATAAAACAACTTACTATAATTAAGTCTATCTTTTTATTTATACTTTGGTTGCTCCGCTACCACCCACCATGAAAGCTGGAATGCCCACTAGTGGGTGGTAGGGACCAGGTTGACTACCACTGGACTAAAGGGAAAATGATTGATTTCTCTTTGGTAATCACCAAAAAAACTCCCTTTTTTCAGTCTGTCTTCAAGAACTATGATCATGACCAAGATGGATACATTTCTCAGGAAGAATTTGAAAAAATTGCTGCGAGTTTTCCATTTTCCTTCTGTGTTATGGACAAAGACAGGTGAGGGTTTGTGGAAAAGAATACGTGGTTATGAGCCCTTTAGTAAAAAACAGTTTATGGGTATGGCATTAAAAGATCTTATGAACTTGGATATGTTGCTATGATCACGTAATGAATATTTGGGCTAAGAGAGCAATCATCAAATGAATGCCTGTCTGGCTTTGGTTTGGACCACAGCAGACCATGATGCCAGTTTAGGTATAGTCAACTATAAATTTACAAAAGTCTTCCTTCTTGTTTTGTCCTTACAGATTGTGAGAAACTAATATTTATTAATAATTTGCATATTTACTTTTCGCAAGATTATATCAATTTTATCTTGGTTCTCTATACACAAAACTGAATGTATGGTTGGCAGGTTCCAGTTATGCATCATGTACTCTCTGAAGTCAGAAACGGCAGCACAGTGTATTTCTCTCCCTGTACAGTTTCCATCATTTCTTTTTCAACTCCTGGAGATGGTATTTAAATTAGTTGGGAAAGCCTAGTTTAGCCAAACAACAACTCTATAAAAATAAGTAATGCTTCCTTAACTGCTTATTACAAGCTATTCATGTATGCTTAAGAGGAGGGCTCATGGAAGTAATTAGCAGGCAGTACACACTGTGCAGCACTCAGGATGAAAAGGAAGGTAAGTTTCTGATGAGAGGGCAGGCCTGCTCCCCTCACACCCTCGCCTGTCATGTGTTTTTAGGGAAGGCCTCATCAGCAGGGACGAGATCACGGCCTACTTCATGAGGGCCAGCTCCATCTACTCCAAGCTGGGCCTGGGCTTCCCTCACAACTTCCAAGAGACAACCTACCTGAAGCCTACCTTCTGTGACAACTGCGCTGGATTTGTAAGTTGTTCTTAGAGTGCTTCAGGGCTGAATTTGAGGAGGGGTGCAGGACAGGCGAAACGACCAAGTCAGGCAGAGCCCTCACAACCCTTATCAGCGCATCCCAGCTTAGAGCCTGAGCGAACACCGAGAATAGCCTGGCCCCAGAGGCACAGTTTTTACGTCACTCACCTGTTCCCGATCCTTCCTGATTTGTTTTTCCCTCTGGTACATGAGGCCTTGTATTAAAGAAGTATTAAATTTGAGATATATAATTTAAGTATTATATATTCATATGCTGTTTCATATTTTTTAGGGAAAAGGAATATGAGACATCCTCATCCTTCCCCACTTCAAAAGGAACTCCCTTTAAGAAGTCATCTGGGTGCTGCTCCTCTGCTCACCATTGACCAAATTTCCTCTCAAACTCAGTCCCCGACCCCAAGATTCTATAGATTATGTTCTTTAGTTTGGGGTCCCAAGAAGGCTGTTTGTCCTATGATTTGACTTCTGGCCTGGAGAAGGCCTGACTCATAAATCCTACGAGCTTCTTGAGAACATTTGCCTCTGATCAGCACAAACCTTCCTATTTTCAGTTTAAGGTCAGGAGGGACAATACATATGAGAGAGGAATGAGGCTTCCCTCCCACCTGAGGAAGAAAGTAGATGAGGGGAAATCAGGAGCGGTATCAGCATTAGCCTCCTAGCAGGTAGATGAATGAATGACGTGTGGTGTATTCTGTCTCTTGTCTCATAGCTCTGGGGAGTGATCAAACAAGGATATCGATGTAAAGGTAAGGCTCAGCTTTGTTGATTGCATTGTTTTCCCTGGCCTCACATGTTCTCCTATAGTAGTCGTCCATTCAGTCCACAACTTCTCAGCACAGCCTCCTCCTCAAAGGGTCTCAAAGGACCCCGAGAGTGACTGCCACCACACAGAAGAGAGGAGTGCTGAGTGAGCTATTTTCAGCTTCCCCGTACAAGATCCTTTCCCTGCATTGGAAATAGAGATGGCTGGTAGGAGATTATGGTCTGAGATGGTCATGGAGACGTGGATCCCCAATGAAAGGCACAGAATCACTTTGAAACAGAAGTGATTACCAAAGGCCCTTGTCAGCTTTCCTTTTTATCAGTAGGCCTCCTTGTGACTAGAACAATTCAGGAGTGAAGGAAAGGAGCCCTTTTACTGCAAGGAAGAAAGACTTAAACAGACCCCACAGCTGGGAGCCTCCAGAGGATCTCCTCGGAGTAGGCAGTATGTGTAGGCTATCCAGGACCAGCTCTCCCTTCCGAGGTAACCACTTCTGCTCCTGAGACTCACAATAAGGGCAACAGCTAGACTGAGATCCAGGACTGACCCAAGTGAGAATGCTGGGTTCATTAGGAATGTTAGGTGTCCTAGCTCCAGAGGACAGGCATGTGTGACAAGAAGGCCCTGTACAAATGTGGTTCTGAGACCCTAGAGAAGAAAGTGAAAGACTTTCTGACCAGGTGTCTTGTCCACAGACTGCGGGATGAACTGCCACAAACAATGCAAAGACCTGGTAGTGTTCGAGTGCAAGAAGCGAGCCAAGAACTCAGCAGTGCCCACAGAGAACAGCACCTCGGTGGGGCCAGCGTTCAGCCTTTGCTCGCTGGGAGCCAAAGACCTGCTCCATGGTAAGTAGGCACAGGGAACAGTCATTTTGGAAAGTGAAATGGGAAGGGTGAAGTTTTCAGGGAGGAAAGATTACCTTTATCCTTCTCTTTCTTAATTAAAACTAGCACAAATACCATTATGAAAGACATGCCGGTATAACATTTTAATAGAAAAGCATACTTTACAATTACTGCTGAGTCTCTGCAAACCAGTAAACATATATAGATAATCTGCTGTCTATCTTAAAGCCTGCAGCTCATCTCAAACACATCTTCTCCTATTCTACTTTTCTAGAAACTTAACTTCTTTTGGTTAATATTTAGGCTAGGTAAGGGTGTTATTTCAAAGAAAACCAGAATGACTCTTCTTTCCTTATCAGTATCAAACAAGAGCAATACATTTGATACACTTCCACAACGTCAAAACTTTCCTCTCACAGTTAAGTTGTGCCTGTTGTACAAATGGGCAAACAGGTGCTACAGAGAATTCCTACCAGCTGTTTAAAGCCACCTGTATCACAAACAAAACCTGAGTGCCAACAGCTCCCAGATCCCAGGGTCTACTGAACGGAGTTATGAAGTGTTTGCCTATATATCGACTTTACCCTCTTTAATCTATGAGTCATTACAGCATAGAGACAGGGGCTTCGATTTCTCTGCAGAAACAGAAACCCTCTAGGTAACCTTTGTGCAAAGAAAAAAAAGATGCCCTTTCCTCAGGGAGGCTGCAGCCTGATAGCAGCGGCCACAGCTTGGCCAGCAAAGCCCTGAATTTCAGTCTTCACCCCTAAACTGGGTACCTGAAAATGAGTCCACTGGGGGCCTGTCGAATTCCTATAACAATAATAAAGGTCTCATTTGAAACTAAGGCACCAATCTGAGTGTCTGCTCTTGAACTGCAGTACTGACATGTCATGCTCCTTCCCACAGCACCCGATGAAGGATTGCTTCCATTCCCCAACGGGGAGGCTGTAGAGCAAAGTGAGGAAAGTAAGGACCGGACCATCATGCTCATGGGAGTGTCTTCACAGAAGATTTCTGTTCGGCTGAGGAGGACTGTCTCCCACAAGGCCACCCAGACAGAAGCGCTGCCTTGGATTGACAGCGAAGGCCCTTCTGGTCCTTTTACACTGACTTCCCCAAGGAAGACGGCCCAGGACACTCTGTATGTGCTTCCCAGCCCCACGTCTCCATGCCCCAGCCCGCTTTTGGTCAGAAAGCGAGCTTTTGTCAAGTGGGAGAATAAAGAATCCCTCATAAAGTCAAAGGAGGAGCTCCGTCACCTCAGACTCCCAACCTACCAAGAGCTGGAGCAGGTACCTTTCCCTTTGTTGTCGGACTCTCTGAGCGAAGGGGGGCTGAACCAGGGGCGGACTTACATGCTGAGGTCCAGACCAGGTTGATTACTAGCAGAATAAAGCAAAAAGAGAAATGAAAAAAAAAGGATTCTGGCTTTCTCTCAAAGAAACCAGTGGGGGCCCTGATTCACACGGCACGAACACAGCAGGATACGTACAGGCTCCCTACTGCCATAGCTACTGTTTCAGAGTGTCAGTGCCCAAGATTATTCACAGTAGGCTCCTAGAGGAAAATATATTTGTACTAGTCAGTTTCACTGTGCTGACACCACACCCTTTTCTAAATGGAACTTGAAGTGAACGTGCCTAAATCCTCCTTCCTTATTATAATTTTTACTCTATTCATCAGGGTTATGTTTTGGGACCTTCATGGTTGCCTAGGCATCTTCCTAAACGAAGGCAGGTGATCTCTGTGCTACCAAAAACAATAAATAAATTTTAAAAAGGAGGGTATTATTAAACTCAACAAAGAAAAAGCCCCCCTCTATAAATGAGGGAAATAATTTCTAACACATCAGGTAATGTGCTGATCTTCTATACATATTAGAACTGTTAAATAAATAGTAGCTGCTAAATGCGCAGTTGAATATAATCTATAGAATATAAAAACTGTGCTATTGCAGTTTTTTCTATTAGGAAAAATGTCGAATAATGTACCTATTAGAGGCAAAATAAAGTTTACCAAGAAAAGGAGAACAGGACTTTGGGAATATGGTGCCAGAATGTGAGGAAAGGGATAATGAGGTTTAAGAAAAAGAAGAAAGGAAAGGAAGAGATGGAACAACAGGTAGTTTCCAAATATTCTCCTCTGTAGGGTCAATTACTAATGTGCTTCTCTGTGTTTAGAGTGCAAAGCTCAGAGTACTTAGAGCTCTTGTCATGGGGGTAATAGTTTCTTACCAATGACAGGTAAGTTAAGTCATTTTAGAGATAGGCCAATTGGAGCCATCATTATCATTCACCTCATTAAAGAGGAGAAATGCCAGTCCGCCTTACCCACCCCTTCCCCCAAAAAACATCAAGTTTGGCAATGTGTTTTTGCAGGCCTATCATTACAAATATAAAACCAATACCTACCTAGGTAGAATTCCTTAAATAATTCTACATAGTACACAGTGAAACTGTGCAAGACGGCCTCAGGACCCCTACCTTGTTCTCAGTGTTGTTCCTTCCCTGTCAGACTCCCAGAAACTGAGAGGCACATTTGAAGAAACAAGTTACATACATAACAAAAAAAGAAACTCTTGGTTTGGTGCCTGAAACAAAAAGACAATATTAGGAGGAACGTAAGATAAAGAACAGAATTTCTGGATGAAAGGTACTCTCTCTTGCTCAGATTTTTTTTTTTTTTTTTAATTTTTCTGAAGTGAGAAACGGGGAGGCAGAGACAGACTCCTGCATGCACCTGACTGGGATCCACCTGGCAAGCCCACCAGGGGGTGATGCTCAGCTCATCTGGGGCGTTGCTCTGTTGCAACTGGAGCCATTCTAGTGCCTGAGGCAGAGGACATGGAGCCATCCTCAGCTCCCGGGCCACCTTTGCTCCAATGGAGCCTTGGCTGCAGGAGGGGAAGAAAGAGATAGAAAGGAGGGGGGGAGGGGGGGAGAAACAGATGGGTACTTCTCCTATGTGCCCTGGCTGGGAATTGAACCCAGGACTTCCACACACCAGGCTGACACTCTACCACTGAGCTAGCCAGCCAGGGCTTCAGATTATTTTTAAGACATCCTTTAAGATTCAAGGCAGTCAAAGATGGTAAAATATAAGCCACACAAAGTCTTTTCTCTTCAGAGGTAGAAAATGCCAAAATTAACTTTAAAAAAAAAAGAAAGAAATCTTGAAAAGTGAACTCAATAGAATAGAAAGAACTTTACAAAGATCTGTTTGTAGCCCCAGATGTTTCTTACAACTAGTTATTGAACTGTGTGACCTGTTTGGTCTTCTGTAAAATACAGGCCCAGAATTCTATGTGCTTTCTTTATAGTTTGCTTCAGATCTTGACATTTAAATGCCTATGAAAAGGTACACTCTAGTAGGAATGGAAAGAGATGAGAAGCATCAATCATCAGTTTTTTCATTGCAACACCTTAGTTGTTCACTGATTGCTTTCTCTATGTGCCTTGACCACAGGCCTTCAGCAGACCAATTAACCCCTTGCTCAAGCCAGCGACCTTGGGTCCAAGCTAGTGAGCTTTTTATTATTTTTTTGTTTTGTTTGTTTTTGTTTTTGTTTTGTATTTTTCTGAAGTCAGAAACGGGGAGACAGACAGACTCCCGCATGCGCCCGACCGGGATCCACCCGGCATGCCCACCAGGGGGCGATGATCTGCCCATCTGGGGCGTCGCTCTGTTGTAACCAGAGCCATTCTAGCGCCTGAGGCAGAGGCCATGGAACCATCCTCAGCGCCTGGGCCAACTTTGCTCCAATGGAGCCTTGGCTGCGGGAGGGGAAGAGAGAGACAGAGAGGAAGGAGAGGGGGAGGAGTGGAGAAGCAGACGGGCGCTTCTCCTGTGTGCCCTGGCCGGGAATAGAACCCGGGACTCCTGCACACCAGGCCGACGCTCTACCACTGAGCCAACTGGCCAGGGCTCTCTGGTGAGCTTTTTGCTCAAGCCAGATGAGCCCGCACTCAAGCTGGTGATCTCGGGGTCTCAAACCTGGGTCCTCTGTATCCCAGTCCGACACTCTATCCACTGCGCCACCGCCTGATCAGGCAGCAACAGTGACTTCTTGCTGCAAGAAGTGAGTAGTAGAAAGATTCAGATGACGTAGGGCAGGAATAATTCCTACCCACTAGTACCAGAACTCATAAACCCTCTCACCATCTTCCCAATTGACTCTCTTTTATCCTTATCATAGAGACTTAGGGAAAAGAATTCACAATTGTGTTTTTTTTTTTTAATTTTAGTGAGAGGAGGGGAGGCAGAGACAGAGTCCCACATGTGCCCTGACCGTGATCCTCTTGGCTAGCCCACTAGGGGGCGACACTCTGCCCATTTGGGGCCCTTGCTACCATTGCAACTGGAACCATTTCTTTAGTGCCTGAGGCAGAGGCCATGGAGCTATCCTCAAGGCCAACTCACTCCAATTGAGCTATTCCTGCAGGAAGTAGAAGAGAGAAAAAGAAAAGAGAGGAGAAGGGATAGAGAAGCAGATGGGCGCTTCTCCTGGGTGCCCTGACCAAGAATTGAACCCAGGACATACAAACACCAGGCCGATGCTCTTACCACTAAGCCAAGTGGCCCTGGTCAGGTCCACAATTATGTCTTGAAACACAATGAGTCCACTTTCCCATTAAGTAAAATCCTTACCATGACTCATCAATCTGAAATCCAGCAGCCCAATCCACAGCTTGCCCTCAAGTTTTGCACTCTGAACACAAAGCAACACATTAGTAATTGACACTACAGAGTAGACTATTTAGACAACTGCCCACTGTCCCCAGTTTTCCCATCATTTACTCTCCTACACTACTCTAGCAAAGGTGAAAAATAATGTCAGAATTAGAAAACTAATGATATATTAGAAAAGTGTGTTAACCACTTAATTAAAGTATAAACACTTAAGGAGTGTTAAAAAGGAACTATTATCTAATTTCTCAATGAATTCACAGAATAAAAAGAGGTAAACTGACATTAAAATATAAAAGGGGAAGAGTAAGAGTGGAAACTTTATAGGCAAATGAAGATAAGGTGCTAGCAGCATAAAAAGGACTATTTTATCTAGAATCTTTTTTATAAGCCACATGGTAACCACAAAGCATAAATCTAAAGGGTTATGAAACATAGAAAGGGGAGACTGAGCAAATAACCATGGAAAGACCACCACTTTACAAAGGTAAACAGGAAAAGAAACAATGAAGATACAAAACAACCAGAAGGCAAACAATAATATGGCAGTAGTAAGTCCTTATATATCAATAATCACTAAATATAAATAGGTTGAATTCCCCAATCAAAAGGCATAGAGTGGCCATATGTATTGGGGGAAAAAACAAGACCCAACTACATGCTACCTGTAGGAAACTCATTTTAGCTCTAAAGACACACAGGTTCTAAGTGAAGGGATGGAAGAGGATATTCTATATGACTAGAAACAAGAACACATGGCTGTAGCCATACTTACATAAGACAAACTAGACTCCAGGCAAAAAAACAATGAGACTAAAGAAGGTACAAAAATTGTAAATATATACACAGACATCAGTAGAATACTGAAATATATCAAGCAAATACTAATAGATCTAAAGGGAGAAATAAAACCATACAATGATAGGAGGGGACTTCAATACCCACTGTCAGAAATGGATAGATCATCCAGGCAGAAAATTACCAAGGAAATGTTAAAACTAAACCACACTTGAGAACAGACATATAAATCGCCTTAACAGACATATATAGAAAATTCGATCCAACAGCAACAGAATATACCTTCTGGAGTACACGTGATAAGGCACAATACAAATCTCAGCAAATTTAAATATTGCAAGTCATACCAACTATATTTTCAGACCACACTGGTATAAAACTAGAAATCAGTAAAAGGAAACTGAAAATTTACAAATATTATATTGAAACTGAACAATCAAAGAAATCAAATGGGAAATAGAATATCAAAAATGAAAACAAAAACAATATATCAAAACTTATGAGATGCAGTAAAAGTAGTTCTAAGAGGAAATTTTATAGGAACAAATGCATAACTTAAGAAATTAGAAAGATCTCAAATAAACGAACAACCTTTACACCTCTTGGGACTAAAAAAAAAAAAAAAAAAAAAGATTAAGCCCAAGTTAGCTGAAGGAAGGACATCATAAAGACCAGAATTGAAATAAATAAAATATGAGACAAGAAAAAGAATAGAAAAGCTCAACAAAACTGAAAGCTGGTTTTTTGAAAAGATAAAGAAAATTGACAAGCCTTTGGCCAGATTAAGAAAAAAAGAAGACTCAAATTAGAAATGCAAAAGGAGACATTATAACTGTTACTACACAAATACATAAGACCATAAGAGACTATTAGGAACTATTAACTGCCAATAAATTAGATAACCTAAAAGAAATGGATAAAGTTTGAGAAACACAAAATCTACCCAGACAGAATTAAGAAGAAACAGAAATAAGAACAGACCAATAATGAACAAAGAGATTGAATAATAATGAAAACCTCCCAACATAGAAAATCCCAGGATCAAATGACTTCACTAGCAAATTCTACCAAACATTCAAAAAAGAATCAACATCAATCCTTCTCAAACTCTTTCAAAAAATTAATGAGGGAATACCTCCAAACTCACTCTACAAAGGCAACATTACCATGATACCAAAGATAGATAAGGACACCACAAAAGAACTACAGACCAATATTACTGATAAATATAGATACAAAAATTCTCAACAAAATAGTAACAAACCACATTCAAGAACACATAAAAAAGATTATACACTGTGACCAAGTGGGATTTATTCTTTGGAGACAAGGATGGTTCAACATACACAAATCAATAAATGTAATACATTACATTAATAAAATGAAAAATAAAAATCACATGACCATCTCAGTGCAGAAATGCATTTGACAAAACCAGCAGATTAGGTACAGAAGGAACATAACTCAACATATCAAGGGGCATATAGAACAAAGCCAGGCTAACACTATACTTGAGAAAAATTTGAAGCTTTTCCTTTAAGATGAGAAACAGACAAGGAAGCCCACTCTCAGTATAGTACTGGAAGTCTTAGCTAGAGTGATTAGGCAAGAAAAAGAAAGAAAAGTCATCCAAAACAGGAAAGTAAAACTAGTATTATCTTTAGATAGAGTCTATATATGGAAAATCCCAGACTCAACCAAAAAATGGTTGGATCTTATAAACAATTTCAGTAAAGTTGCAGGATAAAAAAATCAACATACAGAAATTAGTTGCATTTCTATACATCTAAAAAAAATAAAACTATCCCATTCACAGGAGCATCAAAAATACTTGGAATACATTTAACCAAGGAAGTGAAAGATCTCTGCAATGAAACCTACAAGACTTTGCTGAAACTGAAGAAGACATAAACCAATGGAAAAACACCCATGTTCATGAATAAGAAGGAAATTGTTAATATATCCACATGCCCAAAGCATTCTATAAATTTAATGCAATCTCAATCAGAATATCAATGGCATTCTTCAACAAATGGAAAAAAATTCTAAAAATTGTATGAAACCACAAAAGATGCCAAATAGCCGAAACAACACTGAAAATAAAGAACAAAGTCAGAGATATCATCACATGCCCTGATTTCAAACTGTACTATAAAGTACAGTAATAAAAACAGTATAGTACTGGCACAAAAATAAACAGACAATTCTGTGGAACAGAAAAGAAAACCCAAAATTAAACCCTTGCTTATACAGTGAGTTAATATTCAATGAGGGAGCCAGGAGCACTCAGTTCAGAAAATATACTCTCTTCAACAAATGGTTTTGGGAAATGGGAAAAACACATGCAGAGCAATGAAACTGGACACTTAATTTTACACCTCTCAAATTACACAAAAATTAACTCAAAATGTATCAAAGACTTAAACATGATTTGATATTATAAAACTCCTCAAATAAAACATAGGAATAAAGCTCCTTGATATTGGTTTTGGCAATGATCTTTTGGATATGACACCAAAAGCAAAAACAGCAAAAATCAACAGATGAGACATCAAAATTAAAACCCTTTGCAGCCTGACCAGGCGGTGATGCAGTGGATAGAACGTTGGACTGGGATGTGGAGCACCCAGGTTCGAGACCCCAAGGTCGCCAGCTTGAGTGCAGGCTCATCTGGTTTGAGCAAGGCTCACCAATTTGAGCCTAAGGTTGCGGACTCGAGCAAGGGGTCACTCGGTCTGCTGTAGCCCCCCCAGGTCAAGGCACATGAGAAATCAATCAATGAACAACTACGGAGCCGCAATGAATAACTGATGTTTCTCATCTCTCCCTTCCTGTCTGTCTGTCCCTATCTGTCCCTCTCTCTTACTCTGTTTCTGCCACACACAAAAAAACAAAAACCCTTTGCAAAGCAAAAGAAACAAAGCAACCAACAGAATGGAAGAAACGTTTTGCAAACTATGTATCAGATAAGGGGTTAATATCCAAAATACTATATAAAAAACTCATATAACTCAATAACAAAAAATAATCCAATTGAAAATGGGCTTAACTGAACATTTTCCCAAAGAAGACATACAGATTGCCAACAGGTACATGAAAATGTGCTCATCACCTCTAATCATCAGGGAAATGCAAATCAAAACCACAATGAAATATCACTGCACACTTGTTAGAATGGTTATCATCAAGAAGATGAGTGATAAGTGATGACAAGGATATGGAGAAGAGGGAGCCCTTGTGAACTGTTGATGGGAATATAAATTGGTATATCCACTGTGGAAAACAATATGGGGGTTCCCCCCCAAATTAAAAAGAACTATGTTATGATCCAGAAATTCCACTTCTGTATGTTCACCCAAAGAAAATGAAAACACTAACTTGAAAATATAAATGCACCACCATCTTCACTGCAGTATTATTTACAATAGCCAAGATATGGAACAACCTAATCGTCCCCTGACAGATGAACAGATAAAGAAAATGTGGAACACACATACAACAGTATATTATTCAGCTATGAAAAAGAATGAAATCTTCCCATTTGTGACAATATGGCTGGATCTTGAGCACATTATGCTAAGTGAGATAAGGCAGACAGAGAAAAACAATGACTATATTGTATCACTTATATGTAGAACTTTAAAAAGCCAAATTTGTTAAAACAATAAAATGGTGGTTACCAGGATATGGTGGTGGGAGGACAAGACTGATGTTTAAAGGTACAAATTTGTAAGTGGTAAATAAGCCCTAGAAATATAGTGCACAGAACGGAGATTATAGATAACAATATTGTATTAAAATCATCAAACTTGCTAAGAGACTAGAATTATTCCAACTAGAAAGGATAATTATTTAACATGAGAGGTGTTAATTATAGTTAAAATGGCAATCATGTTATATAACTATCAAATTAACATGTTGTACACTTTAGATTTATATAATGTGTCAAATCTATTTCAATTAAAAAAAAGTCAAGACTTGCAAACCAACTACTGTCCGTCCATATAATGAAATCACTGAAAATCAGATGACTAGATCCCAGTTTAGAGGATGGGATAAAACCTCCTATCTTTACACCATAAGAGTCCATTAGTTTTCAATGATTTTGGTGTAAAAACAGAGTAAATGAACAATTACATCTCATATTACAGTAATCTCAGTCACTACTTTCATACCTCCATCCTAACTAGAGACGCTGTTTGCCAATTTAGGTCACCTGCTACACAGCCTCCAAAGCAGGGGTCCCCAAACTACGGCCCGCGGGCCGCATGCGGCCCCCTGAGGCCATTTATCTGGCCCCTGCCGCACTTCTGGAAGGGGCACCTCTTTCATTGGTGGTCAGTGAGAGGAGCATAGTTCCCATTGAAATACTGGTCAGTTTGTTGATTTAAATTTACTTGTTCTTTATTTTAAATATTGTATTTGTTCCCATTTTGTTTTTTTCCTTTAAAATAAGATATGTGCAGTGTGCATAGGGATTTGTTCATAGTTTTTTTTACAGTCTGGCCCTCCAACGGTCTGAGGGACAGTGAATTGGCCCCCTGTGTAAAAAGTTTGGGGACCCCTGCTCCAAAGGCTTTGTTGTTATCAGCCTATTGCCCAAGAATGGTTTATTTGCCTGTTGCCACTCACATCTTTGATATGATTAAATTGCTGTTTGCACATGCTCACTTGATATTTAACTTGTTATTCTTTTATACAGGGTAAAATAACTATCTTGAAAATAGTTTTTAATGCTCAGCCAAAATGAATGGGAGATACTAGTCAAGATACAACCAATATTGTAACTGATTTGCTATTTATTGCTGCCTTATTAACATACCTCATTCTCCTTTCCCTTTAGGAAATAAATACACTGAAAGCAGATAATGATGATCTAAAGATCCAACTGAAATACGCACAGAAGAAAATAGAAAGCCTCCAACTTGCAAAAAGCAATCATGTCTTAGCTCAGATGGAACAGGGTGACTGTTCTTAGTCCAGACACTTAAGAAGCACAATTTTGTAGATGAGTGTATCAGCAATCTCATTTCCCAAACCGATTAACACAAAGACCAGGGAACCTGAGTGACCAGCTTTAAAAGGGATATTTTAAAAAGGAAAACCTAGTTACTCTTTTTTCCTCTAACATGTGGTATTGTTTTCTCTTCCAGTCAGTTGAATCACAGGAGAGGAAAACTGAAGAATGAAAAATGTTTGCCATTCATCCCACAAACTCCCCCTCACCCCAGCCTAATAGCAAAAGCATGATAGAAACATAACTTGTTTTCTGACAAGGTAGCTGTTCTCCTATGTGGCCTGCCCAGCTGTTGCTTCCTCAGAACTAAAATCCCTGGGAGAAATACATTTGCTTCCTTCTCTGGGGTATTCTGTGAACTGAGGAATTTACTTTGTTCCATCCAAAGCTTGCTTAGAATGTTAAAGTAGATTCACTTCCTATACTCTCCAGCATTCTCTATGAATCTGGTTCCCAATGCACTACCTCAGATCTAATCAAATGGCCTTGGCCTGCTCCTTCCTCACTATGCTCACACACACAAGACATCTAACGTAGAACTGAACTTCTGGAGATGTAGGCACAAATTTTGTGGGGCCTATTAACGTATTATCCAGTTACAGATCAACTCAGTCATAATAAGTAACCAAATTAAGTACTTGACACCATGGCTATTACCATCTCCTACATGACTCGATGATTAGCTAAAACAGAACACAAATATGTTTGTCCTCACACAATCTACAGTGGATAGAATTAGGACTTTATGGCTGTTTTTATAAACAGAGTCTTTAGCTCTTCATGTGCCGTCTTTACCTTTTGGAAGTAACTTTCTGAGCTGAATTTGTGTTTATACTGCCTTCTCTATTAATACTACTTAGAAATAAGCTACTTGGATCAGAGATTTCAGTTACAGCTGACAGTGTGTACATATGTGCATATATTATGTATATATACAGTATCAGGCATGCAGGTGACTTGGAATTTTGTTTCTTCCTTCATAGAATGTGGAGGTGAATTAAACAACATTTAGTCATTTACACAAATTCACAAATATAAAATTCAGTTTGTTATAAGATGAAGAATTTGCTCGCAAACTAAATTGTGCTGTTTGGCAAAATCACAAGAGCCCTATGAGTTATCTATTAATGAAGGTTAATGATAGTTCATTTAGTTGTCTGGGCAAGTATTCACAAACTCCTTTGTCAGACTCTGTATTTCTCTAAACAATTTCATTTAATCATTTTAAAGTATCACTTAACACATAAACTTACTCTTTTCTAAATCCAAACTAAAAAATCCTACCACCTAGTATGTAAATTTATAGAAGCACTTCGCTGCTCACCTTATATAGAATAACATGAGTTTATGATAATCTTTAAAATTCATATTCCTCTATTATTCTTTCTCTGACATAGACCAAAACAGTATAGCTCAATTTTCTTTAAACATACATCCATGCAACATATTTTTTCATTCTTCTTCCCCTCCACCTAAAATATAAATTCCAAGTTAGTTTATATGTAAATAATCTGTAATCTAGAAATTTAAAAGATCACAATCCCCTTAATGAGTCAAATTAACATGGCTAGACAGTCTCAAGCATTCTAGAATTTATCACTGAAATGGATAGGAAGCAGTGATATCACAGGTATATACAGCCCAGCAGGGGCCAAAAAAGTAGTGTGTAAATAGTATTTGCGTGGAATCTACAGACATAGTCTGGAACAGATTTTTGGTTAAACCTAGTGTATAAATTTTTGTGTCTTTTCCTGACTTGAAATAAGTTTGTGCCTATATTTATCTGCCAAAACAATGACCAATTCTGTCAACAGCAATGTCGCTTTGGTAACTGCCTTGCCTTTTTACTATTTGTGAATTTCTGTCTAAAGATGTGTTATATAAAATAACTGCAAGGAGAAAAGCAAATGTACAAATTGTAAAGTTTTTTTATACCTAATGTAAGTTTCCTTTGTGTAATATTTATATGATAAAAGACATTAGGATCCCTACAACTTAGATGTCTTGTATTTCTTCTAGTTCATGAACGTATACAAGCTTCACCTGAATTTTTACTATAATCCACAGCTGAGATAGCTTGCCTACTGTATTAACCCAACAATTCTGGATGGAAAAACAAAGTGACTAATTAGTATAATTTTTCCTAAATCTTTTTATAACACAAAGAAGTAACAGTTCAGAAATATTCAACCTTTTCCCATCTTACTACGTAATGACTTAGTGATTCCCAAATTTTAATCTATAAATACTTAACACTGAAGGAGACAAATTTGAGGTTGTCATTTCTCTGTGGCTCTGGTCTTTAATTCCACAGTTCTAAGAAAACCAGCAAGTAGAGACACTTTGAAGCTTTAGGTGAAATTGGCAGAGAATGGTTCAATCTAGTATATATAGACCACCAGAGAAATCCATTTGTGCTCATGATTATTTAATGATTCGGGATAGCCATGATTTTCCCTTAATCCCCAGCCAACTTCAGCTTAACCAGACCAATGAAGAGGGAGAAAAGCTCCAATCACTTAAATTCCAGTATGGAATGTATTCTGATACATTTGGATATGGGTGTATTTATCATTTTGACAATTTATGATACTTCATATAAAATAAATCATTCTGACAACCTGAACCTAAAGATACTAAATTTCTTCCCCTCCAGTCCCAATTCCCATCCCAAATATCTCTATCCTGTGCTCCGTACAAGATATAGACCGTATCATGGCTCAGAACATTATCTGGTCACAAATCTTTTTTGGATTTTCAAACCTTCTTTTGACAAAAATACAAATAATAAAATGTTTTTGGTTTAAAATATTTTTTTATGTTTAATGAGGCAAGATTTCCCTGGTCTGCAGAACACAAGGGAATGAGTTCAAAAAATTACAGGGCCCTGGCCAGTTTGCTCAGTGGTTAGAGCGTTGGCCCTGCGTGCAGACATCCCAGGTTCAGGACACACATGAAGAGTGACCATCTGCTTCTCTTCTCCTCCTCTCTCTCTTTCCCCTTCGCAGCCAGTGGTTCATTGGTTCAAGCGTTGGCCCTGGGAGCTAAGGATATCTTGGTTGATTCGAGCAGCAGCCCCAGACAAGGTTGCCCAGTGCACTGGGCACATGGTTGAGGCACATGTGGAAATTTATCTCCCCAACTCTTACTAAAAAAAAAAAAAATTTTTTTAAAGGAAAAGGAAACTCCTCAACCTTCTTTTGCTGAGAGCTGATGAGTAATGATGTCGCAGTTATGTATGGACAGGACTTATGTTCTTACATGGTCTCGATATAAGGGTACCTTCTTTAATCCAGAGACTCACAGTGAAGGCATATCTACAGATGCTATTAGTGCCTGACCTGTGGTGGCACAGTGGATAAAGTGTCGACCTGGAACACTGAGGTTGTTGGTTTGAAACCCCAGGCTTGCCCGGTCAAGGCACATACAAGAAGCAACTACTACCAGGTTGATGCTTCCTGTTCCTCCCTGCCCCTTTCTAATTTCAATAAATAAAACCTTAACAAAAAAAGATGCTTTTAGATACCAAAGGCTAGACCAAGGCAAGGAAAAGAAAAAAGGGGCGAGAAGATAAGGTAATAAATAGGAAAAAAGAAAAAGAAAATGAGAACCAGGCAAAGAGGAGAAAGCACAAAGAAAGGTACTGGACTTCAGAAAGCAATGAAGCACCATTCATCATATTATATATTTGTATTGCACCGTTTATAAAACATCTTACATTATAGCCCTTGCACATTAAGGCCCCGGATTGCCTTATTGCTATTTTAGATATTGCTTAGCATACTCTTCAACAAATGAAATTTTCACTGCACAAAGATTATCATCAAAATCTTAGCTCAGAAGAAAGAAGATTATTTGAGTCTAGACCACTTAGCTTTTTATTCAAGTGAGGTTTATAGGAATATGTAAATATGTGTAGTTCTAGCTCCAACATGATTCTAGGAGCAAATGCTAAACTTGGATAGGATTTACAGTGAGTCCTGTGGCTAATCCAACAGCACTCCTCTGAATAGAGAAATCTTACAGAAATGGATAAACTAATATTTCTATCATTATTTATAAATCTTTAGTGATAAAAGTTAAAGATAGTTGTAAACCCCTTCTGTGTCAGCAACTAAAGCTCCCAAGAAGAAAAGAAGCAGAAATGTAAAAGTTTTAAATGAATGTTTTCTGTTTTAAATAATAACTCTCTTGAAATATTTTACGCCAGTGGTCTGCTTATGTATTTTTGAAAACCATTTTTCGGAGTTCATAGCTACTAAGAAAAATGTTTTCTTAATTACGGAAAACATTATTCTCCAACAATCACATATAACATTAAGTCTCTTCATTAAATATAAGCACATAAAAAAAAATGGCCCCGGCTGGTTATCTTAGTCGGTTAAGAGCGCCCTCCCGAAAACAAGAGTAGCGGGTTTGATTCCCCAGTCAGGGCCAATCTAGTGTATCTAGACCACCAGCAAAATTCCTGTTCCTCCTTGCCCCTTTCTCTCTAAAATCAATGCTTTTACAATAGATACCAAAGGATACAGGCAGCTCAATGTTCCTGTTCTCTCTCCTTGCTTCTCCCCAGCCCCCCCCCCTCAATTTTTTTTTAAATCTACGTTTACAAATATCCAAAAATAAATTGTTTTCCTATCCTGAACGAATTTCTTTGAAGGGTTATCTTGAAAAACACATGGCCAAGACTGCAGTATTCATGATATTTACTTACAAAGTTTTAACATTATTTTAGATTTGATCACAAGGTTTACTACAGTACAAAACAAAATTGTCAAATATAAATACTATTTATCCACTGGTACTCAGCTTTCTATCTATTGAGTTGATCTGAGCACAAAAAGTTGTTATGCTCAGGTGTTGACCAGAACCCTACATCAGGATACAGACTTTACAGTGGGGATTTTTAAAATCTGTGTAGCTCTCTCTATATATACTAAGAGAAAAATGCATTACTTGGTCCACCTCTTAAACCATTTCCAATAGGCCTGCTACAAATTCTCAACAAATTTCACTCATATTTAGGTCTTTATGAAACAACATGGGTAGGGCTCAAGCATCATATTCCTCATCTGACAAATGAGTACAATCAATCCTTGAGACCTTTGGTCATGTCAGCTCATAGCACCCCTGGACTAGCGCCAGGATTCAAATTCACAGCTCCTGGTTTCCAAGCCTTTGTCTGCTTTAACTACAAAACCACATACCCTGTGTTTTCCAAATCAGAATTACGAAGCGATGTCTCAGCCCTACCTCTGATCAATTAAAACTGGTAATTACTGCTTTAATCTTACATAATACACTTCAGCCTGCCTTTTAATATTCTGATTTCTAAGATGATGGACCAAAGGATGAAGAAACAATTTAAAGGAATATTTTTTACACCATCATGTAAAACCGGTTCATATCTTGGTCCCTTTACAGTAATTCTGACCTCAGTCTAACTTTGCTTTGTCAAACAAAATCACAGATTTCAAATCCAGTTAGAAAATAAATCAAACAGCATACCAAAAAGTAGACTCAGGCTTCAATTAATGAAACTTTATTAGAAACCTGGGCAGAAGAATCACTTCCTATAAAAGAAAAAACAAGTCATGACAACTAACTGAACAAAACTATCAGTCTCTTTCCTTATTTTGTAAAGTAAAAATTAACAAACACAAAACACAGGAATAACAGATGAAGCAATAGTCTAATAACAAGTGGGGTCATTTATGTGTCTCAAACCTGAATAAAATACAGGTAACAATTAAATTCAATCATGACAATAAAATACTTTCCATCTTCCAAGTTTGATGGTAATAAATATTTACATTTTTAAAAATAGTTTTTGCTCTTTTTGTTTTTTTTAAAAGACATAACATGCTCAAGGGTACACAGACTATGAAAAACAAAATCATCACTGTCCAAGAAATCAGATGGTAGTATAAAACAATGGTCTTACATATTAAGCCAATTCAAGAATGGTACCAGGGAATCTAACGTGTCTACTTCAAAGATGACATATAACTATGTTATCTAGAACACTACGCCTAATGTACCTACCTATCAAGAAGTAAGCACTGCTGTTTATTGTAGTTTTTAATATCTTCTATATCCGCCACCTCCTCCATACGGATCTCTATAACCTCTTCCACCATAGCCCCCTCTTCCACCATAGTCGCCCCTCCCACCATAATCTCCCCTACCTTGGAACCCTCCACCTCTGCCTCCACCTCCCCCACCGCCACCCCACCCTCCTCCCCCTCCCCCACCACCTCCCCAACCACCTCCCCCTCCCCAGCCACCTCTTCCACCCCCACCGCCTCCTCCTCTACCACCCCAACCACCCCTTCCGCCGCCTTCTTGTCTCTTTTGCCAAGGCGCCATTTCAGGGGGTGGCGGTTCAAGTTCATTCTGCCGTCCTCCCCTGTCAGGCACCTTTCCCATCAGCACCTGTATGAAGAAACATTTTCTTTCAGCTTCTATTATTTTAAAAATTAAAATTTACATCAAGAATTCAAATGGTATTGAAATTATTGTTCTAATGAAGAAACAGAAGCCAAATATGAATGGAAGTATCAGATATGACAGTATAAATTAATATTAAAAATATAAATGTGATATATGACAAATTCCTCATAATATGGTGTTATTTTTAAACAATCTAGAAAAATAATTCTGAAATTTACAGACTTGTTATTTTCTATTTAAATTTGTTTAGTAAATTCTGTAAGAAATGTAATACCCATCAAAGTAAGAAACTCTTTTAGCAAAACATTAATATATATATATATATATAAACTACAGACTCATATTATTAAATTAATATCCATTTATACAACAACTCTGGACCTTCCATTGCCACTGATCTGGTAATGTACTATCCAAAGACTATTTCTAAGCACATTTTTATTTCAACAAAGTAGGAAATATTTGCAGTAATGTGGTTATAATGAGGTCTGAGATGAATGTAATGACTATAATCCAAAGTAGCACTGCAAAGAGATATAAGGATTCTCTACCAACTATTCCTTTCTAATGAGAAACTTAAGCTCACTAACTTCCAATGATCTAGTTATTTTATATATATATATATAAAGAAATGTGTGTGTGTGTGTGTGTGTAAAAACTTGATGTCCTTTCTTAACTCTGAATAGTACGAACGTTCATGTACGTCCTCATGCCTCCTGACCACCCAGAGTACAATCGTATATGTGTAAGGCAACATTAAAAAGACAAATGTACTTCTTGTTTCCGTAAATTGGTTATCAAAAAAACATGATTTTAAGTTAATAAAAATGTAACAAACTAATTTTATTTTTGAAAAAATACTCCCAGGGGTCAGTGAGCATGAAAAAAACTCACTACTCAAAGGGTTAACCATGCTTTACAACACTTTGAAGGCTAAACCAAGAATCAGGTTTAAGACCCCAAAACTTCTGTAGAAAGACTCTACATGTCCATGAACAGAAAAGACACACAGACCCAGCACAGTGAAGGTTAAGCCAACAGTCTCTTTCAGGAAGAAAGATAAAACAGTAACTGCCTCAACCAAACTGACCTACGACTCAGTGAGGTTCACGTCCATTGATCCTGTAACCAAAATCATGTTCTAGCAATTTATGTGATAAGTAAAAGACAAAAAGTACATCATTCTCACTGTGGAGCAAGGCTTGAAATGTATACTGCTCACAAAAATTAGGAGATTATTGCTTCATATTCACTTTAAAATATCCTCTAATTTTTGCGAGCAGTATATAAACGTTCTTTTAAAATCAGCAATAATGTCCTAATAACCAAATCAAAAAAAAATTGTTTTGTGTTGTTATTCTCATTAGTCTCTCCACCAAATATGCTACGTTGGTGGATATATTGGGATGCTTCTCCAAAAATTGATCATAAGATTATCCTCAACCCAAGTTCCAACATTTCTGCTATTCATATCTCTACCCCCTAAAAAAAGTCCAAGAAAGAACCCATCAATGTTCCACCCTGACGCCTGATTCTGAGATACAGTTCTGTTCTCTATCACCTTAATAGCCTCTTTAGAAGCATTTAATTTGGAGTCCAAAAATGCCTTCTGCCATGCTGATATTTTAGTATAGTAAGTTATGAACACTGACCTAGCTACAAGGCACAAAACAGGTTGCATATGGCAGCAGCACCGCTTGTGTGAAGTTTCTACCATGTGCAATGACACCATATAATGTGTGCTGGGTTGGGTATGTGCACACTTTCTACGCTGGAATAAGATTTATAAAATTCCTCTTGGCTTTGCATCATGTACAAAGAGGCTACTACTGGGTTTGCCTTATACAGGCATTAGGGAAAAGCCATTTGCTTAAGCAGATGCTTTAGAGGAAAAAGAAGGGAGAATGATGACAGATACCTGTAGGGCCGGGGTCAAAAGGCACCCATGCTGAAAGCTGTCATCCTTACATTTTTCTTAAACCAATTTTGGGCTTCTACATACATTAGCTTTGTTTGATACTCTTATTTCCCTTAACAGTTTAACTTCAACCATACTCTATCAACTGTTTCAGTTTCAGTAGACTCTTGTATTTCTGATTTATTATAACAAATCATTTTCTCAAATGCAGAAAAAAGAAAAAGAAAGATTGCCCTCAAATAATTAAGACTATCAATTATATTCAGAAAAGGGATAGGAGGCCCTGGTCGGTTGGCTCAGTGGTAGAGCACTGGCCCAGTGTGTGGATGTCCCAGGTTTGATTCCCGGTCAGGGCATACAGGAGAAGTGACTATTTGTTTCTCCCTCCCACCCTATTTCCCCTCCCACAGCCATCACTCTATTGGATCAAGCAAGTTGACCCAGGCACTAAGAATGGCTCCATGGCCTCGCCTCAGGCACTAAAATAGCTCAGTTGCCGAGCAACAGCCCCAAATGGGCAGAGCATTGGCAGGTAGGGGGCTTGCTAGGTAGATCCTGGTCGGAACACATGTGGGAGTCTGTCTCTCTACCTGCCCTCTCATTTAATATAAAGGGGAGGATAGGAAAGTTTAAAGAACAGCTCTCAATGCAGGAAGAATAAATAACCTGATATAAGATACAGTATTAAGAAACATACAGGTTGGGGCAAAATTGATTTACAGTCATTCATATGGTAAATAATAAATAACACAAGAATAAACTCTTTCATGTGCTCACAACTATAAACCTACTTTGGCACCCACACTGTATTTAAAGACAGAACATTTTTAGGAGATAAAGAAGGCTGATCTAAAATGAAAGTAGGAAGCATGAACATTAGTGCCTAACTGAGCAATAATGAGGCAAACTGACTTAATAATCATTCCTCTGGCAAGGTATCCTACTTTAAGGCTACCTCTCTCACTACACTGAGTTCAATGAGTGAGGAAAATGTTTTAAATTATCCAAAATCTCTTCCAATTTTTTGCTCATTTGTAATAAAGACTGTCATAGGATGCTCTATCTAAATGAAGAGTACATTCTAACTGAGCTAAAATTCCAAATTATTTATTGTTGTTGCTGCTGTTAAAGTAAAAAATTCAGACCTGAGCTGTTTAAGACCCCTGTCAGAGATGGATCTCTACTCTGAATCAGGAAGCCTCCCAGAGATTCAGTAACTTGCCCTCGGTGACTCCTCTTGAGTAATGACAGAGCTAGGATGGGGACCCAGATCTTTATGACTCTTAAGCATGAACTCTTTCCTTTATAACACGAATGCAAGGAATCTGTCAGAACCTGAAACAATCCCTACAAATTTTCATTGACAAAGTGTGATTACATACTTGGAAAGACAGTTCTTCCTGAAGCTCTTAATAAAAACCTCTAAGTCAGATAAAACTTTGGTTTAATTTCTCTGAATACAGAAATTCAAATAAACATGCACAGACAAGACTAAGTCTCGATGGACTGAAGCCTTTCCACAACTCTATTTCCTAATTCACCAGAATATAAAAGAAGAAGGAATTACAATCTGTAAAAACATCAAACAAGGATACTGTGGATTCATTCTCCACTGTACTGAAAGAAAACCAACCTTATTAATGGCACATGCCGTTTTCTCCCGGCTGGAGCCACTACTTGTCCGGATAATCTTGGATAGATCTTCACGAGCAGCAAGTAAATGTGCCAATGTAATCGTTGTCTTGGGTGACAAAGCGTAACGCTTAGGCTGATAAATTTTTGCTATGTCATCTGTTTTCACCTAAATGACAAAAGTTAAGGAGAAAAGGCACCAAAGAACATTTTGATTAAAGAGCAATGGCAATCATAAATATTTATATTTAATAATTTGTATGTAAAATGAAAAAAGTAAACCTAAAAGATCCTAAAGGAATATACACAACTTATTCAACTCATTAAAGCTAATTCATTAAAAGCTAACGCAAAAAAAATCTCATTCATAACAAAAAATAAAATACCTCAATATACTAAAAACACATACAAGACCTTTCAGGAAAAAAAATTGTAAATCTTATAAAAACAAAAAGAAAACTTGAACAAATGGAGAAAAATACCAATTTTCTGGATGAGGACACTGAATATTGTATTTCTCCCAAAATTAACTAATAGATTTACTGCAATCCTATTGGAATGGTTTTTGAAAGTATAGGTGGAAAAAAAAGGAACTTAAAGTCAATCCAGAAACTAAATATTTAAGAATGACTAAAACAGGTCCTGGCCAACTGGCTCAGTAGATAGAGCGTTGGCCCGGCATATGGATGTCCTGGGTTCAATTTCTGATCAGGGCACACAAGAGAAGCGACCACTTGTTTCTCTCCCCTTCTGTCTCCCTCTCTCACCCTCTTTCCCTCCCACAACCAGTGGCTCAACTGGTTCGAACTCTGGACCCAGGCACTGAGGATAGCTCAATTGGTCCCAGTACATCAGCCTCAGGTGCTAAAAACAGCTTGGTTGATTCAAGCATTGGCCCAAGACAGGGATCGCCAGGTGTATCCTGGTTGAGGTGTATGCAAGAATCTGTCTCACCTGACCTGTGGTGGCGCAGTGGATAAAGCGTCGACCTGGAAATGCTGAGGTCGCCGGTTCGAAACCCTGGGCTTGCCTGGTCAAGGCACATATGGGAGTTGATGCTTCCAGCTCCTCCCCCCTGTCTCTCTCTCCTCTCTCTCTCTCTCTCTCTCCTCTCTAAAATGAGTAAATAAAATAAAAAAAATAAAAAAAAATAAAAAAAAAAAAGGCCTGACCTGTGGTGGCTCAGTGGATAAAGCGTCGACCTGGAAACGCTGAGGTCGCCGGTTCGAAACCCTGGGCTTGCCTGGTCAAGGCACATATGGGAGTTGATGCTTCCAGCTCCTCCCCCCTTCTCTCTCTCTACCTCTCTCTCCTCTCTAAAAATGGATTAAAAAAAAAAAAAAAAAAAGATAAAAAAAAAAAAAAAAAAAAAGAATCTGTCTCACTATCTCCCCTCTTCTCACTTAAAATTTTTTAAAAAATTTAAAAAAGATTGACTAAAACAATTTTGAAAAAAAAGAATTTTACCACTTCATATAAATATGCAATATGAAATTATCATCATCTTAACAGCTAACATTCATTGACTACTTATTAAATGTGCCAGGACAGTGTTCACTTAATAGTCATTTCTTTTTTGTATGTGTGTGACAGAGACAGAGACAGAGAGAGAGAGACAGAGAGAAACAGAGAGAGGGACAGGGAAACAGGAAGGGAGAGAGATGAGAAGCATCAATTCTTCATTGCAGTTCCTTGGTCTCCTTAGTTGTTCACTGATCACCTTCTCATATGTGTCTTGACCTAGGGGCTACAGCAGAGCTAGTGACCCTTTGCTCAAGCAAGTAACCTTGGGCTCAAGCCAGTGACCTTGGGCTTCAAGCCAGAGACCTCTGGCCTCAAGTCAGCGACCATGGGGTTATGTCTATGATTCCACACACAGAAGCCAGCGACCCTGCGCTCAAGCTGGTGAGCCCACGCTCAAGCTGGATGAGCCCATGCTCAAGCCAGCAACCTCTGGGTTTCAAACCCAGGTCCTCTGCATCCTAGTCTGATGCTCTATCCACTGCACCACAGCCTAGTCAGGCAATAGTCATTTCTATATTTCTAAAAATACCCCCTTTAGAGTGGTTATATTTACTCTCTCCTTTTGCATATGGAAAAAAAATGAGGCTTACAAAGTTTAAACAATTTCCCCAAAATAGAGAATTCCAGGTTAGCCCACTTGCTAATAAAGGTCTACTTGACCCCAAGCAAGGCATATATATAGAGTATAATATTCTATCTCAGTCAAATTACATAGAACTTAGGAAGAAAAACAGAGAGATTGATGAAACAAAATAGGCAACTGAGATTCAGAGCCTCATACATGTATGACTGCAATAAATGAGAGAAGGAATCAAAGATCAGTGAGAAAGGAGGTTGATTATTTTTTAAATGATGCTGAAATAAACTGTTGGCTATTTGTAAAAATAATATGGTCTATATATCATATTGTAATTCCAAATACACTGTTTAATGTTTTGTTTTAAATTGAAAAAATACATTATAAAGATTAAAATTTCTATACATCAAAAAACACAAAACCAAACCAAAAAACAACAAGGAAAATATTTCAACAAATAAACAAACTAGCTAACTTCCTTAATGTATATAAAGCTCTATCAAAAGGAAAACAAAAAGATCCTAAGGGGAAAAAAAGACAAGACACAAATAGAGATTAAAAAAAAAGAGGAAATTGAAATAACTAAATAAGCTTATGAAAAAAAGTTAAACTTTACCAACAATAAAAACATACAAATTAAAAGAATGTAGTCTTTTTTAACCATCAAGTTAGCAACAAAATTGGTAATAGTATAAATACTGCTCACAAACATTAGGGGATATTTCAAATTAAATACGAAGTGATAAAATATTCCCTAATGTTTGTGAGCAGTATATTAAAGAGGCTAAACTGAAGACATATCTCACTTACCTTACTGATAGTGGTTTAAATTCATACCAACTTTCTAAAACACAATTTGGCCACGTGAATCAGGAACATTAAGCGTCATTAACTTTTGATATAGGAAATTTCCATTTAGAAACCCACCACAATAATATACTTTGAAATTTATAAATAAAAAATACACATATTAACATTCCTGATATTACTTATGTAAAAAGAATGTATAAAATAAAAGAGTAAGTAAATTATGGCATCACTATGACAAAATATAACAGCCACAAAACCAGTACTTTTATATGAGACATGGATGAACCTTGAAAGCATTATGCTAATAAATCAGACACAAAAACCCACCTACTGTATAATTCCATTTATATGAAATGTCCAACATGGACAAATCCAAAGAGACAAAGTAGGTCACAGTAGTGGCTGCCTGGGAAGGGAGGGGATATTGGGAAGGACTGCTAATGGGTGCGTGTTTCTTTTGGGGGGTGATAGAAATGCTCTGGAATTACATAGTGGTAATGGTTTCAGAATATAGGGAATATACTAAAAACCACTGAATTGTACATTTTAAGGTGGCAAATTATATCTCCAAAAATAATAAATTAAAAATTAACTTTGAAATAGAGCTTTTGAAATTAATTTTGAGATACATATGAGACAATGATCAAAATATGCTCAGTGAAAAAAAGCAAACTATAAAATTATACCATGATCTTAACTCAATACTAGCAAAATAATAATAAAAAGAAACCGGATTAACCATACTAATAATGGTATCTCTTCTTTTTGAAGGGTAACTCTGAAGTGTGCATCAAAAGCATTATATCATAATTATGCATATTCTGAGTTAACTGCCAGCAGCCAGCCTTTGCATATTCTGAGTTAACTGCCAGCAGCCAGAAGGCTGGCTGCGCCACAGGCCTCCGCTCTCCTCCCCCTTTCCCTCTAAGGATGGCCCAGAAGGAGAATGCCCACCTCTGGCCCTACTACCAGGAGCCAGTTTAACCTGAATGAACACCCTGCCCCAGAGAGTCCTCCAGAAGGAGCCTACCACCCTTACCTTTGCTTGTCCTCAAGAGCCACTCCAATGCCCAGAACAGTGATAGAACACATAACTTAATGCAGTCCGTCACAACTGACAACTTTGAAATTGGGCATCCTCTAGGCAAAGTTAAGTTTGGGAGTACAATGGTACCTTGACACATGAGCACTTTAAATCACGAGCAATTTGAGAGACGAGCAGTCACTCATGGGATTTTTGAATCACGAGTGTTGGGCAAATGAGTTTGTAAAATTTGTGTTTTTTCAGTTTGTTCACTTTTATTGTTAAAAGTGGTGCTGGGCAGCTGTCTGTGAAATTACTAATTACCTTCCTGCTCAGGAAGGGTCATTGTTATGCTAATGTTCCCCCCCCCAGCATCTTTACCTGACCTTGAAAGTAAATAAAATGCACTTCATAAACCAGTTTATTTCTTTACATTCTCTCTTATTATATATATATATTCTTATTATATATTATATATTTATATTCTCTTATTTAAAAGCATATAAAACAAAAAATTCATGTGGTTTTTGGGGGCCAGAACGGATTAACTGCATTCTCATTAATTTAAATGGAGAAATTCAATTTGACACATGAGCAAATTCAGTCAGGAGCTCGGCCATGAAACAAATTAAACTTGTGTGTCAAGGTACCACTGTATGTACTTGGCTCATTTCATTGTGGTATTCAGGTCCTCTTCAAGTCTCAGACAAGGAAGGTTTGGAGAACCAGCTTCGTAGGAGGATCAAAATCCAGACCCATCTGCAGCATCCCAACATCTTGCATCTCTACAACTATTTCTATGACCATCAAAGGATCTACTTGATTCTGGAGTACACACCACTACCCGGGGAGCTCTACAAGGCACTGAAGAAGAGCTGAACTTTTGACAGTCCGTGAACAGTCATGATTCATGGAGAAACTGGCAGATGCTACAGGAAGAAGGTGAGTCACAGAGACATAAAGCCAGAGAACCTGCTGTTGGGCTTCAGGAAGAGCTAAAGATTGCTGACTTTGGCTGGTCTGTACACACCCCACCCTGAGGAGGAAGACAATGTATGGCATCGTGGACTACCTGCTCCCAAAAAGGATTGTAGGGAACACACACAATAAGAAGGTAGATCTGTGAGGCAAAGGAGTACTCTGCTATGAGCTGCTGATGAAAAAACTTGCCCTTGAATAGTGTGTCATAAAATGAAACATCAGTGCACTGTCAAGGTAGACTGGAAGTTCCCCCTTTCAGTGTTCATGGGAGCCCAGGACCTCATCTCCAAGCTGCTCAAACATTACCCCTCAGAACATCTGCCTTGGCCCAGGTCTCAGCCCATCCTGGGGTCTGGGCTCATTCTCAGAGGGTGCTGACTTCCTTGACTCTTAAGTTTATCCCCTGAAGTGTTCCTGTCATTTACTAAGTTGTGTCTGTATTTTATGTTTGTATGTGTGCAGTTGGAAGGCGAGGTCTCTGGCCTGTTCCCTTATCTGTCTTCTACTTCCTTTTAATTTAATCTGAAGCTTTAAAAAAATTATGCATATTATCTGATCAAGTAATTCCATTTGGACAATAAAGACCCTGAATAGCCAAGCAATCTTGAAAAAATACAACAAAGCTGGAGGCATCACATACTCCCTGATTTCAAACTACATTACAAAGCTATAGTAACCAAAATAGTACAATAAAGACACACATAGATCAATGGAACAGAACAGAGAATGCAGAAATAAACCCACATGCAAATGGTCAATTAATTTATGACAAACAAGCCAAGAATACACAATGGGAAAGAACAGTCTCTTCAATACATGGTGTGAAAAATGAACAGCAACATGCAAAAAAATTAAACTGAATTGCAATCTTAAATCATACACAAAAATCAACTCAAAATGGATTAAAGACAAATATAAGACCTGAAACTGCCTGCCCAGGTGGTGGTGCAGTGGCTAGAGTGTTGGCCTGAGACACTGAGGACCCAGGTTCAAAATCCCAAGGTCACCAGCTGGAGCACAGGCTCACCAGCTTAAGGACACAGTTGCCAGCTTTAGTGTGGGATAATAAACATGACACCAAAGTCACTGAATTGAGCCCAAGGTTGCTGGCTTGAGCAAGAGGTCTCTGGCTCAGCTGGAGCTCCCCGCTCAAGGCACGTATGAGAAAGCAATCAATGAACAACTATTATGCCGCAACTATGAGTTGATGCTTCTCATCTCTCCCCTTTCTTGTCTGTACCTCCCTCCTTCTCACTCTCTCGCTCTCTAAATAAATAAATAAATAAATCTGAAACTTTAAAACTCCTAGATGAAAACACAGGTTTTAAGTTCCTTAACATTAGTCTTTGTGATGATTTTTTGGATTTAACACCAAAAGCAAAGTAACAAAAGCAGAAATAAACAGGTGGGACTATATCAAACTAAAAAGCTTCTGTAGAGCAAAGGAAATCATCAATAAAATGAAAAGGTAACCTACTGAATAGAAGAAAATATTTGTAAATCACACAAATAACTCATACAACTCAAAAGCAAAATATAATCTGATTTAAAAATGGACAGAGAATCTGAACAGATACTTTTCCAAAGAAGACATAAAGATGGCCAACAGGTACATAAAAAGATGCTCAATGTCACTAACTATTAGGGAAACACAAATTAAAATCACAGTATCACCTCACAACTCTTAGAATGTCCTTCATTAAAAAGTCAAGAAATAACGAGTGTTGGTGCCTGACCAGGCAATGGCACAGTGGATAGAGCATCGGACTGGGACACAGAAGACCCAGGTTCAAAACCTCAAGGTTGCCATCTTGAGCACGGGCTCATCTGGCTTGAGCATGGGCTCACCAGCTTGAGCATAGGGTCGCTGGCTTGAGCCCAAGGTTACTGGCTTGAGTAAGGGGTCACTGGCTCAGCTGTAGCCCCCCCCCCCCGCCCTTGTCAAGGCACATATGAGAAAGCAATCAATGAGCAACTAAGGTGCTACAACGAAGAATTGATGCTTCTTATCTCTCTCCCTTCCTGTCTGTCTGTCCCTATCTATCTCTCTCTCTCTGTCAAAAAAAAAAAAGAAAAGAAGTAACAAGTGTTGGCAAGGCTGTAGAGAAAAGGGAACCCTGTGCACTCTTGGAGATTAATGTAAATTGGTGCAGCCACTATAGAAAACAGTATGGAGGTTCCTCAAAAACTAAAAATACAACTATGATATGATCCAGTAATTCTACTTCTGGGTATTTATCTGAAGAAAACAAAAACATTAACTCAAAAATGTATATGTACTCCCAAGTTCAGTGCAATATTATTGACAATAGCCAATATATGGTAACAATCTAAGAGTGAATCGAAGGATGAATGGATAAAAAAATTGCTATGTCTCACAAACACACACACAGTATTATTCAGCCATAAAAAAGAATGAAATCTTGCCATCTGCAACACTGTAGTAAGTGAAATAAGTTAGAGAAAGATAATACTATACTACTATATGATCTTACTTTTATGTGGAATCTTAAAAAAAAAACACAACCCCCCCCCCCCGCAAAAAAACCCCCCACAAAACTCAGAAGAGATTGGGAATTGCAGGAACGGGGTACAAAATGGGTTAGCAGAGAGAATCAAAGGTACAAACTTCATTATAAAATAAACAAGTCATTAGATGTAAGCATGACACCTATAGTTAATATTGTATTGTATATCTGAAAGGTACTAAGAGTAAATCTTAAAAGTTCTAATAAAATAAAAACTTTGTCATTTACTGTGGTGATCAATTTGTGATATATATAAATTTCAAATAATTATGCTCTATACTTATAATGTATATTATGCCTCATTTTTTTTTAAAAAGAAATTTCATGAACATGAACAAAAATTTAGCTGCTGAGGATATCACTAAAGGATCAAACGAGAGACACAATTAAAGAAAATCTCAATGTCAATCAACTGATAAAATTTTCTGTTAAAAAAATTTTAAATTCTGAAGATTAATATTTGATGAGCCATTTGATATCAGACATATTGTACATGGGGACAATAATAAATATTAAATTTACAGGAAATTTAACAAGAAAATTTGGTATAAATGCACATACTCATATAAGCAATTGAAAAGGATCAAAAATGAAAGACCTAAATTGGCCTCTATAAATCACCTAAATTTAAAAAAAAACAAAAAAAAACACAACCAACTTGTCCTAAAACATGATGAAAAAAAGACCAAGATGAGAGGATAAACTGTCAAGCTACGTATTTCTTTTTTTTTTTCTTTCTTTCTTTTTTTTTGAAGCTGGAAACGGGGAGAGACAGTCAGACAGACTCCCACATGCGCCCGACTGGGATCCACCTGGCATGCCCACCAGGGGTGGGACGCTCTGCCCACCAGGGGGCGATGCTCTGCCCCTCCGGGGCGTCACTCTGCCGCGACCAGAGCCACTCTAGCGCCTGGGGCAGAGGCCAAGGAGCCATCCCCAGCACTCGGGCCATCTTTGCTCCAATGGAGCCTTGACTGCGGGAGGGGAAGAGAGAGACAGAGAGGAAGGAGGGAAGGGGGTGGAGAAGCAAATGGGCACTTCTCCTATGTGCCCTGGCCGGGAATCGAACCCAAGTCCTCCGCATGCCAGGCCGACGCTCTACCGCTGAGCGAACCGGCCAGGGCTAAGCTACATACGTATTTCTTAAAGACGTATTTTCTCACAGTTCCCAAGACTAGTAGAGAATCAACATGCCTATAAATCCATGCCACTCTGAACATTTCAAAGAAAAAACATGTCAAAACTCATTTGTTTGGGATTTCCCTATAAACTTAAGACTAACAATGAAAACATCCTCTAAGTTACTATGGTATGTTAGGACACATTTAATGCACTACCTTCACAGTTATCCTGTTTTCCTAAATTCCTTTTTCTCATTAAAACTCTATCAGGTTAAATGGAATACCTTACATGAATACAACCTCTATTACGTTTCCAGAGGTAAAACCGGTATCTCTCATACATCTAAACTCCCTTGCATTTCTTGAGATAGGCAAGCATGTCATCTACTCCTTTGGTGACTCAGAGCTCTCAGAGCTACTGGGCTTCTTAACGTACAAAAGTCACTTCAATGACATGGATACACACACATCTCTGGAGTTTATCCTTCAGTACATGCAGAAGAGAAACACTCTGAAAAGCTAACTAGGCATTACAAATACAGAAATCTTTTTAAAATGTTCTACTCCTAATCATATATGTAGGTTACTGAAATGCTCATCCAGAACCAGGTATATTCTAGTGCTTGGTACGTAAGATTTTAAATAAATGTGGATTGAGAAAAAATACATAAATGACAGTCTTCAACTTTGTCTTATAGTGATTCTATTACTATGCTAAAAAAAAGTCCCCTGAAATAATAATAGTTTTTATTTCACCAGCAATCCTATTCTAATCACTCTTCAATTTTCTGTATCTGTCTGCCAGGGATTTGGAAGGAGACAATACATGAGAGAGTATTTCTAGGTAAATGAGTCAGACTGATAAAACTAAATTATAAAAAGGTACACATATACTACTACAAAGAGAAAGGAAAAGAGAGATACAGATAAGGAACCAACATCTCAAAAAATGAAATCTGGAACCAAAAACAGGTTAACTCAGTTTATTTGTAGAAGTCTATTCCTCCAGCCCCTAGTGCCATGCTGCCACACCTCCTCACCCAGCCAAAGGAAAAAGTGTACATATATAAAAAAAATGAGGTTTCCCTTCTTAAAAAGATGAGCAACTGCTGAGAAAAGACTTTTCTAACTGTTAGCATTAAAAATTCCCACAGCACAACAGCCAGCTCCAAAGCCTGTCAACAATTCCAACTGCCTGACCAGTGGTGGCACAGTGGATAGAGTGTCGACCTAAGAAGCTGAGGACCCAGATTTGAAATCCCAAGGTTGCTGGCTTGAGCACTGGCTCACCAGCTTGAGGTTGGGTGGGGTCACTGACTCCGCTAGAGCCCCTGGGTCAAGGCACTTATGAGAAGCAATCAATGAACAACTAAAATAACACAATTATAAGTTTAGGCTTCTCATCTCTCTCCTGTCTTATCTGATTCTCTCTGTCTCTTTGTCTCTCACTAAAAAAAAAATTAAAAATTAAAAAAAATCCAATCAATCACTAGAGTTCCCCGTTAGTTTTTCAAAAGTGTCTTGCTCTTTAAAACGAACAACCAGTTATTACAGTGCATTTGAAGAAAGTCTGAAAAGAGAAAAACAAAAAATTACCCTGTAGGAAATAACAATAAAAAAGGTGGGTGATTTTTTTGTTTTGACATTTTTCATTCTCACACAAGAAGATAGTATATCCATAAACCAAGAAAAAAAATAGAAGAAAGAAAAATGCAAGAATCATAAAGAATTTCTGGTAAAAAAATAACAGAAACAAAAATTCAATACCAAGAATATTTCCAAGAAAGTGAATCAAAAAGAGAAAGAAATAGGAGAGAATAAATAAAGCAACTTAAGTAGATCTAAACAGTGTGTCCAATATCTGACTACAAGAGTTTCAGAAATAGAAAACAATAGGGAAGAAATTAATAAAGAACATAAAAGCTAAGAGTCTACAGATTAAAGGTCCACCTAGTGTTCAGCTCAATGAATGAAAAAAGCCCAGAGATATCTGTTGCGAACTTTCAGAACTCTTAAGGACAAAGAAGAGAAAAAGCTTCCAGAGAAAAAAATAAAAAGTCATTCAAAAACACAGGAAATGGCATCATGTTTCCCTTCAATATTCTCAGAGAAAAAATGGTTTCAACCTAGAATTTTATATTTACCCAAGTCATCAAAATGTGGCATATTTAAGAATTCAAGGATTCAGAAAAATCATTCAAATGTACCCTTTGTTAGGAAGATTGTGAATCTACTGTAAGAGTGAGAGAACAAGCAATGAAACAGAAGGCCACCGGATCCAGAAATAGTGGTGTAGGCAAGGACAGTCATGCAAACAGCCTAGATTGTAACAGGATGATATTAAGCTTTTGGGAAGGAAAACATACAGAAAATGGAGTACTCTAATGTCAAACTACCTAATTTAAAAATACATACGGTCTACTGGAAAGTTCTGTCCGTTTCTGGAATAAAACAAAATACAAATTTTTCTTACCATCAATAAACTTTATTAAATAATATAAGTGCCATTATTATTAATGATTTCTTGCCAGCGTGAGGGCAATTTGTATATCCCATTTTTGAAAAATGTTTTATCTTTTGATGCGAAAAATTGAACCAGTGCTTGTTTGATATCTTCATTCATTTTTGAACTTTTTGCCCTTCAAAAAATTTTTTAAGGACAAAAACAAGTGATAGTCGGAGGGTGCTAAGTCCAGGGAATATGGTGGATGCAACAGAATTTCCCAGCCTAGTTCTGCAATTTTTTGACGAGTCCCCAAAGCAGCATGTGGCCTGGCATTATCATGATGAAGTATGATGTTCTTCCTATTGAAAATCGCCAGCCTCTTTTCTTGGACTGCTGTCTTTAAATTATCCAGTTGCTGACAATAATACTTCTCCAAATTGAGCTTTTCATTTGGTTTTAAAAGCTCGTAATGTATTGGTCCTCAAATGTCCCACCATATACACAACATTCTCCTATTCAGAGTCAAATTTGGTTTAGAGGTGGAAGGGCTAGGTTTTCCGGGTTCACAATATGCCCTTTTCCTTACAATGTTTTCATAGGTAATCCACTTTTCACCCCCAGTTATCATCTGGTGCTCGATTTTGTTCTGAGCAAGCAGAGATGTGCATATGACGACTCGATCATCCAAATTCTTCTGACTTAATTCATGTGGCACCCATCTTGAATATTTCCACACCAATCCTACCTTCCGAATATGGTCTGAAATGGTTTGCTGAGCTGAATTAAGCCTTTCTGCGATCTCCAATGTTGTCAGAAAAGGATCTTGCTCCAAATAGTCTTAACAACATTGTCATCAATCAAAGATGGTCGCCCAGAACGTGGCTTATCAGAAAAGTCAAAATCACCTATTTCGAATTTTTCGAACCATCTTCTGCATGTCCTATCAGAAACTGTACCTTCACCAAACACTTTCAATAAATTTCTACATGCTTCTGTAGCACTTCTTCCTTGTTGAAATTCGTAAAAATTACAGTGGCGTAAATGAACTTTATCAGTAGCCATGGGTACACTATCGCTTCACACATAAGACTAATGTGAATCAACTTTGTTTTAGTTAATTTGCTACATCAGTATGTATACATTAAGTGATAAAAATAGAGAGGCACACATGCACCAAATAAACATGTACTTACATGTCGAAACTTGTTGTGATAGAAATGGACAGAACTTTCCGGTAGACCTGATACATATTTTAAAAAAAGAGAAAAAGAAAAAAGCAGCAGCAGCTTATGATGGTGAAATACAATGAAAGAAGACGAGACACCTGGCCCCCAAAGATGCACACATCATAATCCCTGGAACCTGTGAATATGTTACCTTATAGATGCAGATATGATTGTCAGGGTTCTGGAGATGGAAAATTATCCTGGATTACCTGGGTGAACCCAGTGTAATCACAAGGATCCTTATAAAAAAGGCAGGAGTGTCAGACTGGAGTAGGCAAAGTGACAATGAAAGCAGACAGAGAAAGGTCGGAAGATCCTACACTACCGGTTTTGAAGATGGAGGATGAGGTCAAGAGCCAAGGGACCCAGGTGGCATCTGGAAGCCAGGAAATGCAAGGAAACAGCCTCTCCTCTGAAGTGAATGGAAGGAATGCAACCCTACCAATATCTTCATTTTAGGACTTCTGATCTCTAGAACTGTAAGAGAATAAATGTATGTTATATAAGCCCCTAAGTTTGTGGTAGTATGTTTCTGCAACCATAGGAAATCAATACAAAAAACCATATAGAGAGACCACATCAGAGCCAAGAAGACAACCGAAGCACCCAGCAGACAGCAGAACCCAGACATATGAGACAAGCATCTTGGACGTTCCAGCCCAGCCCTGTATCAGCTAAATGAAGCTGCACAAATGGCCAGAGAGGACACAACATGGGGCAGAAGAACTGCTCAGTTAATGCAAAAAGTGTAATAATAGTATCAGAGAGTTAACATGCACCATATTTACCCTGCCACCTGAAACGAACTTTAAAACTGAACAACCCATGTGAACCCATGTGACCAATGACTTTTCAGACACTGAACATCAAGGAGCACAGGACAGCCTGACTAGGCAGTGGTGCAGTGGTTAGAGTGTTAGCCTGGGATGCAGAGGACCCAGGTTCAAAACCCTGAGGTTGCCAGCTTGAGCGTGGGATCATAGGCATGACCCCATGGTTGCTGGCTTGAAGCCTAAAGGTGACTGGCTTGAGCCCAAGGTCACTGACTTGAGCCCAAGGTCATTGGTTGAGCAAAGGGTCACTCACTCTGCTGTAGCCCCTGAGTCAAGGCACATATGAGAAGGCAATCAATGAACTAAGGAGCCACAACAAAGAATTGATGCTCTGATCTCTCTCCTTTTCTGCCTGTCCCTATCTGTGCTGTCTCTTTCACAAAAAGGAGGGGGGCACAGGACAGTGACACCTGAAACGGGAAGCAAATGACTTCCTACAACTGTCCCAGCTTACTGTCTAGAGTTCCCATGCTATGATGCAAGGTAGGGCAGGGAATCCCAGACAAAGAGTGGGTACAGGTTAAAGACCTAAAATGACAGTGGTGGGAAACAGCTCTCCAGAAAGCTATCTGAAGAGATTTTATTTGTGGATGCCTCCACCCTACAACCACCTCTTCACACCATACTCCACAGCCTTAAGATACTCCACAGCTTTAAGAAGACTTGTTCCGGCACCAGTACTACCTGTACCTATTCCTATATCCAGCTTTTTTGACAGGTGCTCACTAAACCTATCTCACTGTCTCATATGATGCCTTCTTTAGGCAGTCCTTGCATAAATCACAACAGCTATGAGTTAAAATCAATATGAAGATTTGGGTAGAAATTAAGATATCTGAAAACAGGGATTTACACAAGGCCAGGATCATTACATAAGACCCGTAGCTGGCCTGGGCATGTGCTTCAGATAGAATGAAAAAGGGCAATGTGGCACAGTTACGTAACAACAGTCGAGACGCTGAAGAGCTGTCACAGAGTACCACCTACAGGACACAAACGGGAAAACAGCCTTACCTTTGCTTTATCAGACCATCCAAAGGACTGCACTGTTACATCCAATCTTTTCATCAACATCCGTCGGCGGCACTCATATTCAGAGGAAAGAGCATCATTGATTCTTTCCAGTTGTTCCTAAAAAATTTGGAAACAAAAATCACAAATTTTAGACTCTTTCATTATGCACAGGAAAGAAATTAGAAAATTGTGGTCAATGTTTCTAATTCAAAAGATACTGTACTTGACCATTTTCTGATTCCGTGAGACTTTACAGTAAATTATTTGAATATATTTGATAGAACATTTATGATATTCAGAAAATACTTAACATACAAATTAACATTTACAATTGGTGAATTTACCTCATCTTCAATCAAATCTGTTAATTTAAGTAAAATATCTACTTGCTAAATAGTGGGGGCCAAGAAGGAAAGAAAATACCAATAACTTCCCATCTTGCTGCTATCCTTTTCCAATCATAACTATGCTAACAAACTGGGCACTATAAAACTCTTGGCCAGGTATTTTTAAAATTAATAATCTGACCTGACCAGGCAGTGGCGCAATGGATACAGCATCGGCCTGGGACACTAAGGACTCGGGCTCAAAACCCCGAGGTTGCCAGCTTGAGCATGGGCTCACCAGCTTGAGCGTGGCATCATAGACATGACCCCATGGTCACTGGCTTGAGCCCAAAGGTCGTTGGCTTAAGCAAGTGGTCACTGGCTCGGCAGGAGCCCCGGTCAAAGCACATATGAGGAAGCAATCAATGAAAAACTAAAAAAGTGTTAACAGCTATGAGTTGATGCTTCTCATCCCTCTCCCTTCCTGTCTGTCTGTCTCTTTCTCTCACGTGCACTAAAAAATAAATTAGTTAAATTAATAATTTTACTGAAGAACTATTTTGAATTATTACTCTAAAATATTAATTAATTTTTTTTTTAAGTGAGAGCAGGCGAAATACAGAGACAGACTCTCGCATGTGCCCCAACCAGGATCTACCCAGCAACCCTTGTCTGGGGCCAATACTCTGCCCATCTGAGGTTGCTCACAACCGAGCTATTTTAAGCACCTGATGCGGAGGCTCCACGGAGCCATCCTCAGCATCCAGGACCATCGTGCTCAAATCAAATCAGTTGACCTATGGCTGTGAGAGGAGAAAAGAGAGAGAGAGAGAGAGAGAGAGAGAAGAGGGAGAGGGGAGAAGCAGATGGTTGCTTTTCTTATATACCCTGACTAGGAATCAAACCCAGGACTCCCACACACCAGGTCAACGCTCTACCACTGAGCCAACCAGCCAGGGCCTCAATTCATTTTAATTCTTCAAAATAATAAATGCATGCTACACATTGTAAGATCTAGGTGTCCATTTATAAAATTAAGTCATTTTCATTAACTGAATTACACCAAACTAATAAAAGATAGTTGGCAAAGAGGGATTTACCATCTGTTCCAGATTTAAATCAGTTTTCAGCAGTGGTTTTCCCACATGATTTTTCTGGACTTTTGAGAGAACATCTTTCACCTAAAAGTAAATATAAAAGATTGTGAAAATTTATATCCCTAATTTAAAATAATCTTATTCTTGCTTAAAATGTTATTTTTAATGCTAGACAATAAGTAAAATGTTTAAGTGAAATAAATATATCTTTATACCTAGGAAAGAATATTACTATAAGGCAGAATATCTTTCCCAAAGAGCATTAGGTATATTAATTCAAGCTATAGTACATCTTCTTTTCCAGAATAAAAAATAATGTACATACACAATTAAAGTAGCTATTAAAAGATTTTGCTATGAGAATTCTACATTTTATGTACAATAATTTTGGAGTTTCTTCTTAAGATGCACTCTTACATCCTGGTAAATTCTCATAAAGGATACTAAAACCTTTGATGAACACATTGAATTTTCTCAATTACGTATTATGTACACATTCCAAATGTAAGGATTCTGGTGTTACTGTTCAGCAAGACAACGTAGGAGAACAAGAGCTCTCAGTTACAGTCATCACATACACATTTCATGATTTTTCCAAAGCTATGATTTAGATTACTTGAAACATTTTTACTTTCATGAACAAAATATACTGCTCACATAAATTAGGGCATATTTTATAGCTTCATATTCAGTTTGAAATATCCCCTAATTTTTGTGAGCAGTATATTAGGCATTCACTTCTGCTTTAGCAATATCAGAGGTCATTCCAGTAACAGTCATTTATCCTGAAGAAAACGGACAAGAAATGACGGTCTGAGTTGAACTCACCTTCCTACCAGGAGAATCCTTTATTAACTAAAGAAATATTTCAAAATAGAATAAAATGTTTACAGTTTCTTAGTTATAGGTAAATAGGAAAAACAATCAGGAGATGTACAGATTTTGGGGGCAATTAAGGTTATTTAATGTTGGAAGGCACTCTTTAAAAAAAGAATAAAAAATTATGAACAAGTCCTGGCCTGGAAGCTCAACTAGCGAGAGCGTCATCCTGATACACCAAGTTTGCAAGTTCAATACCTGGTAAGGGCACACACAAGAATCAACCAATGAATGCATAAATATGTGGAACACAAATTGATGTCTCTCTCTCTTTCTCTATCTCCCTATTCCTCTCTCTCTAAAATCAATAAAGTTTTAAAAATTATTTTTAAGTGAGAAGAGGGAAGATAGTGAGACAGACTCCCACATGTGCCCCAACCTGGATCCACCCAGCAACCCCCACGTGTGGCCAATGCTGGAGTACCGAGCTATTTTTAGTGCCTCAGGCTAACATGCTTGGACCGAATGACTTATCCTCAGTGCCCGGGGCCACACTCAAACCAAGTGAGTCACTGGCTGTGGAAAGGAGAGAGAGAAAGTGGTGGAGAGAAGCAGATGATTGCTTCTCCTGTGTGCCCTGAGAATTGAATCTGGAACATCCATATGCCAGGCCAACTCTCTATCCACTGAACTACCAGCCAAGGCCAAAAAAATTAAAAGTAAGAACATAAAAACAAGCCCTGACCAGTTGGCTCAGTGGTAGAGCATCGGCCCAGTGTGTGGAAGTCCCAGGTTCAATTCCTGGCCAGGGCACACAGAAGAAGTGCCCACCTGCTTCTCCACCCTTCCCCCTCTCTCCTTCCCTCCCACAGCCAAGGCTCCACTGGAGCAAAGTTGGCCCAGGCGCTGACGATGCCTCCATGGCCTCCACCTCAGGCGCTAGAATAGCTCCAGTTGCATCGCAGCAATGGCCCAGATGGGCAGAGCATCGCCCCCTGGTGGGCATGCCAGGTGGATCCCGGTTGGGCGCATGTGGGAGTCTGTCTGACTGCCTCCCTGTTTCTCACTTCAGAAAAATACAAAAAAAAGAAAAAGAAAAAAGGAATATAAAAACAGCTTGAAGACTGGTCCTGATAAAGGGGAGTGATATAAAATGGGCACAAGGTTTCTTTTGAGGGTGATGGAAATGTTCTCAAATTAGATTTTGATGACGGCTATACTCTAAAAACATACTCAATTGACACTTAAGAATTTTATAGCATGTAAATTGTATCTTAAGAAAGCTATTTTTTTTTTAAATTAGCTTATAAAGAACTTGTATAAATGAGAGGTCCCAAAGCTTAAACTTTATTAGCTTCACAGTAACTCTATCCCTACAACAATAATTCAATTAATGATATAATTCTTACATATTATAAAAAATTAACTTATTTTCTTTAAATATACCTTTTCTGTAGATTCCTCAACTATTGTAAATACCACTAGTGTGATTATTTCATATATTATTTAAAAAGTTTTAGTAGCAACTCACTCAAGAGGGATTCTAAATGCATAAATGCATACTTGTAGTTTCTTACAGGTATTCACATTCCCAGGATTTCAATATTAGATAAGCTTTAATAAGTTTGAGATTTACTTGGGATATAGTCAGGGAGTTAAGAGTATAAACTCTGGAGGTTGACTGCATGGGCTCCAATTTCGGGTCTAACATTATGAGTTAGAAACTTGCTTGTCTAATTTATGAAATCTTTTAGTACCTCAATTTCCTAATAATAATAGTACCTACTTTAATAAAGATGACTTAAAAATTCAAGGAGTTGTTACACATAAACATTTAGGATAGTAAGTTCCATATATTTTCTATTAATGTTACTATTTCTCTAGATTCATATTTAAACAGCTTCAAATTAGAAAATAACTTTCCTCCCAATGGTGACAAAGTCTCTTCTGCATACATCACACAGTAAAGAAAAAAAATATGAAAACACTTGCTTTTGATAGGAACTGAATGAAAAAGGAAGTCCTTTTAGGTAAATATTTAGCCACAATGGCCACAGTAACAACTACCTTATAATTAGCCTGCCAGCATTTGAAAACAGACATTATAACCTGTTTTAAGTAGGGAAAAGAGAGATTTGGGGATATTGTTAATACTAACTAAAACCCATAAAGGAAAAAGCCTTTATTCCATGACCAAGCGGTGGCACAGTGGACAGAGTGTCGGTCTGGGACGCTGAGGACCCAGGTTCAAAACCCTGAGATCACTGACTTGAGTGCAGGCTCACCAGCTTGAGCGCAGAGTCACCAGCTTGAGTACAAGGTCACTGGCTTGAGCAAGGGGTCACTGGCTCAGCTGCAGACCCCTGGACAAGGCACATATGAGAGAGCAATCAATGAACAACTAAAGTGCCACAACTATGAGCTGATGCTTCTAATCTCTCTCCCTTCCTGTCTGTCTGTCTGTCCCTCCATATCTCTCTCTCTCTCTCTCTCAAAAAAAAGCCTTTTTGAAAGGAATATATGAAAGCATAATGTGATTTTGAAACAGTTCCAGACATTTTAGCCAACCCCAGGTCACTCTTAATACAGAGGAAAAGAGAAAAAAAACTCGGAAGAGTAACTTGTTAACTCCAGAAAAACGTTTTTGAACTGGGATTCACTAACTTATTCTTTGGTTTGCAAGCTCTACCCTCCCAAACAAAGGTTTTTAATATTGTGTTTTCATCTTAATGATATTAAAATTCTCTCACATTCATTAAGATAAATCTTTTTTATTTTTCAGTTCATAAATTATCAATGCAAAAAAGGTACTTTATTCAAAAATTTAATTTAAAGCAATATGTCTAAAAATGGACTTTTAGTACCTATTCTTGAGAGTCAGAATCTTTTCCTTTAAAATGAAGACTGTACCGTTCCCTTACATGGCTCCTACAAAACCTAGGAATTAGGCCAGAATTCAATAAGAGTAGCATTCTCTCTAATGTATGGCTTGACTAGGAAAAGGATAGTTTAATAATTTTTTAAAAATTCAAAGAGCTTGAGGTGGGTTTTCCGTGATTGTTTTTATTACATCAGGATACTCATTCATTCATTCACTCTACAACACTTACTAAACATTTATCCACCAGACTGTGCTTGTTCACTGCCAAAGACAACCATATTACAATTCTATTACAATATCCATTAAAAAAAAGTTTGCCTGTGACTTTATAAGATAATTCTACTTGTTTCATTATACTGTATTTCAATCTTGTTTAGGAAAGGGATCCTTACATTTGCACTGATGTCTATCACACAAGTTTTATAAAGAATGGGTATTATAACTATAGACCAGGGGTCGGGAACCTTTTTGGCTGAGAGAGCCATGAATACCACATATTTTAAAACATTAATTCCATAAGAGCCATACAATATGTTTAACACTAAATACAAGTAAATGTGTGCATTTTATGTAAGACCAACTCTTTTAAAGTACAATAAGTCTCTGAATTATTTTTAATAACGTTGTTATGCTGTTGCTAACCAATGATGAATAAAGTACTTCTTTAATGCGACTTCTGGTGCTGCATGGTTTTGCTGATGGCTTTGTAGTCTGGTTGATACGTGGTGAGGTTACGCTTCATGCAGGCATTGAGACTTCCATCCGTTAAATGTGATTGTAGGTTGGTCTTAACATTCTTTAGATGTGAAAAAGACTGCTCACATGCATATGTAGAGCCAAACATTGTCAGTACAGCAATACTCACACACTGTAGAGGGTGGTATATGATGGGAAGCGTGTTCCAAGTTTTGACAATCAGCTGGTCCACAGGTTGAGGTTTTTTCATTTTTCCCCACTTGTGTTTGCTTGCCAACTCTTCTTGCTGTCGTGCAAGTCTTTCCAAATCTTTATTCAATGACTTGAACTTATTCACCCACATGTCTGAGGCCTTCAGGTCAGCAGCTGGTAGCTCAAAATCTCTGACGGAGACACCGGGGATGTAACTCAGGTCGGCGCTGTCCACTGCACACTCGTGTGGGTGGGTGATGAACTTAAAAAGACAAGTGCGCTCACAAAATTCTCCAAAGCGCGCTCTGAATGACTGCAGGAGATTTGATGTGAAGCCTGCTAGCTGCTGAGATCAGATGTTGAGCAGGGTCACTTGCTGTGAATACATCTTTAAACTGTCCCAGTTTTTCAAAGTGTAGTAAACGACCTGTTTCAATGTCTGCAATGAAGAGTTCCAGCTTGTTTTCAAATGCAAACACTGCTTGTTGAAGGGATAAGACTGTATTTCCAATGCCTTGCATTTTCACATTGAGCTGGTTCAGATGTTCAGTCATGTCCACGAGATAATAGAACTTCAGGAGCCACTCAGTGTTAGGTAACTCAGGATGCTTGACAGTTTTGATTTCAAGAAAAGTCCAGATTTCGCTCAGACAAGCCGCAACCTCTTGACAACCAACACACATTGCTGTGCAGAAGCAGACCAGGATATTATTCCCAACTTCATCCAGCAGTGTTCTAAACTGGCGATCATTTAAAGCTCCGGCAAAAATAAAGTTGACCACCCGAATGACCAGCGACATTTCCTCACCAAGCTGCTCACCAGACATCTGAGCACAAAGCGCCTCCTGATGTAGGATGCAGTGAAAACTTAGGATGGGTCTCTTTTCATGTTCACAAAGAAGCGCTAGGAATCCTGTTTTTCCCCACCATGCACAAAGCACCATCAGTACACACCGAAATAAGTTTATCTATCGGTAGATTTTTTTCTTTAGCGAACTCAGTGAAAGACTTGAATAAATCTTCCCCTCTTGTTGTCTCTTTCATAGGCAAAACAGCAAGACTTTCCTCACGTAGTGTGTCACCAACAACATACCTTGCAACCACGCTGAACTGGGATAAATAGCTTATGTCTGTTGACTCATTCAAAGCCAGAGAAAAGAATGGTGCTGATATATGTCCTCACTTGTGTTGCCTCAATTTGATTTGTCATCATGATGGTACGATCGTGAATAGTTCTTGCTGACAGAGGCATGTCTTTTATTTGTTTGATTATCTTGTCTTTATCCGAAAAGTCGTCAAAAAGTTCGTTGGCAACATCAAGCATGAATGTTTTGGCATACTCCCCATCTGTGAATGGCTTTCCGTTTCTCACAATTGCTAAAGCACCAGCAAAGCTAACCGAATTCCAGTCACCTTGTTGGGTCCAAACACGGAGTTGCTGTTGACTAGCTTGCACTCTGCACAGTAGCTCTTGACATGCTTTCTTCCTGCTGTCCCCCGCTGGATATTTTGATGCAAATGTAGTATGGCATGTCTAAGTGCCACTTTATATTTGACCATTTCATCGATGCAATTTTATCATTGCATATTAGACACACTGCAGAACCTGCTCACTCCACAAAGGCGAATTCCTCTGTCCATTCCTGCTGAAAAGTACGATACTTATCTTTTTTTCTTTTAGCTATCTTCTTCGTCAAAAGGGTTTCTGCAATTAGCTAGCTGACTGCTTGATTAAATGGAGGGAAGTTTACTTCCTGACCTCACAACGACCCATGTACATTAAGCATTATCCGATAAAAATGTGGTGTTGTCCCAGAAGACATTTGTGATTGGTTCCAGCCACACGCAACCATGAACATGAGCGGTAGGAAATGAATGGATTGTAATACATGAGAATGTTTTATATTTTTAACGTTATTATTATTTTTTTTTTTTGTATTTTTCTGAAGCTGGAAACGGGGAGAGACAGTCAGACAGACTCCCACATGTGCCCGACGGGGATCCACCCGGCACGCCCACCAGGGGGCGACGCTCTGCCCACCAGGGGGCGATGTTCTGCCCCTCCGGGGCGTCGCTCTGCCATGACCAGAGCCACTCTAGCACCTGGGGCAGAGGCCAAGGAGCCATCCCCAGCGCCCGGGCCATCTTTGCTCCAACGGAGCCTTGGCTGCGGGAGGGGAAGAGAGAGACAGAGAGGAAGGAGGGGGTGGGGGTGGAGAAGCAAATGGGCACTTCTCCTATGTGCCCTGGCCGGGAATTGAACCCGGGTCCCCCGCACACCAGGCCGACGCTCTACCGCTGAGCCAACCGGCCAGGGCCATAACGTTATTTTTTTTTATTAAAGATTTGTCTGCAAGCCAGATGCAGCCATCAAAAGAGCCACATCTGGGTCGCAAGCCATAGGTTCCCGACACCTGCTATAGACAGATTAGGTCATGTGCATATTAACTCCAAAACCAAAGTTTAGTTTTCATGAAGATAAACTTCTCTTGAAATGAAATATATTTCTCATATATACTTAAAAGAAATATATTCTTTTTTTTTTTTACAGAGACAGAGAGAATCAGAGAGAGGGTTAGATATGGACAGACAGGAACGGAGAGAGATGAGAAGCATCAATCATCAGTTTTTCGTTGCGACACTTTAGTTGTTCATTGATTTCTTTCTCATATGTGCCTTGACCATGGGCCTACAGCAGACCGAGTAACCCCTTGCTCGAGCCAGCGACCTTGGGTCCAAACTGGTGAGCTTTGCTCAAACCAGATGAGTCCGCGCTCTAGCTGGCGATCTTGGGGTCTCGAACCTGGGTCTTCCACATCACAGTCCGTCGCTCTATCCACTGTGCCACTGCCTGGTCAGGCGAAATATTTTCATTTTTAATACAACATTTACATGTTAACACTTAGTTGAAGTTTGAAGAAAGAAAAACAATACAAATACAATACCTTTGACTCCACGTCGTTTAACATAAGTGGAAGATCAGAAGTTCTTGCCTTGGGAACACCAAGAGTATCACAGATAGCTTGAACTTCCTGATAAATTTCACTATTTTTATCTAATTGAGAATTTTTACGTTTCTTGTTCTGTAATATCTGTAAGGCTTGAAGCTCTGTACTCAGAAATACTATAAAAAAGGGAAAACAAATAATGTTAAAATGTACATAAACTCCACTTCTGGAATTGAAATCAGGATCTCAAATAGATCTGCACTACAATGTTCATTGTCATATTGTTCACAATAACCAGGATATAGAAACAACCTAAGTATTCTCCAACAGATAAATGGATAAAGAAAATATGGTATATACATACAATGAAATACAATGTGTCTGTAAAGTCATGGTGCACTTTTGACCGGTCACAGGAAAGCAACAAAAGATAATAGAAATGTGAAATCTGCACCAAATAAAAGGAAAACACTCCCAGTTTCATACCTATTCAGTGCAGTTCGATGTGGGCTCACGCACAGAATTTTTAGGGCTCCTTAGGTAGCTATCCTGTATAGCAGCGGTTCTCAACCTGTGGGTCGCGACCCCGGCGGGGGTCGAACGACCAAAACACAGGGGTCACCTAAAGCCATCGGAAACACATATTTTATTTAAAAATGTATTGTATGATAAATATGTATTTTCCGATGGCTTTTTATTTTATTTTAAATGTATAATAAATATGTATTTTCCGGTGGCTTTTTATTTTATTTAAAAATGTATTGTATAATAAATATGTATTTTCCGATGGCTTTAGGCGACCCCTGTGTTTTGGTCGTTCGACCCCGCCGGGGTCGCGACCCACAGGTTGAGAACCGCTGCTCTAGGCCTTGCTTCTTATCTTCCTTTCTGTCCCAATACAGTGGTCCCTCGTCTATCGCGGAGGTTAGGTTCCAGAACCCCCTGCGATAGGTGAAAATCCATGAAGTAGCGACCTTATATATATTTATTTTATTATTTATATATATTTTAAAGCTTTATAAACCCTCTTCACACTCTTACAAACCTTTCCCCCACTGCTATTAACCTTTCCCACACTTATTTTGCTTATTTTACTGCAGAAATAATTAAAATAATAAATATATAAAAATAGCTATATGCCGCAAAATCCTGCAATATAGCAAAAAATCCGCGATACAAAATTAGATATATACAATTTTAAAATCCACAATACAGTGAGACCGCAAAAAGTAAAGTGTGTAATGGCAAGGGACGGCTGTATATCTAAGGGTTACTATACCCTCCTCATTAATAACAATGTTTCATTAAATCAGTGACTCACACTGAATGGAAAGACAATGGGGAAATAGTTATAATAAATGAGGTCGGAGCATAGTACTTATTTTTATCCCCCAACACTCTCAAAGTAATTCAAATGTCAGCATTTCTATCATTATCACTAGTTAAATACATACACCTAATTTCTGCTCTAGTGCAACAAACACTGCTAACACTAGGGCCTAGAAGGAATATATTACATGGATCTTTTTATAAATGATACAACAAAAAATAATAGAAATCTTCAATAACAGATGTTAGAAAAATTCTTTCAAATGGTCATTATTTACAGAACTTTCAAAAGAGAATGAAACTTACTGAAGTAAAACAATTTTTTGAAGGGACACAATATAAAAAAATGGGTATTTATGGTAATAGTTTGGACATAGGGCAATTTTACACCAACTTAACTCCTGCTAAAAATAGGCCATAGGCCACACTCACTAACCACACTCACTCTACTGGCCCAAAGGTGTATTTTTTTTTAACTGATATATCCCCAATGTTCTGTTTAGTTTCTGGCACAATTATAAGTGATCAATACGTAACTTTGAACCCATTATCATTCAGTGCCTATCACTAAAACGAAATCTAATAATCTGTTTAGTAGCCCAGTTTCAGAGAATTTTAAAATTAAATAAGACTGCAGAGATCACCAACTTCACCAATCTAGTTATAAATGCTGAGAGATAAATTAGGTGAAGAAAAAATTACTAAAATACTATATAAATCACAAACACAGGGAATTCTATATTGGCCAAATAAATCATAAGTTTTAGAAATCTTAAAGTACATTAGTAAAATTTATACTACATTCATATCAATATCTGAGTCAACTTCACATTTTAAGTTAAATATTAAAACCTATTAAATACAGAAGATATGTAATGAAATTTCATAACTTTTGATTTGAAAATAACAGAACTCAGACCAAACATATGTATTTAAATGCTGAAAAGTAACTTACATAGAAGTTTCAAGCAGTCCTCCTTCTTTTTTAAACGGTCTTTAACATCTCCTGATACAAGGACGGAATATGGACACGCCATTTCTTTTAAAAAACCACTTATCTCAAGCTGGAAGCTTTCTAGATCATCTCTCCCTTTAAAAAAGAAAATCATAAAACATTCACTGAATATTTACCATATATTCTCATACTATAAAATCTACCACTAGTTCATTTCAATTTTATATTCAATTCTAAATTTTCTCTTTGCTATTAAATCCTTAAATGTGTAGGTAAAGCTAACCAAACAATTTCTACATTTGGAAAGTAACATTTAAATTCAGAAACAAATATCAATTTAAGAATATAAATATGAAATCATGAGAGTATAAATATTTTTATATTTAAATCTGATTATTTTCCAATCTACATTCCATAAAAGCAGATAAATGGAAATATTTTGTCTTAGTAACTAAAATATTAAAAGCATTATGGCTATAATTATTAACTGATGTCAGAGTAAATGATCCATTTCTACTGTATTTTTATGGGTTCAGAAAACAAATGCAATCATCTAACTAAGCCTCAATGATTCTCTTTCATAATCTATACTATATGTAAGCCTGTGTCATGTCATATGTTTTGAATTTAGTTCTTTCATAATTTATAATATATGTTAGCCTGTGTCATATGTTTTGAATTTAGTTTATTTTACTTTGCTTCAAGTGAATTCTATTAAGTTGGACAAAGAAAAAAGCAATTTAAAAGGAATAGCTTCGACCAGGCAGTGGCTCAGTGGATAGAGCATCGGACCGGGACACAGAGGACCCGGGTTCGAAAACCAAGGTTACTGCTTGAGTGCAGGCTCACCAGCTTGAGCACAAGGCCGCTGGCTTGAGTGTGGGATCACAGACATGACTCTGTGGTTGCTGATTTGAGCCCAAAAGTCTCTGACTTTAAGCCCAAGGTCACTGGCTTGAGCAAGGGGTCACTTGCTCTATTGTAGCCGCCTAGTCAAGGCATATATGAGAAAGCAATCAATGAACAACTAAGGTGACACAACAAAAACCTGATGCTTCTCATCTCTCTCCCTTCCTGTCTGTCCCTATCTGTCCCTCTCTCTGTCTCTCTGTCTCTGTCACAAAAAAAGTAATAGCCTCAAAAGGAAAGACAGCCCTAGCCGGATGGCTCAGCAGTAGAGCATCGGCCCGGTGTGTGGGAGTCCCCAGTTTGATTCCCAGCCAGGGCACACAGGAGAAGCGCCCATCTGCTTTTCCACTCCTCCCCCTCTCCTTTCTCTCTGTCCCTTCCCTTCCCACAGCCAAGCCTCCACTGGAGCAAAAGTTGGCCCAGGTGCTAAAGATGGCTCTATGGTCTCTGCCTCAGGCACTAGAATGGCTCCGGTTGCAACAGAACAATGCCCCAGATGGGCAGAGCATCGCCCTCTAGTGGGCTTGCTGGGTGGATCCGGTAGGTCGGGCGCATGCAGGAGTCTGTCTCTCTGCCTCACTACTTCTCACTTCAGAAAAATACAAAAAAAAAAAAAAAAGAAAGAAAGAAAGCCTACTTTGTGCCCTAGGCAAATGCTCAATAATTTTTTATTTTTTATTTTATTACATTATCTAAAATTCTATCAATAAAAGGCACACCATTACTCTAATTACCAAGATAATAATGAATTAAACTTTATAACTAGTACAGGAATTTTTTATAAAAGCATCTCTATGTGAATCCATATCCTGTGTTACAGGCTTGATAATATAACTTAAATTAGAGATTACATGTACTTTCAAAACAAAACAAGAAGAATGTTAATTCAAAATAAGCAATACTTAAAAATTAAACTTTTTAAATAACCAAATACAGATTCTACTTTTCCTACAAAATATGAAGGTTAAGATAGTATATAAACAGTAACTGTTAGCCCTGGCCAGCTGTCTCAGTGGTTAAGCATCAGCCCAGCGTGTGGAAGTCCCGGGTTTAATTCCCAGCCAGGGCACACAGGAGAAGCACCCATCTGCTTCTCCACCTTTCTCTCTCTCCTTTCTTTCTATCTCTCTCTTCCCCTCCCGCAGCAAGGCTCCACTGGAGCAGTTGGCCCGGGCACTGAAGATGTCTCCATGGCCTCTGCCTCAGGCACTAGAGTGGCTCTGGTTGCAACGGAGCAACAGCCCAGATGGGCTCGCCAAGTGGATCCCGGTAGGGTGCATGCGGGAGTCTGCCTCTCTACCTCCCTGCTTCTCACATCAGAAAAATACAAACAACAACAAAAAAAAGAAAAAAGAAAAACACCACAGTAATTGTTTATAATCCTATACAAATTTAAGAACAAATTTTGGATAAATTATTGATAGTATGACATTTAATCCAAAGATATTTAATATAACATACTGCAGTTCTTTATATTAATGATTTTTCCTTGTACAGTGGACACAATGTACATAAAACTATAAATCGTAACCAGGGGTCCCCAAACTTTTTACACAGAGGGCCAGTTCACTGTCCCTCAGACCGTTGGAGGGCCACCACATACAGTGCTCCTCTCACTGACCACCAATGAAAGAGGTGGCCCTTCCGGAAGTGCGGTGGGCGGCCGGATAAATGGCCTCAGGGGGCTGCATGTGGCCCGCGGGCCGTAGTTTGGGGACGCCTGTTAAGCTATCATTTCATTTTACAATTAAACAAAAAAGTGAATAAAACACAATGGAAATACCAGCTGAAGTGATACTTTCTTCCAAGTTGCACAATGATTTTATTTGAGAGCCTAACCAAACACAGAGCTCTGAAAACTCAGGTGAAGACAGTCCGTCCTCAGCTGCTTTGGTAAGGGCTTGCTCTTCTAACAGTGGTCCCTTATACCTAGAAAGGAAGAGAGAAAAGATTTAAAAACCAAACCAAACCCTCTCACTTTATCACAGCTTGATGCCTGTTTTTGTAGTTTTACTGGAGCACAGCTGATAAACATATCCATTTACAGACTGTCTCTGGCTGCTTTCACACTGCAATGGTAGAAAGACAATGACAGAAATAAAATGACCAGCAAAGCCTAAAATTTTTACTATCTGGTCTGTTATAGAAATGGTTTCCTGATTTTTGCTTTATATAATTAACATTTGGCTTTTTCCTTTAACGTTTTTTAGTAAAATTATCAACCAATTTGAAAAGAAGTATTATATATAACATAAAGTCATATATAGCTAAGTCTAATAACTACACTCATTACAAGAATAAGAAAAAAAGGAAGTAGTTAATAAACAGATGCAAATTTTAAATGTAAAAAAATTAAAGCTGGCCCTGACCAGTTGGCTCAGTGGTAGAGCATCATCAACCCGGCATGTGGATGTCTTGGGTTCAATTTCCGGTCAGGGCACACAGTAAAAGTGACCATCTGCCTCTTCCCCCTTCTCTCACTCTCACTCTCTCTCTCTCTCTTACCCTCCCACAGCCATGACTCAATTGATTAGAGTGTGCTGGCCCTGGGCACTGAGGATGCCCCTGTGTAGCCTCCACCTCAAGCACTAAAAATAGCTCAGTTGCAAGCACCAGCCCCAGACGTGGGTTGCCAGGTGGATCCCAGTCAGGGCACATGTTAGAGTGTCTATCTCCCCTCCTCTCACTTAAGTTAAAAAATAAGTAAATAAAACTGAAAAAGACCTATGAGATCATTTTTACCCAAACCATTTATTTTATAATTTTATACTTTCAAACACTGCTACAAGGTATATTTGAATAGAACCCTAAATAATTGATTTAGATACCAGTTTTCTACTTTTATTGCTCTTTCTACAACTAAGCTTTTTTCATATTATAAACTTACAGATTTTAATATAGTTGATGAGTTTTAATCCACTGCAATTATTATTATTCTTTTCAAATAGTCCTATCTCTGGTCAGTGGGAGGCCATTCCTGTTTGACTTATCCCTTTGACTTATCCTTTGAATACTTTCCTTGATTTCTCTGACAAGATGTTTCTATCCTACACCTGTAATTGGCCATTTCTCCAAGAAACCCTGATTCCTTTTAATAGTTTTTAGAGTACACAATCTAGCACTGAATATTAGTCATTGTATCTGTACCTTTTTAAGAGAAATTACATCAAGAGTTCACACTGCTATTTCCAATTCAAACTCAGAGTTGGGATTTTTTACTTATGGTACTTTGTTTTATATTTCTATTTATTATCTCTAAAATTGTTTTTTATCTATTTTTAATAAAAAATCTTGTTTCTAGTGACATTTACATAACCCCAGTAAAAATTAATATAAAATAAATTTAAAAATATATAAATTACCTATAATTTTAGAGTAGGATAATAAGCATTATTACTAACAATAAAATCACTGAAAACAATTTATGTTTTTATCTTTAGAATATATTCCAGTAAGGATCTAATTTGAAGAAATTCCATTCCATGTGATTAAACCACCTTCTTAATAATACTGACAAACCTTTGTTTGATTTTTCTTTTAATTTTTAGGAATGTCTCTCTTTTTTGTTGTTCTGATTTCATTTTTAATTCTGCTTTATAATTATGCAAACATTTACATGGTTTCAGTCTAATTTACAAAACAAGGTATTTTCAGACAAATCTAGTTTACAATCTCAATCTTGTTCCCTCTATTCTATTCCCCCCTCCCCCAGGTAACCATATTTATTAGTTTTGGGTTGTCATTCCATGATGTTTTTAAGTACAAACATACATATATATACTTTTCCTGTTTTAGCTAAAAGGTAGCCTACTATATACTGTTTTAGTCCCACATACACACACACACACACACACACACACACACACACACACACACACACACACATATTTACATATACTAGAGATCAGTAGAATTACTACTTAGCCATGTCTATTGTATTACACATATGGAGGGCCAGTAGTTTTATTGCTACCTTTACCCAGTGGCCAGATAAGTTTCTATTGAATGAGTACAAAAAACGTTTCACATAAATGTTAAAGGCATGTTGTTGTTTTTTGGGGTTTTTTTTTGTATTTTTCTGAAGCTGGAAACGGGGAGAGACAGTCAGACAGACTCCCGCATGCGCCCAACTGGGATCCATCCGGCACGCCCACCAGGGGCGGGACGCTCTGCCCACCAGGGGGCGATGCTCTGCCCCTCCGGGGCGTCGCTCTGCCATGACCAGAGCCACTCTAGCGCCTGGGGCAGAGGCCAAGGAGCCATCCCCAGCGCCCAGGCCATCTTTGCTCCAATGGAGCCTTGGCTGCGGGAGGGGAAGAGACAGAGAGGAAGGGGGGGGGGGGGGTAGAGAAGTAAATGGGCACTTCTCCTATGTGCCCTGGCCAGGAATCGAACCCGGTTCCCCCTCACGCCAGGCTGACGCTCTACCGCTGAGCCAACCGGCCAGGGCCAAAGGCATGTTTTAAAATTAAATACCCATTGCATTCTGAAGTTACACTGTTTCTCTCTAAATGACAACAATGAAAAGCCGAGAATTCTCATGACTGGCCACAAACCTTAGAACAGAAAACACGAGAATTCTCATGATCCGTCCACAATGTGTACTTCATTGTCTGGATGTACCATATTGTATTCACTATGCCCCCACTGTGGGACATTTGGGTTAGTACAGTGTTTTGTAATTATAAAAAATTGAGATTTTTGTCAGTATATATCTAGAGGTGGGATTGTTAAGTGAAAGAATACATGGATATGTAACTTTGCTAGACACTATTATATTCTCCTCCACAGGCGATGTACTATCAGATATAAGAGTACTCATTCTCCATAACTCACCAAAGTTGTCAAACATTTGGATTTTTGACCATCTGGTATCTCAGTCAAGTTTTAATTTACACTTCTCTTATGAGCAAGACTGTACCTATTTTCACATGTTTACAAGTCATTTACATTTCTTTTTCTCTGAATTCTTTGGTCATATCTCATGAAGGATATTTTCAAATCCCTATTTTGCAGGTAAGAAATGAAGGGTTAATGAGGTTAGGATATATGGTTTTTTGTTTGTTTATTTATTTGTTTGTGGAGTTTTTTTGTATTTTTTCTGAAGTTGGAAATGGGGAGGCAGTCAGACAGACTCCTGCATGCACCCGACCGGAATCCACCTGGCATGCCCACCAGGGGGCGATGCTCTGCCCATCTGGGGCGCCGCTCTGCTGCAACCAGAGCCATTCCAGTGCCTGAGGCAGAGGTCACAGAGCCATCCTCAGTAACCAGGCCAACTTTGCTCCAATGGAGCCTTGGCTGTGGGAGAGGAAGAGAGAGACAGATAGGAAGGAGAGGGGGAGGGGTGGAGAACCAGATGGGCGCTTCTCCTGTGTGCCCTGGCTGGGAATCGAACCCAGAACTCCCACATGCCAGGCCGACGCTCCACCACTGAGCCAACCGGCCAGGGCCTAGGATACATGCTTTAGTAGTAGGCCAGGCACAGTGCTAGTCATATATACATTTATTTATATTTATAAATATACTTATTTACAATTCATTTAATCTTTACAGCAACACTTTGAAGTTAGTATTATCCTAATTCTGGATCAGAAAATAACTAAAGGATGACATGTTGATTTAAGCCCAGATTTGATCCCAAATGCCCCATGTGAACTGTTAAAACTTCTGTCTACACAAATTAGGAAACCAAGGAAATAACCTGGCCAGGCTACGCAGCTCGGTCAAGGCAGAGCTGGGACTATACCAATGTATTTTCTCCTCGGCCGAGACCGGCTTCTCTGTGCAGTTACCTCTGCTCCATGTCTTACAGTGCCTCTCATTAGGATTTAACATAAACATCTTATTTCCTCTACTTGCTTGTAGTTCTGCAATAATCATAAACACTTGAATACATTTATCTAATTTATATAGTTGGTGATAAGTTATTTTCACTCAAATGCCAACCATAATTTGACAAAATTGATTAAATCAACAGAAATAAGGAGTTTAGAGGAAGAAAAGCCCCAAATCCTCAATGCCTCAGTTCACCAAATTAGATAAAAATAAAATAAAATAATTAATACATTCAACAAACCTAACATCTGATAGCAATCACAATCATAATACAACTAAAACTAATAAACTGCTTTTATGGTAGGCAATGCTATGTACTTTATACATATTATCTCATTTAATTGCCATAATGTCCTAAAGGTATTATTATTATGCTCTTAGTTTGTTCTGTATATTCTTATTTAATTAGGAACTTGCTACTCCTGTTCCAAACACTGAAGATACCTCCCCAAGGCCCAGAGTCCCTCAGGAGTCCTGTGTACACTAGGACCATAGCTGCTGATCTGACATTTCAAACTGGGTGATCCAACCTGCAGTCTGTAGGGCCACAAAACAGACTCTACAAAACAAATCTCTACAAAAATACAGCCAGGGCCTAACTCACTTTATTTTCTATTTTTATTACCCAACATATAAAATATGAGACTCTTCCCCTGTCATTTGCCCATCCTTTTGGCTTGCCTCTGATCCAGCTTTCCACTTCTCCTGCTTCCCAAATTCTTCCACTATGTTCTAACCATAAACAATAAGTCTCCTATGTTGTCAATCTCTTCTCAGAAAGGTTATCCCTACCACCTCTAGCTTTGGCTCCATCAAATGGTAGGGTCTGTCCTCTTTGCTTCCAGTATAGCATCCAAATCATTGTTCCCAAACTTCCTTACAAATATCTCCTTTCCAGACTCAAGCAAGTCAGATTTGCCAACCTTTCTCTTGTGATTTTCATCTACCAGTTTCTTGGATACTTCACAACATTCCTTCTGCTCAATTTCTTTAAAGTCCGTATGTATACCCTATCCAGTACCCTGAGCGCTAAACTCCCTAACTTCCTCTTTTCCAACCTCTACCACTACATGTCAGTGAGCCACCCCCTAGACCCTTCTATCACCCGAAACTACTCCACCTTGGAAATCATTAATTCAAATATGTCTTTCCCCAACCACAACATACTATCTATCCCTTTCAGCTTGCTCTTTTGATCATTCACCTAAAACTATTCTTTCTTTTTTTCTTTAAGATTTTATTTATTGATCTTAGAGCAGGTGTCGGGAACCTATGGCTCGCGAGCCAGGTGTGGCTCTTTTGATGTCTGCATCTGGCTCGCAGACAAATCTTTAATAATAATAAAAAAAAATAACGTTAAAAATATAAAACATTCTTATGTATTACAATCCATTCATTTCCTACCGCTCATGTTCATGGTTGCGGGTGGCTGGAGCCAATCACAGCTGTCCTCCGGGACAACACCAAATTTTTATTGGATAATGCATAACATACACGGGTCGTTGTATGGCTCACACAGAATTACATTTTAAAATATGTGGCATTCATGGCTCTCTCAGTCAAAAGGGTTCCAGACCCGTTTTAGAGAGAGGAGAGAAAGGGAGGAAGGGAGGAGCAGGAAGCATCAACTCATAGTAGTTGCTTCGCGTATGTGCCCTGATCAGGCAAGTCCAGGGTTTCAAATCAGCGACCTCAGCATTCCAGTTGACACTTTATCCCCCGAGGCACCAAAGGTCAGGCTACAACTATTCATTAATATCATCTCTACCTCCATCCCATTGGTCCCTCCATATTCTCTGCATATAACTGCTCCCTGCTGTCTTCACCTTCTTCCCTATTCAATTTAGATTCCAAGGTATATCATTTGTTTGGTGCTAAAGTATCCACTGCAGAAATGAATACTTGACACCGTCATCTCCTTCTACTCTATGTATATCAATCAATCACTAAGTCCTGTAACGCACTTCTTTCCATATCCACTGCCATTACACATCCTTCGTTTCTTGCTTAGCCTAACTAAATTCTCCAACACACTCTCCATCTTGCTTAGAGGTAACTTTTCAAACTAGACATCTAATCACTCCCTTTTTATTTAAAAACCTTCAATCATGTGCCACTGCTGTATAACAAAGATCAACATTTACAACACAGCCTAAAAAGTGCTGCATATCCTGGTCTTCACATAACTTTCCAACCCAGTCTTTCACCATCCTGGCCTTTGCTCTCTGCCCTCCAACCATTTAGACTCCTTCCAGTTCTAGTGCAGCATGCTCCTTTCTACTTCAAGCTCTTTTATTCTTTGTTCTCATTGTAAAGACACCGTTGTCCTCCTTTGACACTAACCTCCCAGTTAACTCCTATTCACCTCTCCTATTTCAACTCAAATGCCACTTCCTCAGAAATCTATCAGCCTGACCAGGCAGTGGTGCAGTGGATAGAGCATCAGACTGGGACACGGAGGACCCAGGTTCAAAACCCTGAGGTCGCCAGCTTGAGTGCGGGCTCACCAGCTTGAGTGCGGGGTTGCAGGCTTGAGCATGGGATCATAGACATGACAGCATGGTTGCTGGCTTGAGCCCAAAGGTCCCTGGCTTGAAGCCCAAGGTCGCTGGCTTGAAGCCCAAGGTCACTGGCTTGGGCAAGGGGTCACTCACTCTGCTGTAGCTCCTTGGTTAAGGCACATATGATAAAGTAATCAATGAATAACTAAGGAGACTAAGGAGCCGCAACAAAGAACTGATGCATCTCATCTCTCTCCCTATCCTGTCTGTCTATCCCTATCTGTCCCTCTCTCTGTCATTAAAAAAAAAATAAAAAATCTATCACTAATCCCTAAGATTACTCTAGGTTTTACTGTCCTGTATGTCATCCTGTTCTTTTCCTTTAAAGCACTTATTACAGTCAATAAATATGTTTGAACATGTCTGTTTCCCCACTAGACTGTAGCTCCACGAGGACAGGGACCAAGTCCATTTTGCTCACCACTGACTTCTCAGAATAATGTCCAATATAGAGTTGTGCTCCATAAATATTTGAAATAAACGTCTCTCCATAATGGTGGCTTTCCCCCTAGGCTTTTTTTAATACATGCTTATACTGCACCCCCCATAATTCAGTCATTTTGTGGTATTTACTAGACTAGAACATTTTTCACAAGCTCCATATATGATTTTGATGTGCAATCAGGGTTGAGATCCACTGTTCTACAAAATCATAAACTGTGAAAGACTTCTGAAATCATCTGCTCCAGCTTGCTCCTTTCACGATGAGAAACTAAGTCATTTCTACCTTGTTTTCATTTATAACAGACGATACCACTAAATTGTTCTTCACATAGATGTCCAATTCTAACTACTCCCTTTAATTTTTTATTTTATCTTACCAACTAAAGTACCTTCATAATATCTCACATTTTTAATTTTACCTATTGATTTTTAGAAAGAGAAAGGGAGAGAGACAGAGAAAGAGAGAAACATCACTTTGTTGTTCCAATTATTCATGCTGTCTTCGGTTGATTCTTCTATGTGCCCTGACCAGGGATCAAACATACAATCTCAGCATGTCAGTATGACGTACTAACCAATTAAGCTACCAGGCCAGGACCTCTCATGTGTTTTAATCACAATGGAAAATCCATTATTCACAATCTACATAGATTGTGATAAAACAGTATTCAATTATGACACTTACTGTAAGTAAACAACTTTTTTTCCTACATTTTATTATCATTATAGGAAAATTTAAACTTCAAAATCTTGACTGCAGTTATTCCAGAAAGAAATCAACTCTAAAGTGTGTAAACTTTACCTGACTAGGCAGTGGCGCAATGGATAGAGCTTCAGCCAGGGACACAGAGGACCCAGATTCGAAACCACAAGGTTGCTGGCTTGAGTGCAGGTTCATCAGCTTGGGGCGGGGAGGTCACTGGCTTGAGCATGGGATCAAAAATATGATCCCATAGAGAACCAAGACCTAATTTTTTGTTGAGTTTGGGGAACAGGTTGTTAAAATGGCACTTGTAATCAGGGTTCTCTCTAAGGTGGGTGTCTGTGTGGCTGCCCAATGTGGAAATCACATATTTACATTACATTCCTTACTCTTTTTTAACGTTCATCTGGCTGGAGCCCAAAGGTTGCTGGCTTGAAGCCCAAGTTTACTGGCTTGAGCAAAGGGTCACTAGCTCAACTGGGGCCCCCCCTGGTCAAGGCACATATGAGAAAGCAATCAATGAACTAAAGTGCTGCAACAAAGAATTGAGGCTTCTCATCTCTCTCCCTTCCTATCTGTCTGTTCCTATCTGTTCCTCTCTCTGCCTCTCTCGCTCAAAAAATAATAAAATGAAGTGTGTAAACTTTTATTTTCCATATTACTCTGAAACCTATTTTCCTTAATAAAAATCAAGATTATAGCAAACTTCATTTTTCAAACAGCTATAATATAAACAAATCAAGGAATAAAGAAAGAAAAAAATGGACTGATTTTACTGTTTTCATAAACAATTTACAAAATCCCACTACAGTATTATTATCTGGAGTAGCTGGAGCTCAAACTGTTTGAGGCCTAAATACTTCAATTAAGTATTTTAATTTGTTTTGGTTACTTCCTTAACCAAGTTAAATGAAAATTTCCAAAGAATTTCACAGGAATAAAAACTGTCCCCTAAATAATCACTAGCTGTTTTCTTTCATTCAAACATTTATTCAGGATCTACTAAGTGCAAGGTCTGTACCACTGGGGCATTGCTAAGTAGATATCATCAGGGTCCCAAAGCAGCTGTTGATAGAGGAGCAAGTGTACCTTCAGGAAAAGATACAGGAAGGAGGGGTTTCAAGCTTCCTAACAGCACTGCAAATGCACAACCTAATCCCGTCAAAAAACTCCAGCATGTGGCAGGTAAACAACTGTGCAGATGGCTCCAATTTCTTTAACTTGTATTTTTTGACTCTCAACTATCTGGCCCTATGCTTACCTATGTGCATACTCTTTTTTTTTTTTTTCTTTATTCATTCACCCATTCATCCAACCACAACTTATTGTGCCAGCCACCACTGTAGAATGGTGTTGGGAACAAGATGGGTAAGCCACTTGTATTCCTGGAGCTGACTGGTGATGGGTGCAGGGCATTCAAGAAACTGCACAGGTTAAGGTAAATTGAACAGTAATAATGACTATAAAGAAAAACAAGCAGAGACTATGTTGCATATATTGCTCCCCTTGCTTGGAAGTATAAGCACCATCCCAGTTCTCATAGCATTTATCCAGTGGTGAGATTCAGCCGGTCCGCTCCAGTTTGGCAGAACCAAGACCTAATTTTTTGTTGAGTTAGGAGAACCAGTTGTCAAAATGGTACTTGTAATCAGGGTTCTCTCTATGGTGGGCACCTGTGTGGCTGCCCAATGTGGAAATCACAAATTTACATTCCTTACTCTTTTTAAAGTTTATCTGCACAACAGCATATTCTAAGTGCCCTATAGTAATGTTCATGCCATCCATAGGTGAAAAAATTGCAAGTGAGGACACCAATCAAGAAGCAATATAAAAAATCTTAAATAAGTTTCATTGTTTTTTGTCAGATATGATTTAATAATTTTTCACTAATATTTTAAAACTTTCTTATAATCTAGTTTTGTGTACCTCTTTTATTGTTATTTAAGTAGCAACTGCATGAAATAATAAAGCACCTTTCCATATATCGTCTTTTTATACTTAAAACGGTCAATAGGGTAGAGAACCGGGTGTTAAATTATTTGAATCCCACCACTGCCCTTACCGCTCTGAATTGAAAATACCAGTACACCCTATTACCACCCCCCCCCACACACACACACTATGTAAACTACTAGAAATCTGAAACTGTCTTCTCCTCTGTCTAGATTATGTATCAATGAACGCATATTAACACCAAGTAAATATGCTGTTAACGAACGGATGAAATGGTTGAATGAACTTAAGCTAAAACATTTCCTACGGTCAAGGCGGCAGGAGAGATTCGTTCGGAGAGCTAATTAAGCCACGGGTCATAACCGGTAGGAGACGGTCTCGGCAGCAGTCCGGGTTCCAGCACCTCTCACAAGGCGCTGCAAACACGTCAACAAAAAATACCAGCCCCGGGCCGGGGTTGGGACGTGCTTCCCGGGAGGGCTGGTGCTAGCCGCGCAGCTTCGCGCCATTGCCGCGGGTCCTGGCTGCAGAGTTCCCAGGCAAGGAGCTTGCAAGAAGGGGCCACGCGCCCCAGCTCTCCGGCCTTACTCCACCCCCACCCCCCAACCCCCAAACGTTCTTCTTTCCCGCCTCCCTCTTAACTCCGTCGGCGCCGGAGGGAGCGAGGCAGAGAAGGAGGCCTGCCCGGAGCTGCGCGAGCCCAGCTGAGGCCCACAGGGTGGAGACTGCGGCAGCCAGGCCGAGGGAGAGCTTGCGTTTTCGAGGGAAAGACGTCCCTAGGAATACTCACCCCAGCGCGTCTAGTGTATCCAGCACATCCCCCTCCATCGTAGGTTCGGGACCCGGTTCGGGCCCTCTCATGGTTCTCTGGCCCCAAGCTGTTCACCGCTCTAAAGAGCCCGCCGGAAACCGGCGTAACCGCGCCAAGGTTCCGGCTGGGGTCTTGCCCAGGACTGCCTAAGAGTGCCTCCAACTGGGGCCCTAAGCTTCTCGGCCAGGAGGCTGTCGGTACTCAGTACCTAAAACGACTTTTTATAGCAATAATAACTTTCTAAAATAATAATAGAAATAGTAATAAAAAGCCTTCTTTGTGTTAGGTTATATCTGTGCTGAAATCAATCTTAGCAAACATCGTGATTCTACCCACGTTGTTCCCAAACTATCGGACTCCCAGACCTCTCTTTTTGTAACAAAAATCCTGAAATGGAATATAACTATCTTGAGCTAAAATTTCAACGTAATATCATGTACCTGCACATATAATTTTTACATTATTATACACAGTAATGCTCCAACTTTAAGAAATAAAGGGCAGCTAATTTATAATTATATTGTTTATGAAATGTGTAAGACTGATGAAGTGATCAGATGTTTGCATCTATCTGTAGAATCTTTTTAGACATACACATTATATGTTTTATTGCCAATAAAATATAAATGAGGGCCCTGGCCAGTTGGCTCAGTGGTAGAGCGTCAGCCTGGCGTGCAGCAGTCCCAGGTTTGATTACCGGCCAGGGCACACAGGAGAAGCGCCCATCTGCTTCTCCACCCCTCCCCCTCTCCTTCCTCTCTGTCTCTCTCTTCCCCTCCAGTAGCCAAGGCTCCATTGGAGCAGAGTTGGCCTGGGGGCTGGGGATGGCTCTGTGGCCTCTGCCTCAGGCGCTAGAGTGGCTCTGGTTGCAACAGAGCGATGCCCCAGATGGGCAGAGCATCCCCCCCCCCCACCCCCCCACCCCCGTGGTGGGAATGCTGGGTGGATCCCGTTGGGGTGCATCCGGGAGTCTGTCTGCCTCCCCCGTTTCCAACTAAAGAAAAAAAAATGAGTTGTATGAGAAACATTAATAAAAGTTTAATGATGCCATCAAAAGAGCAATCAATTGTAAAATTTATAACAACTAAGAGAAAAAGAAAATAGAATAATTTAAAAAAACCACTTGATTGCATCTAAAACAGACAAAAAAGAAAAAAATTAAACTCTAAGATACCTGGATAGAAAGAGTAACATCAGAAAAAGCTATTAATGTAAGAAGTATCAGAGAAATGTAAATAGGGACATTTCATAATGATAAAAGTATCAAGACTACAGGAAGCTATAGCAGTCCTAAATGTTTATTTGCTTAATAACCAGTCTCAAAATACAGTGTGTCTGTAAAGTCATGGTGCACTTTTGACCGGTCACAGGAAAGCAACAAAAGACAATAGAGCCTGACCTGTGGTGGCGCAGTGGATAAAGCGTCAACCTGGAAATGCTGAGGTCGCCTGTTCGAAACCCTGGGCTTGCCTGGTCAAGACACATATGGGAGTTGATGCTTCCAGCTCCTCCCCCCCTTCTCTCTCTCTGTCTCTCCCTCTCCTCTCTAAAATGAATAAATAAATAAATTAATTAAAAAAAAAGACAATAGAAATGTGAAATCTACACCAAATAAAAGGAAAACCCAGTTTCTGTAGGATGATGTGGCAGCATGTGCGCATGCGCAGATGATGACGCAACACCGTGTATACAGCGGAGCAGCCCACGGCCATGCTAGTAGAGATGTGGACGGTACAGAGAAAAGTTCAGTGTGTTCTGTGGCTCGCTAAATTCGAATCCGTGACCAAAGTGCAGCATGAATATCGGCACATTTATAACGAAGCACCACCACATAGGAATAACATTACTCGGTGGGAAAAGCAGTTGAAGGAAACCGGCAGTTTGGTGGAGAAACCCCGTTCTGGTAGGCCATCAGTCGGTGACAAGTCTGTAGAGGCTATACGGGATAGCTACCTAAGGAGCCCTAAAAAAATCTGTGCGTGAGCCCACATCAAACTGCACTGAATAGGTATGAAACTGGGAGAGTTGTCCTTTTATTTGGTGCAGATTTCACATTTCTATCATCTTTTGTTGCTTTCCTGTGACCGGTCAAAAGTGCACCACGACTTTACAAACACACTGTATATAAATAAGAAAACCAAATTAACCTAAAAGAGAAATAGGCAAATCCACAAGTACAGGGGAAGATTTTAAACATATATCTCTAATTAACAGTCAAAAAATTCAATGGACATACACGAGACTTTGAAACATAATTTATATATTTGACCTAATTGATATAGATCACTGCTCCCCAAAACTGTGTAATATAGATTTTTCAAGTGCACATGTATCATTTATAAAACTTGACTTCATACTGTACCTGAAAGTGACTGTTACCACACTCAAAGACAGAAAGCATAAAAAGCATATTCTCAGACTACCGCAGAATTAAAGTATGAACTTAAGCCATGACAATGAGGCCTTTAGTCTGTAGTAGGCATGAGGAAGGCAGCAGCAAACCACTTAATAGCACAAGCTACTGCTAGGACCACTCTGGCCAGAACACAATGCACGTGCTCAGCTCTGGGTGATGCATAAACAAAATCCAGTCAGTTTGGCCTTTGCTACATTCAGAGCCAGTTGCACCCTCTTATTATTTCTGGGACTAAATGCCTTCTCTTCTTCCCTGATGGGAGAAATACATGACCAGTCTGTCAAGGTAGTGGGCTCTGTAACCTCCTCAAAAAACTTTAAAATGGTCAGCTAAAGTCCTTGATGATACAGATGGTGCAAGGTATAATAGTAAGGTGACAACATTTTTACAATGAAAAGGAGGACAAAAATAAATTGAAGAAAACAATATAATAAAGAAACATTTTATTCATTGCAACAATAATACACTATATAGTATGATAAATGCATAATAAAAACATTTGTAATATTTTATATTATAATTATGCTTACATGCCTATTAATTTTTAATAATAATTATAAGGAAAAAATTGAATATTATCTAAATGAGTACTTTTCCATTGAAGAATATTTTTTGTCAATGTATCATCTTGTAACAATATATTGGAAATATCCTTCATATTGAACTTTATAGCAAGTGCTGCAGCTAGAGTATTAACATTCAATCTCGATTTCTCACTTGTCCAAAAATCATTAGCAATTGAAAAAACTCTTTCAACTGCTGCTTTAGTTCCAGGGCAGCACAATGTAAATTGAACAGAATAAATAAATTTTCACATGGAATATGTTCATTTTTGAAATGGCTGGATATTTCCACTCATCTTTTTATCAATTTTGACATGTTCATTTTCCCATTGTATTAATTTTTCAGAATTTAAATATACATTCAGTCTTCTAATTTCTTCAAAGAGACAATTGTCATCTATTTTGATGTCTAGCATTTCTTTAGATAAAAACTCAAGACAAGATTCAATATCTGTTCAATATACTTGCAGTGAAGTCAAAAAGCACCACTGAAAACTGTTATTTCCCATGATGTTTGTTTTAGACCATTCTTCGATATATTGAAAATAAGTCTGGTAAAAATTCTGCACTTCTTTGATAAACTTTTCTGTTATGCCCAGATTTGATTCCTCTAAGTCTGACAATTTTTTTTTATAATTAAAGGAAGAAATTTTTCTTCAAAACGAGATTTATATTGAAGGATAAAGTCATTCAAAATAAGACTAACTTCCGTAGCTGAAATGTGTTTACCTTCAATCTTTTGAATAGTTTTGTGAAAAATCGATAATTGATTATGTACAAAATACATTAATATCTCAGATATTTTATTATTGAAAAACAATTCCAGGATTTTAGGACATTTGTCTAAACTTAAAAAATACTAACGGAGAGGCTCAAATAATTGTGGAACATGCTCTATAGCGGGTGTTAGAGCAAGCCATCTAACTTTTGAATATCCTAAAAGTTTTTGTATTCAACATTTGCTATTTCACAAAATTGTTTTAAAGTAGCAACACAAACAGTAAAACGACTAAAATGCAAATAAATTGTAGTTGTTATTACTTCTACATTAATTGGCATGGCACATGATGCTGTGTTGATTGTATTTGACAAAATATGTTTATTACAACCTATTCCTAGTATTTTCTTTGGGAGTAACTCTTGTAATTTTACATACACATTATTCACCCATTTGCATCTTTGCCCACTAAAATTTGTATTATCAGCTGTTAGTGTAACAACTTTGAATTTCAAATTGTTTTCATTTATTACTCTGTATAGATTGTTTGAAAAAATTTCAGAAGTTTCATCCTCAATGGATTCTAAATTTAAAATTTTTACTTGAATGCCCTTGGAAAACATTAAAATATCTTACTATTATTGGATATTATTTAATTTCATTATGATTTGATGCATCAGATAAAATTGTTACAAATGCTGCAGTTTCCAAGTCCTCTGTACGTATTTTGTCACAGTAATTTTTAAATACTGATTTCAAAATAGCCTCGCATTTTGTCCTGGCACAGGAAAATTTTGCATTGTGAAACTTTTTCGATAATTTAGTTGTACAATCCATACAATGAAAACTTTGGTTGTGAATTATGGTATGAAATGCAAATGTTCCCTCCATTGCAGCCAACTGTTTTTCATCTTCAGAATAATTTGAAGTTTTTAAAAAAACTTGTTACTTTATAACTGGAAGTTGATGCATCTAATGATTGCTTATGTTTGTTGGTGGTCAAGTGTTTTGTTATTGCTGCTCTGCCCCCAACTGCAATACAAAATTCTCCACTGCAAATATTGCAGAAAACAATGGTATCTTTCTTTGATATGAGGAATGCAAATTCCTTTTTCAATTTATCATTGAAATGGCATTTTCTCTTTTTTGATTTTTCCATCCCTTAAATGAAATTTAAAATTCAAAATAAAATATAGAACTACATGAACAATGCAAGCAAGCACATTAGGAACTGAAAACGTTACATCATGGTAGGCAAATTTTCCAGAAGCTAAATTAACAAAACTAAATATCAAACAAAACCACTAGTTTGGAGTGATATTTGGGTGTATTTATAATTTTCTAATTTAAAAAAGTCTGTTTTATGCAACTATTTAATCAAAATGTGTTATTAATAGATATGGTTTGAGGTTAGATTTCCACTTTAAAACTCAAATTTTGGGAAAATACTTGTACATAAAATTATATGTATTTGGAAACTATTAAATAGATAACAAATTAATAAAACATGAATTGTGCTTACCTGTCTATGATTGAATTTTCACTGAGAAAGAAATAATTGTGAGTCTACAATGTCGTATGTGCCGTGTCGTGTTTCAGTAAGACGTACACAAAGCCATTTGCACACTCAGTATATCTCACACTCTCTCAAGGTCTTCCATGCGGAGCGCATGCATTGCATAATCATATCTTGCCGCGCTGTACTGATCCTTGACAAATCGTCATGTCAAACACAAATACGTCACATCACACACAATGGATTGACTCTGCATCGATTGAATATGGACATTTACAGATTAGTCTTCCAATATCAAAAAGGAGGACATGTAGGACACTTTTCAAGGGAGGACGGAACTTACAAAAGAACTGTCCTCCCTAAAGGAGGATGATTGGTCACTTTAATAATGGAGGCCCATCAACTTTCTCCTCCATACCTATTATATTTTCCACACTCTTGGCCAGAATTTAAGTTAATCTGGTTTGACAGCCATGTTTGCTGAAATTAACCATTTGCAGTCACAAAAATGAAAAGAGCAACCAGAGATTCCCCAATAAGGTCTTGGGTTTTAAGTAAATTTCTGCTTGCACTATGGAGCAGCAATCCAAGATGCTCATGGTAAATAGCTCTGTCAGTAAAGTAACTATTCTTTGCCTACAAGTTCACTGGCATGAAGCTTGTAAAAAGGTAGTTGCCATAGTCAACATCTTCCCACCCTGGAAGCCAGGGTCTCTAACCCAGAAGAGCCTCAAGTTTTAGAAATAGCACAAATTCTGCAAGTGTGTCCTTGGGTGTGATGTTGAGGAAATCAATCCTACTTTCCCCCCTTAGATCTCAGGCCCATGTTTTCTAGCTAGTGAGCACACCACTGTAAATTATCTGTTGGTTCAGCTTGTATACCTGTCTGGGAGATCACCACCTCAACCTGCAGAATGTTCAGCCTAAGCTTGTGCCTTACTTGAGTCTTCAATAGGCCATTATGTCCTTCAATCAGGACAGCGGCTTTACATTAGGCACAGGGTAAGTAGCACCTGTAAACATTTTGCTGTGTCATCCATTGTCTCACTATCTTTGCTACAAAATGGGTTCCTTATTTCAAAACAATGTTGTCATAGGCGAGACATTGTGTGAACCCTCTATAGGTAAAGCTAGCAAAGAAACTGTGAGCAGAAAAGGCAAACCCCGATCCAGAATTGCCACCCTTCCCAAGACGAAACATAACCAACTTCTGCCAGGAGGCTGGCTGGAATTTCTAAGGAGAAGTCACATTCAGTTTCTGCTGCTGGCATGCTAACATTCAGTAGTGCAATAATGTACGGTGCTTCTATATATACTGCTCACAAAAATTAGGGGATATTTTATTGCTTCATATTCATCTTGGAATATCCCCTAATTTTTGTGAGCAGTATATTTGCTCTCCTTTCCTGCTTCACTTCCCCTTAGATCATTTTTGTTTCCCTAGGATTGTACTTACTAATAACATGTTATCACCTAAGCTTTTGCCTTTCAGAGAATGTAGGGTGAGACAACTGATAGCATTAAGTGCTTTACTATACACCTCACACTGTTTTAAACATTTCTCCTGATTTACTCATTTTTAAAGTAAACATTTAAAAGAAATTAAAAGCAATACATATATGCAGACAAGTACAGAATTCATCAGTCTTCATGAAGGGAAACCCTGGTTGTTTGGTCAACACATAACTCAGACAGAGAAAGAATAATACCATATGGCTTCACTTATTCTAAAAAACAAGATAAATGAGCAAACAAAACAGAAGAAACTCGTAAATACAGAAAACAAATTGATGGTTTCCAGAGTGGTGCAGGGATAGGGCAGGTGGTAAAACAACTGGCAGGATTAAGAATTAAAAACTGGCAGTTTTAAAAATAGTCATGGTGATGTAACACACAGCATACGGAATATAGTCAATAACATGTATAGTTTCAGATAGAAACTAGACTTATGGGGTGATGTCTTCTTAAGTTATATAAATGTGTAGTCACTATGTTGTATACCTGAAACTAATATAATATTGTATGCCAACTGAAATTGGAAAATTAAAAAAAATTATTTAAAAACTAATTATAAGGTAATTAAATATATATGTATGTATATATATATGATCAGAAAATATCCTCTAAGGACTAATGTATAGTAAATGTTGAACAACAGGCTCATTCTTCCCATGTCTTTGTTAAAATTTAATTAGTGAGAGGCCACCAAGAACAAATTTATAGTCTGACAAAATCAGATGCATTGATTTGCAGTGAGTGACTGCACTGCAGAGGAACTGTATTAGTAAGATTCTTCAGAGAAATAGAACCAAGAGGATATGTATGAGATTTATTATAGGAATTGGTGTATACAGTTATAGAGGCTAATTCCAACAATCGCTGTCTGTCAGCTGGAGAAGCAGGAAAGTTGGTGGTATAATTTAGCCAGTCTGAAATCTAAGAACCACAAGCTCTGATGTCTGAGGACAGAGGATGTATGTCCCAGCTCAAAAGAGAGAATTTGCCCTTCTTCCGCCTCTTTGTTCTATTTGGGCCCTCAACAGATTAAATGATGCTTGCCTATATTGTTGAGGTCTATTTATTTACTCACTTGACTGAATCAAATGGTAATCTCTTCTGGAAATATCTTCACAAGCACTCAAAGAAATAATGTTTTACCAGCTATCTGGGCTTTCATTAGCACAGTCAAGATGACACATAAAATTAAGCAGCACAGCAACTGTGGCATGCCACTGAACAAGAAAGAGAAAGAAACTTCTTGAGTCAGGCTTGGATTCCACTGAAGGATTCTAGAGAGTGGCCATCAATTCTGGATTAATTGCTGCTTCTGAGGTGAGATTAGAAATGGGAACTGACTAGGAAATGGGTGCTTAAAAGCTTCTCTTGACTAATACAATCCTATTAACATTTCCTAAGGTTCTAAAAGCCAGGCTGGTCTCCAGATATTTTTTCACCTGAACTCTGAAGAGAAGCCTGCAGCATGTGTGTGTGTGTGTGTGTGTGTGTGTGTGTGTGTGTGTGTGCGCGGTGTGTGTGTGTGTGAGAGAGAGAGAGAGAGAGAGCATGCATCATGCTTGTATGCATGGGGGAGAGGAGTGTGCATTTCATAGTACCTGCAATGCTTTGGTGTTGAAGAATTCTCATTCAAATCTATATACTCCTGACATTTATATGAGATTATAATCTAAGGCGGTGTTTCCCAATGTGGGGCCCATGCCCCACAGGGGGGCAATTCGATAGTTAAGGGGGGCAATTTGAAAATGGACTCGACACGACTTTAACTCTTTCGCCCCAGGCCATTTAAATGCAATGCTAGATATCGGTGCCAAATTTAACAAAATATGCAATTCTTAAATAATTGTGGTAAATAATTATTAAGTATAATTTCGTTTGACGAGACCAAAATATCAACTGGGTGATTGGTGTCGTCAAGTAAACTTCGTCCTGGGTTCACCGCGGAGCATGCAGTCTGCCGTGGGGAACCCCGGACATTTTAAAAACTCGCTAAACAATGCAGTTATTCTCACCTAATTGGCCCATCGCAACTTCTGTAGTGTTTCACATCATTCAGTTGGTGTTAATTTGAAATAAGTGTCAGTCAAAACTGTTGTAAAAGCTCGTTGATTTAATAAATATACATATATATTATATAGATATAATTGGTAAGTATTTGATTTTATTTTTATCAATATTAAACTCTTTATTAAGTACTTCTTGCATCGGGGCTAGAAAGCACTAATATTTTATAAATATTATTGGGGCTATAATAGTGCATGCATGACAATTTTAATTTTAGAAGTATAACTTTCCAGAAAATTTTGTCAAGTGGAAAAAATATAGATATCTTTTGATTTGCGGTGGTAGTGTAGTAAATGTGTTATATACATTTAAATAAATATGAATTTTTAGTATACGTTTACTCTATGTCACATTGAATATATTTTAACACATATTTTAATATTAGTTTTTAATTGATCTTATTTTTATTTCTTATAGCCCATAGTAAAATGAGTGGTGCAAGCAAGAAAAAAACTCGTCAATATTCGGAGGAATATTTAAAATTTGGGTTCATACCCGCTGTTCACGATGAGCGGATTCCTTTTTGTCTTTTATGCCAGCAATGCTTGACCAACGAATCAATGAAACGAGGTCATCTTGAGGCGCATTTGAAGGCGAAACATAGTGCTCATATTAATTCAGATTTGAGTTACTTTAAAACTTTAAAGAAAAATTTTGAAAAAGAACAACATTAAAGTCTCTATTTACTGCTCATACTTCAACTAATGGTCGTGTTCTTGAGGCTAGTTATCAAATTTCTTTATTCATTGCTAAAACTGGAGAAAATCACAGTATAGGAGAGAATTTAATAAAACCGTCAATATCAGCATTTCTTAAAACGGTTTTTGAAAAAGATGACAAAGATGTAAAAGCTATGCCACTCAGTGACAATACTGTTAGCAGAAGAATAGACGAAATGAGTGAGGATATTGAAAAACAACTTATTGAAAAGCTGAAAACAAGAAAATTTTCCTTGCAAATGGATGAATCAACTTTGAGAGACAGTGAGGCAGTATTGATAACTTACGTAAGATATATTGATAAAGGACATTTTGCTGAAGAAATGTTGTTCTGTAAAAGATTAGAAAGCACCACTACCTCCAAAGATATATATAATAAGCTAAAAAACTACTTAGATGTCAATGATATACCAATGAAAAATATAACATCTTGTGCTGCAGATGGTGCTCCCAATATGATGGGCAAGAAAAATGGCTGCTTAAAATTGATGAAAGATGCAAATCCAGAAATGATTCTTGTGCATTGTGTTATTCATAGGGAAAACTTGGTAGCTAAAAACATCTCGCCTGTTCTGAATGAAGTATTACATACAGTAATAAAGTGTGTTAATGCTATTAAAGCTAGTGCCAAATGTGAGCATCTTTTCAAGCTATTTTGTGAAGAACAAAATGAAGACCATGTGAGACTTTTCCTTCATATGAAGTAAGATGGCTATCTAAAGGAAACTGTTTGAAAAGATTTATGGAACTGTTTGATACTCTTAGTGATTTTTTTTTTCTTTCATTTTTCTGAAGCTGGAAACAGGGAGAGACAGTCAGACAGACTCCCGCATGCGCCCGACCGGGATCCACCCGGCACGCCCACCATGGGGCTGCGCTCTGCCCACCAGGGGGCGATGCTCTGCCCATCCTGGGCGTCGCCATGTTGCGACCAGAGCCACTCTAGCGCCTGAGGCAGAGGCCACAGAGCCATCCCCAGCGCCCGGGCCATCTTTGCTCCAATGGAGCCTTGGCTGCGGGAGGGGAAGAGAGAGACAGAGAGGAAAGCGCGGCGGAGGGGTGGAGAAGCAAATGGGCGCTTCTCCTGTGTGCCCTGGCCGGGAATCGAACCCGGGTCCTCCGCACGCTAGGCCGACGCTCTACCGCTGAGCCAACCGGCCAGGGCCCTCTTAGTGATTTTTTAAGCGACAAACCTGAAATGAAGTATCTGTTAACAATAGATGGTAAAGCATTTGTGAGTTATTTAGCCGATATCTTTGAAAAACTAAATATATTAAATAAGCAACTTCAAGGAACAAATAAAACTCTTGTTGATGCAAAAGCAAAGATATTTGGTTTCATTACCAATATTGAGTTATGTCAGAAACATATTAACAACAAAAACTTTAAACAGTTTCATTGGCTCCAAAAATGTGAAGTAACTGATACTGCTTTACTTGTTATTGTCAATCATTTGAATATTCTATCGGCTGACTTAAAAGAAAGATTTTCTGATTTAAAACAAATTGATTTCCCAACATGGATGATGCAGCCAATGTTAGTGGGTTTGTCTGATATATCAAATATGCAGTATCAAGAAGAACTCGCAGAATTGCAAAATGATGAGTCAGTTAAAGCTTTATTTAATATCAAAGGAGCGATGGCATGGCTTTGTGAGGAAACAGAAATCAAATACCCAAATTCAACCAAATGTGCAAGAAAACTATTGCTACCGTTTCCATCTTCATTTTTAGCTGAATGTGGATTTAGTGCTGTAAATGATTTACTGGTAAAAAAAAGAAATCGGCTGGATATAACACAACGTGGAGACTTGAGACTAAAGCTAACCAAATTGGAACCTAATATAAAATCTCTGTGCAGCAAGCATCAAGCACAAGGATCACACTAAATTAAAATAATAAATTAATATAGAAAAATCTGTATTAAAATTATTTGGAATTTAAATTTCTGTTTTTCATTATATGTTTTTAAATTTTACTTACTGTGTTTTGTTAACAATTTCATAGTGATTTCTTCCTAGAACCTATCATTTATGTTTATTGTGAACAAATCAATTTTTTAATGTTAAAAATTATGTATGTTACATAGGGGGGGACATAAAAATTTTAGAAAGGTTAAGGTGGGGCATGGCACAAAAAAGGTTGGGAAACACTGATCTAAGGTAACTAATAAACAGCTGATATTCAATAAATTGACTGTCTATTGAGCACACATTTTGTACACGGTGCTAAACTATACCCTGAAGAGAAAATAAATAATAATTCAATATCATCCATGTCTTCAAAGATATAGTTACCTAGTAAATCGTAGCTGAGGCCAAAAGTAATGTTGGCAATGAGCTTTATTAGCACCTTGGAAGGAAGAGATACCATGACAGTCTGGCAGGCATGGAGAGAATCCCCTATCAAACACAGTATGGGAGCTGGGCTTTAACTAAAGAATATGATTTAAACATTAGTGGGAAAGAAGACATTTTGGAAGGCAGTTAGATAAGGGGGTAGAAAACAGGTATGGAAAAAGTAACTAGAACAGTTTGGGTTAGGAGAAAGGAGAAGAGCTCCTAATGAGAGAGAAATAGGATACAAGTTTGGATATATAAGTTCAGATCAGTCAGCTGAGGCCCAGAGGATTAATGTCTTATTTGGTAGAAACCAGAAAGCCATTGTAGCTCTTTACTTAGAGTAAAATTAAAACAAAAGAGGTTTTTAGAAAAATGTACTTGGCAATTAATGCTTTTTTCAGGAGGAGAGAATGGAGACCATGGATGCTACTGTCTAGACATAAGGTGATAAAGGTGTGAATGAGCCTTGGGGCAGGAGGAATAAAAGGGCAGGGACAGCCAATGTATTTAATGAAAGGGGGAAAGAGACATCTTACCATTGATAAAATACAAAGGAATGGAAGACAGAAGAATAGTAGAAGAGGTAACAAAATTTTTTAAACTAAAGAGCCTTTGGGGACCATCTAACTGAGACCTGTTTTACAGATGAGCTGATTATCGGGGAGGCTGAGTGACTTGTCCAAATTACAGAAGTGGTTACTACTAGAGCTGAGGAGCTGACATAAACCCAAGCCTATCCTCCATGCTGTAGTTTCCTATGGGTGAAGACCAGCTAATCAACAAAGACTGTCATAGGCTAGAGCCCTGGTCAGCAAACTGCGGCTTGTGAGCCACATGTGGCTTTTTGGACCCTTGAGTGTGGCTCTTCCACAAAATACCACATGTGGGCACTACCTTGATGAGGAATGTACCTACCTATATAGTTTAAGTTTAAAAACTTTGGCTCTCAAAAGAAATTTCAATCGTTGTACTGTTGATATTTGGCTCTGTTGACTAATGAGTTTGCCGATCACTGGGCTAGAGTAATGGAGATGGCTGATAAGACCCAGAGCATGGATAATAATCACTTAAAAACTAAAAGTGGATGAGATAGCGGCCCAGGGAGGAGAAAAAGGTGCAGGAGGTTATGTCTGTCTAATCACTCCACCCCCATCTCCAGGATAAAAGCATCAAAATATTAGGGAGTAGAGACCAATGTCAAGAAGAAAAGGGATTATAAATATCTAAGAGCTGGTAGAACTGGGCCTTCTGAGAGATTTGCTTGAAGCGAAGACATTCAGAAGCCCATATGAAGCTGGTCAAGCCCAGAGATAGGAATCTTGGAGATACAGGTTAGTTTGAACCATCAACTTTCCTTCTAGCTTGTCCAGCTCTGTTTACTAGGAAGGGTCAGGAGAGAAAATTCCAAGCCAGGGCCCAATGTCTAGAGTACTATAGGATCTAGAGAAAAGGTGAGGATAGTTGGGAGTCCCCTAACCTGCAGACTCCCGGTTTCCAATTCCTGAGTCTGGAAGGATGAGGATGTTAACAAAACTGGGAACTTTCCAGTGGACAAGGCAGAGGGAGAGAATAAAATGAAACACAGAATTGTGAGTGCCCTCTCTGAGCCCCAGCGTTCCTCCCAGTCCCCTTTTTGTACAGGGGAGGATGCAGCTAATCAGAGTACCTCTACCTACCACACCACCACCAACTGGGGCAATCTCTCCTCCTTGTTCTCAGTTTACAAATCGAACTAGCATGTTTTAAAACAAAAATTTCTAGCTTAATCATTTTCTGAGAACTATTACTGCAAAGCATCATCCTAGTAGCATTTGGTTCCCAGCTTTTTGGTGTCATTTGATTAAAAATACAAAAACAGGGATTTGAATTACTTTACTTTCACTGGCCCAGAATGCAGGGATGTCTGCCACTGAGAACCACCTGGAGGACTTTCTACACAAAAATACATCTAGGTTCTGGCCTCAGATTCTAATCCAGTAAAAGAGGCGGAACCTAGCAATCTGTATACAGTTGACCCTTTATTTGTAATATACTGGTTGATTTTAGAGGGACAGAGAGTGGAAGGGACAGAAAAAGAGAAAAGCGTTGATTTGTTGTTTCACTTATGTAGCAGTCAGGCTTGGAAACTACTACTATACTAAATATTTACATATATACGATATTTTGAATTTAAACAATAGCATAAATCAGCTAACCTCCCCCCTTTAAGTTGTACATATTAGAATATTATAAAATAAAAATTTTAAATATATTTCAGCCTGGCCTGCGATGGCACAGTGGATAAAGCATTGACCTGGAATGCTGTTATTTGTTTGCTAGTTCAAAACCCTGGGCTTGTCCAGTCAAGGCACATATGACAAGCAATCAATGAACAACTAAAGTTAAGCAAATATCAGTTGATACTTCTTACTCCCCACTGCGCCCCCTCCCTCCTCTTTCTGTAAAATCAATAAATAAAATATTTTAAATATATATATATGTATGTGTGTGTGTGTGTGTGTGTGTGATAAAGATATATATATCTTTATCTTTCAAAAATGTTGGGGGATGAGAGAAAAAGGTAAGGAGACTGAACAAGGTACCTCTCATCATGCTCCAGTCTTTCCAATTCTCAAAACACACACACGTATATCCTCCTCTCTCCAACTGGTGATCACATGCAGCTTTCTGTCTGTGTTCATTACCCTTTAATACTTCACCTTTTCTGGGATTTTCTTTTTTCACTCTGAGCAACAGCTCCAACAGCCACTGAGGAGTCTCATCCTTGTTACCTAGGCCAGTGACTTACCTGCCAAGCCTGTGCCCCTTCCAGGTGAATGATACTAAAGGAGATAAACCCTATTCCTTTAGAAGACTTTGAAACAAATCAACCAAGCAAAGCATTAGGTTCACAATCTGAAACATGTCTTCATGCAGAAATCAATACAGCCACGCAAACTTCTACACCCTAAATAAGTGCATCAGTTCGAACTTATTCCTCCACACACTGGAGAAGAGGTAAGATCTTTTTATAGGTGGGTTTTTCAGGAAAGAGGGATTTGATTTATAAAATTTCCTACACTAGGGTAGGAATAATGTGAATTTAATTCAAATTGATTAAAATCCCTTTGTTTAAATTTTACTGGATAGTTCTAATGTGATTGGATTTGTAACGGGAAGGCAGCAGGCTCTGAATTCAAAGTATTTCTTAAAAACAAAACAAACAAATGCTAACATGCATAGATTTAATTCTGCTCAGCCAGGAGTAACTTCTGAAAATACCTTTTAGAGAAATGAATGTTCACACTTTCTAGAGTAGCGGTTCTCAACCTGTGGGTCGCGACCCCTGCGGGGGTCGAACGACCAAAACACAGGGGCCGCCTAAAGCCATCGAAAAATAACATATTTCCGATGGCTTTAGCCGCTGAGAAGCTGCGCTACCGTCTGCAGCAGCGCTATTCAGCTTGAACGCACGCCGTTATGAACGTGCGTTCCAAACTGAATGCCTGCGGTCATGCGCAGACGTGATTGTATCATCCGTCCGGGGCCTAAGGGGCAGGGGAAGCCGGTGTGGGGGGGTGCTCCACAGTCCATAGCAGCGGGGCTGCTCGTCCATAGCAGCGCATTACGTGTGTCCAGCGCTTGCTGACATCATTAGTGGGCGGTGCAGCAAGCGCCCGAGGACAGAAGCCTAGGAAGCGGAGAGGCAAGAGGCGGAGAGCCAAGAGAGCCTGTGAGACAGCCTGCTGGTGTAAAAAAGGTTAATAATGTAAAAACAGGACACACACCATACACACAATACTGTGTAAGTGTAAGGTGCTTTGTGTGTAATCATTACACAGTACACAAAGCAGCTTACACTTACACAAAGCACCATACATTTACACAGTGTGAATTACATCGGTTTTATACTATAAGAGACCACTATAAGATGTAGTTCACACTGTTCCCAAATGTATAATTATCTCCCACTATTTTCCCATATTCTGAATGAGGAAACTGCTGAAATCAGCGGTTTCCGGCATTGAATCCGCCTCCTATTGATTTCATTGGGAGTGCAGCGGATTTTGTGGAAGAGAGCTCCCCAGAATCTCGGGTTATCACACAATCCACCACAGCCTCCTTTTGATTTCAATAAGAGGCAGAGAAATGACAGTTTCCGACACATTTCTTCCTCTCCTATTCAAGTCAATGGGAGGCCGCAGCAGATTCCGCTCAAATATAGAGCATGTTGCTTAATTTTTTTCATGCTAGAACTTTTCCTAGAGCAGAAAAATTCCAAAGGTGGAATCCGCCACCCCCAATAGACTGAAAGAAGCCTCACACTGAGGAATCTGCTGCGGCCTCCCATTCACTTCTATAGGAGGCAGATCTTTTACACTGCAGAATCCGCACAGCAGATTCCTCAGTGTGAGGCTTCTTTCAGTCTATTGGGGGTGGCGGATTCCACCTTTGGAATTTTTCTGCTCTAGGAAAAGTTCTAGCATGAAAAAAATTAAGCAACATGCTCTATATTTGAGCGGAATCTGCTGCGGCCTCCCATTGACTTGAATAGGAGAGGAAGAAATGTGTCGGAAACTGTCATTTCTGCCATACAGGGGATCTCTCTTCTGCGGAATCCACGGGTCTCCCATTGAAGTAAATGAGATGTGGATTCCACCGCAGAAACCGCTGCTTTATAGTGTGAAAGAGCCCTGAAAGATACCATGCTGTGCAGAAACTGCAGTGTATTCTATGACGTAGTTCACACTGTTCTATATAGAAAACTTGCCACTACTCTGGAAAAAACAGATCCATTAGTTAAGCAGCTATTTACGGAATGGTAGCCCCAATACACTAGGTAAGGAGGTCCATTAGTAATAAATATTTCTCAATATATAATTAAATATTGTTTTTGTGATTAATCACTATGTTTAAATTATGTTTGATTTGTAGCAATGAGAATACATAATGCATATCTGGTATTTACATTCCGAATCATAACTGTAGCAAAATTACAGTTATGAAGTAGCCACCAAAATTATTTTTTGGTTTGGGGTCACCGCAACATGAGGAACTGTATTGCGGGGTCACGGCATTAGAAAGGTTGAGAACCACTGTTCTAGAGCAAAGTGAAACTTCTCATTGAAAAGGATTTTTTAAGGGGATTTTTGTGTCCTTGGATGCTTAATGTGTCAAACAAACATTTCTTTTTCAGCTTCTAGTACATAGAAGAAAAGATTGACTTTAGCAACAAATATACTATTTGATTCCCTCAATTTAAAATTGCCATTGAATTGAGAAAGAGAAGAAAAATTGCAAGGATATTTTTTAAATTTTATGCTAGATAAAATATATATACATATATTTTTAACAGAGGAGAGAGAGTCAGAGAGAGGGACAGACAGACAGGAAGAAAGAAAGATGAGAAGCATCCATTCTTCATTGCGGCACCTTAGTTGTTCACTGATTGTTTTCTCATATGTGCCTTGACCAGGGGGCTACATCACAGTGAGTGACCCCTTGCTCAAGCCAGTGACTTTGGGCTCAATCAAGCCAGTGACCTTGGGCTTCAAGCCAGCGATCTTTGGGCTTAAGTCAGTGACCATGGAGTCATGTCTATGATTCCATGCGCAAGCCTGCAACCCTGTGTTCAAGCTGGTGCGCTTGTGCTCAAGCCAGTAACCTTGGGATTTTGAATATGGATCCTCCGTGTCCCAGTTCAACGCTCTATCCACTGTGCCACCACCGGTGGTCAAGTGATAAAAAATAATTTAAGCCTATGCTAGTAATGAAGGGAAAGGTCTGAGAATTTAGTGCAAGTCATACAGATATGTACTAATTAAACTTTATAATTAAGACGTGAGTCAGACTAAAGTAATAAGCCATGATTATTATGAAAATACTACACTACTATCTATCCTTAATATTAGGTAATGTAACACTGCTTGCAAGATGCATTACAGATCTAACAGGACTTTTTATCAAGGTACAGAATGTATATGTAAATTGTAAGATTTTCAAATAGCAAGATATACAAATAGTGTACATAACAAAACCCAAAAAGTAGAATAATTTGTTCATAAATAGTCCTTAATAATAGACATGTTGACAAAAATAGATAAATTGCACTTCATCTAAGTTAAAAACTTTTGTGCTTGAAGTGAAAAAACAACAGACATAATATGAAAAATATTTGCAAATCATATATCTGATAAGGGACTTGTATCTAGAATATATGAAATACCCTTACAACTCTACAATAAAAAGACATATAACCTGCCTGACCAGTTGGTGACATAGTGGGTAAAGCATTGACCTGGTATACAGAGGACATAGGTTTGAAACCCGAGGTCACCGAGCGCAGACTCATCCGGCTTGAGCGTAGACTCACAGGCTTGAGCACAGGCTCATCTGGCTTGAGCACGGGCTCATGAGCTTGAGTACAGGGTAATGGCTTGAGAACAAGATCAATGACATGATCCCAAGGTTTCTGGCTTGAGCCAAAGGTCGCTGGTTTAAGCAAGGGGTCTCTGGCTCAACTGGAGCCCCCTGGTAAAGGCACGTATGAGAAAGCAATCAATTAACAACTAAAGTACCACATCTATGAATTGATGCTTTTCATCTTTTTCCCTTCCTGTCTGTTCCTGTCTATCCCTCTCTCTCTTTTTCTCTCTCTCTTGCTTAAAAAAAAAAAAAAAGACAAATAACCCAACTAAAAACAGGCAAATGATTTAAGTAGACATTGCTCTAAAAAAAAAAAAAGACATACAAGTGGCCAATAAGCACATAAAATGATGCTGTACATTATTAGTCATCAGGGAAGTGCAAATCAAAACCACACCCACTAGGATGGCTATAATCAAAAAGTCCAATAATAGCAAGCCTTGTTGAGAATATAGAGAAAATGGAACATTAACCTTGCTAGAGGGAACATAAAATGGTTCGGCCACTGTTGAAAACATTCGATTTCTCTACTCCTTTACTCACCTGTGTGCGGAAATGTTATTTGATTGACGAGACTGTAGAAAGAACCTGAGTTGCCCAAGGCAGCCACTTCCTCTTTGTCTTTTCAGTTTTGCCTACCTACAGGTAGTGTCAATTCTGTTTGCTCTTTGCCATGCAGTGGGAAGCCTGCCTTTGTGAGGAAGGTTGTGGTTGTTCAGCTGAACCAAGTTCTGCATTTGTAGGTCTAAGTCATAGATAAGCATTAGTAAGCCCACTTGGCCACAGATTTAAAGCCACGCTGTCAAATCAGCTTTATTAAATCATAAACATAATTTTTTAAAATATTTTTTTACTTTTCAATTACAGTTCACATTCAATATTATGTTAGTTTCACATGTACAACATAGTGATTAGCCATTTATATAACTTAGGAAGTGATCGCCTGATAAGTCTAGTACTTGACAGCATATTTATCTATTAACATATTATAGACTATATCCCCTTGCTGTTCTTTCATCCCCATAACAGTTTTTATAACTGGCAATTTGCACATCTTAATCTCTTCCCCTCTTTCACTCATCCCCTCTATTCCCCCTCATCTGGCTACCTTCAAAATGTTCTCTGTGAGTTTGTTTCTGTTTTGTTTGTTCACTTATTTTGTTTTTTAGATTCTACATTTAAGTGAAATCATATACAGTTTTGTCTTTGTCTGACTTATTTCGCTTAGCATAATACCCTCTAGCTTCATTCATGTTGTCACAAATGGCAATTTTTTTTTTTTAATTTTTGTTTACTGATTTTAAGTAGAGAGGAAGGGGGAGGGAGGGAGCAAGGAAGGGAGAGAGAGAGAGAAAGAGAGAGAGAGAGAGAGAGAGAGCAACATCAATCTATTCCTGTATGTGCCCTGACCAGGCATCAAACCAGCAACCTCTACAGTTCGAGCAATGCTCTAACCAACTGAGCCATTGGCCAGGGCAAGATTTCATTCTTTTTATGGCTGAATAATATTCCATTGTATATACCTACCACATCTTTTTTATCCAGTTGTCTATCTATGGACACTTAAGTTGCCTCTATATCTTGGCTATTGTAATACTGCAGTGACTACAGGGCTGCATATGTCTTTCTCAACTAGTGTTTTGGGTTTCTTTGAATAAACACACAGAAGTGGAATTGCTGGTTCCTTCTTTGTCTCTTTTTATAAACTTAGATTAAAGTCTGTTTTGTCTGATATAAGTATTGTTATCCCAGCTTTTTTTCATTTCAATTTTTGTAAAATACCTTTTATTCATGCCTTTATTTTCAGTCTGTGTGTGTTTTTTGAACTCAAGTGGGTCTCTTGTAGGCAGAAGATGGGTCTTGTTTTCTTATTCATTAAGCAACCCTATGTCTTTTGGTTGGCTCACTATAATTCTTACATTTAAAGTAATTATTGATAGGTATATAGGTGTTGCCATTTTCTTGGTCATATTTTTTTTATCTTTTTCTTCTTCTTCTTAAATAAGTCCCTTTAACATTTCTATATAATACTGGTTTGGTGGTGATGAACTCCTTTAGCTTTTTCTTGTCTGGGAAGCTCTTTATCTGTCCTTCAATTCTAAATTATAGCCTGACTGGGTAAAGTAATCTTGTTGTAGGTTCTTGCTTTTCATCACTTTGAATATTTTATGCTAATCCATTCTGGCTTGATAAATGTGATTTTTTTTTTTTTTTTAAGAGAGGGAAAGGAAAGAAGAGAGAGAGGAGAGAGATGAGAAGTGTCAACTCATAGTTGCTTCATGTTAGTTGTTTTATTGATTGCTTCTCATATGTGCCTTGGCCAGGGAGTTCAAACTGAGCCATTGACCCCTGGCTCAAGCTAGTGCGCTTAGGCTCAAGCCAGAGACCTTGGGATCATGTCAATGATCCCACGCTCAAGGTGGCAAAATCAAGCTCAAGCCAGTGAGCCCACGCGGTAGCTGATGACCTCAGGGTTTCGAACTGAGGCCCTCGGCGTCCTGGGCTGATGCTCAATCCACTGTGATAAAGGTGATTTTTAATCCTCATTTAAATAAATCCTTTATCTACTTATCACCTGCTCCCAAACTCTAGAGAGGAAGAAAGGGATGCTACATACTGACTGTAAAACTCACAACATAGAATTTCAGTTTTTCCTTCAATTCCATGAGCTATCCCAAATTTTTCAATAATTTATTTTTAGATTAAGTTAGTTTCTGTTGCTTGCAACTAACCAAAGCAAATAGAGACATCACTCAATAAATATTTAACTGAAACTAAAATTTATAATAAAATCAACATTAAATTTAGGATTATGTTTTAGAATAATATTTAGATACATTTAAAAGGGAAAAATGCCTTTATCAAGTCCCTTTGGCAGTTATCTTATCATTTCAAAATTCCCTGGAGCCCAAGTCCTATGTATGTAAATCATATTATTGACAGCAGCACTAATTTTTCATCCCCTTCTTATAAATTCTATTATTAACCTGGGATGCCAGGTTTTCCCTAAATTATAGCCAGTTCTATTCATTATTGGGTTTTTTTTGTTTATTTCAAATTCATTGCAAGGCAAATGTAATGACCATTAAACTAGAAGTGAGCATGATTAAGGTTTCTGAAAGTAGGTTAATTTTACCTGACATCTGTATGTGATATATTTCAAATATACTTTTTTCTTACCCAAAAGGAATAGTATCAAATTATTCCTTGCTCTAATAAATCATTAGGTAAAGCTGTTTTTTTTAAGAACCAAGTAATTTTCATGTTATTCTAAAGTGCATGCTAAAAAGGAATTATCTTAGGTAAGATTTAGCACTGTTGGACATGAAGTAATCGCTCAAAACAGAATTAGTATCTTTATATCTGAAATGAGCAAAAGCATAAAACTATGTCACAGGTGTTTCCTTAGTCCATTCTTTGTGTACAATTTGTGACAAATGCTCAATGATTATGTTTCCTGGAAGTGATGAGATAGACGCTGGCCCTATTACTTAGAGTGATGAGGTCGTGTGGCAGTGTTGGTTGCCAACCAGGTGTGAGACAGAAAATGGAGAAGCACTGAAAGGGCACCCTGAATATGGGATCTCAAAAGAATTTTGGAGAAAGTTTTGTCTTGTTATAGGCAGACTCCCTCAAGCTCAATTATTCATAAGCAGAGCATGTTAAACTGCTGGTTATCCGTGTGGATTTGGAAAGCGTTAGGCAGACCCCCATCATTCCGGCTCCCCAGTCATCCTCACCCACTTGCTGATTTCTGGAACTCCACCAGACATCCTGTGTCAGCTCTTTGAAATTGTGTCAGTTGTTTAAAAGAAACAAACGCCACTCGGTCCTGGGATTAATAATGGTTTAGGAACTTGGCGTGATGGGAAAAACCTGTGTTATTCCTACCTCAGTCACACGCTAGGCTTTAGGAACACCTGCGGCAGATTTAGGTTCTGGCAATCCATGCCACAGCGCTGGTTACTTTACAGGAGCTCTTTGAAAGGATACAATCCTCCCAACATTTTGCTCTTACGAAGAAAGCTTCAGACCTCTTTGAGACCAACCCTTTCAGATCACAACTTGGCCACTTCCAGGCGGGCTGGAACCACTTCAAAGACCCAGACCACATCATCCCTGAGCCAGTGAAAGACTTGCCCACTAATCTCATTCCCTTGCTGCTTTAGGACAATTTTGTTTCAAAGGACCCTTAGGCATCTCAGTGGTCCATCTCAACCGGACTCCCTAATGTTGACTCTTTCAGGGTGTAGGGATTGTGATATTTGTTCCCTCTAACCCAGGAGACCCGATTTCCTTAAGCCAATTGGTCCACTGCCTCTCCAGGGTCTTTGCTTCCTGGTTTTCAAAGAGCAACCTCAAACTGCAATATCTGCCAAACAAAAGCTATATCAGGAGATGCAGAGAGTGTTGTGACCTGGTGACAGAGTTTACTGGATAGTAGCGGGTACTCTTTCTAGCCTCACAACTCTTGTCCACTTTAGCAAGGGAGCAATAAGAGTAGAGCAGAAAATCAAGAAAATGCCAGAGCAACAGGGAGAGGTGTGCAAGAGGGGGTCTTGGAGACAAACCAGGGGACAAACCAGGGCAAGGGGATCTTGCTTAGGAAAAGCGATGCCTGCCAATGGTTTGAGATCCAGGTGATAGTATAGAAGAGGAAAGGATTATAAAAGGGGCTGAACAGCATGCCAGAGATATTCTAGCACAAGAAAGGAACAATTTCCTCGATGTAGACTGGGCCAGAGGCGATGGTTTAGTTGCACTGATCCATAGTCACCCATCTAATTTTTTTTAAATGAAAGCTGAGATGATTGGCTCGTAAAACCAGACTATTTCAAAATTTAGAGTAAGAATCACAGACTCCTATAACAGAGGTGGCAGGGACCTGAGAGTTTACCCAATTCCCTGTAACTCTCTGATACTCTCATCGTCCCTGACAGAGGCTGAGTTTACCCAATTCCCTGTAACTCTCTGATACTCTCACCGTCCCTGACGGAGGCTGAGAGTTCACCCAATTCCCTGTAACTCTCTGATACTCTCACCGTCCCTGACGGAGGCTGAGAGTTCACCCAATTCCCTGTAACTCTCTGATACTCTCACCGTCCCTGACGGAGGCTGAGAGTTCACCCAATTCCCTGTAACTCTGATACTCTCACCGTCCCTGACAGAGGCTGAGAGTTCACCCAATTCCCTGTCCTGACGGAGGCTGAGAGTTTACCTAATTCCCTGTAATTCTCTGATACTCTCACCATCCCTGACGGAGGCTGAGAGTTCACCCAATTCCCTGTAACTCTCTGATACTCTCACCGTCCGTCCCTGATGGAGGCTCTGCCATAGCCCCTCCTTGGACATCACTCCCTCAAATGGCAGCACATCTGAGTGTTCTATCAGCTTGTAAGATTGGTAAGCTCTCTGTAAAATGGAAGAACTCAGTGTTTCCACATCACTGCTGCTCAGAGGTCTGCATCCTAGACTGAAGCAAACAAACAATGTGACAGTTTGTGAGTGGGCATGGTCTATGCCAATAGCCCAGCCTTCCATGTGTCCCCCAAAAAGAAATGAAAAGCAGGAATACTTGGTTATTAAACAGTGTTTGTCTTTTCAGGAACTATTTTCAAGTATTCAAATGATTCTGAAGGGGGAGCATGCCATGGGAAATAGTGCATTTTCCCTATGAAACCAGAGTTGAGACAGGGTGTCACATACACACAAGTACCAATTCATTATTTTATTCAGTCAACACATATTAAGCTTATGCTGTGTGCAAGACTTCACACTCAGAGACAAGGGGGTTCAGTACTCAATGGGCTAAATTCAACTGGAGAATTTTCTAGGGTCCCAGGGCCTCTCAGCTATACTCAGATCACATTAAGAGGTTAAAAGAACTGCTTAGTTCTCTTGCAGCTTCAGGGCTTTGGAGCACAGAAAAACAGAGGTGTGCTCACAGACAGCTGGGTTTCCCAGGAGGCGACCCTCAGAGGCGCCGTGTCCTGAACCTGCACCTTCAATGCCTCTGTACAACTGACAGCACTTGTGTTCTCTTGGGCAGAACATGGAGAAAATTCATCTGAAGAGAGCCGGAACTAATAAGAGGAAATGAAGAATTTCGACTGCCCGCTGTTTCCAAGCATCAGGGACCCCTTTTTCATTGAAAGCTATGCAACATGGAACAAAAAGCCCTGAATACAACTGATTTCAAAGAGACGCAGAACTTAACGGTGATTCTTTCAAAGACGCAGGAGACACCAGCTGGTGATTCTCTTTTTCAAAGACGCAGGAGACACCAGCGGGCAGACGGTGCAGCTGGACTGAATGCGGAGGCGGCTCCAGGAGACGGGGCCGCGGAGCCACTAGGGGGGGCACTGCTGCTCCACTGAACAGAAGGCTCGGGCACACCCGAGGAAGCCACAGGGAGGCTGCCTGTTGCACTAATTTTGTCCTTTAAAATTCCTGAACTATTGATTTCTGCCTCTTCTCTCCCCTATCCACTAACAAGACAGCACGCTGTGCTGCATTTATACATTATGAGTAGTCATTAAAAATAAACAGATATTAAGGGCTCCATGAAGGGGTGGGATGTTTAGAATCTCATCTCAATCTGTCCTTTTAATTCTGTCATAATTTTATCATGAACACAAAATAAGAGATAAATGGGGCATAAACTATTATACACGTTGTTAGGGGGCGGAGATGCTCGGGTGGGCTAATGGGATCAGGATCGAGGGTAGTCACCGCCTAGCCCTGCTTCCCTGGGGTCAAAAGCCTTAAATGTAGCTGAGTTGACTTTGCTACAGACTGGCCAAGGGGGTGTTTTAGAGGTGAGAGGCATTTCTATTAGTTATGTCTTTATCAGTCCAAGAATGAGACCTGCCTTTTTCTATAGGGCAAGTGCCTTACCTAATACCACCCAGTACGCAGAGGACCAAACTTTCAGAAGTTTTAAAATAAATGTGAGATCAGCTGGAACCTAGAAAGCAACAAAATCTAGACCCCTGTTCACATTACAAAAAAGATAACATTACAAAATCATCATTACTTTTTTTGTCTTTATATATTTAATGTCAATAAATACAAAACAAAATTAAATTGTTGCAAAACCCATAATAATTTTTTCTCAATATGCAACAAAATGCACATTATTATATGCCTTTAAACAGAAAGTTTTAGTATACAAACAACTTGGAGAGAATTCTAATTTGGTCCAATACTTTTATAACTAAGTTTTCTGGGCAAAAGGTAGTGATCACTTTCTGTCAAAATTTTAAATAAAAATTAGTAATTTTCTTTTTTTTTTTTTTCATTTTTCTGAAGCTGGAAACAGGGAGAAACAGTCAGACAGACTCCCGCATGCGCCCACCATGGGGGGGAGCTCTGCCCACCAGGGGGCGATGCTCTGCCCATCCTGGGCGTCGCCATGTTGCGACCAGAGCCACTCTAGCGCCTGGGGCAGAGGCCACAGAGCCATCCCCAGCGCCCGGGCCATCTTTGCTCCAATGGAGCCTCGGCTGTGGGAGGGGAAGAGAGAGACAGAGAGGAAAGCGCGGCGGAGGGGTGGAGAAGCAAATGGGCGCTTCTCCTTTGTGCCCTGGCCGGGAATCGAACCCGGGTCCTCCGCACGCTAGGCCGACGCTCCACCGCTGAGCCAACTGGCCAGGGCCAAAATTAGTAATTTTCAATGAAACATTATCATTTTATAGTATGACATTACATTACATTGAGAAATCAGAGAAGTCACGAACAATAATCGTCTACTACATCCCAGGCATTTTTCATATTTTTACATTTAAGAAATGGATATTAAACAGTTGTAGGGTAAAAATAGAAAAGAAAAACTGCTTCAGGTTTGTGCCAAGTCAATCTAATCTAAATTTGGAGAGCCTTGTATTAAGATGAGAAGCATTTACACTGGTATTTTCTTCTAACAAAAAAGCCAGAGTGCCACCAGCTTGACATTGTAAAAAGTGTTTTGTGTATTGATTCTCAAAGTTAGCTGAATGCTGGAATCAGGTAGAAAGTCTGAAAAATACTGATGCTTATATGCCAATGATTTTTAACTGGTGTGGTGTGTGCCTCAATAATTTTTAAAACATACAATATCTGACTATTTAGGCAGAGGTACTGACCTCTCTTACCTTAAATTGTCAAGTAAAAAATGACAACAGCCAACACAGCAATAACTGTCTGGTATGAATGAATCAAAATTATATCTCTTCTTTTGTCAGGTTGGCAAAAAGTATATTTTTTGGTGTGCTGCAGAATTTTAGTAATTAGTGTATGTGTGCCATGAGATGAAAAAGGTTGAAAATCACTGCTATATACCATCCCTCAAATTTTGGATTTAATTGGTAAAAGGTAGAGCCTTAGCATGTAGTATTTTAAAACTCCACATGTTCTTTTAATATGCAAGTTTGAAAAATACTAGCTTAGAGAAATGTTCCATAATCAAAAAAGGTCAGTCTTCAGCTGAAGGAATCCCAATGACATGATTTCAGGGGGGAGGTGTACTGTTATTCTTAAGTATCTGTTAGAAAATAAATACTTTAAAGAAGGAGCTTTTGTGTTAATCATCATTATCTCTCCATACCTGGAATAATGAAAGGCTCTTAATAGTTGCTATCTTTTAGGCAAACTAAAGTCTTATATATACATATCTTAAAAACACATACATATATAAATAGATCAAAAGTAGAAACAATATGTAAAAGAGTGCAATATTTAGCAGTTGAGAATTCATTGAGTATTCGAATAGTTCCACATTCTTACACTTAGAAACAAAAGTAACCCCAAACGACCAATTTTTTCAGCTAATATCTATAAGCACACATGCTGACACATATTGTGTGTGTGTGTGTGTGTGTGTTACAGAGACAGAGGGACAGACAGATAGAGATAGATAGACAAGAAAGGCTTAAGATGAGAAGCATCAATTCTTTGTGTGGCTCCTTAGTCTCCTTAGTTGTTCACTGATTGCTTTCTCATATACAGTATGTGCTTGGCTACAGCAGAATGAGTGACCCCTTGCTCAAGCCAGTGACCTTAGGCTCAAGCCAGCGAACATGGGATCATGTCTATGATCCCACTCTCAAGCCAGAGACCCCGCACTCAAGCTGGTGAGCCCATGCTCAAGCCAGCAACCTCGGGGTTTAGAACCTGGATCCTCTGTGTCCCAGACCAATGCTCTATTCACTGTGCCACCACCTGGTTAGGCTGATAAGTTGTTTTGTTTTTTTACAGAGACAGTGAGAGAGTCAGAGAGAGGGATAGATAGGGACAGACAGACAGGAACGGAGAGAGATGAGAAGCATCAATCATCAGTTTTTCATTGTGACACCTTAGTTCTTCATTGATTGCTTTCTCATATGTGCCTTGACTGCAGGCCTCCAGCAGACCGAGTAACCCCTTGCTCAAGCCAGCGACCTTGGGTCCAAGCTGGTGAGCTTTGCTCAAACCAGATGAGCCCGCACTCAAGCTGGTGACCTCGGGGTCTTGACCCTGGGTCCTCCGTGTCCCAGTTCAATGCTCTATCCACTGCGCCACCACCTGGTAAGGCTGATAAGTATTTTTTAAAACAGAATTACAGTTTAATCTTGCTGAACTCGTGTCAGTTTTCAAAATTCAAGTAAATACAATTGTAGCACACACTATGATAGCTTTTCCAGATGGTTGTATAAAAAAGAAAAGCTTGTTTCTGGATAAATATCTGGTATCACCTACTCTTATTTTTTCTCAGTTGGGATCCACTAATTTTTAGCAGTTTCACATTGATAAAAACTATTTTGGCACCTCCTTATATTATGAGTTTTATTTTAAAAAACTAATTAATAGGCCCTGGCCGGTTGGCTCAGTGGTAGAGCGACAGCCTGGTGTGCGGGAGTCCCGGGTTCAATTCCCAGCCAGGGCACACAGGAGAAGCGCCCATCTGCTTCTCCACCCCTCCCCCTCTCCTTCCTCTCTGTCTCTCTCTTCCCCTCCTGCAGCCAAGGTTCCATTGGAGCAGGGTTGGCCCGGGCGCTGAGGATGGCTCTGTGGCCTCTGCCTCAGGTGCTAGAATGGCTCTGGTTGCAACAGAGCAACGCCCCAGATGGGCAGAGCATCACCCCCTGGTGGGCATGCTGGGTGGATCCCGGTTGGGCACATGTGGGAGTCTGTTTGACTGCCTCCTTGTTTCCAACTTCAGAAAAATACAAAAAAAAAAACCAACTAATTAATAAACAGACTTCCTTTTTAGTAGCTGGATTCTTACATATGGCTTCATTTACTAAAGTTCCACAAGTATAATATAATTTAATATTGTTAGTATATTATACTATGAAACTTTGGTTTTCTGAAACTATTTTGTTTTTTCCTTTTCTCTTTTAGAATCTGTTTTTAATAATATTCTCTAAAAGTTCTGCAATTGCATCTTAAGAGGTAGAAGCATTTTGTTCATCAAACTCCTGTGCTTACAGTATGAATACATTGGCAAAGGAGCAATAGGTCCATCTCCAGGATTTTTTATATGGCCCCTCCCCCTTTTTTTAAAATATATGGCTCTTTTTTAAGTAGTCAAGATGTTTCTTCATTTCACTCTGTAAGTAAGGGGGTACTTGAAGAATTTCCTGATGATCCATTAAGAAAGAAACTAATCTTGCTACAAGAAGCTCATCAAAATCCATCTCTTCAGCATAGCATAGCACACTGAGAAAAAGTATGTATCATCAATGATCTTGTACCCATTGCATTATGAAGTTGGGGCACATCAACATTTTGACTCATTCAAGAAATTATACCATTAAAAGTTGCAGCTTTCTATGATTTGCTGCGGGAAGTGACAAACAGCATAACTGGAGAGCATTGATGGCAGCCCTCTATAAGTGAGGTTGCAGCAAATTCTGTGTGCCAGTCAACACAGAAGAAGCTGAAGGTAAAGAATTTCCTGAAAGTTCTATTGTACTTTTGCAGAGTCTTTTATTGATTGTGGTTCTAGACTCTTCGAGTTCACCTTCCATAGCTGTTTGCACACTTGTGGTGCTTTGTCCAAGATTGGGTTTCATGATAATTTCAGCCACTGGCATATTGATGTAACTATTCTTCCTTGTACTACCTGTTAAATGTAAACTCTGAGATCTACAAAACGGTTTTGACTTGCTTTTCCTGTTATATAACTCCTCTTGGTCTTGAACAATCATAATAGAGGTTCTCTTAAAAACTAATACACACAGTGGTAGAGCGTCGGCCTGGCGTGCAGGAGTCCCAGGTTCGATTTCCGGCCAGGGCACACAGGAGAAGCGCCCATCTGCTTCTCCACCCCTCCCCCTCTCCTTCCTCTCTGTCTCTCTCTTTCCTTCCTGCAGCCAAGGCTCCATTGGAGCAAAGATGGCCCGGGCGCTGAGGATGGCTCTGTGGCCTCTGCCTCAGGTGCTAGAATGACTCTGGTTGCAACAGAGCAATGCCCCAGAGGGGCAGAGCACCGCTCCCTGGTGGGCATGCTGGGTGGATCCGGTCAGGCTCATGTGGGAGTCTGTCTGACTGCCTCCCCGTTTCCAGCTTCGGAAAAATGCAAAAAACAAAAAACAAAAACAAAAAAAAACTAACACACAGTGGCTTTTGAAGACTTTCCTCAGAATGAAGATTCATTATGAATTTCTCTTTGGTCTCAGAATCTAAAAATTGTTTATTATTTTGTCCTTCTATGTTCAGAATGGATTGATGGAAGACACTGGAGACTTCTCTACTTGAACTGCCTGGTAAGTCTACAATGCCTTCTGAAGTACAGCACCTTGGTTTGACGTTGGAGGATAGAACGTGCAAACTACTTAAGCCTATCAAACTATGACAGCTTCCTCCTATTATGTCATTAGCACTGGCTCTTCTGTTTTTTAAATCAACTAGCTGCATTTTTTAACATAATTTTCTTTAAATCTGTGATCATTTATCTGCAATCTCTCTGTAGTATCTGATTCTTCTTTGTTTTTGTCTTTATGAAGCAGACTGAGAAGTAGACGCTCAGTTGATTTGAAGGAATTCAAACTGTTTAAGTGAAGGCTTTTGAAGACTGTGGATCATCTTGGATTCTATGTATGCCACTGGGTCTATCTGAAACTGTGATGCAGCCACAAACAACCAAAATGTTCACAAATAATTCATAATATTCAAAGGTAAGTAGAGGTTCAGGGAGATCTAGAAAATAATCTGCAATTGTTCTGAATACATCTTGTTCAAAACCAACATAAATTGGTTTATTCAAATCATCATTTCTTGGCCAATTTGCTAGGCACTTCATGGCTGATAATACCCAATGAGGAAGATCATCTGATTTGTCTTGTAGTATAAATACTCCTTGTTTACTTATATTCATCATGTTGTACATTATATACTGAGGAATTACTTGTTTCGGATTTATGATTTCTTCTAGGGATGACACACCTAAAATGGTTTGTAGGGAGATCGGAATAATATATCTTCAAACTTCTTCAACATCTTTCTGGCTTATTTCCCTATTATCAACTGAGTTCTCTTGATCTTCATTGATTATTTCACAGTTCATGCTTTCTGTATTTTCCCAAGAGAATTATAATCCATACTTTTTAGTTCTATAAGTTTTGTAATTTAAAAATACTGTCTTTATCTTTGGAAAATGTTCTTTATGCTGTTTTTTCTCAATTCTGGATGCCTTTGTGGGGGAGTTTTAAGTGGAGAATTGGCTGGAAATTGGAATAGCTGACTGTTGTTATAAAGATTTTCTGATCCCCATCTGCCTTTGATAGCTTCAATTACATGATTCTTAAGAAATTTCCTCAATAGCTGGATAGTCTCTTGCCTTGTAACATCAGGACCAAAATTACCATTATTTCTTAGTAGATCATAAAGCCAATCCACTGCTTCCCCTGCTGTAAAACAATTGTCATATTTTTTAAAGTGTTGCCCGTGTTTTTATAAAGGCATTCCTGCTCGAAAAGATGTCCTAACTTCATTCCACAGCTTGGTGGCCCGATAAGGCACAGGAGGCACCCTCCTATTCTCCATGCTGCCCACCGGGCCTGGAGGGCTGTCAGCGCCAGGTGCAGCACAGGACAGAGGAAGATCACATTCCGGCCACAGTTCAGACTTTTTAAAAGGATGTATCTATTGTGGAATTTCATTTGAAGGAAATTTTTCTAGTATATGTAAAATAAGTTAACCACTGAAATTTAAAATAGGTGAAATTACCAAAATTTTAAACATGATTAATCAACAATATATTTATGGCATACTGCATTATATTAATAATGGGGGGGGGGGAGCTCCATCTTTATAAGAAACCAATGCCATTACCATTTATTTTTAGTGTCAGTTTTATGTGTATGTAATTATCTCATAAAGGCGATATTAAAATACTAATGTAGACCCTGGCCGGTTGGCTCAGTGGTAGAGCGTCGGCCTGGCGTGCAGAAGTCCCGGGTTCGATTCCCGGCCAGGGCACACAGGAGAAGCGCCCATCTGCTTCTCCACCCCTCCCCCTCTCCTTCCTCTCTCTCTTCCCCTCCTGCTGCCGAGGCTCCATTGGAGCAAGGATGGCCCGGGCGCTGGAGATGGCTCCTTGGCCTCTGCCCCAGGTGCTAGAGTGGCTCTGGTCGAGACAGAGCGACGCCCCGGAGGGGCAGAGCATCGCCCCCTGGTGGGCAGAGCGTCACCCCCTGGTGGGCGTGCTGGGTGGATCCCGGTCAGGTGCATGCGGGAGTCTGACTGTCTCTCCCTGTTTCCAGCTTCAAAAAAAAAAAAAACTAATGTAAGACAATAGTACAATTTAAATTTGAGAAACAAAGTGATAATCAGATGTTTAAAAAAAATGATAGATATATTAAAATCAAACTTAAAAGCAATAGGAACAAAATTTCTACTCAAATTGCTTTTAAATATTTTTTCCTAAATATTTAATACTTCCATTATTTAACTATTTAAATGCAAAGATTTCTGTTATATTGCTGAACTGGAAATTGCTGAGATCTTCAAAAATTTTATTTATGAAGGAAAAAAAAGAAATTGCATTAAATTGTGTACTAATTAAAGCTATGGACATATATATATTTTTAGGGAACGTTTGAGCCCTCATTTAATAATCTCTGCTTTAGACTGGGGTAACATAGGCTCTAAGAAAAGATGAGATATATGGAAGCTGAAAGGCCCATCAACCCCAGAAGAGCATCTATCCCTCCCGCCCACCGCCCCCGCCCCCAGGCAACCAGAGTGTCAAGCCAAGAATGCCTTGGCAGTGAATCTGTAGGGTCTAGCTTTGCACAAGAATGACCCAGAGCTATAGTTTTCACAAAGACCTGTGGAAGGCTGAGCCCTGCAGGTCTGCTGTGGGCAGCAAGGGTTAAATTGAGCAGTTGACCCCATCTCCTGCCCTCAATTCAACCTAAGCAGCTTCATCTGCTTACATACTGGGTTTCTGAGTACAATTTTTTTTTTTTTTGTATTTTTCTGAAGTTGGAAACAGGAAGGCAGTCAGGCAGACTCCCGCATGTGCCCACCGGGATCCACCCGGCATGCCCACCAGGGAGTGATGCTCTGCCCATCTAGGGTGTTGCTCTGTTGCAATCAGAGCCATTCTAGCACCCGAGGCAGAGGCCACAGAGCCATCCTTAGCGCCCAGGCTAATTTTGCTCCAATTGAGCTTGGCTGTAGGAGGGGAAGAGAGAGACAGAGAGAAAGGAGAGGGAGAAGGGTGCAGAAGCAAATAGGCGCTTCTCCTGTGTGCCTTTGCCGGGAATCGAACCCGGAACTCCTGCTCGCCAGGCCGACGCTCTACCACTGAGCCAACCAGCCAGGGCCCTAAGTACAATTTTATTTGAAGGAAAGTTTTGGCTGCTAGAGGACATGAAAGAGCTGAAAGGGTTATCTTTGGTGGTTTTTATTTTTTGGATCATGAGTGGTTGTTTTCCTCACTTTGCTTTCTACATCTTCTAAATTTTCAACAATGGGAAAGTATTAGTTTTGTAATCAACACACATAAAGCTATATTAAAATAAAAGAATAAGCTTTGTGGCCCTGGCCAGTTGGCTCAGCGGTAGAGCGTCGGCCTGGCGTGCGGGAGACCTGGGTTCGATTCCCGGCCAGGGCACATAGGAGAAGTGCCCATTTGCTTCTCCACCCCCCTCCTTCCTCTCTGTCTCTCTCTTCCCCTCTCGCAGCCAAGGCTCCATTGGAGTAAAGATGGCCCGGGCACTGGGGATGGCTCATTGGCCTCTGCCCCAGGCGCTAGAGTGGCTCTGGTCGCGGCAGAGCCCCGGAGGGGCAGAGCATCACCCCCTGGTGGGCAGAGCATCGCCCCTGGTGGGCGTGCCGGGTGAATCCCAGTTGGGCGCATGCGGGAGTCTGTCTGACTGTCTCTCCCCGTTTCCAGCTTCAGAAAAATACAAAAAAAAAAAAAGAATAAGCTTTGCCTACTTCTCAAAAAAAGAAGTGCTGAAAACAGGCTATCTGCTGGGATCATAGCATTTTGAATGTGAGTTGCAGTTTTCAAATACAAAGCACAGCTGTTTTGTCCGTTACTCTGATGCTGTGAAAAAGGGGAAAGATTTTGAATGTGGGGACAGGAAAAGACTCCAGAAAAGTGGCTGCTATTTCTAGGCTAATGTCTCCCTGGCAACGCTGTTCTCAGAAGGTTTGTCTTCCTAGGTGGACTTACCAGGGTGTATGAGTGATGATTCCAGAGGATGCCTGGGACCCAAAGTCAGCAGAGACCAGAAGAGATGGGAGACAAAGCAGAGAGTTGAAACAGACTTGCCATAGAGAGTGCTAGCTATCTAGTCGTCAGTATAGCCATATGGTCACAGAGATGCAAGAAGATAGGGACAGAGAAGTCCTTATCTTTCCTAGGTCCCTATCTTTCCTTGCTGAGTCTGCAGCAAGACCTCAGGGACTGTGGCTGAAAGAAGTGCAGCTTCAAGAAACAGTTACAAACTGCAGAAGGTGAGTTCAGTCAGCAGTTGGCCAGCACAGGAAAACGGCAGCATATAAAAAATAGGTAATGGAAATCAGGGGTAAGGAATGAGTTAGAGGTGAGAAACTCTAAAGCCACCACCATCACAAACAAAGAAAGAAACTAAGCCCAGTGCAGTTTTAGAACTAAGTGCCACAGATAAAAAGAATAGTCATACTTCTCCAGACTAGATCATAGACAGACGTTCCCTGCCCAATGAGTTAAAACAATTCGTGAAAGCATGGATACAATGAAAGAGCTAAGATTTAAAGAGCAAAGCCAAGAAACTTGCATCAGAAAAGGCATGAAAACATACATGTTGAAAACTAGGCTGGAGCCAAGTACACAGAGAGCCTGAAAATGCTTCACAATCAGCACACATCTAAGGTAGTAATTCCCAAAGTGTGGTCCCCGGCCCAACACACCAGCAGCCCCTGGGAGCTGGTTGGAAATGCGAATTCCCAGGCTCCACCTCAGACCTACTGAATCACTAGCAGTGAGGCCCAGGAATCTGTGTCCGCCAGGCGATGCTGGTGCACACTGAAATGTGAGAGCCATGGAGCCAGGCATTAAAATGACTAGGAAAATCAACCTATCAAACCCACTAAGGCATGTTTTCTTCGGGTTGTTTCTTTCCTCTTCCACAGTCTCTAGCCCAGTGGTAGTCAACCTGGTCCCTACTGCCCACTAGTGGGCGTTCCAGCTTTCATGGTGGGCGGCAGCAGAGCAACCAAAGTATAAATAAAAAGATAGATTGAACTATAGTAAATTGTTTCATAAAGATTTATTCTGCCAAACTTAGTGAAAATCCGACATAAAGTACTTGGTAAGTAATTATTATTATATGCTTTAACTTTCTGTAACTCTGCCTCATAAGTTTTATAAAGTAAAGTTACTTCCCTACTTTATAAATCACCATTACTGTGGAACCAGTGGGCGGTTAGAAAATTTTACTACTAACAGAGATACAAAAGTGAGTGGTAGGTATAAGAAGGTTGACTGCCCCTGCTCTAGAGCCTTTCATATATAGATATACACATATAATTTTTTAAAAGATTTTACTTATTGATTTTATAGAGAGAGGAGGAAGGTGGAGGGGGAAGTATCAACACATAACTGCTTCACTTTAGTTGTTCATTGCTTTGTTGTCTTATGCACCTTAACCAGGCAAGCCCAGGGTTTTGAACCGGTGACCTCAGTCAATGGTCTATCCACTGTGCCACCACAGGCCAGGTATATTCTCACACATTTTCTTACCTAACTTCTCGGCACCTTCCACCTCTATCTGATAATGAAAATAATGGCTTTTTTTTTGCAACGGCTTTAGTCTGGAGTGACCTGATGCTCCATATTGATATGACATCTCTCTTCATTTCACAATGGCTGTCTAAATTCTTGCCTCATTCAAAACATTATGATTGAAGGTCAGAAGTTCCAGTCAAAAGGAATCAAGGGGTTGATTATCATTCTTTGCCATAACTCGAGACTGTAACTATATTTTAAAGGATAACACACATAAAATAAAAGCACAGCCCACACCTAAACTTGTTGCCTCAGGGGAATTTTTTCTCCGCTGCTGTTATAGAGGTGTATATTGGAGGGGTAACATAGGACTATGAAGTCAGCTTCTGAATTTTTCTCTTTTTTGGTCACCACTATTTAAAGATTATATTATGAGTTTGTGTTCCTATATTTCTTACTTAATTTTAATAAATTTGAAATCATATTTTTTCTTGGGATTTGAGCAATAAAATTTAAAATCTGGCTCTACTCTGCCATCCTGTTCTGGAAAGTCTTATGATCCCTCAGGCTTTGTGGGGGAAAATGAGCTATTCAAATGATCACTTCTCAAAGTCAGTTTCTCAATGAGGCCTTACCAGCTCTGCATTAATATTAAGGCTAATGAATAGTGTTGATGGCAATGAAGATACAATAAACATCATGGAACATGTTAGCATTCTTATCCCATTAAAACTTATTTCCAAGGAAGAGGACAAATCAAGATTAACCTTCCCAAGGCAGATGTTGATGAGTTACAAAAATAACCTCAAACCTAGCCATTCTTTACTTACTTGGGTTTAACTTATTTATTTTTCCCCCTAATTGTGGTAAAATAGACATAACATAAAATTTACCATTCTAACCATTTTAAAATATACACTTTAGCAGCATTCAATACACTCACATTGTTATGTAACCTTCACCCTATTCATTTCCAGGACTCCTTTCATCTTGCAAAACTGACACTCTGTACCCATTAAACAATAACTTTCCTTTCTCCTTCTCCTAGTCCCTGACAACCACTACTCTACTTTCTGTCTTTATGAATGTTTCTATTCTTGTTTCCTCAAATAAGTGAAGTCAGACAGCTTTGTTCTTTTTGTGGTCGATTTATTTCACTTAGCATAGTGTCCTCAAAATTCATCCATGTTGTAGCATGTGTAAGAATTTCTCTTCTTTTGAAGCTAAATAATATTCCATTGTATGTGTATGCACGTGTGTGTGTATAATACATTTTGTTTATCCATTTATCTCTCAATGAACACTTGGGTTTCTTCCACCATTTTTGTGAAAAATGCTGCTGTGAATATTGGTGTAAAATATCTTTTTGAGACTCTTTTTTCAGTATTTAACCAAAAAAATAGAATTGGTGGATCATATGGTAATTCTATTTTTAATATCTTGAGGATTCACTATACTGCTTGCTATCAATTTATTCTTTTTTTTTTTTTCTGAAGCTGGAAACGGGGAGAGACAGTCAGACAGACTCCCGCATGCGCCCGACTGGGATCCACCCGGCACGCCCACCAGGGGCGAAGCTCTGCCCACCAGAAGGCAATGCTCTGCCCCTCCGGGGCGTCGCTCTGTCGCGACCAGAGCCACTCTAGCGCCTGGGGCAGAGGCCAAGGAGCCATCCCCAGCGCCCAGGCCATCTTTGCTCCAATGGAGCCTCGGCTGTGGGAGGGGAAGAGAGAGACAGAGAGGAAGGAGAGGGGGAGGGGTGGAGAAGCAGATGGGAGCTTCTCCTGTGTGCCCTGGCCGGGAATCGAACCCGGGACTTCTGCACGCCAGGCTGATGCTCTACCACTGAGCCAACCGGCCAGGGCCTACAATTTATTCTTTTTAACTTAAACTGGAATATCATGCTACAGAATAATTCACTCTGAATTTGAGATTCCTTTGAAGAACTGGTGATAATTTCATGGTAGCCCCCAAGTTGGGATTATAGAGCAATTATAGCCAAGCTAGCCAAAAAAGAAAGGAAACAGAGCACATGAAATAAACAACAGGTGATGAGTTTGGATATAATTACTCTTACCCTACATAGAACCAGGCTATGGATAATGCTTACTAGGTCCCCGACTGAAGAGGCTGGGATGCTCTTCCCAGATAAACACTTCCATAGGAGTGAAACGGAAACAGTTTGGAGTCTGTTCCTCATGGTTTGGTGTCCTGTGGATTTGGCTGGAATGAATCGGTAAGTGGGACTTCCAGAATGCTACCCTGAAAAAACTGGGCAGAGATCTCTTTGAATTAAATACAGTTCCAGGGTCTGGAATACATCCCATGTTCCCCTGCTGGGCAGAGGGCTGCCTGTGGAGGAGGCCACATCTGCAGCATGGTGGGCTTTCCCCATAGCTCCAAGAGCACTTTTCTGGGAAACGAGAGAAACTATATATTTGTCCAGACTTCGAACTTGTCACTTCTTATAGGTGAGGTTAGGCCTGAGGTTGCCTGTTTTCAGGTTCTAGACTTGTTTTTTATTGACAAAAATATAACTTTCAGCTTTAGAAATTGGGGATAAGGGTGGGAAAGAATGTGCTTTTAGAGGCTTATGTTTAAAAAAAAAGAAAGAGAAAGTGCACCAGGCTTCTCAGACATCAAATGGCTCTTATAAAACTACATTTTGATGGGTTAAGTGTAAGTGATCCCAAAACATGTGGATTAAATTTTCCAAGAAGCACACATGGATTTACAAATCAGAAGGAAGGAGATCTTGGCAAGGTTAGTTTGGGGCTTCCCGGACTCCAAGCGCTTTGCTGTTCTTGGTGCCTGGTGGCATAATCACGCTTGCTTTTCTGTGATGGGGACTCACAGGATGGTTGTTGACTAAAGAGTGGTCTGAGAGCTGAGGCATTGTCAGGAGTGAAATTTGAGCAGTTCAGACTGGAAACTCGACCTGACTCTCCTCATCCAGGTTGGGTCTCCGCCTCACCGGACCCACCAGTGACTCAGCCATTCTTGCTCTCTTTATCACTGGCACATCCACACAATGAGCACCCACTCTTCTGCCACCGTCACTACAGCCGCACTCGAAGGACAGTTCATGTACGGGCACACCGCAGCCCCCTCTTACGTCACTCAGGTACAGTGCAGAGGGGCGGTGCGGACGAGGGGAGAACACAGGCCAAGTGAAAGGTGGGTTCAGATCAGGTGCTGCCCCTTCCCAGTTCTTTCTTCAACTCTGCAGCCTCGTTTCTTCATTGTTTGCGAGGGCAGGAAGAGGTGACGTCTGTGAAGTGCCTCCAGAGTGCTGGGCCAATAGCTGTGCCTAATAATTGGCCGTTGTGGTGGTCAGCAGCCCCTTTTTTTTCTTTTTTTTTCCCTTGTGTGGTGCCCCACCTGGCTTCTGGAGGCTTCCTTCACCTTTGCCCTCATGGTATTGCCATCTGCTCTATTCCTCAGGCCAAAGTTATAAAATGCAAAGGTGAATAAAAATTAGCTTGGGTGCTTTTTAAAAATATGCATCCCTGGTTCCCCTTGCTGGACTCTTCAAGCTGGCGTGGGACACTGCATTTCAAGCGAGCATCTGTGGTGATGCCAGAGCAGCACTGGGAGTGCCCTTTGCTCACAGCTGCCCTTGAGCCCCTCGCCCGCATTAAAGAAAGAGTTGCTTTTGCTTTGTTAAAGGTGATATCAATTGGCAGTTGCTATGAACTTTGTGGAAGGTGATCTGGCAATATGTAAGAGAAAATGAATATTGACGAAAGAGAAAAGTTTATTTATAAGCATATCCGTCACTGTGTTGTTAGTAGTAAAAATTTTTTTTTGAATTCTAAATGTTTAATGATAGGTTAAATAAAATACACAATGACATGCCCATATTATGGCATACCATGCAGCCATTAGAAGTATGTCAAAAAATAGTAACATGGAAAATGTTTGTGGAAAATGGTGAAAAAAATAGATTAAAAATACCATTAGCTACTTTCATTTATATCCTTTACACACACACACATGGAGAAAACTTAAAGACATGCCTGACCTGTGGTGGTGCAATGGATAAAGCATCGACTTGGAACGCTGAGGTGATTAGTTCGAGACCCTGGACTTACCCAGGCCAAGGCACATACGAGCAGCAACTATTATGAGCTGATGCTTCCTGATTTTTCATCCCCACCTGCACAATTCTCTCTCTCTCCCCCTCTGTCTAAATAAAAAAATAATAATGTCCTAGTATTCCTCCAAATGGTGGGATTCTAGGTGATTTAATTATTTTCTTTTTGCTTAATAATATTTTCCAAATTTCATAAAATGGACATTCACTAACTGTATAAGAGGAATAAAAATTAGTTGTTAGTACCTATGGAGTTAGATGACAATGCAAACTTACAACAGCACCAAACCTTAGACTAGTATTGAGTATCTGTGTTTTCTCTATGACAGATGCTTAACCCAATTATTTCTTACAACATACTGGTAGAGATATCAGATAGGCTTGGAGATATACAATAACTTTTCCAAGGTCAAGAAGCTGGTGAGTAGAGGAGCCAGGATGCAAATGGGAACCTTTCTGACTCCAGAAGCCTACACTTTGAGAACCAAATGACAACTGGTGAACCCAGCGCCAGAGTCTGGAAGAATTTTACAGCAATTCCAAAACCCAAGAAGCTGATTTTGAAAACATGACTGTTGATCTACTCTGTGCTGTGCCAACCAGAACAAAGATGGGATGTCCCATATCTGTCTGTCGTTCACAAACAGAAAGAAAATCTGCACCAAATAAAAAACTGGGCAGTCGTCCCTTGCCTGTGTTGCAGCTTATTCTTGAAGCAGCCAGTGTTGTCTCTGGTTCCCATCTGCAGCTCTTTTATATTTTTTATTCTTTTCTGTACTCAGCAAAATAAAACTCTTTCAGGAAACAACTGGGCAGGAAGTAAGGGAGAACGGAATTTCACCCTGGGAGGTTTGAGTCCCACAAGTAAAGCGCGGCAGCGGGAGCGCTCAGGAAGCATTGTCGTTGGTACATGGGCACCATTGTGCTTTATGAGCTCCGTGTGTTCCAAGCAGCTGGGAGTCGCAGAGTGGGGCAAGAAAGAGTCCATTTCATTCTGGTATATCTCTATTATACGAACTCCTGCTAGAAACTGAGAAGTAGCTAAAAATTGTGTGCGTTAAGTCATCACACATGGACATCAGACATCTGAGGTGACTCAATCCCTCCCCCACTTGCAGCGGGATCGAGTGAAAAGCATACATTCTATGTAGGTATTAGCCAACACAAGGTCTGAATGGGTGCCCCTCATTCTATCATGAGAAGATCGTGTGAAATATGAGTCTCAGGGGGAATGGTGCTGCCGAGTAAAATGTAGAAAGCAGCACTTGAAGGACCACAAGAAAGGACAGACCTCTAAATATTGGTTTATCATAATAACCTGCTGTGCTCCTGGAATTCAGAAGGACGTGACTCTATAAAATGGGTACAAAAAAACTAGAAAGAAAAAAACTAGACGTGATAAAACAATGGCATTAAATGAAAACAGAGGTACAAAAAAGGGGAAAAGAGAACAAACAGAAACACTAAAATCCCATAGTAATCATTCGCTTGTTATTTATTCAGGAAACATTTAATGTGCATGTATGAACCAAGAACAGAAATAGAAATAGTAAGGAGCAGAGTTAACCTGGTAAGAATTGAATCAGAGATGGGGAGGACAGACTTGAGAAGACTCTCAAAAATGTGAGGAGGACACAATGAAAATATGAGAGAAGATGATTGATGTGGAAGACAGGAGTTGGAGGTCTAATCTAGCAATAACAGGTTCTTCGGGGGGGGAACAAAAGACAACTGGGGCCCAGGACGGTTGGCTCAGTGGTAGAGCGTCGGCCTGGCGTGCAGAAGTCCCGGGCTCGATTCCCGGCCAGGGCACACAGGAGAAGCGCCCATCTGCTTCTCCACCCCTCCCCCTCTCCTTCCTCTCTGTCTCTCTCTTCCCCTCCCGCAGCAAGGCTCCATTGGAGCAAGGATGGCCCGGGTGCTGGGGATGGCTCCTTGGGCTCTGCCCTGGGCTCTGGAGTGGCTCTGGTCGCAGCAGAGCTATGCCCCGGAGGGGCAGAGCATCGCCCCCTGGTGGGCGTGCCGGGTGGATCCCGGTGAAGCGCATGCGGGAGTCTGTCTGACTGTATCTCCCCGTTTCCAGCTTCGGAAAAATACAAAAAAAAAAAAAAAGACAACTGGAATACAAACCACGGACAAAGAAAGTGTTCCTAAGCTTAAAAAGTAAAAACAAATACATATGATAGGTAAATAGAACTAGTTTACCACATTGCAGATAAAAATCAATGAAAAAAGAATAACCCGAAATTGAAAAATAAATTAACAATGATTTCCAAAACACTCATGCAGTGTAAAAATTACCTACAGAGGAACAACATCCAAGCTGGCCCCAGACCTTCCACTTATAAAACAAAATGCCAGATGAAAATGCAGAAAAATTGCTCAAGCTGTGAGGCAGAGCAGTTGAAAAGAAGTAAGTTTATAGACGGCACAACTGTGTGTAAAATGCTATGAAAATTACTACAACTATTCCAACTTATTGAGGGTTTGGGGTACAGTAAATAACACCCATCTTCTCTGCCCAAGTTCTGACCTGACTTAGAAATAGTCAGAAGTTGGAGAAATGGGTCAAAATATTTCCCTCATGTTGCTAATAAAGCTTATATTGAAGGATATGCCTTATCATGGACACCTGGGTTTCCTAAGTGAACCCTAGGACTAGAAGCTCTACCCACAAATGTCTCCTCAGTGTGGGTGTCTGTTCTGGGAAACACTCAGCATGAAGGGGCCGAGCACAACAGGTGCTTCTTGACGGCAGGCTTGGTTCAGAAAGGAGGGAACAATTCCAAACAGGTCTGGCTTTGAGCCCAACTTGCTGATCAGATAAGTCACTGCTCCATCCCCACTCCCACTCGGGAGAAAGTGAGTGAGGGGATGGGGAAGGGTCACAGTGTTCCCCTGGTGTCATCAGGAGTGAGGGGGAAGCATCCCCCTTCTTTCCATGGCATCAGTCCACATCTCCCCTTCCCGTACCCCCCACCTCATGCAGCTGCTTGAGAAACAAATGAAAGTAAAAAGCTGACCATTGGAAAGGTTGTAATATAAAAAGTCTGACATTTATGCTCCTTATAGGATGGAATGTATACCAAGGGGAAAAATTAGAAATAAAGTAAAAATTTATGTTACTCGTTATAGCATTATGTTATTTAAAAATAGCTCTGTACTATTTATAATAGTATAAAGCATTGTGAACAACTTAAATTATTATCTCTAGGAAATGGAAAAGTCATTCTGCCTTAACAGTGACAGGAAAATGCACAAATAATAATGATATATAGTACAGAAATCATACCTAGTTTTATCTTATAGGTCAACTAGAATTGATTGTGAGTGGCTGTTTTTTTTCCCGAAGGTAGATTTTTTTTTTTTTTTTTTTTACAGAGACAGAGTGAGAGTCACTCAGAGAAGGATAGATAGGGACAGATAGACAGGAACGGAGAGAGATGAGAAGCATCAATCATTAGTTTTTCATTGCGCGTTGCAACACCTTAGTTGTTTATTGATTGCTTTCTCATATGTACCTTGACCGAGGGCTTTCAGCAGACCGAGTAACCCCTTGCTGGAGCCAGTAAGCTTAGGTCCAAGCTGGTGAGCTTTGCTCAAACCAGATGAGCCCATGCTCAAGCTGGTGAGCTCGGGGTCTCAAACCTGGGTCCTCTGCATCCCAGTCCGACACTCTATCCACTGCGCCACCACCTGGTCAGGCTCCCTGAGGTGGATTTTGAGGCCACATTTAGGCTCAGTGGGAGAGAATGCTGTGTACAACAGTGGAGGTGGGAATTAGTTATTAGGGGTGGAATGAGAATCAGGGTAAGAAATGGTATGATATCTGCCAAATTTTGGCCATCTATCTTACAGTATAATTTTAACTGTGTAAGGAGAAGGGTGCGAATTTGGTGGGAAAAAAAATGTGAGAGGCAGATGAACTGAAATGTAAGTAGATACGGCCGCAGGGAGTCCAGGTGGTGTATGATGTGTGCCCTGCTTCCTCTATGTCAGGGGTCCCCAAACTACGGCCCACGGGCCACATGCGGCCCCCTGAGGCCATTTATCCGGCCCCCGCCGCACTTCCGGAAGGGGTACCTCTTTCATTGGTGGTCAGTGAGAGGAGCACATTGACCATCTCATTAGCCAAAAGCAGGTCCTTAGTTCCCATTGAAATACTGGTCAGTTTGTTGATTTAAATTTACTTGTTCTTTATTTTAAATATTGTATTTATTCCTGGTTTTTTTGTTGTTTTTTTTTACTTTAAAATAAGATATGTGCAGTATGCATAGGGATTTGTTCATAGTTTTTTTTTATAGTCCGGCCCTCCAACGGTCTAAGGGACAGTGAACTGGCCCCCTGTGTAAAAAGTTTGGGGACCCCTGCTCTATGTACTGCTCTTGTGAATGCGGAGCTGGCCTCCCTGAAACTGAATCCCATCTCTGCTACTTACTAGCACATGAGGCTTAATCTCTCTGTGCCTCAGTTTCCTCTTCCAGAGCAATGGTGATAATAACGGTCCCTACCTCAGTAGTGAGAGAGAGAAGCATCAACTTTGTAGTTCCACTTAGTTTTGCACCCATTGGTTGCTTCTCATAGTTGCCCTGACCAGGGCTTAACCCAGCGACTGCAGGATCCAGCTGGCATCCCCAGGATGGGACCAGTGATGTTGGTGCTCTGGGCGATGCTCTATCCACTGTGCCTCCAGCCAGGGTTGTGGGAGAAGGTTATTGATTTTCACAGATTAAGTCCTGGAGGTCAAGCATGTGAATTGTTACACTCACTTCTTGATTACATGTCTGAAAAGTCAAGGTATAAACAGGTATAAACCAGAAGGACTTGAAAGTTGATCAAAGAAAGCTTTCGGTAGAAATAAGAGGAATTTGGATCTTTGCCATCAGAGAGATTCAAGGATGACTGATGAGAGGATCCCTGAGCCATTCTCTGTCATACAACCAGAATAACACCTATGCTTTCCCAGGGGGAGGGCCTTCTTGACTATTATTTTCAGAAACCACAACCCCCATTTGATTCTTAGCCACTGCCTGACCAAACAGGAAGCTTGTCTTAGTGTGTACAGAATTCAAATGCTTTGTGGAAGGTGGAAGTCTTGCCAGCACACAATGAGTCAGTCACCATGAACCAGAGACATGAATTAGAGCAACCACTTGGGACAATATGTTATTTTGGAAGTGAGGATTTCTTTTCTAACATTTGAGCCTGGGAACATGGTGTGCTCTATATAAAGCAGAAAATAAATAAAAGATTTCAAGGAATTCTTCTCCCATATGACCAATTCAAAAACCCAAGCTGACAAACCCAAGCACTAAAAGATTCAATGAGCATGCATAGACTCCAACTTGAAACTATTTAAAATTTTTTTCTTCTAAAAAAAAAAAAAAGAAAGAAAAGGAAGTCACTGAAATAGAAACAACTGGCCACAGAATTTGGTTTTCATTAAGTGTATGTACTGCCTCTGATATGTAGGAAAGTTGTTAAGAGAGTAAATCCTAGGTGTTCTCATCACAAGAAAAATTTTTTTCTTTTCTTTTCATTGTATCTATATGAGATCATGGATGTTAACTAAACCTATTGTAGTAATCATTTCACAGCATATAAATCAAACCATCATATTGTACACTTTAAAGTGATATATGTCAATTATTTCTCTATAAAATTGGGAAAACAATTGCCTGCCCTGTGGTGGCACAGTGGCTAGTGTCAACCTAGAATGCTGATGTCGCCAGTTCAAAACTCCTGGCTTGCATATAGGAGAAGCAATTGCTTCTCTCTCCTCCTCCTACCCTTTTTCTTTCTGTTTCTCTCCTCTCTCTAAAATCAACAAATAAAATCTTTAAAAAAAAAATAGAACTGGAAAAAAATATATGTAATAGATGCTATGTAAAGAAATGAGAATGCCTGTGTTCTAATAAAACTTAATTTACTTATTACCTGATTTATTACTTTATGACATATGTATGCAGTGGGGGGATTCAAATAATTTAACAACCAGTTCTCTGCCCTAATGACCATTTTAAGTATAAAAAAAGATATACTGAAAGGTAGTTTATTATTTCATGCATTTAATAAATAAGAACAATAAAAGAGGTCACAAAGCTAGATTATAAGAAGGTTTTAAAATATGAAAAGTATTAAATATTACTTGACAAAAACAATAAAACTTATTTAAGATATTTCCATATTGCTTCTTGAATGGCATCCTCACTTGCAATTTTTTTCACCTATGAACAGAATGAACATATTACTACCGGCACTTAGAATACACTGTTGTGGCCTGGACCAGGCGGTGCTGCAGTGGATAGAGCATCAGACTGGGATGCAGACTGGGACACAGAGAACCCAGGTTCAAAACCCCAAGGTCACTGGCTTGAGTGAGGGCTCATCCGGCTTGAGTGCGGGATCACCGAATTGAGCATGGGATCATAGACATGACCCCATGGTGGCTGGCTTGAACCCAAAGGTTTCTGGCTTGAAGCCCAAGGTCACTGGCTTGAGCAAGAGGTCCCTTGCTCTGCTGTAACTCCCCCCATCCCCATCAAGGCACATATGAGAAAGCAATCAATGAACAACTAAGGTGCCACAACAAAAAATTAATGCTTCTCATCTTTCTCTTCCCATCTGTCTGTCCCTCTCTCTGTCTCTGTCAAAAAGAAAAACTTTGGAGTAAGTCTTCATTTTGGATTGTGCTTAGAAACATGGACTCAAAGGGAAAAAAACACCATCCTTGAGCCAGAGCTTCCCTTTCTTATCCATTCCTCACATCTCCATTGATAGGGGTATGGCATCTTTAAATCACTCTATTCTGTGACAGATACCATTAAAAATAGCACATAATATGACCTCTAAATCAAGTTGAAAAGGGGGACAGACGCCTGCCTGACCTGTGGTGGTGCAGTGGATAAAGTGTTGACCTGGAATAGTGAGGTCACTGGTCAAGGCACATACGGAGGTTGATGCTTCCTGCTCCTCCCCCTTCTCTCTCTCTCTCTCTCTTTTTCTCTCTCCTCTCTCTCTAAAAATAAATAAATAAAAATTTAAAAACAAAAAAGAAAAGGGAGAGAAAGAAGGGGAAGAAAAGGTATTTCTTGCCCTGGCCGGTTGGCTCAGTGGTAGAGCGTCAGCCTGGTGTGTAGGAGTCCTGGGTTCGATTCCCAGCCAGGGCACACAGGAGAAGTGCTCATCTGCTTCTCTACCCCTCCCCCCCTTCCTCTCTGTCTCTCTCTTCCCCTCCTGCAGCCAAGGCTCCATTGGAGCAGAGTTGGCCCGGGGGCTGGGGATGGCTCTGTGGCCTCTGCCTCAGACACTAGAGTGGCTCTGGTTGCAACAGAGCGATGCCCCAGATGGGCAGAGCATCCCCCCTGGTGGGCATGCTGGGTGGATCCCAGTGGGGTGTATGCGGGAGTCTGACTGCCTCCCAGTTTCCAACTTCGGAAAAATACAAAAAAAAAAAAAAAGGGAAGAAAAAAGAAAAGGTATTTCTTGCCTTGACTGGTGGTGGCACAGTGAATAAAGCATTGGCCTGGAGTATTGAGGGTGCCAGTTTGAAACCCTAGGCTTGCCTCAAGGCACATAAAACAAGCACCTACTATGAGTTGATGCTTCCCACCACCTCCTTCTCTCTTCCTCTCTCTAAAATCAATAAATAAAATCTTTTTAAAATATAAAATAAATAAAAAGTTATCTCTTAGAAACTCATTTCAAACGAAGACATTATCATAAATGATCCTGGGCAGAATTGTTTTTAAGTCAGTCTTTTGGCTTTAAGTACTTCAAAAGAAAGCTAAAGTTTGTAATTTATCTTTGTTAATAGATTACTTAACCAAAATAAATAAAGGTTAGTAAAGATAATAATATCTAGTATTCAATGAGCCTTTAGTTTGTGTCAGGCATCTTGATACAACATGCAACATCACATTGAATCCTTGAGAAAAGTCCAAGAGCCTCCCAGAAAGCACCCCTATGAACCCTTGCGAGACTGTGCAGAAGTCATTTGAGGACTCTGGAAGATAAATAGTAAAAGACGATTTGAGGAAGAAGACCAGAATTCAAAGCCAACTGGTGATGTTTATCATTTTCTTACTCTCAAGGGCCTAAACTCAACACGTCTTGGAAACCAGAAGTGGACATCGGTGTGAACAGACAGAGTCCCAGGAGAAGCCCTCTGGATCTGGCTCAGAAGCAGAAAAGGGAAGTCCTCCTAAAGCTCAGAGAGGATGTAGAGGTCACCCTCTACCCACTTTCTTGCACCCTGCAACCTGGCAGTGGTTTCAAAAGCTACAGTTCAACAGGAGCCAGAACTGAAGAAAGAGAGCCTTCTTGCCAGTTGGTAGAGGGGTGATCCCAAGAGGGTGGGGCGAACCCAGATGCCTGGTTTTTCATTGTTGTTTTCCCTCCTTTCTCTCACTCCTTCCAACCCTTCACCTCTTGGCCCTGTAGATGGCAGAGTGGGGTAACAAAACCACAGCATTCTGGCCAGAAGACCAAAGAGGGAGTCCTGGGAACCAGAAATTACAGGAAAATTACAGAGAGTGACAAGCTTGGCAAAATGAACCCACAATGTTTTTTGTGAATGACTGACTCACCCCCTGGTTTTGCTGGCATGGGTCTGACTGACCCTAATGGGCATATCAAAGACTTTGAGAACTGGACTAATCGTAGACTACTAAACAGGATGAAGCCTCATCCCTGGTGGTACACTTGCAGAGAAGCCATAAGATGTAACTATAAAGAATTAGTAGGGCCTGGCCAGCCGGCTCAGTGATAGAGCATCAGTCTGGCATGCTGGAGCCCCGGGTTCAATTCCTGGCCAGGGCACACAGGAGAAGCACCCATCTGCTTCTTTACCCCTCCCTCACTCCTTTCTTTCTGTCTCTCTCTTCCCCTCCTGCAGAGCAAAGTTGGCCCCGGCACTGAGGATGGCTCCATGTCCTCTGCCTCAGGCACTAGAATGGCTCCACTGGAATGGAACAATGCCCCAGATGGGCAGAGGATCGCCCCCTGGTGGATCCCAGTTGGCGCATGTGGGAGTCTGTCTCTCTGCCTCCCCGCTTCTCACTTGGGGCGGGGAGGGGGAAGTATTAGTAGGAGGGTTGCCCTAGCTAGATAGCTCATTTTGTTAGAGAATCATCTGGAAGCAAGGAGGTTGCCAGTTCAATCCCTGGTCAAGGTACATACAGGAACAGATTGATGTTTCTCTCTCTCTCTCTCTCTCTCTCTCTTCTTCTTCTTCTCTTGCTAAATTAATAAATAAAAAATTTTAAAAAAAGGATTAGCAGGAGGAAATTTTTCCAGGGATGAAACTGTTCTGTATCTGGATTGTGGTGATAATATGAATCTGTGCAGGTATTGAAATTCATAACTGTACACCAAAAATAAAAAACCCAAACAAACAAAACACCATTTTATTTGGTATGATAATTTAAAAAATAGAATTAACAGCAACAAAATCATTGTGAGATAGTGTATCTCTCACATTTCTCATATGCATCAGAATTGACTACAGCTGACAAGCAGAAATACTACTGATTGGCTCACAGAACTGACAAACAGGGCTAAGAAGGAAGCCTGGGAAAGGGATGCTATAGAAATCTCTGGCTAGCACCGGGCGCTTATTCCCACCACAGCCACCCCTGTCAAGCTGCCCTTTGGCTTCCATACAGATTCCCAGAATGGGGACAAGTGTAAACAGCAGGGATGCTCAATAGTAAGTCAATAAAATATCGTTATTAGCAAACACACAAACACACCCCCCCAGAGATGAGAAAACTGAGGTGAGCAGACTTTCTATAATTTCTCTACTTCATACAGTTTTAGCAGGACTCAAAAGTTTTGCTCCTAACCACTCCGGAGATGATTTGAAAATATCTCCAGCCTCGGGAGAGCTTTGTGGAAACAATGTTGCCTGTCTAAAAACAAAGCGAAGTAATTTGAAGCAGAAACTCCAACTTCCTCCTGGCTCTGCAATTAAAGGGAATGCTAGCCCAGCTGTTTGTTTTTCTTTCTAACAACTTGTTTGTCCTTGAAATATACACACTAAATTTTTTTTAGTATATTCACTGCCTCTGGTATATTTCCCTAGAGCAGTAGTATCCAAACTTTTTGGTCATATACCCATCAGCAAACACTGTTGAGAATTACCCCTAAACCATGTTTATTTGTAAGGTACACACACACACACACACACACACACACACACACACACACGCACAGTGTGTATTCTAAATAACATCTAAAAAAGAAAAAAGAATAAAATAATATTTTAAAATAACATTTATTAAAACAGTACAAAATAATTTTTATTTCATTAAGAAATTACTAATGTGAGCAATATTACTGAATATGCTTCAAACATCTCATTTTTTAAAGATTTTATTTAGAAAATTAAGACACTGACATTGATCAATAAGAGCAAATAGATTTCAGGTAAACATTTCTATAGCATTTGAACTGTTGATTATGTTGTATACCCATCACCCAAAGTCAAATCATTTTCTGTCACCTTATATTTGTCCGTCTTTACACCCTTCCACCCACTCCCTTTTCCACCCCCTCCCGCTAGTAACCACTTCACTTTTATCTATGTCCATGTGTCTCAGTTTTATATCTCACCTATGTGTGAAATCATACAGTTCTTAGGTTTTACTGATTTACCTATTTCACTCAGTATAATGTTCTCAAGGTCCATTCATGTTATCATAAATGTCACTATGTCACCATTTCTTATGCCTGAGTAGTATTCCATTGTGTATATATACCACATCTTCTTTATCCAATCCTCTATCGAGGGACACTTTGGTTGTTTCCATGTCTTGGCCACTGTAAATAATGAACATGGGCATGCATATGTCTACGTAGCAGTGTTTTCGAGTTTTGGGGGTAGATACCTAGTAAAGAGATTGCTGGGTCATATGGTAGTTCTATTCTTAATTTTTTGAGGAACCGCTATACTTTTCTTCCATAACGGTTGTACTAATTTGCATTCACACTAGCAATGAATGAGGGTTCCTTTTTCTTCACAGCCTCTCCAACACTTGTTATTACCTATCTTGTTGATAATAGCTAATCTAACAGGTGTGAGGTGGTATCTCATTGTAGTTTGGTTTTTAGTTGTTGTTGTTGTTTTTGTTTGTTTGTTTTTGCAAGAGAAACAGAGAGAGGGACAGATAGGGACAGACAGACAGGAAAGAAGAGAGATGGAAAGCATCAATTCTTCGCAGCAGCACCTTAGTTGTTCATTGCTTGCTTTTTCACATGTGCCCTGACCAGGGGGCTACAGCAGAGTGAGTGACACCCTGTTGAAGCCAGCAACCTTTGGGCTCAAGCCAGCAACCATACGGTCATATCTATAATCCCACACTCAAGCCAGGGACCCTGTGCTAAAGCTGCTGAGCCTAAACTCAAACCAGATGAGCCGGTGCTCAAGCAGACAACCTCAAGGTTTTGAACCTGGGTCCTCTGCAGCCTAGGCCGACACTCTATCCATTGCGCCACCGCCTGGTCTGGTAGGTTTTGCTTTTTGATCCAGTCTGCTACTCTGTGCTTCCTTATTGATGAGTTCAGTCCCTTTACCTGTAGGGTAATTTTTGACACTTGAGGATTTCTTATAGCCATTTTATGTTTTGTTTTCTGATAGCTCTGTGTCTTGTTTGGTTCTTCTTTTTTCTGTTTCTGTTTTGTTTTGTTTTTTACAGAGACAGAGAGAGTCAGAGAGAGGGACAGACAGACAAGATCGGAGAGATGAGAAGCATCAATCATTAGTTTTTCATTGCGTGTTGTGACACCTTAGTTGGTCATTGATTGCTTTTTCATATGTGCCTTGACTGCGGGCCTTCAGCAGACTAAGTAACCCCTTGCTCAAGTCAGCGACCTTGGGTCCAAGCTGGTGAGCTTTTGCTCAAAACAGTTGAGCCTGCACTCAAGTTGGCGACCTTGGGGTCTCGAACCTGGGTCCTCCGCATCCCACTCTGACACTCTATCCACTGTGCCACTGCCTGGTCAGGCTCTGTCAGTTGTTTTTGTTTGGTGGTATTCCATGCTTCTTTCTTCTGTTTCTTCTTTTCTTTAGGCTGTGTATTACAGTAGTGGCTTTTTCGTGGGTGGTTACCATTAAGTTATTAAGAGAAAAATGTTCCTATGTACAAGAGTCCTTTGTCTTATGAGTGTTTCTGCACTCCACCTTCCTTTGCTACTGCAGATCTTTATCCTCTCCCCTTTTATGTCATTGTTGTTGCATATTATCCTCGATTTATTGTAATCTTGTTGAAGCTTTTACTTGTAGTTTTGATTGGTTTTGTTCTTTGTGTCCAGTAGAATAACCCCCTTGCGTATTTCCTGCAGGGAGGTTTGCTGGGGATAAACTCCCTCAGCTTATGTATGTTTGCAAAGTTTTTATTTATCCTTTATATTTGAAGGATAACTGATGGATATGGTATTCTTGGCTGGTAATTCCTCTCTTTCAGTACTTTGAATGTTTGGGTCCACTCTCTTCTAGCTTGTAGAGTTTCTGCTGAGAAGTCTGATGATAACCTAATGGGCTTTCCTTTATATGTTATGTTCTTTTCACTAGCTGCCTTGAGGATTCTTTCTTTGTCATTGATTTTTGACAATTTTATTATGATGTGCCTCAGAGTAGGTCTGTTTAGTTTGAGGTAACTAGGCATTCTGTTTACTTTTTGGATTTGAGACTCTTAACTCTTTTCATAGGCTTGGGAAATTCTCATCAATTATTTGTTTGAATAGGCTCTCCATCCCTTTCTCCCTCTCTTCTTATTCTGATATATCCATTATTCTTATATTGCTCTTTCTGATAGAGTCAGATAATTCTTGTAGAGCTCTCTCAGTTATTTTTAACTCATGAGTCTCCCTCCTCTTTTCTCTGTAGCATCTCTAGTTGCCTGTCTTCAATGTTACTAATTCTTTCCTCTATCTGGCTTGTTCTATTGGGTAAACTTGCTACCTTAGTCTTCAATTCATGTATTGAGTTCTTCATCTCTGTTTGTTTGTTTGTTTCTGTATTTTTCTTAAGTGAGAAGTAGGGAGGCAGAAGGACAGACTCCCACATGCAGCCAACCAAGATCCACATGGCCCACTGGGGGCAATGTTCTGCATCCAAACATTTTAGCACCTATGGCAAGGCCATGGTGCCATCCTCAGCACCTGGGCCAACTTACTCCAATAAAGCCATGGCTGTGGTAGGGGAAGAAAAAGAGAAAGAAAGGAGGGGAGGTGGAGAAGCAGACAGTCGCTTCTCCTGTGTGCCCTTACCAGGAATCAAATTCAGAACATTCACACGCCGAGCCGATGCTCTACCACTGAGCCAACTGGCGAGGGCCTCATCTCTGTTTTTAAAGTTTCAACCTTCTTGGTGAGGTATTTGTTTTATTCATTAAATTGTTTTTTGAGCTCATTAAGTTGCCTATTAGTGTTTTCTCGCATCTTGTTGAGTATTTTCAGAACTTCAATTTTGAATTCCCTATCATTTAACTCCAAGGTTTCCATGTAATTTGAGTTTTTCTCTGAAGGTTTTTTATTTTCTTTCTAAACTACGTGTCTGTCTTGCACAGCCATGGTATTCGATTTCTGCTTCCTTGATGGCATTTGAGAGTGGTATTGTTACAAACACTAACCAAAAAAAAAAAAAAACTAGAAAAACTAAAATTCAAAAAATACAATAAAAATATAGAAATTTTAAAAATGACAAGAAGTAAAACCACAGGAAAAAAGATAGAAAATAAAAACACAAAAAACCCAAAAAACAAAACACCCACAAAAAGAGAATAAAAAATATAAAAATTAAATAAAATGAAATTCAAAAAAGAAAAAATAATAAGAAAAAAGGGGAAAAAAATAAAGAAAAAGAAAATTTGGTTTTGAGAGGTTTCTTCCAGTAGGTGTCACTGTACTATAAGTTTTAACTTTATGAAATTCCTGAACTGACCTCAGCTGAGACACTGCTGTCACAATGATATAGGGAGGGTTGCAGTCACTTTGGTGGGTGGAGTGTGTTGTGAGGGCTTTACAACTTTGGCTTTCTGGCTTTACATCTCTAGAAACGGCGATCTCAGGCTTCCAGGCACTCTTCCCTATGTCTCAACAGACCTTTAGTTCATTCGGTGAGTGGATCTTTCAGGCATACCTATGAGCCCAGCTGGGGGGGTTCCTTTGCTGCATTATAATTGTTCAATTTGTTGAAATTTTCAGGGGAGAGATCAGGAGTATCTCTCATGCTGCCATTACTCTGACATTATATCGCTCAAATATCTGATCTAAATTCAGCTTTTATACTTGATTTTACTGAAAGCTATTCTTAGAAAAAAATTACAAAGATATGGAAATCCAAATGAAAGAAGTGTATCATTAGTAAGTTTACTAAACTGAGGTGCTTACTATTTAAACCTCATAAGCCAAATATACAAAAGAGATTGTAGGGGAGCAGGGTTGTGAAGGGAAGAATCTGGTTAGTAAATTTCCATTTCTGTTGCTGTTGAGCAAACAATTGGAAGATGTTGCTTTCTTTTTTTTATTCTTTTTTGCATTTTCAAAAAATGGCTTCAAGGCTCACTAAAAATTTTTAGCTAAAAAGGTTTAAGTAGCTGAGAAAATTCCTAATTTTTAACTAGGAATTAAAAATGATTTCTAGTTTTTAACTGCTTGTGCAGATGAGAGATTTGATAAGTGCCAACCCGACAGCATTTGCAACAACAAAATCTTGAGACAATGAAAATGTTTTTCAAGCATTTCTTTTACGAATTCTCCATGACACAAAATTTTTTTGAAAATCGGTTCATTGTTAACTGTTAAACATCACCTTTACCTTGCAGGACTAGATCAAGAATGTTCATTGTTCTCGTTTGTTTGTTTAAAAAAAAGCCTTCTATGGAGCATACAACAATAACTACATGGCATCAGAGGAAATATCAGCAAATCTGGTATACTTTATTTTTCACAAAACAAACCTCATACTTCATCTTTCCCTTTCAGGGGGATTCTACTTCCAGCTTGGGTTGTTTCTAAAGTACATTCTCATTTAAGCCTGACTAGGTGGTGGTGCAGTGGATAGAGCATCGACCTGGGACACTGAGGACCCAAGTTTGAAACCCTGAGGTCACCTGCTTGAGCACAGGCTCATCAGGCTTGAGTGTGGTGTTGCCAGCTTGAGTGTGGGCTCATCGACATGATCCCATGGTTTCTGGTTTGAGTCTAAGGTTGCTAGCTTGAGCAAGGGGGTCAGTAGCTTGGCTGGACCTCCTCACCCCCATCAAAGCATTGTGAGAAGCAATCAATGAACAACTAAAGTGATGCAACTACGAGTTGATGTCTCTCATCTCTTTCCCCTTTTATTCTCTCTCTTAAAACAAAAAAGAAAAAGAAAGTACATTCTCATGTAAGACAACTGGAAAAATTAAACAAAAAAATTAAAAGCTGTTTGAAGGTATTTGAGAGCTACTAAGGTGGTGAGTAATTATGGACAAGACAGAGGTGAGCCCCGAGCGGTGAACCCAGCATGGAGAGCGGCTTTTTCCTTTTGAGCAATTGACAGTCTAAAAAGTGATGAGTGAAAGGCCAAAACAAAGTTTCAACAGATTCATAAGACTAGGGGAAACAAAAATCAGAGGAGAAGCCCTGATAAATATTTCAGGGGCTAAAGCTAGAAGTAAAGTAAACTAGAAGTAAATCATCTCTCTCAAGGTGAAGCCTAACTTCAAAGCATGTCAATTCTTGTTTGAATTAAGATGATCTGCAATTGCTAGTCTAAACAAAGGCAAATCTTTTTGGAGGAAGATAATCCAGAGCTTTAGAATATTTATTCAAAGTCAAGATCTTAATAAACACAATACGTACAAGAAAACAAAGCATAATTGAAAATTAAAAGAAAAATCATATGACAGATATAAATGCACAAGGGATTCAAATAATGAAATTACCAGATATCACCTTAAAACAAACATGATTACTATGTTCAGGTAATTAAAAGACAAATCTGAGAATGTTGGTAGAGACAGAGCATGAAGAAATAAAAAGATAGACTAACTACTAGGTGGTGGAGCAGTGGATAAAGTGTCGACCTGGGGACACTGAGGACCCAGGTTCAAAACCCTGAGTTGCCAGCTAGAGCATGGGCTCACCAGCTTGAGCACAGAGTCAATAACTTAAGTGTGGGATCATAGACATGGTAGCTGGCTTGAGTTCAAAAGTCAATGGCTTGAAGCCCTAAGTCTCTAGCTTGAGCAAGGGGTCACTTGCTCTGCTGGAGCCCCCCAGTCAAGGCACATACAAGAAAGCAATCAATGAACAACTAAGGCGCTGCAATGAAAAATTTATGCTTCTCATCTCTCTCCCTTCCTGTTTGTCTGTTACTATCTGTCCGTCTCTCTGTCTCTGTCACACAGAAAAAGAGAGAGATAATGACTGAGAATTTTCTATAACTGATGATAGACATTAAACTACAGATTTAAGTATGTTGACACAGGTAACAAGCAAATTTCTGCGAGGTACAAAAGATTTTTAAACAGTTTTGTTTGTATAAAATTAACCTCATTGCCCTAGCCAGTAGCTCAGTTGGTTAGAATGTTGTCTCAATACGCCAAGGTTGCAGGTTCCATCCCAGGTCAGGGCATATACGCTTAACCTATGGTGGTGCAGTGGATAAAGCATCGACCTGAAATGCTGACCTGTGCTTGCCAGAAGTCCAAAATCAGAAGTCCAAATGAAACCCTGTGCTTGCCTGGGCAAGGCACATATGAGAATTGATGCTCCCTCTCCATCCCCCACTTCTCTCTCTCTCTCTCTCTCTCTGTCCGCTCTTAAAAAAATGAATAAAATCCAGGTCAGGGCACATACAAAACTCAATCATAGAATGGCATAAGTAAGTGGAACTACAAATCAATTTCTCTCTCTTTCTCTCAAATGAATAAATAAAAATATTAACCTCATTAGTGATATCTTATAGCTTTCTGTAAATTTCTGGCTTTATCCGTTTTTGGAGCAATAGCTTGCCTATGAATCCTGTGGTTGGAGAGTGAATTTCATATATAGTGTTATATTTGTAGTTGCAGAATCCTTTATTTGTTTATTCAGGTCAAGTCAGCCATTCGATTTAGTGTTTACAAGTATACAAACTTTCTATAGATACTGGTGTTTGTTAGCTTTAAAATGGCATTAATTATTAAATAAAAATGTGGCTTTTGTATTGAAACATTCTAAAAAGCACAATATACTTTGATATATTAGGTCCGCCTTATTTTTTTGTTTGACTCAAGTATCAGCAAACTTTTTCTCTAAAGGGCCAAATAGTAAATACCTATTTGGTGCCTGAGGGCCACTTAAAGTCTTTGTTATAGTTGCTCAACTCTGCCATTGAGGCATGGAAGTAAGTAGGCATAGACAATATATAAAGAAATGAGTGGGCCTATGTTCTAGTGACACTGTGTTTACAGAAACAAGCAAAGGCCCAGTTTGACAACGGGGCCACAAGTTGCCTATTCCCTGACTTGACTGGATAGCAACCCTCCCATTCGACATGTTTTCTCATTTTTATGTCTTCATATTATCGGCAATGCTTTCTGTCTTCCAACAGTATCTCCGGAATGTAGTGTATGTCTTTGCCATGTTGACTTATATGCCATTTTTAATAGCAAGGGTTGCCCAAAGACATTTTAAAAATATCTTCTACTAATAGTAAAGAAAATAGTCTTCTAAATATTTTTTATAGAGTTTAGAGAAACTGTATAGGTAGTAGATTGACTAATAACTGTAAACATTGCTGAAAGCTATAGAGATTTGTATTCATATTTGGAAAAACAGTTTTTATCTCCCTAATCATGATGGCTTTATACTATCATTCACTAATATCCTTTTTCCCCCCATTTTTTTCTAGTGGCAAAATGCACAAATAACATTGACCATCATGACCATTTTTAAGTTTACATTTCAGTGTTGGTAAATACAGTCATAAGGTTGTCAGCCATCATCCACTTCCATAACTCTTCTCATCTTGTAAAGCTGAAACTCTATAGCCATTAAACAGTAACTCCTTATTCCTTCTTTCTCCTCAGCCCCCAGCAACCACAATTCTACTTTCTGTCTCTATGATTTGGAGTACTCCAAGTATCTCAGATAAGAGGAATCATACACGCATGAAGCCAGAGACTGGAATGGAAGCCACAGAACATCCAGGAATGTCAACCACCAGAAGCTAAGAGGAGAGGAACAGAATCCCTCTCAGAGCCTCCAGAAGAATCAACCTTACTGACATACTGATTTTGGACTTCTGGACCCTAGAACTCTGGCAGCAGGAAATAGAAGAAAAACTCATCGAGGAAGAAATAGCACAAAGAGTAGAAGAATTGGTAGCAAAAAGGGGAGAGGAAGAATTGGTGAAAAGGAAAAATGAAATTGAGCAAGAAGTTCTCCAAAGGGTGGTGAGAGCCAAGTGTTTCATGGAAAGGCAGTTGCTCAAAGAACTTGAGAGACAGAGCCTGCAGCACAGAAAGCCAAAGAGGAGGCAGTACGTACAAACCTGAGGAGCTAGAGTGAATACTGGAAGAGAGCAACTGGGAAGGTGCAGAAGTACAAGCCAGACTGGCTGAAGAACTGTTGAGAATTGTTGAAGAACAAGGAAAGATTCAAGAGGAAAGGATGAAACTAGAACAAGAGTGGCAATACTGGCCCTGGCCGGTTGGCTCAGTGGTAGAGCGTCAGCCTGGCGTGCGGGGGACCCGGGTTCGATTTCCGGCCAGGGCACATAGGAGAAGTACCCATTTGCTTCTCCACCCCCCCTCCTTCCTCTCTGTCTCTCTCTTCCCGTCCCGCAGCCAGGGCTCCATTGGAGCAAAGATGGCCCAGGCGCTGGGGATGGCTCCTTGGCTTCTGCCCCAGGCGCTAGAGTGGCTCTGGTCCCAGCAGAGCGACGCCCTGGAGGGGCAGAGCATCGCCCCCTGGTGGGCGTGCCGGGTGGATCCCGGTCGGGCGGATCCCGGTCGGGCGCATGCAGGAGTCTGTCTGACTGTCTCTCCCCGTTTCCAGCTTCAGAAAAATACAAAAAAAAAAAAAAAAAAAAAAAAAGAGTGGCAATACTAACAAAAAAGAACAAAAATTTATCTTGGGCAAGGGGAAGTCCAGGCCCAAACTGTCCTTCGCATTACTAACCCAGCCTTTGTGGGACTGGCTATTTCACTTAGCGTAATTTTCTCAGGGTTCATTCACGTTATAACACATGTCAGGATTACTTCCCTTTATAAGGCTGTGTGTATAGACCACATTTTGATTTTTCATTCATCTATCGATGGACACGAGTTGATTCCATGGGTTAACTATTGTGAATAAAGCTGCTATGAACTCTGGTATACACAGTATCTTAAATAACCATACAGGGAGAGGATCATTATTGAGGATAGTGGATAGAAATTCATACTTTAAAGGGCTTCTTGCCTGACCAGGCAGTGGCACAGTGGATAGAGCATTGGCCTGGGCTACTGAGGACCCAGGTTCAAAACCCCGAGGTCGCCGGCTTGATTGCTGGCTCACTAGCTTAAGTGCAGGGCTGCCGACTTGAGCACAAGAACATAGACATAACCCCATGGTCGCTGGCTTTAGCAAGGGATCACTTGCTCTGCTGTAGCCCCCTGGTCAAAGCACATATGAGAAAGCAATCAATGAACAACTAAGGTGCCGCAACAAAGAATTGATGCTTCTCATCTCTCTCCCTTCCTGTCTGTCTGTGCCTGTCTGTCCCTCTCTCTGTCTCTGTCTGTCACAAAAATAAAAATAAATAAAAATAAAAAATAATAAATGGTTCCCTTAGAGAAACCATTCACAGTAAGATGTCATCCTTTAAAATTTTGCATAAAGGTGACTATCAGGGGGCTTAGACAAGGCTAGCATTCAAGAGCTGGTATCACTGAGGACCTCTTCTCTAATTTGGAGAACTGCCATGGAGTCAGCAGGGGAAGCCAATTAAGAGTCTAGGAAAGTGAACAGCACTGTCACATTTTTCCAAGAAGCAGCCCAGCACAAGGGGACTCGGTTCACACAAAGTCGTGGCCACTAGGAGGTGCATTAGACTCACTGTAGTCTCGGTGGTAGGCGGGGATAAAAGGCATTTCCAGTTTTAGTAAGTGCTTTGGATAAGATTCAAGCATCCACCTTGCAATTATACTCAAGCCCGCCCATCCCTAAGGTGGGGATAGCCTCAGGAAACACATGCTTACCTAACACATGCACGCATACCACCCTGTCCCAGAGCACTCATAAATTCTTGATACCCCCAGCATGCTGGCTAATATCTCACAGATGGCTATCTGCTGATTCCAGCCAGCTGTGTTAACCTGTATAGTCCCAGCCTAAATCCACATTTATTAGGTAACTAAACATTAGCAGCCTAGCTATCAATAGGTGCATTTCAAATTGATGATTGACTTTGCCTCAGGTTGCCATTATTTCAGATGTATTGAAATTGCAGGTGGTCAGTTGATTGCAAATCAGCCTCATCAAGATGCAGCACACTCAGCATCATTCTCAAAGCCTCAACTTGCACTCAAACACAGCTGTATGGTCTCTCACACGTTCCCAGGCTGTGTGTGTATAGACAGGAGAAAATGTGGGTTCTCAGACTTGCTGCCTGGGGAGGCTGACTCTTCGGTTTCCTCCCTGGTGATTTCCCGACTTGGCTTCTGCAGGAAGCAGATCTGCTTTTCTCCCAGAGGAGGCCAAATGTCATAATAGAGGAAGAGGCTGCTAGCAACAAAGGGGCCCTGAATGAGAGAGCAGGGGAAAGGTTGGACCGAAGATCCTGAACAGATCCTTTTACCGGAATGGAGAGAGGAGAAAATAGCAGCTTTTTTTTTTTTAAAGCTGATTCATTTACTCCAGACAATTCTTGTCCCGATGTATTACAGCAGAGCATTCCTTCCTGGAATATGTCCTCCGCCCCCATATATCCCCTTCATTGCTAGCTCTGGAAATCAGTGAGTGATCGGTTAGCATGGTGCTCATCCCATGGTGTCACCTAGCAACGTGGTGTTCATAAATAGCCACCACAATCATCTCTCCAAAAATGGCTAAAACTTATTTTAAAGACATTGGGAAAAAAGCTTAGCCATTTCAGCACAAGTGTGAAATATTCTCATGTATCCTATTCCCAGGTCTCCTATTCCCAGCCTTCCTCTTACCCTTCTCAATTTGACCTCCCAGCATGTTTATTGTTTATACTCTGCCTTTTTAAAAATGCACATTTCCTTCTACAGGGTCAAATAACAGCTGTCCATGTAAAGTTTCCCAGTAGTTTTGTGAACTTCATTCAGCTCAAAAATAACTCAAAGCTCAAAAACATTACTACTTAATTCTCATTCCTTGCACAGTAGAAGAACTCAAACTTCAAGTTGTAGACTACTAAGGCTGAGAAAAAATCACTGGGTAAGTTAAGAATGTACTAATCAGATAAAAGTCTTATACTGTTAAGAGTTCTAATATGTGGTCCTGGCTGATGGGCTCAGTGGTAGAGCATCCACTCAGTGTGTGGATGTCCTGGGTTCAATTCCCAGTCAGAGCACACAGGAGAAGTGACCCTCTGCTTCTCCACCCTTCCTCCTCTCCCTTCTCTCTCTTTCTCCTCCCCTTCTGCAGCCAATGCTCCATAGGTTTAAGCAAGTTGGTTTTGGGTGCTGAAAATGGCACTAAAAAAAATGGTTCAGTTGCTGAGCAATGGCCCTAGATGGGCAGAGCATCACCCCCTTTTGGGCTTGCTGGGTAGATCCTGGTTGGGGTGCATGCAGGACTCTATATCTCTGCTTCCCCTCCTCTCACTAAAAAAAAGTACTTTAAAATGCAAGAACAACAAAAAAAGTGATTTTAACTAGACCAATATTTAGCAAACCTTAATTAACTCAAATTCAACACACAAATTTTTGGCATCTATTATATTTAAAATACTGTGCTAGGGAATGATACAAAAACGAATAAGTTTATGCCACTGAAGGGTTCATAGTCTAGTGAGAAATGTTGGGAAAGTCTCATTGCAGGTGGACTAAACAGCATTCAGGAAAAACCTGTCTTCTAATTTTGTACTTGTTACATATTAGAGTCCCAGATGAATAACTTTCATGTAAAAAACATGAAGACTAAGCAATATGTCAATATTTTATAATAGAATCAAGCCTTACATTCTTGGCTTGAGCAAGGAGAATCATGCTGGTGTCATGCACTGTGATAGGAGGACTGGGAGGTTTAGGACAAACAAGAGTCCTAGTTGGGCCATGTTAAAGCCACAGCACAGAACGGTGGTGACTGGCTCTAGGCCTAAAGGGGGAAGAGGAGGAAAGGTGTTTTTTCCAAAAGCCAGAGAGAATAGCTGTGGCCAATGAGAAGGGCTGACCGCAGCAGAGGGAAACATCTAAGCCATGGCGAGCAGGCAAAGGGGAAGACAAGAAGACACATGACCTGACCTCGCTCTCCTCCCACCTTCTCATTGATGGCCAATGTGTCCAATTGGGCAAAGCCAACTGGAGGCCAGAGTGAAGACAGCTTGGTGATGGAGCATGTAATAGTCGGCCTCACAGGGCATAGAGCAAGGAGGAGACAGGAGGAGAGGGATCGGGGAGGAAAATGGAAACTATATGTTGGGCGGATAAAATGTATTATGCTCACTTTGTTAAAGATGCCGTCGCCCAGGTGATATTAATGTGTGTTGGGGGCAGACAGGATCATTGTAGCCTGGGGCTTGGTTTTGGGATTAAGCCTCTCCCACCCGTCTTGATGTGGGGTGGTACAATCCAATCATGCCTCAGAGAAGTGACTGTATTAGGCACTTCCCTATTTTGTATATTGGATTAAAGGGTGTGAAGCTACAGTATAAAGTGGGGGCAAAACGGGAGTTTGGCTCTTGGTTCCTGAGATTATCATTAGAAGAGAGAGCAGAGGAGAGCAGAGAAAGGCCACGTGGAGGAGGCCAGGAGAAGCAGCCAAGATGGCGGAGTGCTGAGTGAGATGCCAGTTTGTTAGAGTTTGTAGCTGGGATAAGGAAGGAGATGGGGAACTGAGGAGAATAAGGCTGGTGAGCTAGAAACCTTTGATTCTAGGAAACTCGGATAAGTCAGTGGCTTTGTGAGCACTGAATGTGATTGGGTTTTGGAGCCCAATGTGTATTTTTTACTTGCCCGCCGGGTGCAAGCTAGAATTAAAGACTATGGCCCACCAGTTTGTGGCTCCGTTGTTTCTTTACCGACTGTCCGAATCCAATGCGAACCTGCATAGGCCGGGCTGCTGTGATAGTGGCCCTGGCCCTGGCTTCTGGCTTTACACTATACAACACCACATCCAACTGAAGTTGTTAAGAAGGTTTTTTGGGGACCCTGGCAGGTTGGCTCAGTGGATAAGTGCATCGGGCTGGTGTGCAGACATCCTGGGTTTGATCCCCAGTCAGGGCACACAGGAGAAGCGACCGTCTGCTCTCTTCCCGTCCCTCTCCCCTTTCTCTCTCTCTTCCCCTCTTGCAGCCAGTGGCTCAACTGGTTCAAGCTTCATTCAGCTGGGACACTGAGGTTGGCTTCATTGGTCTGAGTGGCAGCCTCAGGCGCTAAGGATGGCTCAGTTGACTTGAGCATCAGCCCCAGATGGGGGAGGTGCTGTAGGTTGAATTCCAGTTGGTGCACATGTGGGAGTCTGTCTATCTCCCTTCCTCTCACTTAAAAAAAAAAAAGGATTTTGGTTGTGCAAGTCTGGGAGTCAAGGGGAGAGGTCAAAATCACAGAGATAAATTTGGGAGTTCTTTTGTTAATAGATTGTAATTAAAGCTATGTTTCCGGATGAGCTCACTGGGAGAAGAGAAAAGGGCTGAGGCCTGGGGCACAATTAGCCTGTGAGCAAAGGAGGAGGAGCCAGCAAAGCGGCCTAAGAAGGAACTGCCCCAGAGCTAAAGGAAGAACAGTTCAAGAAAGGAGGAAGGGTTGGCCCAATGTCCTGAAAGAAGCTGATCAGTTGAGTAGGAGTGTCTTGCATTTAGACATACTGTGTAAGGAGAAGAAATGCCGCGCACAAATGAACATTAAATAAGCAGGACATTAAGTGTACAACAAAACATCACGCGAATCCCTTTCTCACAACTGCCTTCATAATCCTGTTGAGTGGGTTAATTTTGCCTCACCCACGCAGATAAAATTTAGGCTAGGCCCATGACTTTTTTGATCACTCTCTAGTATAATGACTTTAATTATTAATCGCTACCTGATTTTTTTCTTCCCCTTTGGTTTTCAGGACTGGAGCTGTCCTTTGAGCTCAGGGACCAGTGGGTGGACACCTCTGTCCATGCGGGACCTCCAAGCAGACAAATCGACATGTAGCATGGATCCTAGGTGCCAGGGCCTGCAGATGAGCCTTACCGGACTTCCAGCTCTTCTCCTCGCCCCACTCAGTGTTCCTGCTGCAGTCCGAGTTACCTGCAACATTAAGTATATAACAATCGGAGTGCTCTTCAAGGAAACACATCTGACAACTTGGAGTGTTCTGGTCCCAGGGTACCTGTGCCTCAAAAGAGGACCAGGGGACAAGGTTAATTCTTAACATTATTCATTTATTTAAAAAATAGTTATTGAGCTCTTTCTCTGCTAGATGCTAGGGACTCAAATGGACAAAAATAAACAGGGTCGCTGGTCTCACTGGAGACGGTGGGTCCAGAGCCATTCTGGGTTTCTAGCTTGCAGACTGGTCAGATGAGATGACAATCACTGACGCATGGAGCAAGGAAAAGACACAAGACCATCAATATGCAAATGTACTTTTCTTTATACCATCTCTCTATAGAACCTGCTTTCAGCCACTTCTTGCCTCTGCAGGTCACCGTTGCTACAGAACAATCACAGACTGTGATGCAGACAGCAAGCTACCAAGCACAGCATTTCAGTCTTCCATATGAGCAGGACTTCGCACAAAACACAGACCTTTTCATATCAGCCCTTCACAGAGCATGTTCACATCCAGCATTTTATTTTATCCTCACCAAAATTTCATCAGTTCCCTAGCTCATCCTTATTTACAGATGGTGTGTTCGCAATCTTGATTGAATTGTGGTGTGTATTTCTGGGCACATCATCAAAAGCCTGCAGCTGCTAAATCCATTATGAAATCTTAGAATCTCTGAGGTTTAAGGGAACATTAGCTCTCACTTAAACTTCCAAATCATTCATTTTGCTGAGGCCCAGCAAGCTAGCTAGAGGCAGAGCCAGGATTATAGTCAAATAAAACGAGTACATATCCAATTAATACAGCCTCTGATAGTTACTATATTACTTTCACAGTGGGTCTTTAAAGAAATGCAGGAATAATTTAAGACTCGCCTAAGCATGTCCCCATCATGCTAACATGACAACCCAGTTCTGCTGACAAGCGGTCCTCATCAATCAGCAAATGGTGTGTGGCTCCATGCAATGAGCTGTGTGTACTAGAAGACAGAAAAGGCTCATCAGTGCCCTGGCCTCTGGCACTTCAGGATGGGGATGGAGCCACATTCGGCATTCTCAACTGCCCCCTCTCAGAACTCTGCACCTCAGACTTGGACAGAGACCCCTGAAAAGCTGGGCAGGGAATCTAAACAGTCTGCTCTGGCAGGGACCCAGGGCGGTTCTTTGAAGGTCTGCTAGGGTACTGTAAATTACACAATTGCCTTGAACTTATTGGTTAGGGAATTTGAGAACAAATTGCAAAAGGGAGAGAAGGAAATGATGGCTGGTGTGCTGATACTAAAATAAACTATCACAGCAAGCTTTATAAATATGAAATCAACCCCCAAAACTCCTAAGACCACAGTAGTCTTCTGGATGAATTTTTGTGGCTCCTTGACTCTTCAAACTTACCCTTAGTGTTTATTTGAATCAGACTTGTTCTACAGAAAAGTGATGGAAGAAAGGAACAAGAGAATGCCAAACAGACTTGGCCTCAAATGTAAAACCTAGCCCTTGCCTCTGGACCCCCTCTGCCTTGGGTCACTGGTTCAACAATTCCTTGAATACTCATCGGTGTGAGGCTTTGTTCTAAGGCAGGGGTCGGGAACCTATGGTTCGCGAGCCAGATGTGGCTCTTTTGATGGTTGCATCTGGCTCACAGACAAATCTTTAATAAAAAAAATAACGTTAAAAATATAAAACATTCTCATGTATTACAATCCATTCATTTCCTACCGCTCATGTTCATGGTTGTGGGTGGCTGGAGCCAATCACAGCTGTCCTCCAGGACAACACCAAATTTTTATTGGATAATGCGTAACATACACGGGTTGTTGTATGGCTCTCATGGAATTACATTTTAAAATATGTGGCATTCATGGCTCTCTCAGTCAAAAAGGTTCCCGATCCCTGCACTAAGGTCTGGGGACCTGACACTAACATGGAAGAGTCACTCTCCCTGTCTTCAACGGGGACCGCAGTCGAGCAGGGGGCTCAGACTAGTACACATGTATCATCACAGAAAGACAAGAGTTCGCTGGCAGGCAAACAAGTGCTGGTGAAGGTCCTAGGAGAGATTTTGGGGGGAAACTTCATAAAAGAGATAGTGTTTCAGTGAGTTTTGAGGAGTCCATATAATTTAATAGGCAGCCAATGACAGAGGGTGCAAAGGGTACAGAAACATGGAACCACTGGGAAGCAATTGGGAGGTAGTGGCAGGAGACTGGAGGGCAGATCGCGAAGGGCTCCCAGGCCTCGCTGAAGAAGTGAAGCCATCCACTGTATTGTGTTCTTTTTACACACAGTGTCCTGGCAGAGAGTAGATGCTCACTTTGCCACAGTTACGCCGAGGAACAAGTAACCAGAATCTCAGTGGTAGGCAACAACAAAAGGTATTTGTCATTCATGTTCCAGCTGAGGGTCAGCAGCTCTGTGTTTCTGAGGTTCTGTTTTAGGTTGCGGGTGAATTGCTTGCCAGCCCCATGTCTTCCAATTAGGCTGACTGAGAAGCCCCTACTGGGGCCGCTTTCGTGCTACAATGGCAGAATAATTGTGAGTAGTCGTGACAAAGTCTGAATGACCCACAAAGCCTAAATCTTTTACTATCTGGGCCTTTAGAGAAAAGTTTTTCTGTACCCACTCTGAGGTACAACCGAGGTGGTTATGTAACTCCCCAGGTTAGCTCATAAAAAGTGATGCAGCTTCTGCCTTGTTGACAGTAATACCCAAGGTTAAAGCCCTCGGCCGCACATTAGCCGTCTCAGTGCTCTGGAGTCTCCATGTCGTAAGTGCACAGACCAGCCGACATGGAGAGTCCCTGAGGCTACCTGAGAGAATTACTTTAGTCCCAGCAACCCAAAACCTCCACTCCAAGTGCACTATAAATTCCCAAACCGGAGCTGCCCAGCTCAACTCTTCCTGAATTTTGCCCCACAGAAACCCTGAGCAAAGAATAAGATTGCTCTGAAGCCACTCCACTTGGGGGTGATCAGTTGTGCAGCAGGAGGTGAGAACACTGCCATTCCTTCTTCATCAAAACGACAGGATCTTCCTTGGACACCTCTCAGTCTTCTGGTAGCATGTTGTGTTATTCTTAAGTAGTTGAAATCACAAGAATAATATTTCATGGCAGTGAAGTTTCATTGTCCATAAATTAAGTGTTCTTGGAACAGAGTTACACTTAAAATGTAAAATCCATTCTTAGCTTGCACATTGTGTAAGAACTGACGTCGGGCTAGACAGTGGACCACAGGCTATAGTCTGCTGATCTGACTCCAATGGTAAGATTGCCAGTAGGGGATCTCTGCCGGCAATTGGAAATGGTGTATGCACAAGCAGTATCTGGGCCAGAATACAGATTGGGTGTCTCCTACATATGGGCAGCAGCTGAAGTCCCCCAACCAATGAGATTTCTCAGAAAGTGTGCATTGAGTGGGAAGCAAAGATATCCTGGGATGGAAACTTTGGGACTCTTGCATTCAATGGATGATTAGAGATGAGGAGCCCATGGAGAAAAGCCAGAGGACCACAGGCCAGCCCCTCCTCGTCTCACCTTTTATTCTTTCTCCACTTCTTTAGTCCTTCAAAAATGTGTTCTGAACTCCTTCACAGAAGGGATCTCAACATTGAATAAATAATTGAAGTATTGAATGTACTTTTTTATTCAGTGTTGAGGGTGGGGAACGATAGGCTTTAAATAACATGTAGCCAATCATCCGTGCATTCGGCAAGTATTTGGTGAACCCCTAAGTTGAGATACAAATCAAAATGAAGAGTATGCTGTAGGGCTGGAGGAGAAACAACATTTAAATAACATTCAGTTCCTGCCCAAGTGAAATTACACTTTGTTAGGGAAGATTTGTACATACAAGAGAGGTTTGCTCTGGACCGGGAATATAAAATTTTCTATTGACCTCTATCCAATGACTGAAATCAGTGGAGGTAGAAGCCCTGGCTAAGGAAACTGTAGTCTCAAAACCCTGCTTGTTCATGGTGCTGAGAGACAAGGACCAGGAGGTTGGCACCTTTAAGGAAACACCTTAATGAGTGTTTGTGTTATGCAAGTTGGTGCTGGAGCCCAGCCAGGAGAACTCAAGCTTTCCACTCTAACAATGTAAGAGGCCATCTCCTTTATGGACAGCAGAAATCTTCCTGTAACTAACTATTTGCTATTTTAGAGATTACTTTAGAATTTGTGCTGAAAATAATTACCAATCTGCCTTCAAGTTGTAACATTTCACTTATAGTTGAAGAACCTTATAATTCCATGTCTCCCCTCTCAGCTTTTGTGCTATTGTCATAAAGCTAATTTCTACAACTACTTTAAACCACCTACCTCATTGCTTTCATTTTTGGTTAAACAGTCAATATCCTTTTAAAAATAACTGACTATAGTAAAGCATTGATTTAATCATGCAGTCACTACTTCTGGTGCTCTTCATTCCTTTATTCAGATCCAGATTTCCATCTGGTATCATTTTCATTCTGGCTGAAAGACTTCCTTTTACATTTATTGCAGTGTGCGTCTGCTAGTAATGAATTCTTCCAGCTTTCATATATCTCAACAAGTCTTTATTTCACTTTTGTTTCTGAAATATATTGTTGTTGGCTATAGAACTCCAGTCTTCTTTATTTGTCCATTGTTTACTTGATCCAATCTTGCCAGAAGTTTATTAATTTTGTTAGTTTTTTTCAAAACCAATTGTTGGCTCTGTCAATCTTCTATTTGTATGTTCTCTAGTTTATTAAATTTCAACCTTTTTTTACTTTCTTCCTTTATAAATTTTCTTCAACTTTATTCTTCTAACTTCATATTGGCTCTTTAGTAGCTCATTAGTTTTACGACTTTTCTTTCCTAAGGTTAGAATTTAAAGCAATAAAACTTTCTCTAGGTACTGCTCTAGCTGTATCCTACATGTTTTTGATAGTTGATATGTTATTTTTATTACTGTCCTGGTCTAAAGAATCTTAGATGTTATTAAGTCCCTCTTTGAATGAGTTATTTAGCATTGTGAGTCTAATGTTTCTTACATATATTTTTTCTAATTATGTTTTTGTTTCTTAATTCTTTGAGATTAGAGATATGGCTATAACCAACCTTTGAAATGCATTAAAATTGTTTTATGGCCCAATATATAGTCAATTTTTCTAAAACTCCAAAGTGTGTTTGAAAATAAAGTATATTATGCAATTTTATGGTACAATATATGTTCCTAGATCAAGCTTATTAATTATGTAATTAATAGTCTTATGAGTCCCACAAAATGAAAGCCTAAAGTCAAGGAAACTCATTTATATACCAATTTTACATCTTTAAATTAAACTTGGTTGCTACTCAAAATCATATTTATGTATTTAAGTCCCTATTTAACTTCTCCATTTGGATGTCTAATAGTCATCTCAAGTGTGATTGTCTTTCTTCACATCCCTACCAAGACTTGTTCCTTCCCCAAGCTTGCCCACATCAGTCTCTCCAGACTTAAGCCCAAAGCTTACTCTCTTTCATTGATTCCCTCCTCCTGTCCATCCCATTTCATCCATTAGGAAGTCCCCCCTCCTTTATTTAGCAGGAGAGAGAGAGAGAGAGAGAGAGAGAGAGAGAGAAAGAGAGAGAGGATGGAATGGAGAGAGATGAGAAGCATTAACTCACAGTTGTGACACCTTAGTTGTTCTTTTCTTTTTCATATGTGCTTTGACCTGGGGGAGAGAGTGGTCCAGCTGAGCCAGTGACCTTGGGGTCATTACTATGATCTTCCACTCAAGCTGGTGAGCCTGAACTCAAGCTGGTGACCTCAGGGTCAAACCTGGGTCCTCAGCATCCCCAGGTCAACACTCTACCCACTGCACCATCACCTGGTCAGGCAGGAAGTCCTTTGATACCTCCTCCAAAACTTATGTAAAACCTGTCCACTCCTCTTCATCCTCATTACCGCCACTCTGATCCAAACAATAATTCACTAAGACTACTATTAAAACTTCCTAACTAGCCTTCTTGATTTCCGTTTTGCCTCCTTCCTCCCTGTCCAGTTTTCCATATAGTTGCAAGAATCATCTTTTAGAATTATAAATTGCAAAATGTCATACTGCACTGAAAACCCTCCTATTATTTCCTCTCAGAATAAAATAAAAACTCTTTACCTTTTTTACAAAGCCAGTATGGTCTGACTTCTGTCTCCCTGTGCTCTCTCTGCTCCAGTTCTGGTCTTCCAGCTCTCCCTGTGACCACAAAACATGTTTGTACCGAAGGACCTGCAAGATGTTGGGGAAGTACAGTCTTCCTATATGCCAAGAAGCAGCAAATCCAATACAAGCACCAAAGGTCTACCACAGAACTGTCCCCTATTTCTGGAATCTACTCTCCTTTAATTTTCACATGGCTAGCTTCATATTGAAACTTGGGTTTTATCACAAAAGTCATTTTCTTAGGCTGTCATTGGCCACTCAGGTACTCTGTACTACAACAACATACTAATTCTCTGTATATAACGTTCAACTCACTGATTTAGTTGTTTATTGAACACACCCTCCCCTATAAGACCCATGAGAGTAGGTAACTGTTCTGTCTTGATCACCCTGGAATCCCCAAAATATTTGTTCAATAATAAAATAATCACTGAACAATGCAAATCTGACTATGGCATCTTCCACACCCCTCCCCTCTTAATGAATCTTTATAATCTTCAGGATAAAGTTTAAACTCTCTGGTATGACAGGAGGAGAACTCAGGAACGTAGAGAAACACATGATGACTAGATAAGCAGTAAAATCTCTGCCTTAATCAGGCCATCAGTGATTCCTTTAGTCCTTTCTATCTGCACCAAGAACACAATCAATCCATTCCGAAGGGAGGCAGCCTGAAGCACCAGCCTATTGCTGCACCCAGAGTAATGTCCTAGATCTCCAATGATCTATGTATTTCTCTCAGACATGTTTGTTCTCTGTAGAACTGTGAGGCAAGAAGCAACTTATCTGTCCCTCTTTCAACCATCCAATATGCAGTGCTGAAGGAAGAACAAGATAACTACAATAAAATCTCTCATTTGAAACTAGGGGTAAAAAAGCAAAAATAGAGCAATTAATAGTGCACAGCAATTCTCCCACTTGGGAGAAACTAGGGAGATCTCCTACCTTAAAAGTGGAAAACTTTCATTAGCCCGATTTTGCTGAGAAAAATAATTTTTCTGCCACTGTCAACAAATTACCATAAGCTTGGCAGCTTATAACAACATAAATGTATTCCCTCAGTCTTGGAGGCCCAGAGTTTGTGATTAGAATCGCTGAGCTGTAATCAGGGGTGCAGGGCTGTGCTCCCTCTGGAGGTTCTAGGTAGGAGGGAATCTTATCCTTTCACTTGTTAGCTTCTGGTGGCCACTGGCATTCCTTGGCTTGGGCTACATTATTATAATCTTCAAATAGCTTCCTGCTCCTGGTCTTTTCCTGTGTCAATTTTCTTCCTCTTTCTTTCTTATAAAAGCACTGTAATTTTAGTTAAGAGTTCACTTGCATAATCAAGGACAATGAACCTCAAGATCCTTAAACTAGTCATACCCAGAGACAGCATTTAAAAAAATATATAAAATAATATTTACAGGAATTAGGATCTGTTATCTTTGGGGCCATTATTTCACCTAACACAAGAAGTTAATCTGTTTTTTATTGAACTCCATCTGATGTGGGACTTTGGAGGCTCCAGTTTTCTCAGCCCACTTCTTGTCAGTGAAAGTTCAGTGGTCCAAGGATTGTTTAGTCATATCCACCACTCCTCTAGAGTTCTTATTATCTATTTATTTTTTTCTTTATCTTTTTAGTGGGAAGAGGGGAGATAGTGAGACAACTCTTGCATGTGCCTGGACTGGGATCTGGCAGCCCCTGTCTGGAGTTGATGCTAGAATTAACAGAGTTATCCTCTGTGCCCAGGGTGAATGCTTGCACAAACTGAGCCACTGGCTGCAAGAGGGGAAGAGAAAAAGGGGCAGAGGGAGGGGAAGAGAAGCAGATGGTTGCTTTTCATGTGTGCCTTGACCAGAGATCGAATGTGGGACATCTGCACCCTGGGCCAATGCTCTATCCCAGGGGTCGGGAACCTATGGCTTGCAAGCCAGATGTGGCTCTTTAGATGGCTGCATCTGGCTTGCAGATGAATCTTTAATAAAAAAAATGTTAAAAATATAAAACATTCTCATGTATTACAATTCATTCATTTCCTACTGCTCATGTTCATGTTTGTGGGTGGCTGGAGCCAATCACAGCTGTCCTCCGGGACAACACCAAATTTTTATTGGGTAATGCATAATGTACACGGGTTATTGTATGACTCTCATGGAATTACATTTTAAAATATGTGGCGTTCATGGCTCTCTCAACCAAAAAGTTTCCCAACCCCTGCTCTATCCACTGAGCCAATTGCCAGGGCTCAGAGTTCATGTTCTTAACTCAGTTTTCTTTTATAATTTTATGAATCACATGACTTCTTGAGGAGCAAAGGGGAGTTAGCGAATTAGATACTAATAATTAATTTAATTCCAGTTAAAAAGCACTATCAGGCATTCTTATGTTTACCCATACTAAAATTAAGTGAGCCTGACCAGGCAGTGGTACAGTGGAAAGAGTGTCAGACTGGGACGCAGAGGTTTAAAACCCCGAGGTCACCGGGTTGAGCACGAGCTCACCAGCTTGAGTGTGGGATCGTAGACATGACCACATGGTCACTGACTTGAGCCTAAAGTTCGCTGGCTTGAGCCCAAGGTCGCCGGCTTGAGCAAGGGGTCACTGCTATGCTGTAGCTTCTTGGTCAAAACACATATAAAAAAAGCAATCAATGAACAACAAAGCAGCCACAATGAAAGAAATATTGATGCTTCTCATCTCTCTCCCTTCTTGCCTGTCTGTCCCTATCTGTCCTCTCTCCCTCTGTCACAAAAAAAAAAAAAAAAAAAAAAAAAAAAAAAAAAAAATTGAGACAACTATCATTAATTTTGAAGAAAATGTTTTTTAAATGCAGAAAAGGAGAATTTCTCTATTAAGATACAGACAGACTAAACCTACATTGTTATCAGAAGTAGAAATTTTAATCTATTGAAGATCAAACTACAGAAAGTAATAGATGGGCACTAGCATTTACTAAGCACAATAGACTTAATGATGTCTCATTACCAGGAAGCAAATAAAGGTCTCTTTGTCAGAATGCAAGACATTACAGAAACATGTTACTCGCCTGACCAGGTGGTGGTGCAGTGGATAGAGTGTCGGACTGGGATGCAGAAGACCCAGGTTCGAGACCCCAAGGTCGCCAGCTTGAGTGAGGGCTCATCTGGTTTGAGCAAAAGCTCACCAGCTTGAGCCCAGGGTCACTGGCTCCAGCAAGGGGTTGCTTGATCTGCTGAAGGCCCGCGGTCAAGGCACATATGAGAAAGCAATCAATGAACAACTAAGGTGTTGCAACGTGCAATGAAAAACTAATGATTGATGCTTCTCATCTCTCTCCGTTCCTGTCTGTCTGTCCCTGTCTATCCCTCTCTCTGACTCACTCTCTGTCTTTGTAAAAAAAAAAAAAAAAAATTAAAAAAAAATTAAAAAAAAAAAAGAAACATGTTACAAGGGCTCAGCCTGATCATCCCATTAGTCATTTTCTTTGTAAGTCTTCAAACACAGACTTAACATATTTAAGTGATTTTGATATTGAAGGTAGTCATGAAGCTAACTCTACAGCTTGCCCTTGGAAAGCTATTATGTGTCATTGGTAGGTTAAGAATAGGTCAGTGATTACAAGAGAAAATGCAAAATAGAGACAAAATACAAAAGCAGGAATTTGAGGCAGGGAAAAGATTGTGCAAAAGCAATAAAACAGTAGAAAGCTGAGGACTGGCCAGAGACTTAAGGAGGACACAATGGAGGGAATCTCCACAAAGCCGGAATGGTAGCAGGAGAGAGTGGGAGTCAGAAAGAACAAAGAACGTAAATAAATTTCTTAATTTCTGTACTCCTTCAGTTTCCTCATCTGTGAAACAGAACTAACCACCCCACTTCACAGTCACTGAGCAATGAAGCGATGGATGTAAAATATGTTCAACGCAGTGCCTGGAAATGATAGGCATGTAAATAGTGAGCTCTCCTTTTTCATTACCTGTTCAGAAGTGTACGTGGGAAGGAAAGGAACAGAGTAAGATAAAGAACTATAAAAAATGTGGTAACAATTCTGAAACTGTAATAACTGAAAAGACAGATATTCAATAAACACAAGGTAATCAATCAATTCTAAAAATATAAGACCTCAGAGGGGAAGCAGGAAGCTGTCAGCACAGTGCAGTACAAGATAATTGAGGCTTGGGTTGAGATGGTATGATGCACATGGTGAGAAGTGCTTAGATTTGCAATCAATATTAGAGTCTCTTGATGAGGAAAGTTAATTCTTCCAGCAATTTTGTAATTGTGATCATTCCTTAAAGAGACATGATGAGGTGGAACAGGTTTGGAGGGGGAAACTGAGTTCTGTTTGGCCTTATTACAATTGGAATGTGAGACTTCCAAGAGGAGGTTAAGTATAAATATATAGATCTAAATGAGGTTACTGCCAGTGTCTTTACGACAGGTAACTTCCCTAAGAGGGGAGTACTGCTAGAAAAGAGAATGGATTACTGTACCCCGAGGAAAGAGAAGGATTTAGCAGAGAGGAGAGACCAGTGAAATATGAGGAAACCAGGGAAGTGTAGTATCAAGGACGTAGAGAATGTGTCCAAAGCTGTTCAGGGACATATCTAAAAAACACCCACCAGATTTAGAAACATAAGGGAAGTGAGGGAGAGCATTTCAGCATAAGAGTCAGGACAGGCCCTGGCCGATTGGCTCAGTGGTAGAGAGTCGGCCTGGCGTGCAGAAGTCCTGGGTTCGATTCCTGGCCAGGGCACACAGGAGAAGTGCCCATCTGCTTCTCCAACCCTCCCCCTCTCCTTCCTCTGTCTCTCTTCACCTCCCGCAGAGAGGCTCCATTGGAGCAAAGATGGCCTGGGCACTGGGGATGGCTCCTTGGCCTCTGCCCCAGGCGCTAGTGGCTCTGGTTGCAACAGAGTGATGCCCGGATGGGCAGAGCATCGCCCCCTGGTGGGCAGAGCGTCGCCCCTGGTGGGCGTGCCGGGTGGATCCCAGTCGGGCGCATGCGGGAGTCTGTCTGACTGTCTCTCCCCGTTTCCAGCTTCAGAAAAATAAAAAAAAAAAAAAAAAAAAAAAAAGTCAGGCTTGAGGTAATACAATACCAGCCCAACATCTAAAACCAGAATTGTAGTTCTCTATTAAAAAAAAAGGCCATGTAGCAACTAAAGCACGAAATGTCCCTGTTTAACCCTTTTGAGTAGTGAGTATTTTTCATGCTCACTGACCCCCGGGAGTGTTTTTCGTTTTTTTTCTCCAAAAGATGAAATTAGTTCCAGTTCCAGTATTATTAACTTAAAATTGTATTTGTTTGATAACCAATTTATGAACACAAGAACATACATTTGTCTTTTTTTAATGTTGCCTTACACAACTTTAAAATAAAAATTCTTGTTACGATCGTACTCTAGATGGTCAGGAGGCACGAAGACATACATGAATGTTGGTACTAAAACCTTTCAGTAGATTTCTATTGTTACCCTCAATAAAATTCTACCTCTGGCGACTAAGTCCCCACAAGACCTGACACCTGCTGTCTCTGTGACCTTTCAGGAGCTGCCTTACTCTACCTTCCAGTCACACTGGTCTTCTTGCTATTTCTTAAAACAAATGAGCTTCTTTTTATTCACAGTCTGCATTTTTTGTTCTTCCTTTAACCTGATTCTTTTCCCACTTATGTGCATGGCTTTCCTTGACTACTGTTTCTAAAATAATGCCTGCCCAACATCTCTGAAGTATACATAGTCAGCCTTGCCTGGAGATGTGACCTTCAAAAGGGGAAATCTATACTAAGTAATCAATTTTTGATGTTGCTTTAGGGGAAAATGATTTGTAAAAGGAAAGAAAATCTCTTATAATATGGGCTCACCTGCTTATGGAGCTATAGATTGACTTAAAATGCTATCAGCAATTAGATTTCAAAGATTTCCAGTAAGGGACTCTTTCCTTTCACCCAAGCTGTCAGAAAACCACCACCACCACAAACAATAGACAATAAGCTTTTATCACATAAAAAAGGGAATGGGTTTGAGGAAAGGTGTACATACAATATGAAATCTATCATTTCTGTAAGTTTGTATTTCATAGTTCAAGTAACTCTTTAAATCTCTAGGTGGTTGTAGGTGCTGAACTAGTCCTCAAAGTCACATCACTTGATTCCTCAATCTCACCACATATCATTTTTGTCTACTTTAGAAAAGCTCATCTGAAAGTCTCAACCTCTTTTGACAGAGACAGAGTCAGAGAGAGGGACAGATAGGGACAGACAGACAGGAAGGGAGAGATGAGAAACATCAATTCTTCATTGTAGTTCCTTAGTTGTTCAGTAATTGCTTTCTCGTACGTGCCTTGACCGGGAGGCTACAGCAGAGTGAGTGACCTCTTGCTTATGCCAGCGACCTTTGGACTCAAGCCAGGTCATGTCTATGACCTCATGCTCAAGCCAGCGACCCCCTCACTCAAGCTGGTGAGCTCGTGCTCAAGCCAGAGACCTCAGGGTTTTGAACCTGGGTTCTCTGTGTCACAGTCTGATGCTCTATTCATGGCATCACCACCAGTTCAGGTTGAAAGTCTAAACTTTATTATTTTGCTGCAGTCTTAAGTTATTTCATCTTCCAATTGTTTAAAATATAAAATATAGACCACCTACTTTAAATAAGTCCAAGTGATTCCACGCCAAATCCCCAATGTCAGTAGTGAGCGAATTTCTATCGTGATAGTGGCAATGAGGTGAGATAAGAAGAACATGGACAAATCTGAGGGACATTTAGGAAATAGAACTGTAGAAAATTGAGAATTGATAGTGAAAAGTGAGGGAAAATGAGAAATTAAGGATGATGATCAGGCTTCTGGCTTGAACTAGATGTGCAGTGGTGTCATGCAGCAAGGCAGAAGGAAAAAATGGTTGAAAATAGGGACGATCTGGCCAGTTGGCTCAGTGGTAGTGTTGGCCTGGTGTGTGGATGTCCTGGGTTCGATTCCCAGCCAGGGCACACAGAAGTATCCATTTGCTTCTCCACCCCTCCCCCTCTCGCTCATCTCTCTTCCTCTCCTGCAGCCATGGCTCCACTGGAGCAAGTTGGCCCTGAGCCATAAGGATGGCTCCATGGCCTCTGCCTCAGGTGCTAAGAGCTTGTTTGCTGAGCAATGGAGCAACACCCCAGATGGGCAGAGCATCACCCCCTAGTGGGCCTGCTAGGTGGATCCCAGTTGGGGGGCATGCGAGAGTCTGTCTATGCCTCACCTCTCTCATCAAATTTAAAAAAAAAATAGGGAAAATCAGTTTGGGGCAAACTGAATTTGAGATGCCTGAAAGAGATGCACTTTAGGTTCTTGGATGTATTGGTTTAAAGCGCAGGCTGTATTACTAAATGTGAATGACCTTGCACTAATATCTTAGCCTCCTTGGGCCTGTTTCTGCAGTTGAAAAATAAGTGTTGTACTTATGATTGCTATGGTGTTTCCCAGCCCTAAAACATCAATGAATTCAACCTTAGCAACAGCCTTAAGTAATCTGGGTTGCATTACTATTTCTTAAAATATTGGAGTTTTCATGCTGTGTATGCATTTTACTTTGACAGTTTAACAAGAACTATTAAACTATCTGGAAGCTAATAAATTCATAAAACTTTGTTTACTCTTAGGTTTAAAGATAATAAAACACTGCCTTTTCCCACTGATGAAAGACAAATTTAAGCTTGCTGGCCTTTCTTGAGAATACAGTAATTTTTTTTCCCCTTAAGTTAGAAGCAGGGAGGCAGTCAGACTCTAGCATGTGCCCAACTGGAATCCATGCTGGCATGTCCACTAGGAGGCGATGCTCTGCCCATCTGGGCCATTGCTCCAATGCAACTGGAGCCATTCTAGCACCTGAGGCGAAGGCCATGGAGCCATCCTTAGCGCCTGGGCCAACTTTGCTCCAATGCAGCCTTGGCTGCAGGAGGGGAAGAGAGAGATAGAGAGAACAAGGAGAGGGGGAATGGTGAAGCAGATGGGCACTTCTCCTGTGTGCCCTGACTGGGGATAGAACCGGGGACTTCCACACGTCGGGTTGATGCTCTACCACTGAGTCAACTGGCCAGGGCCGAGAATAATTTTTTTTTTTTTTGTATTTTTTGGAAGTTGGAAACGAGGAGGCAGTCACACAGACTCCCGCATGCGCCCGACCAGGATCCACCTGGCATGCCCACCAGGGGGTGATGCTCTGTCCATCTAGGGCGTCACTCTGTTGCAACCAGAGCCATTCTAGTGCCTGAGGCAGAGGCCACAGAGCCATCCTCAGCGTCCGGGACAACTTTGCTCTAATGGAGCCTTGGCTGCGGGAGGGGAAGAGAGAGACAGAGAGGAAGGAGAGGGGAAGAGGTGGAGCAGATACGCGCTTCTCCTGTGTGCCCTGGCCAGGAATCGAACCCGGGACTCCTGCACGCCAGGCAGATGCTCTACCACTGAGCCAACTGGCCAGGGCTTAAAAATAATTATAATTGTTGAAACTTCTCCATGAATTCTTCCCCTTATAGTTTTGAAAAAGCTGGAGACATTATTCCTGTAACATGGGAAAGGAGGGTGGAAAATATAGAAAGCACAAAAAGGGGTTCATGTTTGACATGTAATATCTGTAAGGTCTTCTGTACCACATTTCAAAATGAAAAACCATTTAAGTAAAGTATCTTGCAATTTTGAAATGCAAAATTAAGCAGCAATGGAAACAAGTCACACAGATCTCCTTAAGCTTTACTGTCCAAAATTTCTATATTAGAAATTCTGGAATTCTTTCTGTACAACTGCTTTCCTAATTGCACACAGCCTCTAGGTTATTACAAATTATTTCTGGGTTAAAATTAAGTATGAAGGAAGAAGGAACATTCTGACAAAGGTGCAAGTAGCCCCAATACTAGGTACAAGTCTGGTTCAAGCAGGCTTTGTGGAGTAACGGACACAAACGGCTGGCCATTTGAAAAGAGAGCAGAGAATATGGAAGAGCTCCGAGAGCACGGTTCTGTGCTGCAAGAGGAAGTATCATTGCTTGGGTAAAAAAGAACCCCTCTGACTCAGTACCTTTAGGAAAATACCAATTGGGCAAAATAAACAATATCACACACAGACTGTATTTGTCTTTAGTGCTTGCTATTGATTGGCTCAACACACAGCTGATACATATTGAAGTATTACCCCAGTTTTAAGGATCTCCATATGCTACAAGGTAGACAGTGCACCACCTTGTAAGAGAGATAAAAAGAGGGCCCAGAATTAAACAAATGTAGTGGAAATAAATTATTCCCTTATAAAATTATTCATTTTTAAAAATTGAATTTTAACAAAACAATGTTTATTAAGTACATCAGTAACCTTTAAAATAAAAGGCAAAAACTGCACTGTGACTAAAAACATACTCTTTGGAGTAAGCAGACTAGGGCTCAAATCCTAGTACCTTTTATATGATCTTGGGAATATTTTTTAATGTCTTGAAGCCTAAACCTCCTCTTTAGTAAAAGGAGAGTAATATATTATAGATTCAGTTGAGGACTGAAAAGTGATCACTTAAAATACATTAATGAAAATAAAGATTGCTAGACAAAACACCATTTCAACCATAATTTTGCAGCTAGACTTTTATTATGAAGTGTTTTTGAGCATAATTTCAAGGACCTCAAACTGTAAATCTTAGAGCAATTTATTTTTACATATTTCTTTAATTTGGATTTATTGGGGTGATACTGGTAGAGCAGTTAATTTTAAATGAATTAACTCCAGCTCTCATAGTATTCACACTGCTTTTTTAAGGACCACTGTGTGCATGATCCCGAACTGATGACTGAGCAGGAACCCTTATCTCCATTTCTCTGATGTAACTGTCCTACTTACTTGTGCAAAGTATTAACTTGTTATGAAGAATATAAAGCAAATTTCTGAAAACCTGTAAATAAGCACATGACATTTCACAATTTATGGTAAAGGTATAAACACTTAATCCTTAATTTTTCATACAAATGCAACTGTAATATAGTAACCCCAGGGTCATTCTAGTGTTCAAACAGTATGGTTTTCAGTACTATCCCAATAATTTTTCATTTAGATCACTGGTTTTCTTTGCTTATATTACAAGTTAGGCCACTCTGAAACTTATTAGGAGTCATAAAAAAATTAATAGCAGTCTTGTGTAAAAAATTTCCCACATACCAGTTATGGTGGTTAATCTAAACTCAGCTTTAACATATTCCCAAACTGATAAATATAATGTATTAGGTAACTAACTATAAACACAAACAAAACCCCACAAAATCTGGATACAGTCAAGGATAAATATGTAAGTCTTTAAGATGAACTACATACATGAACTTTCAATTAAAAGTATACCTTAAAAAATTATGATCAAAAGCTTCCATTTTTACTATTGCTTTCTCCTGTGGTAATTGTTATCTCTTATGTGATTGTTGTCCTCTAGAAGAGTAAGAAAAAGTCCTTTTATATTTCATGATAGGTTTAATCAGGTAATTAAAACAAATTATTTGATATCATCTAATGTCCAATTACATGGGTATGATGTAACAAAAACAGTTACAAACTTATATATGCATATTTACATTATATACCCAAAACTATCAAGCTAGTCAACTATATCTAAGGAGATACATTATGACATGAGTTAAACAATACTTCATTGCTCATTAGAAAGAATGCAGTCAAGCTTTTAATGGAAATAATATACAAGTGAGGCACTTTTGAGGTCAAGAATAGAAAGCAAGTAACACTACATACTGGCAATGTTCACAAAAATCTATGTGTATTTTTAATACAAAAGCTTTTCGACTAGGTTATTTTTTGAAAACTTATGCAATTTAAGGAGCTTTCAGAAACAATGGCTAACATCAGTGAATCAAAGCATATGACAGATTTATAACCACCTGGCCACTAGGCAAACAGTGCCTTAATACCCTAAAGCCCTTTTTTGGTTTATATAAATCACTTCAGTTTGTGATTTCTTTTTTATGTTGTGACTGCAAAACACCTTATGGTGTCATTATTATCGTGGTTTACAGATGGAAAAATTTTAAGTGTAACAATAATGCAAGTTTCTAGTGCTTTCCCTTGTACTTAGAAATGTGATTCTGGAGGTCAAATTAAGAATGAGACTATGTGGTGAACAATTTTTCAGATAACCAAGGTTTCTGAGTTTTGTGTAGAAAAATGTCACTTTTGGCTAAAATTAAAAACCCAACTTTAAGCACATATTCTAAAGTGTAATCACAAGACTGAAAACAAATTTCAACATAAGAAAAACCCTAAGATTCTTTAAATCTGGAGGAATGTATGTTTGGTGTACTTTGGAGACTTATATGGGCAGAAAGAAACATCTGTGTGGTGTTCAATTAAATGGAGGTGGGAATTGGGGGGGGGGGAGAGAAAAATAAAAGAAAAAGCAAGACTTACCTAAGATATCAGATGGCACTATAACAAGAATTGAAAATGCATTTGTATTACTTCAAAAGTTTGTATTAGGCACTGCTGAATAATCAATGAAATAGGTAGTTTCAAGTTTTCCCCTTTGTTTTAACCCCTGCCCCAGCATCCCAGAGACATCAACACATACTCCCTCTGAAGTTGTCTCCATGTAACACAGATGATGTTTATTTTTAAAAATTCTCCCTAACTAGCAATGGGAGAAAAAGTAAGGATACCATTTTGTTAATGGCTTTAGCAAGTCAAAAGAACTGGTTCAATAAATGCTTCGGCACATCCATTAATTGTTTGATAGCCAGTTCCAATTATCAGTAAATATTTTAATACAGGATATGTAAGAAAAAAGTGCTTTAAATCCTTCAGCAACCAACAAGACACATTAGGGAAAGGATTACTTTGACAGATTCTTTGATCTATCCCTTAGTCCTGCTTTCTCCTTTTAGAGACGGTCACCACTTAAATAGCCCTTTACTGGTAATAGCAATGAACCCTGGCAGACCCCAAGTGCCACCACGCGTCTCTGGCCTCTAAATATTCCAGTAGGTGGTGACCAAGTTCCATACCTCATTATTTCCTCTAAAACCAAATAATCCCCCCCCCAGTCCCCACCTTCAAGGCAGAAGAAAATCATTTATGAATTATTAGGCCCAAACACAAGCCATCAGACCCAAGTCTTGCCACACCATCTAGATGATTTCATTTTCAGTATTTACTATGATTTAAGCAGTTTTGTTTAGCCATTTGCTTATATTACCCGATCAAAAACAGAGAAAGGTTTCAGAGGAAAAGCCAACTGGCAGTGCTGCATTTGTATGCAGACAAGAAATGTCTCTGAACATACTTATACACTTTTAAGAACAGGAAATTTAAAGCGCCCATTAATTTTCACGTAAGAATTCTAATTTGCTCAAGAGAAACTTTCTACATAGGGATTCAGATAGCATTATATTACTAGTTAGTCTGGAAACTGGGTGTGCTAACTATAAAGATCCAAGGTAAAATAAAAACCATTTTATCACCATAGTTTTTAATGAAGAAACTTGTTTAAAACTGTAAAGGAAAAAATGGGGATGGGATGGCAAAATCTTAGCAGCAAAGTGGTTAAAACAATTTGAAAATATTAATGCACAAACATTAAAATATTAAAGCATATATGTCGCATATAAAATACAGTACAGAACCAGGGGTTGCACTATACTGATTAGTGCTTAACAGAAGAAATGATTATATTTGTTCTTCCCAGAAATATATACACAGTTCATTTCCACAGCATTTTCCTCTAGAGCCAGCAAGTTATTTTCTTCAGTTTATTCACACCTTGCTCAAACCTGAATTATAAACTCTGTATTTACGAATAGAAAAATTTATTCACAAGGAAAACCAGTATTTCCATTCCACCAATAAAAGGAATTTTGTAAGTTAACAGTCTATTCTAGGTAACCAAGTTTAGCTGAAAACCTCAGGGATGAAATTCATCTGGTGTAGCAGCATCCAAATATATAAACAGCAAAAATAAGACTTAAAACTGCTGCTACAAGTGTCAGGTTTGGATTTTGTTCATCCAATTGATTTTTAGTATAAAACTAGAAATAACCTCTTCTTCATAACATCTATAGTTATCAATATATTTTTCTTCTTTTCAATGTGAAATAATACTTCAAGATGATCTATATACACAATGTTGTCAGTTCAAGCTGTCATATAAATATAAATGCTTTCTTAAAAAAAGTATTTTACAGACAGATAGTGTTATATACATTGTTCAGTTTGATCTGGGGCAAAAGAAGATGGCTAACAGAAGCTTATGTGTGAATGTAAAAAAAATGACATTTAAAAACCTGCATAGAAAATGAGCTTCAAATGGTAGTGTGATTTTAATGTGTATCACTTATGAAACATCAAGCCATTAAAAAAAAAAAAGGCACTCTTCTCAACTTGATCCCTCTAAGGGAATGTTCTTAAAGAACCCCTTACTTGGCCAGAGTTTAAATATAACACTTAAAAAAAAAAAGATAATTTGATCCCAAAGTACTTTAAATAATTTCTTGGAACATTTTATCCAACTACTTTGTAAATAAAACATCCAGTAATACAATGCCTGCAAAAGAAATAAATTTATATGTACAGGATATTTCACTCACAATGTTGGATTAAATACTTTCCTGGGATAGTTCAGCACATACTTTTACATAAAATAATTTTGCTTTTGGCCAGTTTAAATAAAATGCCACTGAGAAAAGCCATTACTATTATGTGAATAGTAAGCACTGAGGATTAAGCTAAAACATTAGTACCACAGCTGAACAGATCCTGGTTTAGCAGAATGACAAACGAAGGTCTCAGGAAGAAACTTTTACATTAACGATCCAGTTACACTTTTTTGCCTTGTAGACTATTTGTAAATGCAATAGAAGTTTTTGAAGGAGGAAACTCTGAAAGAAAACAACTTGCTGGTTGAATACCACAAAAAAACAAAACAAAACCCCCAAAACCTCATTTTTTTCTATGTTTACTCAGTCTTTTATATAAAAAATAAGTGTTACGTTCCCATCATAACATTAGACAATTACATCTGTGCTTTAAAAAAAAGTTGGTCACTCAAGGCTATTAGAATATTTTAAAGAATTTTAGATTACCAGAATGTACAGATAAAACTCAATATAAACCATAGCCAAAGGGAAATGAGGATGAAAATATCAAATCATTCACATGGAAAAAAAACACGTTATATCAACCAGGTGAGTAAAATATTCAAAATATAATGGAATGTGACAGTAGATATATGTACATCTACTTCAGAACTAGGAAGGGGAAGAAAAGTTTAATATGTTGTAATTCGTACCTTATATTTAGTTAAATATAAACATTTGTTATTTATACATAAAAACTGCTTTCAAAAAACAATAAATGATTTAGTTGCACTTGTTTAACTTCTTATAATTTCCAAGTGTTAACTTTTCTTAGATTGAAATCAGCTGTTTCCTAGTGCACTTTTAGTTTATATCCTAATGAATTCAAACCTTTAAAAGTCCCATCACCTAATGCATAAATATACAAAAATGCCAAAAATTAATCCCTTTTAGTTTTATGCACACTTTTTATAGCCAATAACCAGAAATGGTTTCCTTTCACAAATACTCTTTACAACCTGTAACAAAACACGCCATGCACTCAAGGGAAAAGTTAGGCATGGCTAGCATTTGTGAAATGCCAAGAACTGACGAGTTCTGCTTCCTCCACGTGTGGCCCCTATGACACCAGGCAAGATTTCATATAGCTTGCCAAAAGCTTCCACAAATCCAAGTTAGCTAATTCCTGGAAACAAAGATTTTAAACTCATTTTGGCACTGGACCCTTTCATCCAGCAGCTTTATGTTTCCCACCACAACACCCACAAGCCTCACCACAACGATGGCACATTCTCAAAGGGACGTAGCAGCACATACAAGGTACAATGAAAGACAAAGCTACTAGGGCTAACCATCGTAGGCAGAACTTGTCATCGCTAGTGTCACATGAACAGGGATCAGAAAAATCTCCCTCTGAGTCTGACATACAATGATACAACATGCTCTCAGCACAGAGCATGCAACTAACTTGATATATGCATCTTTTAATAGGGTCCGGAGCATCCTGACATTTTCCTCTGCCATTTTCTTCATGGTTAAACCTTTCCTGGCAGTATACACAGCGAGAACGTTCACCATCTTCTTTTCTTCGTTTTGACTTCTTAAATTTTAATGAGGAAGGCTGTGACTTAAATACCACAGAGTCTTTGAGTGAACTTAACTTAGTCTCATCCCCACAAGAGTACAGATAGTCTGATTTTTTATTGTCTGGTTTAGAAAACTGAACACTGGAGTCAGTATCATCTCTCTCCAAGTCATTTTTCCACATGTCAGGATGCCTGTAGTCTGCATAGCGACGTATTAAGATATCTCGAGGGTTTATTCTGACGATCTCATCCTCATCTTGAAAGCTGACATGTCGGATTGATTTCAAAGGGACCTAAAAAAGGAAAGAGATGAAAACTGCAATAAGGATCGTAAATGAAAATCTTACTTGTGAACTTGGCTGGGCCACATGCCTAGATATTTGGTCAAACATTATTCTGAATGTTCAAGTAAAACTGTTTCTTGAATGAGATTAATATTGAAACTGGTGAAGAACGGTGAGAGCAGATTATCCTCCATGATATACAGTAGGTGAACTTCATCCAATCAGCTAAAGGTCTTGACAGAACAGACTGAATGCAATTTTTCCCTGCATCTCAATCCTGTCAGCTTACCCTGCAGATTTTGGATACGTACCTCTATCACAAAAGCCAATGACTTATAGAAATCTACATATACACACATCTTATTGGTTCTGTCTCTCTAGAGAACCGGGGCTCATATTTTGTATTGAGAAGCAGGATGCTGTAACAAATATCTCAAAATGTGGAACTGGCTTTAGAACTGGGTAATGGGTAAAAGCCGAAAGAGTTTTGACATGCATGTTAGAGATATGGATGCTAAGAGTGCTTCTGGGTGAGATCCCAAACGGAAAAGAGGAACATAATACTGGACAGCGGAGGAAAGGTGATCTTTGTTATAAAGTGGTGAAAAATGTGAATGAATTGTATTCCAGGGTTTTGTGTAAGGTAGAACTTGTAAGCAAGCATGTTCTGAAGAGACTACCAAAGGTGTGGCCAGACGGTCATAAGATAACGAGGTTACAGGTGTGACTCATGGATCCTATCAACCATCTCAGGTGAGATGCTGCCAGATTGGACCTAGGGGACAGAACTGAGAGGAAATGTCTCAAGGCTGTTGAAATTATTATAGTCGTTAGAGGATTGGCACATAGAGCTATCTGGCTGAGAATATAAATTATCTTCTAAGGAAAGAACTGAGAATGTGGGGCTGTCTCCTTAGTTTAATAGGATGGGGTCAATTCCTCAGATTTAGCGCGCCAAGAAGTCCAAGGGCATGGGGTCACCCCCCTGGAGGACAAAACATTAAGCCAAAGAGGATTATTTTCAAGCCTTACAATCTAATGAAATTTGCTCTGGACTTACTTGAGACACCCATGACTCCTTTCTTCTACCCAGTTTCTCCCTTTTGGAATGGGAATGTCTATTCTGTGTCTTTCCTGCCACTATATTCTGGAAGCAGGTAACTTCTCTGGTTTCACAGGTCCCCAGGCAGAGAAATATTTTGTCTCAGGATGAATCATACTTGAGTCTCACCCACTCTTAATTTAGATAAAATTTAGATGAGACTTGGGACTGTGTGTTGAAGCTGAAGTGGAATAAATTTGGGGGCTGCTGTGATGGAGTAAATTTTTTGCATGTGAGAAGGGCATGATTTTAGGGGGAGGTAGAATGTTATGGGCCGAATTGTGTCTTCCCAAATACACAGGTTGAGACCCTAAATGCCTCTACTTCAAAATGACTACATTTAGACATAGGACCTTTACAAAGGTGATTAAGTTCCAATAAGGCCCTTAGGTGAACCCTAATCCAATTTGACTGATGTAGTTTTTTTCCCCCCTCTCCAAAGTGAGAAGCTGGCGGGGGGTGGGGGGGGAGAGGAGCAGCAGACTTCAATATGCATCTGACCAGGATCCACCTGGCATGACCACCAGGGGGGATTGCTCTTCTGCAATCTGAGCCATTCTAGCGCCTGAGGAGGAGGCCATGGAGCCATCCTCAGCGCCCAGGCCAACTGTGCTCCAATGGAGCCTTGGCTGCAGGAGGGGAAGAGAGAGACAGAGAAAGAAGAGGGGAGGAGGGTGGAGAAGCAGATGGATGCTTCTCCTGTGTGCCCTGGCTTGGAATCGAACCCAGGACTTCCACACATTGGGCTGATGCTCTTCCACTCAGCCAACCTGCCAGGGCCTGACTGATGTACTTTCAAGAGAAAATTGGATACCAAGAGAGACACTGGGAAAGTCCATGGAAAAGCCAAGGCCATGTGAGGACACAAGAAGGTGGCCACTTGCAGGCGAGCCAGGAGGCCTCAGAAGAAAACAAATTGCTAATGCTTTTAACCTTGAACTTCCCCAGTTTCCAGAATCATAAGAAAATAAATTTTTGTTGTTCTAGGCACCTCGTCTATTGTACTTTGTTATGACAGCACCATCAAACTAATATAAAGACAGATTTTTTTTTTTGTTTTTGGTATTTCTCTGAAGCTGGAAACTGGGAGAGACAGTCAGAGAGACTCCCGCATGCGCCTGACAGGGATCCACCCAGCACGCCCAGAGCCACTCTAGTGCCTGGGGCAGAGGCCAAGGAGCCATCCCCAGCGTCCGGGCCATCTTTGCTCTAATGGAGCCTTGGCTGCAGAAGGGGAAGAGAGAGACAGAGAGGAAGGAGAGGGGGAGGGGTGGAGAAGCAGATGGGCGCTTCTCCTGTGTGCCCTGGCCGGGAATCGAACCCGGGACTTCTGCACACCAGGCCGACGCTCTACCATTGAGCCAACCGGCCAGGGCCAAGACAGATTTTTTTAAAGCTTGGCTACGTAGGTCTCCAATATGACTTAAAATGCACCATACCACATACACATACATATACATGAACACATACACACAACACCCTTCTCCCCTCTTTCTGGGTAGACTGCGTTCTTGAGGCCAAGAAGCAAAGTAAGTCTTTGGAGATAAATTACATGGGGTCTAAACTGAAATGACCCTTGTATTTACCCATACAGATAGGCCTAGAAGTCACATTTGCATCTCCTAGCCCCAGCCCCTGGACACAGTGACTCCTATACAAGTAAGCACCTGACCCAGGTTGGGGCAAACTTCTATTCCCCAGATATTCGGTATTGGAGCTAAAAAAAAAATACAATCCATTTAATAAGAGGTTAATATCCAAAACATGTAAAGAACTCACAAAATTCAGCAACAAACAAGCAAACAATCCAATTAAAAAATAGCAAGAAGACCTGAACAGACACTTCTCCCAAAAGGACATACAACAGATATCTGACCAACAGATATATGAAAAGATGTTCATTTTCACTAGCTATTCAAGAAATACAAATCAAAACTACAATGAGATACCACCTCACACCAGGTTAGATTACCTATTATCAACAAGACAGGTAACAACAAGTGTTGGAGAGGCTGTGGAGAAAAAGGAATTCTCATTCATTGCTGGTGGGAATGCAAATTAGTACAACCACTATGAAAGAAAGTATAGTTGTTTCTCAAAAATTTAAGAATAGAACTACCATATAACCCAGCAATCCCTCTACTGGGTATCTACCCCCAAAACTCAAAAACATTGGTAAAGACACATGCAGCCCCATGTTCATTGCAGCATTATTCACAGTGGCCAAGACATGGAAACAACCAAAGTGTCCTTTGATAGAGGATTGGATAAAGAAGATGTGGTACATATATACAATGGAATATACTATTCAGCCACAAGAAATGACAACACAGTGACATTTACGACAACATGGATGGACCTTGAGAACATTATACTGAAATAAGTAAACCAGAAATGGTTAAGAACTGTATGATTTCACACATAGGTGGGATATAAAACTGAGACCCATGGACATAGATAAAAGTGAAGTGGTTACCAAGGGGAAAGGACTGTGAGGGAGAGAGATGGAGGAGAGAGTACAGGGGAGGGTGTAAAGAGGGACAAACAGAAGGTGACAGAAAATGATCTAACTTTGGGTGATGGGTATGCAATGTAATTAATAGTTCAAATAATCTGGAACTGTTTACCTGAAACCTATGTAATCTTATTGATCAATGTCAGAGTGTTAAAGTTAATTTTCTAAATAAAATTTAAAAATTATAAAGAAAAAAAATCTCAGATCTGGGCTAAAGAGGAAGTGATAAATGTACATTAAATTAACAACATATCATTCTTATTGGTTCAGCTGGTGATAAATATACTGTCAAAATCCCCCAGATTCACACCAGAAATTTAGATAGAATTTATGTACTATATTAGGGTTTGTAAGAATATGGGTAGCAAATTTATATACTAAATTTTTTTCTCTAGTACAATTCAACTATAGAGAATGAGAAGCACTAGAAAATGTGTCTGTCATTTTATGTTCATTAGTTACAGTCCCCATCAGACAATAAACTGAGGCTACTCACCTTGTTCTGGGACTTCAGGCTCCCACCTTCCTTGGACATTTGCCGCTGCATATATTCCATACTTCTCCCCTGAATGTCTAGACTTGGATGACTGAATGGTATCTAAAATACAAATAATTCCTACTTAAGTGACAAAAAATTCATTTCTTATGTTTAATAATACTCTTAGAGTATATATTCCAGAATTTCATAACCTATTAGTAGTGAAGATTTTCAAAGAGTGGAGTCATCCTATTTATTATATAAACCTAGGTCTTTCTTTATACATTTAAAATTTAACTTAAAAAGTAATTCAAAATTCTAGTTTCTGGTCCTGCATGTAAGGAGCTTGAGAGTTGCCACTCTGTCTTAACAAGTAAAACACTGAATGGGGGGGAAAATTCATAAACTCCTCTTGGGCCCATAAGAGACAGAAGGACACAGGACAAACCACTGCCTCCAGGATTGAAACGGCTGAACAGAGCAGACTTGCGAGAGAGAAATGCCATGGAAATTAGGACTGAAGCAGGAAAGGCGGAACTATAACTGGTGAATTGCTGGAGGCCCAGTGTACATAACACTGAGGATTAAATAGTTCAGGGAAATCCTGTCACAGTGTCACCCAACTTTTATATGTTCACCTGCAAGAGCTCAACCTGGCTCCACAGTAAATATCAGAAAAATTCCAAATACTTCTATCAAGGGCAGGGAGAAAAGAAACATTTTGAAATTATAGAGAACTCTGTTTTTAACAAAGTCTGCCCTCAGGAGAAACTAGTTAACCAGAACCTGACCTGCTGGAGTACCATCAGAATCTATCTGACCTAGGGAAAGAGCAATACACAACTCCAGTCAACTCTAACCATCTCATCCACCTAAGCAGAGAAGAAAAACTGAGAAATACCTGTTAAATTTACAGCCCACAAGCATGGCTCAGACTGAAAGACCTGAGCACAGCACTGTAAGAATGCTTCCTCTCCCTACACACTATCTACTGCATTACTAAAGGCCTATTTACAAGAGCCTCTTTTACTCTGTACATCATGTGGAGCTATTAAAAAAACAAACAAAACCAAAACATACCAAAAGTCAAAAAACAATTTGAAGAGACAGAAAAAGCATTAGAATCAGACATGACCAGGATGCTGGAAATGGCAGAACAGGAATTAAAAAAAACTACCATTAATATGCTAAAGGCTCTAATGGATAAAGTCAACAGCATGTAAGAACAAATGAGCAATGAAAGCAGAGATGGAAATCCTAAGAAAGAACCTAAGAGAAATGCTACAAAGATCAAGAACACTAAGAGAAATAAAGCATGCCTTTGGTGAGCTCGGCAGAGTGGACGTGACTGAGGAAAGAATCTCTGAGGTGGAAAATATATCAATACATACCTCCAAAACAGAAAGCAAAGAATCCAAAGATCCAAAGAAATGAGCAAGATATTCCAGAAACGTCAGACAACTACTATAAGAGGCATAACATATGTGAAACAGGAATATAAGAAGAAAGAAATAGAAGAAACATTTGAAATAATAATGCCTGAAAATTTACCCACGTTAATGTCAAGCACAGAGGAAGCTGAGAGAAGACCAAACAAGATAAATGCCCCAAAAGGTGAATCTAAGCATAATATTTTCAAACTATATTAAAAAGATAAAGAAAAAGAAAAATTCTGAAAGACGCTGAATGAAAAAAAAAAACTTATTTATAAAGATGAGAATTACATTTGACTTCTCAGAAACCATCAAAGGAAGATGACTGTGAAGTATAACATTTTTACAATGTTGAAAGAAAAAGCCCACCAACCTACAATTCTGTACGCTGTGAAATTTCATTCAAAAGTAAAGGAGATAGACAGAAAGAACGTCTCAGGTGATGAAAAATTGAGAAATTTGCTGTCAGTAGATCTGCCATAAAAGAATTAACAGAAGTTCTAAATTTAAAGAGCAAGACAATAATAAAGATTAGAAACTTGAATCTATGTAAGAACTGAATAGCATCATAGAAAAAAAAACACTAGTGAAAATAAAACTTTTTAAATTTTAATTAATATAACAAAAGTGTTAAAGCAACAATTGTGTCTGGTAAGATATGTGTATATATGTGTATATGAATGTATACATATGTATACATATATATGTATGCATGCTGATATATAGTAAAATGAATGGCAACAATCATACAAGGGAAAGGAGGGAGGAATTAGGGTTATTTTATTATGAGATCCTTGCACTAGCTGTAAAGTGGTTTAGTGTTACTTGAAAGTGAACTTGAATTAATTGTAAACTGTCCAGCAACCACTAACAAAAGTTTTAAAAATGTATAACTGACATACAAAAAAGGAGAGAAAATGAAATAATATAAAATGTTTAATAAATCCACAAAAGGCTTTGAAAAACGTGAAATACAAAAATAGTAACAAACAGAAAACTGTAACAAATATAATCGAGATTAACCAACTATTATCAATAATCACTTTGAACATTAATGGCCTAAACATACTATGAGAGAGCTTGCCAGTGTGAATAAAAATATAAGACCCAACTATACGTCCTCTGTAAGAAACACACCCCAGTTCACCACTGCTTTTCAATACCCTGGAAATGTGATACTATTGCTATAGGTTTTTATAAGAATTTTTTTTTTTTTTTTTTTTTTTTACAGAGACAGAGAGAGTCAGAGAAAGGGATAGACAGGAATGGAGAGACATGAGAAGCATCAATCATCAGTTTTTCATTGAGACACCTTAAGTAGTTGTTCATTGATTGCTTTCTCATATATGCCTTGACCGCGGGCCTTCAGCAGACTGAGTAACCCCTTGCTCAAGCCAGCGACGTTAGGTCCAAGCTGGTGAGCTTTGCTCAAGCCAGATGAGCCCACGCTCAAGCTGGCGACCTTGGGGTCTCGAACCTGGGTCCTCCGCATCCCAATCTGACGCTCTATCCACTGCGCCACCGCCTGGTCAGGCCTTTTTTATAAGAATTTATTAGCTGAAAAAGCCATGGGGAGATACTTTTTCAAAGTTGGTTACAAATGGGATTACATGTACAATGGTAACAACAAAATGGTATAAAGACTAAATCTTATAATATATAGTGTGTCCGTAAAGTCATGGTGTACTTTTGACTGGTCACAGGAAAGCAACAAAAGACATAGAAATGTGAAATCTGCACCAAATGAAAGGAAAACCCTCCCAGTTTCTGTAGGATGATGTGGCAGCATGTGCGCATGCGCAGATGATGACATAATACCGTGTATACAGCGGAGCAGCCCACGGCCATGCCAGTCGAGATGTGGTCGGTATAGAGGAAAGTTCAGTGTGTTCTGTGGTTTGCTAAATTCGAATCTGTGACCAAAGTGCAACGTGAATATCGGAGCGCTTATAACAAAGTGCCACCACATAGGAATAACATTACTCGGTGGGATAACCAGTTGAAGGAAACTGGCAGTTTGGTGGAGAAACCCCGTTCTGGTAGGCCATCAGTCAGTGATGAGTCTGTAGAGGCTATACGGGATAGCTACCTAAGGAGCCCTAAAAAAATCTGTGCGTGAGCCCACATCAAACTGCACTGAATAGGTATGAAACTGGGCGAGTTTTCCTTTTATTTGGTGCAGATTTCACATTTCTATAGTCTTTTGTTGCTTTCCTGTGACTGGTCAAAAGTGCACCATGACTTTATGGACACACTGTATGTATATCTCTTATGAAGAAAATGCAAAGCTTTACTGAGAGCTATAGAAGCACTAAACAGAGGGATATGGTCATGATTAATAAGGCTACAGATTTCCCCAAACTAACAGAGATTCAGTGAAATTAAAATACAAACTACAAATGAATTTTCCACCAAATCTGATAAGCTGACTCTAAATTTTTTTGCAAGAGTTGACAGCCAAAATTGTTTTTGAAATCTAAAAGGAACAAGAACCAAGGGGCACTTATTCTATAGATATTAAGGCTTCTTATAGAGAGCTAAAGTAATTCTATAGTAAAGAAACCAATATGGCACCAATGGTAGAAAAAACAGACCAACAGAGCAGAGAAACCAGAAATGGATCTCAACAAATATGGAAACTTGGTATATGACAGATATGGCACTGCCTATTAGTGGTGGGAGAATGACAATAAATGGTGCTAAAGCAATTAATTTATACACATGGTAAAAATAAAATTGGTTAACTGGGTATAGACAAAAAGTAAAACTTTTAGTACAAAATAGGGAGAAAATCTTTGAAATTAGGAGGGAGGCATTTATAAAACACCACCAAGAAAAGAAGGATGAATTTAACTGCATTAAAATTTAGAATATCTGTCACCAAACCTACACAGAAAGAAAACAACCACAAACTAGGAGATATTGGCCACAAATAAAACTGAAAAAGGAGAAGTAACACAGAAATGTTTACTGCTCAGTAACCATATTATATAAGAACATGCAGGTAAAATTAATTAGTAAAGGAACAACCATAGTTATTTCTATAATCTTTCAAATGCTCAATATGTATCGCTTTTACTCATAGGAAACATGAATCATATAGACTAATTTATCCCAGAGCCTCAAAAGCCTATTCCTATTCTACCTAAAGAAATTACTGTGCATGAATAACTGGGGACAATAAAGTTTGTACTAGCAATAAATAACTGAAATATCCACTGGCAGAAGAAAAATAAAGTGGTAGAACTATCAAAAAAAGAAGAAGAAATCTAAGCAAACAAAATCCAAGGTCAAGATAACCTCTAGGATGAAAACAAGTGGATAGGAATGGGGTGTTCCTTTCTATAAGTTGGTGTTTTCTCAGGTGCTCATTACATGTATTGTTTTCTATATAGTAAACATGTCATAAATCTTTGATCTTAAGGTTACTGATGCATGTGGTCTTAATTCTCTATAATGAAATAAGACTTATTTCTCTATAACTCCAAGAAGTTGAAAGTAAGCAAAATTGAGTAAAGGAGCCATAATGACTTCTAGGACTATTAAACTTAACTAAAACATGAATGACAGTATTAGCATTTTGAAAGAATGTACCTATTCACCAAAAAGATTTAAATTGCCCATGAAATCATAGAAAATGAATAAAAAACAAACACTATGGGGAAAAACGTAAGCCAGTCTTAAGTGATAATTATCCATGGGTCTCAATTCTGCAGATCTAGTGAGTGGAGGCACCGTCTGCCTTTTTTTCAGACCGTCTTTTCAAAGGTGCGTTTAGTGAAACCCTTGGAAGATACCGTGTCTCCCTTTGAAGCTAGTTTGTTGAGTACCCAGTATAACAAAAACAGTCTTCCACCGTGGCAAAAGCCATGTAGGCTACTGCCCGTTAGAAAAAACTTGGGTCCCCTAAGCTCGAGTTCCCTGTGTGTGTGTAACATCCACCTGAGCAGCTCAGCACCATCTCCATAGGACTTGGGAGGCAAGCAGAACCAACACAACATGAAGCTCATGCTACTTTAGTGTACTCTGAGTAATTAAGTCCTTTGTTCCTGATCTAATAGTCTTATGTCTTTTGACGGCATCCATACAACTGTCAAGTTAACCTGTTAGTTTTCAAGTAGTGTAAAATCTTAGACTCTTCATATTTCTTATCAGCAAGAAAGTAGTCTAGTCCTTCTGACAAGGGTCTATTGGGCTATCCCAGTTGAATGCAATAAAGCATTTCATTACTCTGTCTAGCATATACACACACAAAGTTACCTTTTGGCAGTGATGTAGTATCTCATGAAGATCTACCTTATGTAGACAACGTACCAACCAAGCTGCTACTAGTACTACAATCCACATAATTGCTTACATTTTACATTATGATTTTTTTACACATTATTTTCTTGAACTTGATTATTTTAGTATTTGAAAGATTGACAAAATAAGGTTTCCGATCTGCAAGCTGATGGTCAGATTCTGTACTGTAGAAAATTCACCCTGTGAGATCTTTTGGGTGACATCCAAATGGACAATGGTACACACCCTAACAGTACTGTGCTAGATGCAAACATGTACTATTACTGTTAAAAAACTTCTGCAATATTTATTAAATGTATAGCTAATATCTCTTGAAGCTTTAAAAGAGAAAATCTATTGTTCTAATTTCTAATAAACTAAGTTCACTGATTTCAACTCCAGCAAATGTTTAAATATATAGTTACACAATCTCATACAACTATAGTTTCCCTTTGTCACATTCATCTTGGAGATAAGGAAAAGTATCACTAATAAAGAAGCTGGAATTCAGATCCATATAGTCTGGATGGCTAAGAGCTATCTGCCTAACACTGTTCACTTATCACTCTGCAGTTATCTAGCATTATTTTAAAAGTATTTCTTTACAGGATGACAACTCCAACCACCGCTATGCTGTCATCATTGCCATTTTGGGAGAAGAGGTAAGTTCTTTCTCCTCCCATCAATAATAAAATAAAATAAAATAAAATAAAATAAAATAAAATAAAATAAAATAGCCTGACCAGATGGTGGCGCAGTGGATAGAGCGTCGGACTGGGACACAGAAGACCCAGGTTTAAAACCTCGAGGTTGCTGGCTTGAGTGTGGGATCATACATATGATCCCATGGTAACTGGCTCTGCTGTAGTCCTCCTACCCCACCTTCCTGTCAAAGCACATACGAGAAAGCAATCAATGAACAACTAAGGAGACTAAGGAGCCACAACAAAGAATTGATGCTTTTCATCTCTCTCCCTTTCTGTCTGTCTGTTCCTCTGTTCTTCAGTCTGTCACCAAAAAAAAAAAAATAAATAAATAAAATAAAATAAAATAAAACAAAAAGCTGTAAGTTTATAGTTCCCTCAACCAAAGGAGGTAGGCCAAGCAAATTCCCAGGATCTGGGAGATATTCATCAGGCTTTCTTTTCCTGCTCAACTATACAAATCAGTGACCTAGCCTGACCAGGCGGTGGTGCAATGGAGAACGTTGGCCTGGGATGCAGAGGATCCAGGTTCAAAACCCTGAGGTTGCTAGCTTCAGCACGGGGTCATTTGCTGGCTTGAGCAAGGAGGGATCACTGGCTCGGCTGGAGCCCCCTGGTCAAGGCACATATGAGAAAGCTACCAATGAACTAAGATGCCACAATGAAGAACTGATGCTTCTCATTCCTCTGTCTGTGCACCAGCCTCAAAAAAAGAAATAAAAGAAAAAAAATCAATCAGTGACCTAGTTCAGGATGTGCAATCTCCACTTGCTCCTCTCAAGAGATGAGTTTTACTGCCCATTACTCAATATGTTAAAAAATATTTTGTATTTAAAAGTGTTAAAGTGTGTACCTCTAGACTTAACTGCCTTATTTTCTAAGATATCTGGAAGTTTATGAGCAAATATGACTACACATAATGTTCTGATATCCCAAAATCCCTGAAAAGGATATGCAGATTACGTTTTGCTTTTATTCTTGATATTATTTGGCTCAAAGCAAACTGGTTTAGAATTACTTTTTTCCTTCTGGTACCAATATTCTAATATAATTTTTCTTTGTTTCTGATAAAATTTTATAATAAACATAGAAAAAAATGTATAAACTACAGACAATTTCTATTCCCAAAATATCATAGTGGTTGTTGTGAGGATTAAACTCAATTATATAAGCAAAGAGCTTTAAACAGTACCCAGCACATAGTAGTCACCAACTATGATAAAGATTAAAACACTCTAAATATCAGATTTAATTAAATATAAAGCTGCCTATTTGCCATAAGGGGAAACATTTTAATATGAACTAGAAGAAAAAGGATAAAGAGGAAAGAGGAAAGAGGAAAAAGAAGAAATTTATCATTTCTAAATAACACAATTACAATAATTCAGCATTTACTAAGCTAGTGACTTTGCTCAGGTATTTAATGATTCTATACATGAATTTCTCCACTGATAAAAACTAAAGATATTGGCCTACTCAAATAAAATATTGGACTCCAAAAGCACTTAGTGAAACACCAAAGGACTATAAAATTTCATTCTTATTTTTAGCAGTCATCTCAATTTCCTAAGACCATTATTGAGGTGAAATAAATAAATTATTAAAATGGTCTAAGTGTTTTTATGTTTAACAGCTATACTTTATTTTCTCCAAAGTTAAAGTTGAATGATTATAAGAAATTTGAGTGTTGTTTTTAGTAATTTAAAAAAATTTTCTGTAGAAATTAATGAAAAAACACCAGGCAGAAATATTAACAAGTTTCATTATGCAATTTCATATGCCATTTCTATAACATATTACAGGGAAAAAATGTTAAGAAGATCAGTATAAATGGCAGTTCCAATGTACTGGGGAAACAGAGATACTCACGTGTTTGATACAATAACAAATAATACAATCAAACACTATCAAAGAAACAGGAGTTTTCTTTTGCTTTTGAGAAGAAAAAAATTTACTTAAGAATGGATGACAAAGCTAAGGTGTTTCAAAAATGGCCAGCATGAAAGTGATAATGGGCTACAAGTCTGATGTGAGTAGGAAAAGTAAAAATCCAGTTAAGTAAATAATTAAAAAATATCTGATGACAAGAAACAAAATTTTTAGGTAACAGGATCCATGTTATTACTGTGACTCTTGGTGAGACCAATTTTCACTGAGTGACCAAAGTTCCCAGAGGGTTAAAAAATTTATTGGGAAAGAATGGTGGGGGATGTGGGGATCCTATAGCCAATCCCATATCCTACCTTCCTTTCCCACTGGGACCATAATCAGCCTTAAAGTTTGCTAGTATTTAACCTACGACTTATTGAGTCTTTAATCCAGTAAGATCATAAATAAAGCAAATGTTTAGATTTCTTAATTCACTCAGAAGCAGTGCTATATCTGGAATGAGAAGGTTTGTTTTTATGCCAGATCAACACATCAGCACACCAGTCATATCAATTACCATGCCCTTTCACCAAAACACACATGTTCATGAGCATGTACCATCTGAGAGTCATTCAACTACTGGTCCTAATCTGAGGCAAAGGCTGATACATCAAGTGTTCTGATCTAACCTGCTGGGTTCCTTTAGCTCTCTACTTGAGAAAAATTCACCATGTCATCCTTTTCAAGGAATCGTAAAGATGTAAGAGGTCAAATTCCACACCAATTTATAACTTCTTTTATATAAATAAATGGCAACAATTAAATGTATTCATTATTTGCTCTGTCCTACATATTTTACATTAAAAACAAGCAGCAGCAGCACAACAAAATTGGAAACAATATCTTAGGATGTACATATTTCTTCAACTTATATTATCAGACTATTTCAAATCATAATGTTTAGAAAACCTTTTCATTCTTCTTCACTTAAATTTATCTTATTTCTCTTACTGCTACTGCTCTGCTTTTTAATATTTAAAAAAAACTATTTTGCCCTGGCCGGTTGGCTCAGCGGTAGAGCGTCGGCCTAGCGTGCGGAGGACCCGGGTTCGATTCCCGGCCAGGGCACACAGGAGAAGCGCCCATTTGCTTCTCCACCCCTCCGCAGCGCTTTCCTCTCTGTCTCTCTCTTCCCCTCCCGCAGCCAAGGCTCCATTGGAGCAAAGATGGCCCGGGCGCTGGGGATGGCTCTGTGGCCTCTGCCTCAGGCGCTAGAGTGGCTCTGGTCGCAACATGGCGACCCCCAGGATGGGCAGAGCATCGCCCCCTGGTGGGCAGAGCTTCGCCCCTGGTGGGCGTGCCGGGTGGATCCCGGTCGGGCGCATGCGGGAGTCTGTCTGACTGTTTCTCCCTGTTTCCAGCTTCAGAAAAATGAAAAAAAAAAAAAAAAAAAAATTTTGTTTTTGATTTTAGAGAGACAGGAAGGGAAGAGAGAGAGAAAGGAGAGGAAAGAGAGAAAGAGAGACAGAGAGAGAGAGTGACAGGAACACTGATCTGATCCTGTATATGTCCTGACCGTGGATCGAATCAGCAACATTTGTGCTTGGCCCACCATTCCATCAACTGCCTTTTTTTTTTTTTTTGTATTTTTCTGAAGTTGTAAACAGGGAGGCAGTCAGACAGACTCCCGCATGTGCCCGACTGGGATCCACCCGGCATGCCCACCAGGGGGTGATGCTCTGCCCATCTGGGGCGTTGCTCTGTTGCAACCAGAGCCATTCTAGCACCTGAGGCAGAGGCCACAGAGCCATCCTCAGCGCCCGGGCCAACTTTGCTCTAATGGAGCCTTGGCTGCGGGAGGGGAAGAGAGAGATAGAGAGGAAGGAGAGGGGGAGGGGTGGAGAAGCAGATGGGCGCTTCTCCTGTGTGCCCTGGCCGGAAATCGAACCCGGGACTCCTGTATGCCAGGCCGATGCTCTACCATTGAGCCAACCGGCTAGGGCCCCATCAATTGCTTTTTAAAGAACTGTTTTACTTACTGGCCCTGGCTTTAGCTCAGCTGGTTAGAGGAACATCCTGAAACACCAAGGTTGCGGGTTTGACACCTGGTCAGGACACATACGGGAAGGAACTAATGAACAGCTAAGTGCAACAACAATGCTTCCCTCTGTCTCTCTCCCTTCCTTTCCTTGTCTCTTTAAAATAAATCAATAAAAACATTTTAAAAAATTGTTTACTATTTTCCTTTTTATGCTGGTTTTCTTTAAATTTTTAAAGTTTAATTTCGTAATCCACCCAAATTTAGGAATTTTGTCTTTATACTAATTCTGTTTTTATTTTTATTTAAAAATATTTTTTTGTCCTTCTTTTACAAGTGAGAGGAGGAGAGATAGACTCCTGTGTGCTTGACTGGGATCCACCTGGCAACCCCTGCCTGGGGCCGATGCTCTGCCCATCTGGGGCCATACTTGCAACTGAGCTATTTTTAGCACCTGAGGCAGAGGCTCAATGGAGCCACCCTCAGCACCCAGGGCCGATGCACTTGAATCAATTGAGCCATGACTGTAGGAGGGGAAGAGAGGTGATGGGGGAAGAGTAGGGGGAGAGGGAGGGTTGGAGGAACAGATGGTCACATCTGTGTGCCTTAACTGGGAATTGAACCCGGGACATCCACACGCGAGGCCAATGCTCTAGCACTAAGACAACTGTCCAAGGCCTATCTATTCTCCATTAAGAAAGACTTATGATAGTTTTACCTTCAATTTCTGTTTCTGGTTCAAATATAGTTTTAAAATTTTAATTTTAATTATTTTTTTAAAGTACTGCTTTTGTTTACTTGTTCTTGACTTTACAAATTTTATGCCTCATTTATGCTGGCTGTCAGGACAAGTCATGTCTTTTACAGCCACTCAATAATCATGACATAATAATTCAGAATATAAGTGGCCACATGTTCTAAAATGTCTTGTCTCTAAGATACAACCCTTTACTATTAGGCAAATCACTTACTCAATTGCTCCGACAAGGGCGGGAAGTGGCAGCGGTGTTGTATTGGTGGTGACAGAGATAGTGTTCTCCATCTCAGGTAATAGCAATATCAGCCACTAAGCTCTTTAGACTTCAAACTCAGAAGTCATCATTGACTCCTCTTTCCTTCATATTCCACATCTAATCTTTTACCAAGTGTTCTTTGGCTCTTCCTCCAGAATTTATCCCCAATCCAACTATTTCTCATCATCTCTACCTAATCCAAATTATCAATATCATTGTTTTGTTTAAAAAATTTTAGTTATTAATTTTAGAGAGAGGAAAGAGGGAGGGGGAGAGAGAAAGGATCATTGATCTGTTCCTATATACCAATATCATTTACCAGGAAAAAAACAACAGCCTTCTAAATTGGTCTTAATTCTACTCATGACCATACACTGTGTCTATTCTCCACATAGCAGCTGTTTTTTAAAAGTGTAAATGAGACTTTTATTGAAAATTAAAGTCTTCCAATAGCTTCCTATTAAATCCAGAACAATCTAAAAAATAACTAAAAAAAAGAGAAAATAAAAAATAAAAATAAAACAAATAAAAAACAAACAAAAAAGAAAAAAAATATCCAGAACATTCCAACTCCTCCCAATAATCTAGCTATACTATTTAAACAGTACCAGGTTCTCTAACTGTAATTTATATGTAGTATTACCACTTAATTCATTAAATTACAGCCACCTAGGCCTTTCTGTTCTCCTACTATTCTTTTTCCAATTACTCTGTTTCATAGCAGTTATTACTACTGAAATATTATTGGTTATTAAAATGTTTTTTGTCTATCTCCCTCACTAGTGTTTTTACCCTTTATGAGGCTCATACTTGTCTTGTTCACTGTGATTCTCAGGGCTTAGAATAGATGCCTGCCACACAGGTGTTCTAACATTCATCACATGCATATGTATTACATACATATCAATGTATGTGTGAATATGAATGATCTTTTATTCCCCTAAAATTACACCGTGAAAGTTAAGTATTATTATAATTGTTACTTACATATGAGGGAACAGGAAAACCAGAGCATTAGTAGCTTACTGTAATTCAAAGTAAATTAAAAAGCTAGGAATTAAAGTTATATTTGTCTATGACTAAAGCCCAAGATCTTACTCATTGTTGCAAAAGTTTCTATCCAAGGAATATTGCAACTTCTTTAATGCTGAATGTAAGTCTAACAAGTAAACAGACCTTCAGGAAAAATGGCAGAATAACAAGTCTGCAGGAAATGTAAAACTCACAGGCCCAGCTTACACAAAGCAGCAAGAAGCATCTCCTTACTCAAAGGATGTGATGATTAGCCCAGTAACCCTCCCTTTAAAACAGCTATAACTATGATTAAACTAGAACCTGGCACTGGAAACAAAGGGGAGCCATAGCTTATAAGACAGACTGGAACAAGAGCTCTGTCTAAAAGCAGCAATGTTGGATAAAATGAACATTTTATCTCCTCTGTGCCTAAAGCTATATATGCCAAAATAACCTGCCCTAAGCTGAGCCAATCAGCTTTCTTCTTGTAAGAATATGGTACAGGTTTAGAGACCAGTTAGGGATATAATACATCTGCAGAACCGGCTGAAAATGGTCCTATCCGGTTTAACAAGATCTAGAAACAATGTTTGAATAAACAGTAGTATAGAGAAATTTCTAAATCTGTGCAAAGACACAAAGGCAAAGATTCAAGAAGCTCTGAAACTAAAATAAAATAAATAAAATAATACAGTACCTAGGTATAGCATAATAAACAGCTGACAGCCAAAGGTAAAGACAGTATTTCTAAACAGCAACAATGAAAAAACTATAAGACAATGGTATGACATATTCTGAGGTGCTGAATAAAAATAAATAAATTAGAAGTGACAATCAGCAAAACAGCCTTCAAAATTGGAGGAATAAGTAAAAAATGTTTCTAGAAAAACAAAACCAGTGATTCACTGACAACAATAAATAGCAAAAAATCCTAGATGAAAGTATGGTAATAAACAAGGGATTAAAGAACATAAGAGTCATAAATGGTAAATAAATCTAAATAAACATTGTTTAAAATAATATTTTGTGAGGTTTTTTTGGTGTAAATATGTATATATACACACGTATATGCATATAGAGAGAGAGGAGAGCGACAAAGGGAATGAGAATAAATTAAAATTCGTGACGCCACCACAAAAAGGAAATAAGAGAGATAAATGGCATTAAGGTATTATAGAATCCCTGCACTTTGTAGGAAATGGTTAAAAAATCACTTTAGGATATATTCTAAGGAGTCAACAATACAGACTGTAATTCTAGAATAACTACTAAAATATTAAACAACTTACTAATTAGGGGGAAAATATACTTGAATAAGCAAAGTGAAGGGAAGAGGAAATACAGAGATTGAATGGGGCAAATAGAAAACAAATAAGATGGTAGATTTATACTTAAATATATCAGTAATTGTAGTAAATATAAATGAACAAAAATCTCAAAGGTATCCTGAGAAAAAACAAAAACCAACTTACTATGCTTTAAAAGAGACATCTTATATATAAGATATAGAAATGTTCCAAACAAAAGAGTGGAAAAATATATTCTGTGCTAACAAAACAACAACAACAAACAAACAAACCCCCAAACCCAAAACCCAAAAACAGAAAAAAAACCTGATATAGCCATACTGGTATCAGACAAAGTCGACTTTCAGGCAAGAAGTATTACTAGAGATAAAGAAGAATAGCTCAAATGACAAAATAATTAATTCAACAAAAAGGTATAACAAGTGTAAAATTACATTCAATGTGTAACAGCTTCAAAATATACAGAGTTTATGGAATTAAAAGATGATTCCACAATCACAGTTGGAGATTTTCAAACATAACTTGCTTAGTTACTGTCAAACTAATTTTTTACAAATGTGTAAGAACATTTAAGTTCAAACAGATGTTCAACAACAAACTTGATCTAATATTCTAGGACACTGCATCTAACAACTAAGAATATACATTCTTTTCAAGTGCACAGAGCAATGGGTCATGTTAAGTCATTATCTCCCAGATCCCAGAATAATTATAAAGCTACAGTATTTAAAAAGTGTGGTATTGGTGTAAAAATAGACAAATAGGCAAAGAGAACAGGACAAAGATTAGAAACATTCACATACACAGTTACATGATAAAGCTAACACTGCAAGGCAGTAGTTTTGGAAAACATGGACTTTTCACAAGATGGTGCTGGATCAAACTGGCCACTCAGGTGGGGAAAAAAAACCCCACCTTGACCTAATCTCACACAATGTATAAAAATCAAATGAAAGAAAAAATAATAAAGCTCTTGAAATACATATAACATAAAATATCTTCAAGATTTGGTGAGTATGCTCAAAGATTTCTTAAACAAAACATAAAAACCACTACTCGCAGGGAAAAAGATTACTAAATTGCTTTTATTATAAATAAGAATTGTTATTCAGCAAGAGAAATTATTAAAAGAATGAAAAGGCAAACTGCACGGTAAAAGAAGATATACCTAAAATACATATATAAAACAAAAACACTTATTTCTAAAATAAATAAAATAGTGCCTATAAATAAGGAAAAGACAGACAATTCATTTTAAGATATGCAAAAATCTTGGACACTTTGCAAAACTTCTAAATGGTCAGGAGGCATATGAGGAAAGTTGCTCAACATCAGTAGTAATCAGAAAGTATAAATTAAAATCACAATAAAATATTACTTTACTTGCATCAAGTGACTAAATTAGGGGTGGTGGTGAAGGGGAATACCAAGTGTTCAGAAAAATTCTGACCACTAGTACACCGCTTGGCAATTTTTTGTCTTTGAGTAAAATTGACACAACATAAAAATGTACTATGTTTAACCTGTGCTTCCTTGTGTCTTCCGGCACATGACTGTGTACCCAGGTTTGTGAAGAAACAAACAAAATAAAGTCCAAGGTGTCTTGTAGAACATAAAAACACAACAATTGGGCCTTTGCCCTATCTGCTTCTCTTTTTTACCCTCTATGTCATTTCCCCCCTAGTTCATGCATTCTTTTGTATATGGAGCTTCCTGTTATGAATTAAATGTCTATATCTTGCCAAAATTCACATGAAACCCTAACCCCCAAGGTGATGGTATTTGGAAATAAGATATTTGGGAAATAGTTAGGTCATAAAGGGTGTGGTTGTGGTCTGATGAGATTAGTGCCCTTATAGAAGAGACACCAGAGAGTTTGCTCACTTTAATGCTCCTTCTTTCTCTCAGCCAGGTGAGGATTCAGAGAGAAAGCAGGTCTGTAATCCAGGAAGAGTGCCCTCACTAGGAATCACCATGCTGGCACCCTAATCCTGGCCCTTCCATCTTTCAGAACTCTCAGATATTTCTATTATGACACCTAGTTTATGGTATTTTGTTATGGCAGAACACCTCACTTAATACACTTGCCCTGTCCAAAACATTATTGATCCCAATCATGTGTTCGTTTTCCCCAACCCGCAACACTAGACCCACCCTCTTTAATTGGTAATTGGTTCACTGTTCCCATCCCTGAAAAGTTTAGGCATGCCTAGGAAAAATTATTCATCTTCCACATTGAGTTCAACCCTGTGCTCCCATAACATTTTGAGCATGTATCTATTACCTCACCAGAAACATACAGAACAGAAACCATTTTTCTTTTTATCCTTCAACTCTAAAGCACCAGGTCTTACACACAGTATAGGACAATTAATAATAAATGCCTTATGTTGTTCATTTGATCTATCTCACTTTGTATAGTATATGTAAATTTCTTCCCTAATAAATTGCACATTTGCTGTCCTCAGGTCAAATGAGAATCAGTCAGCAAGAATCAGCTAGGCTTTAGGCATAGCTTCTATGTCACTGGACACTAATATATCTTATCGATACCATCTCTCAAGAAGAACAGATTTTTTTTATTTTTATTTTTATTTTAATTTTTCTGAAGTTGGAAACGGGGAAGCAGTCAGACTCCTGCATGTGACTGACAGGGATCCACCTGGCACGCCCACCAGGGGGCGATGCTCTGCCCATCCGGGGCGTCGCTCTGTTGGGACCTGAGCCACTCTAGAGTCTGAGGCAGAGGCCAAGGAGCCATCCCCAGAGCCGGGGCCATCCTTGCTCCAATGGAGTCTTGGCTGCGGGAGGGGAAGAGAGAGACAGAGAGGAAGGAGAGGGGGAGGGGTGGAGAAGCAGATGGGTGGCTCTCCTGTGTGCCCTGGCCGGGAATCGAACCTAGGACTTTTGCACGCCAGGCCGACGCTCTACCACTGAGCCAACCGGCCAGGGCCAAGAACAGATATTTTAAAACATTTTTTAAAACCACTTTGACAGGTCTTTGATTCTGTGGACACAGTGGGTATAATTATACGAGTTCACATAATGTGTAAGAAGTGTAACTAATATATTATATTTATTCTTCTCACCTTTGTCATTGAAACTTTTTGTTCTTTTTGTGACAGAGAGAGAGAGAGAGAGAGGGACAGATAGGGAGAGAGTTAAGAAGCATCAATTTTTTTTTGTTGTGGCACCTTAGCTGTTCATTGATTGCCCTCTCATATGTGCCTTGACTGGGGGGCTACAGCAGACTGAGTGACCCCTTGCTCAAGTTGGCAAACTTGGGGTTTCAAACCTGGGTCCTCCACATGCTAGTCCGACGCTCTATCCACTGTGCCACCACCTGGTCAGGCTATTATTAAAACTTTTAAAGTCATATTTATGGCTCAAATATTATACCAGTAGAGGACTTGATGACTTATATATTTATTGTCTCATTCTGGGTTTGATTCATTAAATCATATTTTCCCGGGTTCCTATTGTTTATTTTGTCTGGTAAAGTGCAGATGGCTTTAATATCCTTGTCTAACATATCCAACTTCTATACATAAAAATAAAAAACTGGAAAATATCTATCTTCTTACCTGGTTGGCTTGGCTTTGCAAATAGACTCTTCTGGCACTCAGATCTTCAAAGGGAGAAGGTCTTGAGCTTCTGTAAGGCTCACTGGTAACAACTGTCTCTTGCTGGAAAAAATGATCTTTCACTAGAGAACTGGATGTATTCTCTTCAGCTGCCTAATAAGAACAAACCCCAACTAATTAGTTGCCAGATATAAAAAATAACAATAAAAATTAGATACTTTCTAATACATATTTAAGCAAATAAGAATGTACCACTATCATTACTATGAATTACAATTCCCAAACCGCTCATGTACATCCATCAGGGCCACGTCAAATTAAAATTTAAAAAAATTTTATTCAAATTTATGAGCAAACTGGGCTCTCTTTCCATGCAATGTAAAAGAAATATCTAATTACAATGAAGCTTTTAATTGTAACTAAAAGTGATGCCGTACACAGAAAATAAAAGTATTAGGAAGAAAATACAAATAAAATCAACAAAAGTGTTCTTTTGCAAGTTCAATGAAAGTTATGTACCAAGAACTATGCAACACAGAAAATCAAAAGATAGCAGTCATGACCTTGTTGCATAGTGACTGAATTAAGTAGCCTGAGCTTGTGGATTATTTCAAAGGATTAAAAATCACATGAGACTTAGGTAAGGAATATGCTCCATCAGTAAGTCACTAAAAACAGGCTTTTAATTTTTATAAACAATATCTGTGAGATAAACGTTAAATAAGTGAAACTTAGCACACTACAAAACACAAGGTCCTAAAAGAGTTTTGACTGTTTCCTTTCTTAAGAAATGGAACTATATTTGCTATAACTTTTTCCATTACCAGATGATTATTTGGGAAGAAAGAGTGACAAGACAAGCGAAAATGACAAAAAAATATTTTCTGGCTCATTCTAAAATAATTTAGAATTAGGTGTTAACAATTTTAAAGGTATAACCCATGATAAGGTTTCTTTTTAGTTTTAAATTTTTATTTACTTGCTTTTTTTGTGTGTGACAGGGACAGATACGGACAGACAGGAAGGGAGAGAGATGAGAAGCATCAATTGTCTGTTGCAGCACCTTAGTTAGTTGTTCATTGATTGCTGTCTCATATGTGTCTTGACCAGGGGGCTCCAGCAGAGCGAGTGACGCCTCACTCACTTAAAACTCTTGGGTTTTAAGCCAGTGAACATTACATTAACAGTTTTTTGCCTGACCAGGCGGTGGTGCAGTGGATAGAGCGTCGGTCTAGGACACTGAGGACCCAGATTCGAAACCTCAAGGTCGTGGGCTTGACCATAGTTTACCAGCTTGAGCACAGGGTCACTAACTTGAGTGAGGGGTCACTGGCCTGAGTGTGGGATCATAGACATGTCCCCATGGTCTCTGGCTTTTGCAAGGAGTCATTGGCTCATCTGGAACCCCTCAGTCGGTGCACATATGAGAAAGCAATCAAGTCTATGGCCATACCATCCTGAATGCACCCATTTCACCAGATCTTGGAAGCTAAGCAGGGTTGGGTCTGGTTAGGATTTGGATGAAAAAAACAACTAAATGCCACACTATGAGTTGATACTTCTCTCTCTTTTTTGTCTGTTTTTCTCACTTAAAAAAATTAAGTGTTTGATGTTACTTCTAAAATTAAGCAATAAAATTTATAAAATGGCTAATATATATAAAATTTACAAATACAAGTTCTAGTCTTTATTCTAGAACAAAGTAGAATTGTGACATTTAGTTTCTTTAGAACCCCGTTCTCTCAATTACCGATTATAATTTCTATACTGTTTTATGACATGGATTGTCATAAGAATTTAGATAATATATGTGAAAATGTTCTGAAAACTAAAAGCCGTTATTTTGTCAGGAAATAAGCAATTAAACTTAAAAAATAAATGAGAATCTACTGTTACTTAAAACTAAATATGCCAAACCCAATTAATTGCTATTTAGCTAATTTTCATAATAGTTATCCAAATGTGTTATAATAGTTAATGACAAATTATTGGAAAGCAGTTGTCTAAATAATGATATCCAGCAAACATTTCAAAATGCATGATATTAGCTGAAAGAGTAAAAATATATTTACTTGTTCCAGACAGTTCACAAAACAAATAACTCAAGTAATTGTCCAAAATTAAGCAAACTGAATAGAAGAAAACACTGGGGTGTGTGGGGGGAGGGTGAGGGTTGAGAGTAAAGCTTAGGTTGTCATCTTTTCTCATCCAATTAGGGTATGAAATTGAAGTAATTCACTTCTCTGAATCACAAATTTTTTTTATTATAAACTGGGTATAATATTTATACTAAAAATCGCAGGTTAGTTAAGATACTCAAAAGATTAAGCCTGAGCAGGCAGTGGCGCAGTGGATAGTGTTGGTCTGGAATGCTGAGGACCCAGGTTCAAAACCCCGAGGTAGCCAACTTGAGCGCAAGCTCATCTGGCTTTGAGTGCAGGCTTTCCAGCTTGAATGTGGGATCACGGACACGACCCCACAGTCACTGGCTCTGCTGGAGAGCCCTGGTCAAGCCACGAATGAATAAACAATCAATAAACTAAAATGCTTTTCAGAGATTTGGCATGGTGTTGGGGCCAATTTGGACCCCCCCCAAAAAAATGATAAAAAACTTCAAAAAAAAAAAAAAAAGGCCTGACCAGGCGATGGCACAGTGAACATGTTAAGGACACTACTCTTTTATGGATTCTTGCTGTATTGGCCCAGAGTTTGCTTAAAGGCTTTAATCACTGTAAAAAAAAAAATAGAAGACTGGATAAAGAAGATGTGGCACATATACACCATGGTATACTATTCAGCCATAAGAAATGATGACATCAGATCACTTACAACAAAATGGTGGGATCTTGATAACATTATACGGAGTGAAATAAGTAAATCAGAAAAAAAACAAGAACTGCAGGATTCCATACATTGGTGGGACATAAAAACGAGACCGAGACCAAGAGACAGGGACAAGAGTGTGATGGTTACGGGCGGGAGGAGGGAGAGGGGGAGGGGCACAAAGAAAACTAGATAGAAGGTGATGGAGGACAATCTGACTTTGGGTGATGGATATGCAACAGAATTGAACGACAAGATAACCTGGACAATTTTTTCTTTGAATATATGTACCCTGATTTATTGGTGTCACCCCATTAAAATAAAAATTTATTTATAAAATAAATAAATAAACTAAAATGCCACCACTATGAGTTGCTTCTCATCTCTATCTTTTCTTGTCTGTCCTTCCCTCTCTGTCTCCTTCTCACTTAAAAAAAAAAAATGATAAAAAACTTCAAAAAAAAAAAAAAAAAAAAGGCCTGACCAGGCGATGGCACAGTGGATAGAGTGTTGGAATGGGACACAGAGGACCTAGGTTTGAAACCGTGAGGTCATTGGCTTGAGCACGGGGATGCTGGCTTGAGGAAGGGGTCATTTGCTCTGCTGTAGCGCCCCCCCCCAGTCATGGCACATACGAGAAAGCAATCAATGAACTAACAACTAAGGTGCTGCAACGAAGAGTTGATGCTTTTCATCTCTCTCCTTTCCTGTCTGTCTGTCCCTATCTGTCCTTCTGTCTCTGCCACTTAAAAAAAAACAACCATGTGGCACATATACACTATGGAATACTACTCAACCATAAGAAATGATGACATCGGATCAAAATGGTGGGATCTTGATAACATTATATGAAGTGAAATAAGTAAATCAGAAAAAACCAGGAATTGCGTTATTCCATACGTAGGTGGGATATAAAAGTGAAACTAAGAGACATTGATAAGAGTGTGGTGGTTACGGAGGGAGGGGGGAAAGGGAGAGGGAAAGGGGGAGGGGCACAAAGAAAACTAGATAGAAGGTGACAGAGGACAATCAGACTTTGGGTGATGGGTATGCAACATAACTGAACGACAAGATAACCTGGACTTGTTATCTTTGAATATATGTATCCTGATTTATTGTTGTCGTCCCATTAAAAAAATAAAATTATTTAATAATTAAAAAAAACTACAAAAAGAAATGAATTATAATACTTGTATCAAAGTAATTAAAAAGCAACTATGCTTTTAATGGTGACAACTATATATTTGGATCAGGTTATCTTGACTGAATTCTAATCTAATTTGAGTCAATTAAAATTGTAAAATAAAATACAGCTTATTTAAAACAAACAAAATGGTTATATAATTGTTTTACCGCACTGATATAATTCTACTTATATCTCATACAGGGGGTCCTCAGGTTAAGACAGTCTTGACATATGATGTTTCAAATTTATGACACTCATTCCCATAAAAACTTAAAGAAATTGAAACATGAGTGTTTCAGCTTATGTCATTAGCGTAGTACTCACAGGCCATGTGGGTGAACTAGTTTTATTGTGTACGGTAGGAGAATACGCAGTACCATGTACAGTACATTATATTTATCCATTTTCCTTTTTCTGTGGCCTAGTTGTGTTTTTATATTCTAGATTATGATTATATAACTGTGTTAGGATAAATGAGTGACTTAGACTATGGTGTATTTTAATTTACACCAAATTCAGGTTTTGTCACTGTCGTAGGAGGAAAACTGTGTCATAACCTGAGGACTCCCGTCCATGTTTATAATACATTTCATTTTCATTCAGACCAAACACATTTATTTTTTAAAAAAGAAATATCCCAAAGTGTTAGTAGCCCTGGAAAGGTAGTTCAGTTGGTTAGAGCGTCTTTGTGACATGATGAGATTGCGGGCTGGATCCCTTGGTCAGGGCACATACAAAGACTCAACCAATGACAGCATGAAAAAGTGGAGCAACAAATCGATGTTTTTCCCTCTTTCTAAGAATCAATAAATTAAAAAAAAATTTTTTTAACTTAAAAAAAGAGACACACTCCAAGCATTTGTTTCATTCTTAAACAAAAATATATGTATTTAGGTAACAAAAGATTTAGTTCCACTTAAACATTTTTTTCCAGAACAGCTAAAATTTACCTATAAACTAAATTACTACACAGTGAATTCCACTACACATCTAAATGAGTCTCAGCTAATAAAATAACTAAAACATCTTTCAGGTATCTGATATGGTAAAAAAAAAAACAAAAAAAAAAAACCCTTCACTGTTTAAAAATGCAGTCTACACTTTATAATAAGGTACATGTTATGCATAAATTGTGAGAAACAAATTAACATTTGCAGAGAAACTAGACTTCAGTATTTTCCTAATACTTATCTATTTCATTACATTATAAATTTAGATGCATATTAAATTGACAAAGTTAAAAAAATTGGTGATATGGCCATTCTTGACTCTGGCTGATTGACTTAGTGGAAGAGCATCTGCCCAGCTTGTGGATGTCCTGGGTTCAATTGCCAGACAGGGCACACAGGAGAAGTGACCATTGTTTCTCCACTCCTCCCCTTCTTTTTATTTCTCTCTCTCTCTTTCTTTCTCTAACCCTCCTGTAGCCATGGCTCTATTGATTCAAGAAAGTTGGCCCTGGGTGCTAAGGATGGCTCCAGGGCCTCACCTAAGTTGCTAAAGTTGCTAAAAGAGCTCCATTGCCAACCAACGGAGCAAAGACACCAGATGGACAGAGCATCTCCCAGCAGGGGGTTTGCCAGGTGGATCCCGGTTGGTTGGGGTATATGTAGGAGTCTGTCTCTCTGCCCCTGCCTCTCACTTAATAATAACAATAAATAATAATAATAATAATAAAGGATTATAACCATTTTCCTTCATTGCTAATTCTATAGACAGGCACAAAATCTCCAACAACCATTTCTGAAAAACTATTTTGGTAACATATACAAAAAGTTTTTAAAACATTCACACAAATTGACCATTTGTTGAATTTAGTAAAGAAAAATAAGGTACTATATTTAAAAAAGATTTAAGCAAATATATTTTTTCTCACAATTTTTTTTTGTGTGTGTGTGACAGAAACAGAGAGACAAAGAGAGGGACTGATAGGGACAGACAGGAAGGGATACGGATGAGGAGCATCAATTCTTCGTTGTGGCACCTTAGTTGTTCATTGATTGTTTTCTCATATGTGCCTTGACTGGGGGGCTACAGCAGACCGAGTGACCCCTTGCTCAAGCCAGCGACTCTCGGGGGTTTCAAATCTGAATCCTCTGTGTCACGGGCAAACAATCTATCCACTGCACCACTATCTGGTCAGGCTCTCAGAAATATTTTTAATAGTTAGAATAAAGAAATAACCCTAATGTCCCAAAATAAGAGTTGGTAAAGTAAATTATTAGTATGCCTATTTAAGAGAATATTGAGTGGTCATTTAAAGTTAGATTAATGAATAGTAGCTATTATGCAAGGAAATGTTTAGTGTTAAATAGTATCTAAAATTTAATTTTATCGTAAGTATAAAAATATAAAAGATTGGTTTTTCTACTTAAAACCCTTCTACGGTTTCCAAATATAAAGCTGTTATCAGGAGACCTCACACATACTGAAGAAGAAAGATAATCAGTATTGTCTAGAAACACTTCTATAAAATATATTCAAGGTCCACAGACACAATTTTTCTCCTTCTGGAAAAATAATGAACAGGATATAAAGTTCAATTTTATTTCATAGGGAAAAATATACAATAAGTACATAAAAAAAGCAGAATTTCATGCAATTAAAGACAAAAATATAATGCCAATTTTTTTAATACAGAATAGAAAGATGGAAAAGAGAAATAATATTCAATGTTGGCAAGAGTATGGAGAAATAGGAAAACTTTTGAACTGTTGGTAGAAGCGCAGTTCTATTTTTAAGTGAATATAGGAATACATATACAAATAATCATGGTAGCACTATTTTTAACTAAAAAAACGGGGGGAGGACCCCTAGGGCTATATCAGATTAGTTTTAAAAATTATAATATAAATATGATAAAGTTCTATGCAGACATTAAAAATATCTGTATGCAGTACTCACAAGATATTGTTAAAAAAAAACAAAAAAAAGCTAGGTATAGAACTGTCAATATGACATGATCCTATCTAATTGATAGGATGGGTGAATAGATACTTTTAAATTTATCAATACCAGGAAGGATATACACGGAACCACTGAGATTTCTTCACCTAAATATCTCATATATAGGACTATATAGATAGGTAATAGTATAAAAATAATAAAATATGTGTATATTTGTTGCACAACTTAAGAGAACATAACCAATACAACAAATATGCCTATGTGTTTCTCCATATTAGAAATCCCCAACCTCTACCACTAAGACTGCCAACAGGTAAACATCTTGAAGTTGGTTTTATTTCATTTTCTTACTCTTCCTTATGCAAGTATTACCTTAAACAATATTTACTTGTAGATGCTTTTGAATTTTATTTGACTGATATCATGCTATTTGGGACATTATGGGACTTGTTTTTTGCTCAACTTTTTTAGTTGAGCAAACTTCTTGGTTTTGACATGTAGCATTTTTTTTGTAGCAATGATAACAAATATTAAGTATTTTCTATGTATCAGATGATGTCCCAAGTACTTTAACTCATTTAAACCTTACAACACTTAGAGATAGATAGTATTATTATGTCTCTGTTCTAGCTAAAGAAACTAAAGCTCAGAGATTAAGCAATATGCCTAAACTAAAAGTTACTTTTTTGCTATTTCAAACAATGTTGCTAAGAACACTCTTGTACAAGCCTCACAGTACATAACCACAAGAGTTTTATGGTAACATATCTAAGAGTGGAAATGCTGGGTTATAGAATACATTTATGTTCCAGTTTACATAATAAAAATTATTTGCCACGGTGGTTTTACACATATCCAAAAGCAACATTCCATCTTCTTAACCGAAACTAGACATTTTCACAACTTTCACTATTATATACTCTTATTTATTCATATACTATTTTAATTTCTACAATAAGGGATTAGTCTCACTAAAAATTACTGTTTTCTTGACACGAACAAGAAATTTTAAGAATGAACAGAAGAACTATGGTAATTGTTCACACAAATAAATGCTTAAGATTTTACTTTTTATCATGGCTCCTACTACTGTTTCCTCTTCACTTTTTGTCTCAGAAGCACAGATGCTCTTGCTTCTCTCCAGTGCCATCTGACATTTCACACTTCTGATCCGTACATGGCATTTCTTCTGCCCACACTGACTATCTTCAACTTTCCACTAAAAAAATTCCTTTATAACTTCAGCCATGAACTCCTCAAAAAGTCTTTGTTAATCCACTCCAAAATTAATTACTTCCTCCTCTGGACTTTCTGAAAAATACTTGTATCTGTCATCCTATATTCTAAGTGTTCTTTTATTTATATTTCTCTGATGAGCCAGTAATTACTGGCTTATGTTTTATACCTACAGCTTAAACTATGACTGACACATAGTAAATACCCAATTATTAATATGAGATGTGAAAAATCCTCAAGTTAGATCACATTATGTTAATATAGATCAGTGGTTCTCAACCTTTCTAATGCCGTGACCCGGCAATACAGTTCCTCATGTTGCGGTGACCCCAAACCAAAAAATAATTTTGGTGGCTACTTCATAACTGTAATTTTGCTACAGTTATGATTCGGAATGTAAATACCTGATATGCATTATGTATTTTCCGATGGCTTTAGGCGACCCCGCTGGGGTCGCGACCCACAGGTTGAGAACTGCTGATATAGATCCTTAAGAGCAAATTTGGTATAATAGAAAAAATATAGGAAAAAACCTCCTTAACAAAAATATCTTCACTCAAAGAATTTTAGTAACCATTAAAAGTTCAAATTACACAAAAATAAAGTCTTCCCATAATCCAATGTTCTTGGATAGCACCTATTTTTATCTGACATGTATCCTCTAAACCTCTTAATGTAGGTAATATGTTTATTCTTCATGTATAATTTGATTCCATTTATACAGTGCCTTTATTTTTTGCTTCTGATTTATCATGGACCTTTTCTCATGTCAATATACAAAGATGGGCCCTGGTCGATTGGCTCAGTGGTAGAGCACCGGCCTGAGCCTGTGGAGGTCCCGGGTTTAATTCCTGTCAGGGCACACAGGAGAAGCGCCCATCTGCTTCTCCACCCTTCTCCCTCTCACTTCTCTTTCTCTCCTCCCCTCCTGCAGCCATGGCTCAACTGGAGCAAGCTGGCCCAGGATGCTGACGATGGCTCATGGCCTCTGTGCCTCACATGCTAAGAACTCAATTGCTGAGTAATGCCACAAATGGGCAGAACATTGCCCCCTAGTGGATTTGCTGGGTGTGCCCCAGTCAGGGCATATGCAGGAGTCTGTCTCTCTGCCTCTCCTCCTCTCACTAAAAAAAATAAAAAAATAAATATGTGTGTGTAAAGATGTACAAGTGCTTTGAAATGGTTGCAAAGAAGTTCAGTTGTATATGTAATATATTCCATAGGTAATACTCTACATATAGGCATTAGACTGCTTCCAACATTTTGTTACATACCTAACAATGCACACCTCCTTACACGTAATGGTACACTGGTAACAGTATTTCTTTTTCTTTTTTCTTTTAGAAAGAGGAGTGAGAATGTGGGGTTGGGGGGGGATAGCGGGAAGCATCAACTCCTAGTATATAGTTGAATCTCCTATGTGCCTTGACCAGGTTCTGAAACAGTGACCTTAGCATTCCAGATCAACAGTCTTATCTACTCAGCCAACACAGGTCAGGCAGTAATATTATTTCTTTAGGATTACTTCTTATAATAGAATTACCAAATAAAGGATATGCATATATTCCAAAGCCACCTAGCAAGCTTATGCATCATTTGAAAATCCAGCAATAGTATATAACAGAAAAGCCATTTCCTCACATCTCTGCCTACATTAGGCATTATCACTTACCAATCTTGCCAGTCTAATTAAGAAAAAGTCTTATTGTTATTTTTTAAAAAGAGTATCTGTACCATTTCCATAAGTAAACTTAAGAAGCAAAACATTTTCTTAGTTTGGATACAAACGAATAAAAAGTGTTCAATAGTCAAATTTAAATAATTTTTACTGGATTATAACCCTTTAAAAAAACAAATTCTATGAAAACTGGATATAATCTAAAGTTAGATGGTGGAAAATTCCAAAAATTTAATGCATGATATGCATAAAAACTGTACATATACTGGCATGATCTTCAGTTTTTAAAAATTATATATAACAGTTATATATACTCACATTCAATGTTTTATTAATACTGTGCTAGCATATGCTTATTTGTATTATCTAGAAAGTAACCCATGCCAATTTTAATGTACAATAGAAATCTGTTTAACTTTCAAAAGCTGGTATAATTATTCTCCTATGTTGGCTAACAGACTGGTTAGCTTTTTCTTTTTCCAAGGCTCCTATAGTCATTTTGTGTGTAGAGGGCTAAAGGATGCCGGGTAAAGAAATAAAATTCAAGCTGTTGCTCCCTACCGAACATAAGGCTAGATGACAGCTGTCAAGAAAAATAAAAAGAGAATTTGCTCCTCTCCTCCCTCTGTTCTTTCTTCCGGTATTAATTCTGAAGCAGAGAAAACTTGTTCTGTAAACGTTTATGAATGTATGTTTTCCAATTAAAAAATCAAGTGTGAAATAGTATCAAAGTCTACTTATTGATCAAAAACTTCAGTCTTGCAGTTAGTTGTATATCACAAATGACAGGTTTCAAAACATGTGTCTGAGTCATATCCAACAACATAATTTTTTAATAATTATATTATTATTTTAGCATGATCAAAGAATTTAAAAATGTTCTTTGATAAAGATATTTTATATTTTAGCACTACATATGCTGGAAATACTACCAAAGCTATTTTTGGCATTTAAAATTATATACTCAAGTTATACAAACATAACACAGAGAAGGAAAAAGAGAGAGAGAGAGAGACAGAGAGAGAGAGAGAAAGACACTAAAAATTCTCTGAACCTAGCAAAACCACTATTAACTAACATCTTGGAGTAGCGTCCAGTAGCAATTCATTTTAGATCTGACCATAATTGTCTCCTATTCATTCATTAGATTTGTTTAGTTACTTTTGATTAGTTTAAGATAAAAATAACCCTTGAGTTTTTAATTCTGCATTTGTCTATAAACTTTGTCTGAAAACATTAACATCGTATATAGTATTTTAAGCAATTTAAATACTATAGTCAATGATAAAATGATATGAAAGGAATATGAGAAATGTACCAAGATATATGCCCAACAAAAACAGAAAAGGAAAACAAGTCCTCAACACTAGATTAATCAACAGAAAAACTAAATTACGTTCCTAATGAAACTTCAGTTTAACTTAAAAGTGGTAGTAGATTTTCAGATTGTTTATTGTCTGTAAATCTGAATTAACAAGCAGTAGTTATAGACGTAGTCCCTCATAATTATAAATCATTATACAATCCTTTAACAGGCAAATTTACTACTAGAATTTTATTCTAGGTTCACACTAAAAAATAACAAAAAATAATGTAAAAGGCTGTGAAAAGAAATGTTGAATGAAATGTGAATTGTTAAATAATCTGCAGAACAATTATATGACAATTGCTAAATTCAATGACTGAGAAGACAAACCGTATGGGTTCAAATTTTACTATTCATGCTACTTAAATTCTAACCAACACTAACACTATCATCAGCAATACAAACACTAACATAAACACAATCAAAATGGGAGACTGATCCTGATGATGCTTTTAAAAAGAAATATGTATTTAAATAAAATACAACATGCAAGAAGAATAATCACCACCACCACCCTGGCAGAAGTTCCTAAGATATTAATAGCAGTTTTGAACAATTACTGATTTCTTCTTTATTAATTTTCTAACTATCCAGATATTGTACATGAAAATGTATTAGTCTAAAAGTCAAGACTGACTGGTAGTAACACAGTTGATAAATCAGCAACCCAGTATGCTAGGGTCAGTGGTTCAAAACCCTTGGGTCAATGGCTCTGAGTGTGGGATCATCAGTGCGGGATCGCTGGCTTGAGCAAGGGGTCACTCACTCTGCTGGAGCCCCCCTGGTCAAGGCACATATGAGAAAGCAATCAATGAACAACTAAGGAGCTGCAATGAAGGATTGATGCTTCTCATCTCTCTCCCTTCCTGACTGTCAATCCCTATCTGTCCCTCTCTCTGTCATAAAAAGAAAAAAATAATAAAGAAAAAACTGAGGTTCCCCCAAAGAGGAAGGAAGTCTGCCTTAAGACAGCCTGTCTATTCAAGATTGAAACATCAACTGGTGCCAGAAATTCCGGCATTCCTGCCTACCTTGTAGATTTTGGACTTGGCAATCACATGAACCAATTCCTTCAAAAGAAAACAAAAATGAATACATGCACATGTGTGTGCACGCGCGCGCGCGCGCGCACACACACACACACACACACACATAGGAGCAAAAGTAGTTTTATAGTTGTGAGAACATAAAACAGCTTATCTTTGTATTATCTATTTTTAATCATTTTTTATTCTTCAATTCCAGTTGACATATGCTGTTTCTTTAATTTACTGATTTTTAGCAAGAGATAGGATGGGAGAGAAAGAAACATCAATTTGTTGTTCTACTTATTTATGCATTCATTGGTTGATTCCTGTATGTGCACTGACCAGCGATCCAACCCACACCCTTGGCATATTGGGATGACATTCTAACCAACTGTCATACTCATCCAGGGCAGAATTTATTAATCATTGTATTATTTTCCATGTGACCAACTGTAAACCTACTTTTACCGTGTATGTGTGTGTGTGTGTGTGTCGATCTATAGCCAATCCAAAGCAAAACAATCTTCTCTCTCTCTATATGTACATATAATACATACTATTGGTCTGTTTCTCTATATTTACTAACTAATACACTGGCTTAGAAATTTTCTTAAAAATGTATATGAGTTGCTTAATTATTAAGGCTCGTCATTTCCTCTGTATCCTTTATGTTTAAAAATTTCTTTCAAGCCTACTACTTACTTGTAAATCATCTTCTGATCCTTCAGTTTCATTTTTTAATACTGGGCACCCTAAGAAAACAGAAACAGGTAAACATTTAATTAAACACAGATTTTTTTCTTAGATTTTAGTATTATTGACTAATTGATTATATCACTACAATACTTCTGGGTTTCCTGGCAACCAGTCAGGTGCTGGCCACTCAAACTTGCCCCTTTATTAGAATAGAGAATAAAGTGAGTATTTTTCCTTCTCTGTAAGTAAATTCCAAGTTATTTAGTAAAGAGATTCATTTTTTAATGTGAAAGTGTACTATTTCTAGAAAGTCCTACTCCTGTAATCTCCACAATACTCAAACCGTTAGGTAGAATATATACACCACGCTCCTTTAGTGTTTAGGTGATACTCAAGTATGATTTCTTCAATTCTTCTAAATACCCTGACCCAGAAAACATTATTTAGTACCAAGAAGCAGGATTTTAGTTGCTATACTAAGAAAAATAAATCAATCTTAAATCACTACTGATCATCAATGGTTAATTGTTACTATTGATCTTTGCGCATCAACGTCTCTGTATATATTTTCATTATGTTCAAGAGTACTTTTAGTTCCAACAAATTAATGAAGAAGGATTTATCCTATCAATGAATCCCGAGCTTACGCTACTCTTGAGAGACATAGGTAGCATGGAGAAGAGATATCTGTCCTTTGAAAAAGGCTGCATAGTTTCTCCTTATTGTCACAAAAGGCTAAGTAAGAGAAATCTAATGGGATTTTCAAAAAGTCTATTACCATGATGGACAATAATGCTAACCAGTATGTTTAAAATAATGTTTAAAAATAACAAGACATTGAATACAGCAACAGTCTATTTTACCTGCCTAGAAGTTTGTAAACTTCTTATAAACTGTCTTTTTAAACATTAAACTCAATCTATTTAATCCTAGTGAAAGAAATGTGCTTTTATGGAGATGTAAGTATAGGCTTAAAAGTAATTCAAAACTTATCACAAATCATATAAACTCTAACAGCCATGGAAAGTAATTTTCTTTAAAACATTGGTTCTTCAACACTAGCTAAATAGCAGAATCAAAAGGGAAACCTTAAAAAACAAAATCTCTATGAGTTGAGGCACCAGGCACCATGCATCTTTATTTTTAAGTTTCTTGCAGGGATTTGAGAACTACAACCCATTAGAGAATCTAAGGATTTATTTTCTAAAATTGTAATATAATCATTTAAGTAGAATAACAATTCCTCATCACATTTAAAATGTCCAGGAACTTTAAAAAAATATATTATATATAATATATAAATATTTTATTTTAATAATTATATTTATAATTTATATATTATATATAATGTATAAATAATTAATATATAAAATATATATACACATACATACACATTTCTCCATGTATAAGACACTCCCACGTATAAGACACACCTTAATTTTGGGGCCCAAAATTTGAAAACAATGTATTACAAAAAGTTATTGAACTCAAGTTTTATTCATCACATAATTCATACAACTCATCACTGTCAAAACTCCCATCCATTAGCTTGTCCACCTCTGACTGATGACGAATCACTGTCTTCATATATTTCCTCATCCTCAGTTACATCTATGGCATTTGAAATGCCACAACCACTGTATAAGATGCACCCAGTTTTTAGATCCCAAATTTTTTGAAAAAAGGTGCATCTTATACACGAGGAAATACGGCATATATAAATAAAATATCTCAGCTCCAGTCCCCAAATACATTGATTCAAGTGATCTGTAAAGGGAACTAGTTATTCTCTTTCTCAAAAGTCTCCCTGGTCATTCAAAAATGCAAACAACATTGAGAACACAAACATAAAACAAATTTATGGGTTCTGGTAATAAAAATGACTACTACCATTTCACTGAATATTTTTTGGAACTGGAAATCAAACATTATTTGTCTAGCAAACTCTAATCTTTTAAAGTAGCTAAATAAATTATTTAACCACAGTTTCATGCACTATCAATAAAAATCTTACTAAGCATTTCCATGTTCTTGCCTATGGTGTGTCTCATTAGTTCATTTCTTTCCATTTTCCTCCTAAAGCAGCGGTTCTCAACCTGTGGGTCGCGACCCAGGCGGGGGTCGAAGGACCAAAACACAGGGGTCGCCTAAAGCCATCGGAACCGCTGTCCTAAAGTATCATTGTCAAAACACACAAATCACAATGTTGTCTAACACTGATTCACAGTTACTTCACATAGAAGTTATTGCTATTCCTTCTTAATTAGGAATACAAATCAAGTTTAGACTTGTTTTAATATATTATTTATTTATTCATTTTAGAGAGGAGAGAGAGAGAAGAGCAGGAAGCATCAACTCCCATCTGTGCCTTGACCAGACAAGTGCAGGGTTTTGAACCGGTGACCTCAGTGTTTCAGGTCAATGCTTTATCCACTGCGCCACCACAGGTCAGGCAATTTTTTTAATGTGATTTCTTTTTGTTGAATTAAGCAGAGGCCAATCTTACATGTAAATACATTCTTCCTCTTTTTAAAACATGCAAGCTCTAGAGTTGATAATCTTAAGAGGTTAAAAAGATATACGAAGGGATAGAGGGGGTTGTGGTATTGGCCAATGCTGAATAATAAAATCAGGTAAAAAGGAAAGGATTCTGCCATAGAATAATTGGAGTCTACCAACATTTGATTAATAGAAATTTCATCTTTATCAAACCAAAACAAGAATATGGCTGAATAACATACACACAAGGATTTTGACAGTTGTACCTGACTGCTTCTCTCTTCTTCAAGTTCTTTTTTGAAAAAAATGTGAGTTATCTGTAGGGTGCTGTTGATGGGCTCTTCAAGGTAATAACTGTAACTGCTATCTACTGTGATGTAACAAATATAAAACTTTTTATCTTCTTCACCTACAGTTAGCTTTCAAAGCCTGACCACATATCACAAAAGCTGACTTGCTTAAATTAACTCTACTATATATAACCGATGAACAAATTAATAATCAAGAAAAGGACTTACCTTGAGAAATATCCTCTATAGCTCTTCGTATTCCTCTATCAAAAGCCCTAGCATCAGCAGGACTTTGAAAGGTAAGGCCAAATTTCTTGTCATCAATCTTCCAATGGTGAAAGGTTGGAGTGACCTTGTTGTATATGAGATCCTTCTTAAGCATACATTCCAAAACCACCTGTCAAAAGTTAAATGCCCAAAATTACTATACATATGTCATCTAACATACAAACTAGGGTGAGAAAAGAGGTATTATATTTTAATGAGTATTTCATCCCTATATTAATTAATCTACTTCACAAAGATACACAATACAGAAATTAAGATGGAACTAAAGAGGATTCTGGGAAGATAGCAAAGAACCACTGGGAATCTGTCTTCCTGCCCAGACAACAACTGCACTGGCAGAATCTGTCTGATTTAACTATATTGGAAGTTTTAGAGTCTGCTGAAGGCTTGCAACGTCCAGGGGAAGACATGGACAGTAAAATGTGGTTAATTTCCATCAATTCCAACTGTGAGCACAGTTGTAGCAACTCATCTAGTCCACACAACTGGGAGTTGTGCACATATTCCTGTGCAGCACACATACCAATCATGGGAGTCAGGGTGGATAAAAAAGATCCTGTCCTCCAAATACCAGGTATCTGTGCTCTGATCACAGAGGTAAATACAAAGAAGAGGGCAGCCATTGCTATTATACCTTCCCCTTATTGTGGCAAGTCCCTCCTCATCATGAAGTCCTTCCTCAGAATGAAGTGACTTACAGGGTACTAAAAGAGCCGGCACCCATTTTTATCTGTCATTTTACACTTTTTCCCATTTTGAGAGCCAGATGTTAAAGAAAAACAACATATATGAGGAAAATTAGAAAGTAACTATGCATACCCAGGGAAAGACTCAAACAAACAAACAAAGAACATGAGATGTTAACTTTATATCTCATCTGATCCTTGGCACAGAGACTACTACTATTACTACTACTACTCATATGAAAAAACCCCAGCAAAATCTGGTGAAAGAAGACAGTATTATTTAGAGTTATCACACTATTAGAGTCAACTGCCCAGTGTTCAACCAAAAAATCCCAAGGCATACAAAGATGCAGTAAAAATAAAGCTGGCTAAAAGGGAAAAAAATAATCAACCATAACTGTTCCTTAAAGATCTGATAGCAGATCAACTAGACAAAGGCATCTGAAAAACTGTCTTAAAAAGTACAAATTAACAGTTAGAAAATAGTCACATGGATATAAAGTATAGCATAGGGAATATAGTCAATATTATAATAACTACGTATGGTTCCAGGTGGGTACTACACTTATCAGGGGATTCACTTTGTAAGTCATCTAAGCATTTAACCACAAAGCTGTGCACCTGAAACTGTAATATTAAATGTCAACTGTAATTTAAAAAGATTTTAAAAACTCTGAAAAATGTTCAAAAAACTAAATGAGGATATGGAGAAAATCAAGAATACAATATATGAAGAAAACAGAAATATCAATAAAGAGATAAAAAGCCCAAAAAGAAACCAAAAAAAAATTCTGGAGCTGAAAAGTACAATAACTAACAAAATATCAGATAAGCAGTAATAACTATAACAAAATATCAGATAAGCAGAAAGAAGAAAAATCAGTGAACTTTAAAATAAAACAATAGAAATTATTAGGTCTGAGGAACAGGGGAAAAAAAAAGCAGAGTCTAAGGGACGCATGAAATACCATCAATAGAAGCAACAAACATATTGTAGGACCTGAAAAAGGAGAAGAGAGAAAGGAACAGAAAGTATTTGTAGAAACAATGGTTGAAAACTTCCCAAATTTGATAGAAAGCATGAATATAAACATTCAAGAAGCCCAACAAACTACAAATGAGATGAACTCAAAAGCATTCACAAAAAGAATTTACATTTGGCCTGACCAGGCGGTGGCGCAGTGGATAGAGCGTCAGACTGGGATGCAGAAGGACCCAGGTTCGAGACCCTGAGCTCACCAGCTTGAGTGTGGGCTCATCTGGTTTGAGCAAGGCTCTCACCTGCTTGAGCCCAAGGTCTCTGGGTTTGAGCCCAAGGTTGTCACTGGCTCAGCTGGAGCTCCCCAGTAAAGGCACATATGAAAAAGCAATCAATGAACAACTAAGGTGCAGCAACAAAAAACTGATGTTTCTCATCTCTCTCCCTTCCTGTCTGTCTGTCCCTGTCTCTAAAAAAAAAAAAGAAGAAGAAGAAGAAGAACCACACATGATCCAACTACTGTATTTCCCCATGAATATGATGTGCCTTTTTTGAAAAATTTGGGGTCTAAACTGGGTGCGTCTTTTACAGTGGCTGTAGATTTTTTTTACTTGAATTTCCTGCCTTTTCAAAATTGTTTTTGTGCTCAGTGTTGAAGACTAATTCGTCATCAGACACAGATTGGGACAAGATGATGGATGGGAGTTTTAACAGTGATGAGGAGTTTTATGAATTTTATGATGAATAAAACTTGAGTTCAATAACTATATGTAATACATTCTTTTTATTTCAAATCTTGGGCCCCAAAATTAAGGTGCATCTTGTACATGGCAGCATCTTACACATGGGGAAATACAGTATATGGTGCCAACAATGGATTCATCTTTGATCAGATGTGAGTAGGTTCAAAATGATAGATAGAAAAAGACATTCCATAAACATAAAAGTTCATCAAAAGAGAGCACAGCTGGCTTTACTAATATCAGACAAAATATACTTCAAGTCACAGAGGTTAGAAGAGACAAAGAAGGATATATTAATAAAAGGTTCAAGACAGCTACAGGATATGATATAACAAACACTGATGCATCCCACCCTACGCCTAATAATCAGTAGACAACCATAGAGAAGAAAGGAAAGTGGGAACTTAGCACAATAAACCAGCTAAACCTAACAGACATACAAGAAACACTCAACCCAACATTTAAATATAAGGCTACATAGTCTGCTAAAGTGCACATGGGTCATTTTTCAGGAAAGACCATTATGTAAGGCCACAAATTAAATATCAATCTATTTTAAAATAAAACTATTATATCCTGACCAGGCAGTGGTGCAGTGGATAGAGTGTCGGACTGGGATGCGGAAAGACCCAGGTTCAAGACCCCGAGGTCACCAGCTTGAGCCCAAGGTTGCTGACTCAAGCAAGAAGTTACTCGGTCTGCTGAAGGCCCGCCGACAAGGCACATATGAGAAAGCAATCAATGAACAACTAAGGTGTCACCATGAAAAACTGATGATTGATGCTTCTCATCTCTCTCCGTTCCTGTCTGTCTGTCCCTATCTATCCCTCTCTCTGACTCGCTCTCTATCTCTGTTAAAAAAATAAAAAAACAATAAAAATAAAACTATTATATAAAGTATCTCCTTTGGTCACAGTAGTAGAATTTAGAAATTAGTAACAAAGAGAACCTGGAAAATTCACAAGTGTACTGTTTAATTTTGCAAACTAAACCACATTTATTTATTTATTTATTTATATTTTTCTGAAGTTGGAAACGGGGAGGCAGTCAGACAGACTCCCGCATGCGCCCGACCGGGATCCACCCGGCACGCCCACCAGGGGGTGATGCTTTGCCCATCTGGGGCGTCACTCTGTTGTGACCAGAACCATTTTAGCACCTGAGGCAGAGGCCATGGAGCCATCCTCAGCGCCCGAGCCAACTTTGCTCCAGTGGAGCCTCAGCTGTGGGAGGGGAAGAGAGAGACCGAGAGGAAGGAGAGGGGGAGGGGTGGAGAAGCAGATGGGTGCTTCTCCTGTGTGCCCTGGCCAGGAATCGAACCCAGGACTCCTGCACACCAGGCTAAACCACATACTTTTAAACCAACTGACTAAAGAAGAAATCACAAAGGAAATTAGAATAATTTAAAGAATGAAAAACAAACAAACCCTAGTATACCAAAACTTAGAAAATGAAGCAAAAGCTATGCTAAGAGAAAGATGTATAGCTATAAACACTTACTTTTAAATCTCAAATCAACAATGTAAACTAACAACTTACAAAACAGACCAAGTCAGAAATAAATTTTAAAATTTCAATAGACCTATAAATACTCAAGATTGACCAGTAATTAAAAGTCTCTCAATAAAAACTTTAAAACTAATGGCTTAATTGGTAAATTATACAAAACATTTAAAGAACTATCATCAATACTCTCAAACTTTTCTGAAAAATTGAAGAGGAGGGAACACTTCCTAAGTTATTCTGTGAGGCCAGCATTATCTTGATCCCAAAACTAGACAAAGACATTACAAGAAAAGTGTAACCCACTATCCCTTATGAACACTGATGCAAAACTCCTCAACAAATATTAATACTAGCAAGCCAAATTCAGCAGCATATTAAAAGGGTGATGTAAACTAAGACCAAACAGGACTTATTCCTTGAATGCAAAGATTGTACAACATATGAAAATTGATCAATGCAATATGCCACATGAATAAGATAAATGAAGAAAACCACATGATCATCTCAACTAATGTAGAAAATGCATTTAACCAAATTCAACATCTTTTCATGATAAAAACATTCAACAAACTAGGACTAGAAAGAAAAGACCTCAGTGTTCAACAACAATGTCAAGAATGGACTCTTACCTAAACCATGGAGAAAAATTAACTCAAATTGATGAAGTGCCTAAATGAGAACTAAAACAATAAAACTCTTAGAAAGAAAATAAGACAAAAGCTTCAGGACATTGGATTTGGCAATAATTTCTTGGCTATGATACCAAAGGCACACATTAACAAGAAAAATAATGGGATACTACTGGTCACTTCTTCCCAACTCCATATGCAATGAGGTCATATTGACTGAAATCAGCCACGGTGGGAGTATGTAAATGCTATAAATCACTGCCCTTTTCTGCCCGTGGAGAGCTAATTATTAAGCCTTAAACAGTTTATCACTAAATATAACGATTTTTTAAAATAGTAAGTCCAATTCATTAAAATAAACAAGAAGGTGACTAAATTCTAAATTCTGCATTGCCTATTAGAAGCAATATAATAAAACTGTTTCAAGAGTTTAGTTCCAATAGTTTCATGATTCTGCTTGTATAACAAAGTTATTGGCCCTGGCCGGTTGGCTCGGTGGTAGAGCATCGGCCTGGCGTGCAGAAGTCCCGGGTTCGATTCCCGGCCAGGGCATACAGGAGAGGTGCCCATCTGCTTCTCCACCCCTCCCCCTCTCCTTCCTCTCTGTCTCTCTCTTCCCCTCCTGCAGCCGAGGCTCCATTGGAGCAAAAGATGGCCCAGGCGCTGGGGATGGCTCCTTGGCCTCTGCCCCAGGCGCTAGAGTGGCTCTGGTTGCGACAGAGCGACGCCCGGATGGGCAGAGCATCGCCCCCTGGTGGGCGTGCCGGGTGGATCCCGGTCGGGCTCATGCGGGAGTCTGACTGCCTCCCCGTTTCAAGCTTCAGAAAAATACAAAAAAAACAAAAACAAACAAACAAACAAAAAAGTTATTCACACATATCTAGGGCTGTTAAGTGTTAGCACTTTGTTTTAGCATTATGTAGAGATTTACTATTTGTCACAACAATCATTTTGTAATAAAAATAAAACTCATAACTAAATTAAGTTCTGGAATTGAAGAAGTTAAAATTGTTTATGGATTACTGAAACATTTTTACTTTATTCATAAAAAGCAAAATGTATTTTATTTTAGAAAAACAATGCTAAATTGAAAATTGTTAATAAAAGATGACATTAAAAAGTGAGTTTGGTCTTATAGTTTATAAATTTTAATACATAAAAATGTTAAATTAAACCTTCTTAAATTTTCCAAAGTTGCTTTCTTTCAGATTAACATGATACACACTCACTTCTAACACTTGTTTACAAATGGCACCTATTTTTCAGAGGCTTCCAAAAAACATGTAAAATGAGTTTTTAAAATACACTGAGGAAGGATAAGGAGCTGGCTCTCTCACACACACAATATCTATGGCAAGGATACATTCTCCAAAAAGTCATGTAAACACTGAAATTACATGCCATATCAACTGGTACAAAAACAACATGGCAACTAATTGTAAGATCTTAATTTGTATTATTGTTTATCTTTAAAATGATACTAGGAAATAAAAATATTTTACTGTTTATATTATATATTTAGGAAAAGGCTACTATGGTAGTAACCATTCAGAATTTAGGAAGAGGCAGTAAGATTAAAAAAAAGAAAAAAAACGTAATCTATTGGCACAATCACCCACAGTACTTAAATTTTAAAAATATGCCTCCTAAAATATTCTGCAGCACTCAACTTTTACATAGTCTCAAAGCTTCCATGTCCAAAATACAATAATTTCTTATCCAAGTCACACAGTATATTAGAGAAAGTTGTTTTGCTTCTTACTTTAAGTAACATTCAAAAATAAAGGTATTCTCATCACAAAAAGGTCAAGGCTAACTGTCCACTTCAAATTAAAAAAGAAATGAATGAAAATTAAAATTGTACTAAAAAAAAGTAGGTAGAAAAATGCCTCAAAAGACTTTTACCCACCATGTGATCAATCCTAAATCTGCATTCTTGAAAAACAGTTTTAAGGACTGGAAGGATTACTAAAAATTAGTGAGTTCTGCTGCCTCCCTCCTTCCACTGCCTCTAAAGTCTAAACTATGTCAAAACAATGTGTTCTGACTTTAGTCTACTGCAGTTTTCACTATATTAATTATGTTTATTAAGATAACAGTAATAATAATAATAGGCACATTGAAAGCAGAATTCAATGTTTATCATCTTCATAACTGGTATATAATTAGCAAACAAGCTGTAGAAAATGGCAATTACATTTTTGCAAGGCAATTACAATCAACCAGTACATTAGCAGGTGATTTATCTACTCTTTAGAAAAAATAAGTAATAGGATAAACTATTACTGGCTAATAGAAAGTTATACCTATTAATTACGAATGTAGTAAACTAAAAGGTATTCTCTAGACCGGAAGTGACAACTCTTCCAGAATACATGACAACTTCCTTACACAGAGTTCCTTTATATATATCTAGTACAAAATAAAGATTAAAGGCAAATGCCACAGCCATTACAAATGTAATCTGAAAAATATTCTGTATACAGTTTTTGTTTTTTTTTGAGAGGAACAGATAGGGACAGACAGACAGGAACGGAGAGATATGAGAAGCATCAATCATCAGTTTTTCGATGGGACACCTTAGTTGTTCATTGATTGCTTTCTCATATGTGCCTTGACCGAGGGCCTTCAGCAGACTGAGTAACCCCTTGCTCGAACCAGCGACCTTGGGTCCAAGCTGGTGAGCTTTCTGCTCAAGCCAGATGAGCCCACGCTCAAGCTGGCGACCTCAGGGTCTTGAACCTGGTTCCTTCCACATCCCAGTCCGACGCTCTATCTACTGTGCCACCACCTGGTCAGGCTGTATACAGTTGTTAAACTTAAAACATTGTTGCTAACCAATGCTAATTAACAGTTGAATATACCTCTTTCTAGGGTTAAAGAGTTCTGAAAATACGTAAATTTCATCAGCCCTTCATGGTTAACTATGACTAACATTTATAAATTATAGAGTAAAGATAAATTAAATAGAGAATCAGTGGCCTTGGCCAGATAGCTTGGTTAGAGCGTCTTCTAGAAGCCCAGAGGTTACCAATCTGAGTCCCAGATAGGCTACATATAGGAACAGATTAATGTTCCTCTCTCTCTTTCCATTCCTCTTTCACTAAAATCAATAATTTTTTTTAAAAAAGGGTGTATCAGAGGCCTTGCCCTCATTTCTACCTAAAGATAATTTACATTAAATTAATATAAAGATATCCAGTGTAAACAGCAATTGTAAAGTGAATGTTTAATTTAAAACTGATTCAACAAGACTAAGAAAGAATATGTTGCCAAGTAATCTGACACCAGTAACCTTTAAGATCATTAAGAATGTGCCTTGTTAGCAAATACGAACAAATCAAAGAGTTTTCAGAATCAGCACAGGACTAAAACTTTTTGAACTTTTGATCATCTACAAGTGATGGAATTAGAACTGAAGTATTATTTACTACGAACTAAAAAACTTCATGTATGACAAAAAATTTTAAAACTAAAAAAATCCAACAGATTCAAAAGCACTAAAATGTTTACAATGACTGCATCAAAAACACAACAACCATGTTTTTTCAGACTTTGACAGAGCAACAGACATGACCAGGGTTAAGTAGAATATAATTGCTGCAAGTGTGACTATAATACTGAAGAAGGAAAAATACAACGAAGAAGTGGTATTTGGAAGAACAGCTTTGCATTCAAATATAAATCTAAACAGATCTAGGTTGGTTAAGACACAGTGTCTAAATTCTTTCTAGCTACATACTTCTGGAACCATGAATATGTTTTTGTTTTGTTTTTTTTTTCATTTTTCTGAAGCTGGAAACGGGGAGGCAGTCAGACAGACTCCCGCATACACCTGACCGGGATTCACCCCACATGCCCACCAGGGGGCGATGTTCTGCCCCTCTGGGGTGTCGCTCTGTTGCATCCAGAGCCATTCTAGCGCCTGAGGCAGAGGCCACAGAGCCATCCCCAGGGCCCGGGCCATCTTTGCTCCAATGGAGCCTCGGCTGTGGCTGCGGGAGGAGAAGAGAGAGACAGAGGAAGGAGAGGGGGAGGGGTGGAGAAGCAGATGAGCGCTTCTCCTGTGTGTCCTGGCCGGGAATCGAACCCGGGACTCCTGCATGTCAGGCCGATGCTCTACCACTGAGCCAACCGGCCAGGGCACGAATATGTTTTTAATGAGATCTTAAGTCTTTCAATCTAGTAGTAACAAAAAGAGCAATTTCTTTCTTTCTTCTCTTAAAGTTAAATAAATGTTAATTATGAAAAAAATACACATGAACAGGTGGAGTCTAAAATTACAAAAAGTGCAACTATTAGGATGAATATATACTTCTCACAAAAATTAGGGGATATTTAAAAATGACTATGAGGTGATCAAAAAAAATTTTTTTTTATTAAACAAGAACATCAGAAAAGCAAACGAGAAGTCAAAGAAAGTTGTCTGATTATGCAAATAAGATGCAAAACAAACTTTATTTCATTGGTGAAAATGCACTAAACAAAAGGCTGAAAGTACTGGGATATCTGCACGTTCCCTGATCCCCTAATTTTTGTGAGCAGTGTATTAAAATATGATACAGATGAAGGAAGAGAGGGAGAAATGGTTTCCCTCAAGTCCCAGGCGAGGAAATAAGAGAAAGGGGCGGAAGAAAGGTGGTTTCTTAAAAATGGATGTATACATGAGTGAAAAATGTCCAAAATAAAATGATTTAAGGTATAACAGAAGGAGCAAGAACAGGGTACACACCCACCCCCCACAGAAATATTAATACTGTGTAAGAGGAATTTGGAATAGTAATTAAGAAAGCTTGTGGACTTTGCAGCTAAAATCAGCTGGGACCCATGCAGTCTCCAACACTCATTTATCTGACTTTTGAGAATTAAATGAGGTAATACAGAGTATTCAAATGCTGCCTGACATAATAAAACTTCAATAAGTCTTAGTAGCAATGGTGAGGTTGGTCTCTAGGTGAGGTCACTAGCCCATAATAGAACAGTTGCTATGAGAGGCTGGAAGGTCATTATTTATGAGGGGAGACCCATTATTGAGAATGAGAGAGGCCTGACCTGTGGTGGTACAGTGGCTAAAGCAGTTGATCTAGAATGCTGAGGTCCTCTTCGAAACCCTGGGCTTGCCTGGTCAAAGTACATACAGTAGGAAGCAACTATGAGTGAGTGCTTCCTACTTCTCTCTAAAATCAGTAAGAAATCTTAAAAAAACAAGCCAAAAATAGACAGAAAGAGAGAAAATGAGAGTTTGAATGATAAAAGTACTCAGGACCTTAAAGACTCCTGAGTAGATTCTGAGAAGCTTAAAGTTAATGGATTCTAAAAGCAGTGAAAACATTTCAACCTCCCAATGTTTTTCCTTCTTCTAAACCAGTGGTAGTCAACCTGGTCCCTACTGCCCACTAGTGGGCGTTCCAGCTTTCATGGTGAGCAGTAGCAGAGCAATGAAAGTATAAATAAAAAGATAGATTTAACTATAGTAAGTTGTTTTATAAAGATTTATTCTGCCAAACTTAGTGAAAAGAAGACATAAAGTACTTGGTAAGTAATTATTATTATTTGCTTTAACATGCTGTATATAACTCTGCTTTATAAATTTTATAAAGTTACTTCCCTACTTTATAAATCACCATTACTGTGGAACCGGTGGGCGGTTAGAAAACTTTACTACTAACAGAGATACAAAAGTGGGTGGTAGGTATAAAAAGGTTGACTACCCCTGTAATTCTAGCCCTGGCCAGATAGCTCCATTGTTTTTGTTGTTGTTGTTTTTAAGCTGGAAACAGGGAGAAACAGTCAGACAGACTCCCGCCTGTGCCCGACCCGGGATCCACCCGGCACGCCCACCAGGGGCGAAGCTCTGCCCACCATGGGGCGATGCTCTGCCCATCCTGGGTGTCGCCATGTTGCGACCAGAGCCACTCTAGCGCCTGAGGCAGAGGCCACAGAGCCATCCCCAGCGCCCGGGCCATCTTTGCTCCAATGGAGCCTTGGCTGCGGGAGGGGAAGAGAGACAGAGAGGAAAGCGCTGCGGAGGGGTGGAGAAGCAAATGGGCGCTTCTCCTGTGTGCCCTGGCCGGGAATCGAACCCGGGTCCTCCGCACGCTAGGCCGACGCTCTACCGCTGAGCCAACCGGCCAGGGCTATAGCTCCATTGTTTGGATGCTGAAAGTTTGTGGGTTCTATCCAGAAACAGATCGATGTTTCTGTCCCTGCTCTATCTCCCTTTCTCTCTCTCTAAAATCAACGAATAAAAATTACAATAAATAAAAAAAGAAAAGAAATTCTAGGTTATTTCATAGAGGGAGCAAGGAAAGGGAAACAAACACCAAGGGAACTAAATAACTAAAAGTTCTGAAGATATATTCCAAGTTATTTTGGGAAATATAGTGCAAAATCCCATCATAAAATTACCAGACTTGTTTTCCATAAACATTTAAAATAGACCAAGCCAAAAATGGGTATAAGTGCATTTTTGTTTAACTAACAACAACTAATAATTTGGGAGAGCAGAGTAAAATTAAATATGTATTTTCAAGCTACTATGTACTTTATTATAGTTGCTACCTTACAAGTAGATAATTACATGTTTACAAATAGTATTATCTAAACAGTAGCATAGTTGGTAACCAGACCTAAAAAAATTTGACTGAAATACCTTTAACTCCTGTTGGGCAAACAAGTTTGTAACAAGTGTTTTTTAGGTTTGCTCCCTTGTATTGGGGTACCCCCACGTGTGTCTAGTCTATGGAAGGCTTCTGGGTGCTTGCCCTCAGGGCGGCAGATTGCAAATTGCAGACTGCCTGCCTCCACGGGGAGGGGCAATTGTTTGCTATTGTTTGCCAGAGAAGGGGTATTTCCACCCTGCCTATTTTGCTGGGGAGTGCTGAGGCATGTGAGGGCTGTGAATCAGGTGGGTGAGTCCGAGTTGTGGAACCAGAGATCATGGAACTGGAGACTGACAGTCGAGGCTTGGAAACCCTGAGGAAAGGGAAGCCATTTTCCTGGTCTGTTTGCTCATCCACCTTTATGAGACTCTAATAAACAAAAAGGTCCACGATTTTTCTGGCTCCACAGTTCCTTTTCCATCTGCCCAAATCCAACGTAAACCTGATTCTGAATGGCCACGACGGCAGCAGCCACTGGCATTACAAATCCCAGAAAAAATCATTTAATTTTTGAAATAAAAATTCAAGTTCAAATAAAATTATTTAATAACCAAAATCAATAATTGGTATCTCAAATAGCTCCCTCATATTATGAATTTTAGGCTTCTGGAAGATATAAAAACTGTATCCTTGCCATGGCCGGTAGCTCAGTTGGTTAGAGTGTCATCCCAATATACCAAGGTTGTGGGTTCGATCCCCACTGAAGGCATATCAGGAATCAACCAAAGAACGCATAAATAAGTGGAACAACAAATTGACGTTTCTCTCTCTTTCTCTCTCTCTAAAATCAATCAATAAATATATAAAAAAATTAAACTCTAGCATTTTATGAAGAACATCAAGTCATCCTATGAAATATTAAAGTATATTATGAAATATATACTTTTCCTAATCATTAATAAAAATTTATATTTAACACTGCTCTGAGCTGAGCGAGATTTCAGAAATGTTTAAAAAGTAACAAAAGAAATGATGGCATGTTTCTTGCATAACAGCAGTCCAGCTACTACAAAGAGGAGGAAGGAAGCCCGTATTTTAAAAATATGTCTGTCAGAAAAGACTGAGGAACTGCTCTAGATTAAAGGAGCATAAAGACACATGACAGCTAAATGCTAAATGATTTTGTACTGATGGAGCAAAAATGTTGTAAGAACATTATATGGACAGCTGATAAAACTAGAATATAGGATCTACACTAAAGTACTGTATTTATATTAAATTTCCTAAATAAAATAATTATACTTTAATTATATAAAAATATATCCTTGCTCTTAGGAAAAATACACTAAAGTATTAAGGGGTAAAAGGCAGAATGTACGAAACCTACTTTAGACAGTTCAAAAACGTGTGTGTGTGTGTGTGTGTGTGTGTGTGTGAACACCCTGAAGGAGAGCACGAATAAAATCTATGCAGCAAAATGTAAAAAACTGATGAATGTGGTAACAGGTGTATATGAGTTCTTGCATTATTCTTGCTGAAAGTTGATTCTTTGCCAAGACTATGGAAATGGACAAAGAGAAGGCACAAAGTACAAATAAACAATATTAGACATGAAAAACAAAAGAACAAAACTAAAGGCACAGCAAAACACTTAGAAAATAATAAATACAATGTAAGGTTTTATGACATCAAATTTTAAAAATTAAGTGAAATAATCAATTTCCTAGAAAAACTATACCTTACGAAAACTGATTGAAAAGAAAATAGGAAACCATTGGAGACCTGTACCCATTACAGAAAGTGAATCAGTAGAAAGTGAGACTAAAACGGGATGAGGGAATTGGAGGTGAGATACCAGGGGGATTCTATCAGCATCTCTGGGAAACTGGTTAACCATAAGGGCCACAGACAAGAAGGCCACGCCCTGTGGAGAAGTGAGGGGATTAATTATGTACTATCAGCAATAAGAGGAGGGAATTGTCACAATAATTAGGACACTGCTCTCACTCCTGGAGGCTGCACTAAAAAAGAACTTAAAATTTTTGGGCACACTGCCTGGCCTGTGGTGGTGCAGTAGATAAAGCATCGACCTGGAATGCTGAGGTTGCTGGTTCAAACACCTGGGGCTTGCTGGGTCAAGCCACATATGGGAAGCAACGATTAGTTAATGCTTCCTGCTCATGCATTCCTTTTTCTTTCTCTCTACTCTCTAAAATGAATAAATAAAATCTTTAAAATTATTGGGCACAGGCAATATTCCTCGCTTCTTTACTTGACTCTTTTCCAAGTCCCTATTATTGCCTGTTAGATCTCTGAATTGCCAGAATAAAACTAAATGAGCTTAAACAATTCTCTTCTCCCTCAACTGGGTCTACAGAATTTGGAGAAGGGTCCACATAACTCTGATGGAATCAATCTCAATGATCAAATGATTTATAACCATTATTAATTAATTTATAAAGCAGTATTTATATGCACAAAGACTATATAAAACTTAAGAATATACAAAGACGTACTGATGGTTAGAGATTTTCAGTCCATGACTAAAGGAGAGCAAAAAGTAATATATAAGATTTAATTTAATGAAATTAAAAAAGGTTATGAATGTTAAAACTGAAGGTCTCAGATCAATAACTAAAGTTGCTACCTTAAGATATTAGAGGAAGAGCCAAAAATCCAAAGCAAACAGAAGGAAAGAACAAAAACCAAATATCAGTACAATTAAAAATAAAAAAGGAAAAAAATCAATGAAACAAAGAATGAGTTTAATGGACAAAACTGATGAATCTCTAGCAAGACTGACAAATTAAAAATAAAAGCATGAATTACCAATTTCAGGAACAAAACGGGACATCCCTAAAGCTCTTGTAGTCTTTAAAAGAATAATTAAGATACTAATAGAACTTATAAATTAGACTGAAGGTATTTTTATTTTTAAGTTTTATTTGATTGATTTTAGAGAAGGGGGAGACAGAGAGAGGGGAAGAGATGGAACTGGGAGACAGGGAGCGACATCAACTTATTGTTCCGTTTATTTATGCATTCATTGGTTGATTCTTGTATGTGCCCTTACTAGGGATCGAACCTGCAAAGTTGGTGTACTGGGATGATGCTCTAACAACTGAACTACCAAGCCAGAGTAAATTAGACATTTTTAGAACAAATGAATCAATTCTATGAAAATCACACATTATTAAAACTCCATCAATATAAAAATGTTGACCTGAATAGTCTTATAACCAACCATTAAAAAGATGAAAAAAATTTTAATTTAAAAGCTCTTAAAAAGAGAACTCTCTACAATGAGATTGATTCACTGGAGAATTCTACCAAATATTTAAAGAAGAACTAACACCAATTTTACATAATTTCTTCTAGAAAACAGAAGAGAAGCCCCAATTCATTTCATGAAACCAACACTTGACAAAAATAGTACCAAAAAAGAAAACTACAGACCATTATCTCATGAACTTAAACACAAAATTCTTCAACAAAATTGTAGCAAATCAAATCCAATTAATATGTAAAACGATTCTACACCATTACCAAGTGGGATATATTCCAGGTACATAAGGCTGGGTCAACATCACCCAAAACAATCAATGTAATCTATCATGTCATCAAACTAAAGATCATCTATCATCAACACAGAAAACGCATTTGACAAATTCAGACACCCATTCATGATAAAAAAAAACTGTCAAGTTAGGAACAGAGGGGAATTATACCAATTCTATAAAGGTTGCCTATTAAAAACCCTACCGCTAATACCATACTCAAAGGTGAAAGACTGAATGTGTTTCCACTAAGATCTGACAAAAGCAAAAATGTCTACAATTACCATTCTTGTTCAACATAGAACTGGAAGTTCTAGCCACTGCAATAAGAAAAGAAAAAATAAATAAAAGGCATATAGATTGAAAAGGAAGAAATAAAACTGTTCATACTTGTAGTTGATGTGTCTACTTTAAACAATGACAGGGAATCTAACAAAAAACCTCACAGTTCAGTGTGGTAACAGGCTAAACAAAATGTAACTGCATTCCCATACATATACAATTAGCATGCACTAAACAAAATTATAAACAGAATACCATTTACAATTGTTCCAAGAAAAATAAAACACTGAGGCATACACCTAACTAAATGTATGTAGAATCTATATGCTGAAAAGCACAAAATGCTAATAAAGAATTCAAAGAGGAAAAAAAAAGAAAAGAATGCAAAGTTGTAACTAGACACATATTGTATATGGCATATCACATTCATGGACTGGAAGATTCAGTAAAGATGTCAATTGTCCCTAAATTGGCCCATAGGTTTAACACAATTCCTATCAAAATACCAACCAAGAATTTCTGTAGACATGGACAAGATTATTCTAAGATTTATGTGAAAAGCACAGACTCTGGAATAGCTCAAATAATCTTTAGATGCCAGACCAGTGGTGGTGCAGTGGATAAAAGCATTGACCTAGAAAGCTGAGGTCGCTGGTTCAAAGCCTGAGCACAGGGTTGCAGGGGAATTGTCTACATAATCCCAAAGTTCACCAACTTAAGCCCAAAGGTCACTGGCTTGAACAAAGAGACACTGGCTTGGCTCTGGTCAAGGCCTTACAAGAAGCAATCAATAAACAACTAAAGTGAAAGCAACAAGTTGATGCTTCTCACTCTCTATTCCTTCCCCTTCCTCTTCCTCTCTCTCTCTCATAAAAAAAAAATCATAAATCATCTTGAGAAAATAAAATGGGAGACATAATACTTGTGGAGGATTAGACAGATAGAGCAAACAAAGTGGGGAACATACACAAAAATGCTCAACTGATTAAAACAAGAGTACAAAAGTCATTTAATGGAAACAGGACCTTTTCAACAAATGGTGCTGGAGAAACTGGACATTCATACACAAAAGAAATTAACCTTGACCTAAATATCACACTTTCTATAAAAATTAACAATTATAAAATTTTTAGGAAAAAATGCCTGGTCTGTGGTGGTGCAGTGTATAGTGTTGACCTGGAATGCTGAGGTTACTGGTTCAAAACCCTGGGCTTGCCCATGATATGACAAGTAAGCAATGAATAACTAAAGTGAAGCGCCCTGACAGGTGGCTAAATGGATAGCGCACCGCCTGGCTTATGGATGTCCCGGGTTTGACTCCCAGTCAGGGCACACAGGAGAAGCGACCATCTGCTTCTCCACCCCTCCCCATTCTCTCCCTTGTGCATGGCCTGAGCACTGAGAATAGCTCAGCTGGTTGGAGTGCATCAGCCTCACGTGCTAAAAATATTAGCTCAGTACTCAAGCATCGGCCCTAGACAGGGTTGCCGGATGGATTCCAGTCAGGGCACATGCAGGAGTTTGCCTCACTATCTCCTTTCAATTAAAATTAATACAGTAATAATAATTATAAAAATAAACTAAAGTAACTGTGAGTTGATAGTTCTCACTCTCCCCACCTCTGTAAAATCAATAAGTAAAACCTTAAAATAAAACTTTTAAGAAATAAAACATAGGATAAATCTCTGGGATCTAGGGCAAGGCAAAGAGTTCTTAGACCTGACACCAAAATCATGATCCAGAATAGGAAAAATTGATAAACTGGACTTCATCAATCTTTTTTTTAAGCTAGCGAGAGAGACAGACAGACAGACAGACAGATAAGAAGCATCAACTCATAGTTGTGGCACTTTAGCTGTTCACTGATTGCTTTCTCATACATGCCTTGATGGGGGTGGGGGCTCCAGCCAAGCTAGTGGCCCCTTGCTCAAGTCAGCAACCATGTGGTCCTGTCTATGATCCCATGCTCAAGCCGGTGAGCCAGCGCTCAAGCAGGCAACCTTGGGGTTTTGAACCTGTGTCGGGTCTTCAGCATCCCAGGATGATGCTCTATCCACTGCGTTACTACCTGGTCAGGCTGGACTTAATAAAAATGAAAAATTTTGTTCTGTAAAAGACCCTGCGAAGGAGATAAAAAAAATAGGAGAAAATATTTGCAAACCATATATCCCAACAAAGAACTACTATCTAGAACAGGGGTCCCCAAACTTTTTACACAGGGGGCCAGTTCACTGTCCCTCAGACCGTTGGAGGGCTGGACTATAAAAAAAACTATGAACAAATCCCGGTGCACACTGCACATATCTTATTTTAAAGTAAAAAAAACAAAAAAAAAAACAGGAACAAATACAATATTTAAAATAAAGAACAAGTAAATTTAAATCAACAAACTGACCAGTATTTCAATGGGAACTATGGGCCTGCTTTTGGCTAATGATGGTCAATGTCCGGTTCCATATGCGTCACTGCTAGCCGTAACAAGTGATTTGACACGTTTCTGGAGCCATGATGTGTGCGTCCCGCGTCACCGGAAGTAGTACTGTATATGAGTGACGCCGCCACATACAGTACTCCAGGAGCACAGGATGCTCCTATCACTGACCACCAATGAAAAAGATGTCCCTTCTGGAAGTGCGGCAGGGGCCGGATAAATGGCCTCAGGGGGCCGCATGTGGCCTACGGGCCGTAGCTTGGGGACCCCTGATCTAGAATATATAAAGAACTCTCAAAACACTCTCAAAACTCAACAGAAAAAAAAATAAGAAATCCAATGAGAAAAATGGCTTGTCATGACTTGACAGACATTTCATCAAAAAAGGTACTCATAGGCCCTGGCTGGTTGGCTCAGTGGTAGAGTGTCAGCCTGGCGTGCAGAAGTCCCAGGTTCGATTCCTGGCCAGGGCACACAGGAAAAGCGCCCATCTGCTTCTCCACCCCTCCCCCTCTCCTTCCTCTCTGTCTCTCTCTTCCCCTTCCGCAGCCAAGGTTCCACTGGAGCAAAGATGGCCCAGGCGCTGGGGATGGCTCCTTGGCCTCTGCCCCAGGCGCTAGAGTGGCTCTGGTCGCAACAGAGTGATGCCCTGGAGGGGCAGAGCATCGCCCCCTGGTGGGCAGAGCGTCGCCCCCTGGTGGGCGTGCCGGGTGGATCCGAGAGTCTGTCTGACTGTCCCAGTTTCTAGCTTCAGAAAAATACCAAAAAAAAAAAAAATGTACTCATAAACACATGAAAAGAAATGCAACATCATTAGCCATTAGGGACATGCAAATTAAAATCACAATGAGCTATCACTACACATGTATCAGAATGACTAAAATAAAAACATAGTGACCACACAAAATGTTGGCTAGAAAGCATAGAAACTAGCTTGCTCACACACTGCTGGCGGAAATATAACGTGGTATAGCCACTCTGGGTTTGGCAGTTTGTTACAAAACTAAATATGCAACTACCACACAACCCAGCAATTACATTACGGTAATTTATACCAAAGAAATAAAACTTATGTTTACAGAAATACTTTATGAATGTTCATAGCAGCTGTATTTGCCATAACCCTAAACGATAAACAGCCTACATTTATTTCAGTGAGTCAATGGTTAAACTTTGGTACATAGTTGTCATAGAACACTAGGCAACAATAAAAAGTAACTAACTATTGATACATTCAACAACCTGGATGAACACGCAGGGAACCAAACTGAATGAAAAAAAAAATCCTGAAGTTATATATATATATATGAATCCAATTATATAACACTTTTGAAATGACAAAATTATAGAGATGTACAACAGGTGAGGGGTTTATAGGCCAAGAAGAAGGTTGACCTGTTAATAAAAGAGTAGTAACAGGGGAAAGGATTCTTATGGTTACTATTTTGTATCTTTGCTATGGCAGTGGATATATGTAAAAAAAATTATATAGACCTATATACATACCCAATGAGTGCAAAACTGAGAAAATTTGACTATGATGGATCATCTTGATGTGAACAAACATTTTGGTTGTGATACACTAGTTTTGCAAACTGTTACCATTGGGAAAACTGGGTAAAAGGAAAACAAGATCTCTTCACATTTTTCCTTACAAGAGCAACTCATAAACTATAATTATCTTAATAAAAAGATCAATTTAAAAAGACTACATAATATTTGCAAAACCAGATTTCAGATAAATTATTATCAAATTCTGATGGGGAAAACCGAAGAAATATTCAAACAGGTAGAATAAAATGTTCCAAAAATTGCTCCATTGAGTTCAGCCCTACCAGAACTATGGCAGTTACCAATAGGTAGGTATAAAACAATGGTCCATGACCTAACCCGATTCTTTTAAGTTTGTTTTTCAGATCTAAAGCCAAGCCACAAATCATAGAGACAAACTCAATACCTGGTTGGAAAAGTACTTTCCTGTATCCCGTAAGTGCCACACAATCCCAGAATGTGCTTCACTGACATATACCTGGACATCATCAGTGTTCATATACCAGGTATGTGTGTTACGAAGGGGGAAAAGCCTGCTAATGTACAGTACTTTCTGTTTGGTTGATCGCAGCAACTTTTGTGTCCTCAAGCCATAAACTCTCTAAGCCTCCCATATTCAATGCACAGGACCTGGGACCCTATCTCAGCGTTCTCCCCCTCTGCAGAGCCTCAATAAATCTGCTTTTGTTTAGATAAGTGTCTCTGGTCTAAATTCTTTTGTATTAAGAGACATAAACACAATCTTGTTGGTAACAATCTCAAGGGTACTCCCTTATTGTGATATTAACATCTCAAAACAATAGCTAACGTCATATTTCCCTATGCAACACTAGAAATCCTATTAAATTCACAAAAAAGCCAACATTATCACCAACATTATCTAATATTACTCTTGAAGTACTGGCTAGCACTATATAAAAAGAAGATGAGGCCTGACCTGTGGTGGTGCAGTGGATAAAGTGTTGACCTGGAAATGCTGAGGTCGCCAGTTCAAAACCCTGGGCTTGCCTGGTAAAGGCACATATGGGAGTTGATGCTTCCAGTTCCTCCCCCCTTCCCTCCCTCCCTTCCTCCTCCCTCCCTCCCTCTCTCTCTCTCTCTCTCTCTCTCTGTCTCTCCCTCTCCTCTCTAAAATGAATAAATAAAAAATTGAAAAAAAGATGAGTTGTTTTTTTTTTTTTTCCTGAAGTTGGAAACAGGGAGGCAGTCAGATCCCGCATGCGCCCGACCGGGATCCACCCGGCACGCCCACCAGGGGGCGATGCTCTGCCCATCTGGGGTGTTGCTCTGTCACAACCAGAGCCATTCTAGCGCCTGAGGCAAAGGCCACAGAGCCATCCTCAGTGCCCGGGCCAACTTTGCTCCAATGGAGCCTCGGCTGCGGGAGGGGAAGAGAGAGAAAGAGAGGAAGGAGAGGGAGGAGGAGTGGAGAAGCAGATGGGCGCTTCTCCTGTGTGCCCTGGCCGGGAATCGAACTTGGGACTCCTGCATGCCAGGCTGATTCTCTACCACTGAGCCAACTGGCCAGGACTGCATGAATGAGTTTTAAGAGACCAAAAATGGAACAGGACTGACAGCTGTCAGAGGCGATGGGGTGGGGAGACTGGGTGAAAAAGGTAAAGGGGTTAAACAAAGAAAAAAAAATAATTTAGAGACAATACTGTGGGGATTGCAGGAGGGAAAAGGGTGAGGAAGGGAAGCAGGATAAAGGGGGGATAGAATGGAATGATGTTATTTTAAAGCAAGCCAAGTGAATAATAAAGAGGAAGTTTAAGTAAAAAGAATGCTAAAGAAACTTAAGAGTTAAGCTGAAGTTTTCTGAAAAAGGAAATAAAAGCAACTAGAAAGGTAATATGGAAAATATGCTATATCTTAATTTTCAAGGAAACATCTATCACATGACACCAAAAGAAAGATAATAGATATGCTAACAGTAAGGTTTTTTTTCCCACTTCAGGGAATCCTAGCAATATTAAAGAGTTAACTATTGAAAAACTGCCAATAGTTACAAAATCTATAGTTATATAAAAAAAATTGTTAACAGTACAATTTATCATCTTTTCAATGGATTGGCCTTAAAATGAGGAATTAATTTTAGACTAGATGAATGTTATCATAATAGCATTTGTTCCAGTTCCAATCCTTCAGAGCAAAACTGATTTGCCCAAGGTGCTTTTCTCTAACTCAATTTTCCTAGTTTTCCATCTGACTTATCTGTGACAATAAAAGGAAAACTGTTCCTGCCATTATTGTTTCCTAAGGACTAGCAATCTGTCTACATTCGCAACTCCACATAAACTTTTTTTCCTCCAAGTGAGAGGAGGGGAGATAAGAGAGACAGACTCCTGCATACTCCCCAACTGGGTCACCCCTGTCTGGGATCTATGCTCAAATCAACTGAATTATCCCCAGTGCCTGGGGCTGATGCTTGAACAAATGAAGCCACTGGTTGCAAGAAGATAAGAGAGAGAGAAGGGGAGAGGAGTGGAACAGAAGAAGATGGTTGCTTGCTTCTCATGTGTGCCCTGACCAGGGATTGAACCCGGGGACATCTGCACACCAAGCCCACCCTTCACCCACTGAGCCAACTGGCCAGGGCCACGTGAACTCTTCATATGTTATCTATAGTTATTTAATGAATGTAAAAGGGGGAAGGGCATTTTCGCAAGTTCAGTGCTTGTTGTTGGTAAACAATAACCCCATAAGGCAACATCATGGAAGTGACCGCCTTCAGGAGCAGGCAGACAGACTCAAGACAGAGGAAGTAAGGGCCAGATTATACAAGTTCCTCCTCACAAGAAATTCCCTACACTTCTTTCCCTTGACTTGTTTTTCCCTGATCACTTAATGTTCAGCGTATTAATCACCCTATTTACTTATTGTAATATTTCTTGGTCTCTCACCAGAATGTCGTTTATCCTAAAAACTAGAATTTTGGTCATTGTTCAGATATTCCCGGTGCTGAGAACAGAGTCTACCACACAGTAGCTTTCATGCGACAAATATTTGTCGCATGAAAGACTCACCCTTAAAAAGAGTCTTCTTTTTTAATAATGTAGAATTGGATGAAGTTCCTTTAGTGCAAAGTAAGGTGAAAACTCAGCAACAGATTGTCTGAAATATAAAGAAGTGGTTTAAATAATTGATAAAAAATTAGATTGGATTTTAAAAGAAAATAATAAAAAAGATATTTAAGCCAGAGGAATCTTGTGAAATTTGGAGAAAATCGAAGTCACAAATAGAGTAAGCACGAAATTTTAGAGCAAGAGAAGGGGAATAAAAAAGAAATGACAGGAAATTTTAAAATTCCTCAAATGGAACAGTTCTGGATAACAACCAGATCCAGGAAAGCAGCTTGCTGAAATGAAGACCAAAAGGTCAAGACTGTGCAAAGCAAAGTGGCCAAGAATAATGATGAGGTTCAGATGTGGAAAAGTTGGCTATGGGAAGAAACAGCTAAGGTCAGTAGATAAAAATGAAAGCTATAGTATGGTGATCTGAATGGTACAGTGTTACCAAAGGAATTATATATATACTATAGTTGATAGAGTAAAACCCTGTAAGGCGAATAAAGACAATGAAAATACTGACACCGTCTCTACACCCCCCCCCCCCAACTGTGATATTATACTGAATAAGAGAACCAGTATCTTTCAAGAGATGGAGCTGCTGAAGCCTAAAGGAAAAATTAGTTAAGGCAACTCGTTTTTAGTGGAAGACTGAGATTTCCCAATGCAGTAATTCACAGTGGGAACTTAGCAGGAAATTGTTGTTCTGTACATTTATAAAATTTAACCCAAGACAGAAAGGTGTTTCCTTCATCTTTTCAAGGTTCCTCTGGTGGGAAGAGAGCAAGACTTAGGATTAATAAAGCTACTCCTATATTAGAACTATTTTCTTCCTAGAAAACAAACACTGTAATTTTGTTCTAGGCTCTAATAACTGGAAAGAAACCCATTTTTACAATGTATCATTTTAAACAGTAAAACTATTATCTTTAGCCACAACCTAATATACTTAGTAAACTGAAAAACCTATCTGGCAGCTTTCTAAACTTGAAATGTTTCCTGTTTTCCCTTTCTTCATTTCATTTTTCCTTTATTATTTTTTACCTTTACCTGTGATGACCTTTGTCACTGTAAGTTTATGACAGCTATCTTATAACTTTGTTTTAACATAGCACTGTGCCTTTTTCTTATTTCCAGATAATACCTTAAGTAATTCAAATGTTGTTTAAGAGTCCTATTGTATCTTTTTCTATGGAGCCTATTCCATTTTTGTCATCTCTTAGCACATAACATGCTTTGAAAAGCATATATATATATATATATATATATATATATATATATATTTTTTTTTTGTATTTTTCTGAAGCTGGAAACGGGGAGAGACAGTCAGACTCCCGCATGTGCCCGACCGGGATCCACCCGGCACGCCTACCAGGGGGCGATGCTCTGCCCCGACCAGAGCCACTTTAGCGCCTGGGGCAGAGGCCAAGGAGCCATCCCCAGCGCCCGGGCCATCTTTGCTCCAACGGAGCCTTGGCTGCGGGAGGGGAAGAGAGAGACAGAGAGGAAGGGGGGGGTGGAGAAGCAAATGGGCGCTTCTCCTATGTGCCCTGGCCGGGAATCGAACCCAGATCCCCCGCACGCCAGGCCGACGCTCTACCGCTGAGCCAACTGGCCAGGGCCGAAAAGCATAATTTTAAGTAAATTTCTAAACTCAGTCTTTTATTGCCTACTATATAAATATAAGAATATCTAATGTAGATCTCCATGTTAATTTAAAACTGTTTAGTAGTAAATAGTAAAATTTTAATGTCATTATGGACAGTTTGTTCTGCTATTTACAAAGACCCTAAGGGTGTCCTGACCTGTGGTGGCATTGTGGATGGTGCATCGACCTGCAATGCTGAGGTTGCCAGTTCGAAAACCCTGGCCTTGTTTGGTCAAGGCACATATGGGAGTCGATGCTTCCTGCTCCTACCCCCCTTCTCTCTCTCTCTGCCCTCTCTGAAATGAATAAATAAAATCTTAAAAATAAATAAATAAAATTATTAGAAAAAATAAAGACTCTAAAGGTGTATTATAGCACAGTATTTTAAATCTCATTACATAAAGATCAGCAGTCAAAATATATGACCTAGACATATGATAAAATGCCCATAAAACAGAAATGTCATACTCACTGAGTAGAGCCAATATAGCTAATGAAAAATGAATGCATAAGAGAAATTTTCTGTTACGGGGAATGTGAAGCTCAACAGTAAAAATTAGCTATACAAATTAAGTTAATTTTTAGCTAGCTTTTAAGAAATATGTGATGCAGAATAACACTAACATATACTAAAAAAAATTAAAGGAAGAAATCAAGGCTACAAAGATTTAGAAGGAAATGGGGGATACAACTCATACAGATCAAGAAAAGCAGTTCTGAGAATCCATTCTGGTCAAAGACCATTCCATCCCCAAGGGTCTGGGAGAAAGGCAGGACTCTGATTGTCTTAGAATACAACACCAAAGCCTGGTGTTTCTCATGCTTTCCAACTGCTTCCTCAGGCTCACATAAAAAAATAACATTTATAATGCAACCAGGAAAGAGGAGGTTCTACTGGTTCAGAGGCTTCAGCCACTTGTATCCACGGCACACAGATTGGGAAGCTCTAACTTAGAGTATGAAAAGGGTAACCTATAAAATAAACTCTACCTTTTTAAGCATCATAAACACAAGGAAGTTGTAAGTAAGCATCACATGAAATAGCTTCTGATTACTATGAATAAACAAAGCAATAAAAAAGTACTGCCTTCCCCAAAATATCCCAGTCAGCATACTCTTTATTTGTGCTCTCTTTCTCATTAAAAAAAGAAGGAAGTGAAATATAACCCTTTAGCAAGTGTAAAAGACATATTTTTAGTACAAGTAATTGCAAATCAAAGGCAGGAAATTCTGTTACCGAAGTGCTTCTTTCACCCTTGAGAAAAGGCATTTCTCTTCTTTCCCACTGCAACTAGTATCCTGACCCTTTAATATAGTATTAATATTGCTTTATTAGTTCTACAAGTGACCATAGGCACACATCATTACTAATGATCTATTTTTTCTTAAAGAACTCAAATTTTTCTTGGGGCATGAAGGGCAGTTGTCTCACTTCATTTTTAGAATTAATCTAAGGTAGAGGATTCCAAGGTGTCAATGACAGGCAAAACACCTACAGAACACAGTTCCCAGCTCTTATCTTTTATATGATTAAAATGCAGTTCAATCATTGCCAAGGATTTTAAAGAAAACTATCAACTCGGGAAAACCTTTTTAAATTTATACACTCAAGAGTCACAGAGACTTTGTTCTTAGCTAAATCAAAAATAACTAGAACTCAGAAAATTAGATTAAAATAAAGCCAACCAATAAAAGCATCTATAAGAATGGACATTAAGAATTTGCAAGTGCAATGATAATGAAAAAAGAATATATACTTCAATTCTGTATTGCTCAGAAGTATTTGGTCAGCGGAGGGAGGCAATGAATGTGTTTATTTCAGTGTCACTGTCCTGTTTGTTTTGAGACTCCACAAGACTGCTGTTTTGAGTTTATAATGATGTATTATTGCCTCTGTTTTTAATAACCAAAACGCCTTACTATATAGCTAATTTCTACAAGAAATATAGCAACCCTCCAGCTGAACAATATTTCCTTCATGTATACTCTGAATTATATTTATTATCTGTTACACAGACAACAAGCTTCCTCAAGGAGAAATGTTTAGTTGAAACAACAGGTGTTTTGATTCCTAGGTCAGTGCTTCATTTAGAAAAATATGTTTTCTTGCTAGTTTATTATGACTCTACACCAGTGGTTCTCAAACTTTTTGAGGTTGGGGCACATTTAAAATCCTACAAATAGCCTGACCTGTGGTGGCGCAGTGGATTAAAGCGTCAGCCTGGAGTACTGAGGTCGCTGGTTTGAAACCCTGGGCTTGCCTGGTCAAGGTGCATATGGGAGTTGATACTCCTGCTCCTTCCCCTTCTCTCTCTCCTCTCTAAGATGAATAAATAAAATCTAAAATAATAATAATTTTTAAAAATCCTACAAATAATTGTAGGCGCACTATATACAAATTTCTGAGAAATGTTATAATAATTAAGTCAAATATTTAAGAAAAATATAAAGTCCAAGCATGCTTTTATGGTAAATGAAATAAATATGGCAAAAATTAAATTTATTCTTACATTAAAAAACATTTTTATATTTTTTGAGTTATACTTTTTAGAATTCGTAAAAAAGAGGGGTTAAAAAATTAAAAAACGACAAGTTATCTTTTTATGTATATATAGATACATTCTTAGTAAGATTTAGTAAATTCGGCAGGTCCCGGCATGAATATTTTAAGTTTTTCCATTCTTGTGTTTATGAGAAACATGAGCCTGATGTGTCCTAGTGATTCTTCAATGTTTGGGCAAATATTTGAAAAGCAAACTCTCCTTTCCTCATCAATATATTGAAGAATTCCTCTCTTTTTACTCTTAACTGCTTTGAGGGTAGAAAATCCTAATTCACACAAATAGGATGTTGAAAATTGGAGTAAAATGTTCCAAGCTTTTTTAGATATTGCCACATATTCTTATTTTATAGAAATCCAAAAGGCTTCAAGAGACAATTCCTTACGTTTAACCATCAATTCAAAACCCCCACCCTACATATCATCTTAACTTTATACCAAACAAAGGATAGAAGAAACTTGCCTCCAGTCTTTCTGGGGAACATGGGGGTTGTGTCAACAATCCAGCACCACAGCTTAACAGCCTTTTGCAACCTAATCAGGCAAGTGAGATGGGGGGTTGGGCAGACTGTCAGCCTACAGCCAATTCCCCACACCTCTGTCCCCCCAAAATCTAAACTCCAAAAACCCTGTTGCTTTTTGGTTCCCAACAGGCACATATTTCTCTGGAATACCATAGGGCATATCTGGAAATCTTCTAGGGTGCACCAGTGCGCCCTGGCGCATACTTTGAGAACCACTGCTTTACACCTAAGGGCTCATTTTAAGTTAAGTCCTGCCATAGGGAATACATTTGTGTTCTTTCTGAATCCCAGATTTATTCTCACTAGCTTTATGTCAAAGGCACAAATGAACAAGCACCTAATCCATTAGTTTAACCAGTGGTCGGCAAACTCATTAGTCAACAGAGCCAAATATCAACAGTACGATTGAAATTTCTTTTGAGAGCCAATTTTTTTATTGTTGTTGTTGTTTTCAATTTTCCAAAGCTGGAAATGGGGAGGCAGTCACAGACTCCCGCATGCGCCCGACTGAGATCCACCAGGCTTGCCCACCAGGGGGCGATGCCCTGCCCCTCTGGGGCGTCGCTCCGTTGCGTCCAGAGCCATTCTAGCACCTGAGGCAGAGGCCACAGAGCCATCCCCAGCGCCCAGGCCATCTTTGCTACAATGGAGCCTTGCTGCGGGAGGGGAAGAGAGAGACAGAGAGGAAGGAGAGGGGGAGGGATGGAGAAGCAAATGGGCGCCTCTCCTGTGTGCCCTGGCTGGGAATCAAACCTGGGACTCCTGCATGCCAGGCCGACGCTCTACCGCTGAGCCAACCGGCCAGGGCTGAGAGCCAATTTTTTTAAACTTAAACTATATAGGTAGGTACATTCCTTATTGAGGTAGCTCCCGCACGTGGTATTTTGTGGAAGAGCCACACTCAAGGGGCCAAAGAGCCGCATGTGGATTGCGAGCCATAGTCTGCCGACCAGGGGCTATCTTTGCTCAACCTCACACCTCATTATGCATATTATATACCTTATTAAATTATCCTAAACAGCCATTTAGTCAATTTTTTTTAGATTCAAACTATTTTACTTAGTTTCTAAAATCTACAACTTCTCCTCCAACAATATTTCTCAGTTATCATTAGCTCAGTCAAGCAGCATTTTACTCGAGGACAAGTCACCATAAACTCTTTCTTAGAAGTCTATAAAGCTTTATTTTAAATTAGCATTAGCATATGCCAGCTACCATCTTATCAAAAGCCAGAATCACCTTTAAATAATTAAACTTTTAGAGATGATATGTTAAATTTATTCTATATAATTCTAAATTCAACTGGGGTCCCTATAATCATAAAACGATATTCTGGTTCACTGAGATACACTGTCAGGAGTGAATCATAAACTCACAAAAACTAGAGTTGGAAGGCTTTCGAGATGATTTAGGGTAACTCTCCCTTTTCACTAAAGCAGAAACTAGGCACAAGACAAGTTAGTTTAACAAAACAAGTTAAATTAACTAAATAATTCAATAGCAAAAATTATCCAGTAAGCAAGAACCAAAATTAAACTTATTAAAAATGTTCATGTATGAAAGAATTATTTGAAATTTAAAATACATTTTTAATATAAATAACATTGTAAATGCTAAATAAGCTCATAAAAAGTCCACAAATACATTATTTAAAGAAATTCTAGTTATTTTCAAGGGTCTTAAAATTTTTTGGCACTTTATTTTCATTATGCTTCTAAGTGTATGCTCCCCTTTTGATTGATGCAGGAATAACAAGCTTTTCAGATATGATTAGAGTAACTTTTTGGCTCACAAATAAAAGAAAGGAAAAAGAGCTTTCCACAATAATTAAAAAGTAAATAGCTAACATTATTAAAAATTGGAATCAAATTTTAAAATACATAGACGAGGCCCTGGCCAGTGACTCAGTGGACAGAGAATCAGCCCAGTGTATGGATGTCCCAGGTTTGATTCCTGGTCAGGGCACAAAGGAGAGGTGACCATCTGCTTCTCTCTCCTTCCCTCTCCCCTTTTCTCTCCCTCATCCCCTACTGCAGTCAGTGGTGGTTTGAGCATGACCCTGGGTGCTAAGGATGGCTTGGTTGGTCCGATCACATCAGCCTCAGACTCTAAGGATAGCTCAATACACAAGCATCAGCCTCAGATGGGCTGGCCACGTGGATCCCAGCTGGGGAGTATGCAGGAGTTTGTCTCACTATCTGCCTTCTTCTCACTTAAAAAAAAAATATAGATGAAAGACAACACTCATTTGGGTGGGAAACAGCAGTGTTAAAAACTAGGCTGGCCATCAGGCAGTCTTATAAGCCTAGAATAATTAAATTAATAGAAAATGAAGAGAAGGAACCTGAGAATACAAAAGTCTAGGTTGGGAAGTCAGCAAAATTTTTGTTTAAGGAACCAGATATTTATGGTTTCTGTTGCAACTACTCAAGTCTGCCACTGTGGTATGAAAGTATCCATAAATAAAATGTAAATTAATGAGCTTGGCTATGTTCCAATGAAACCTCATATATAGACACTGAAATTCCAATTTTATATTTTTTTCATGTGTCACAAAATTATTACTCTTCTTTAACTATTTTCAATTATTTAAAAATCCTAAAACCATTCTTAATTCATAGGCCAGACAAAAACAGGTGGCAGGCCTGTACTACATTTAACCTGTGGACTACAGCTTGCCAGCCTCCAGCTTAGGAGATAGTGGAGAGAAGTGGAGGCAGGGTGCAAGTGTTTTAATAACTAGGGAGAGACAGTCCATAAATATTCTTCCATTAAACCTAACCAGAAAATCAGCTCTCCTCCAATACGTGCTTATTTAAAATTTTTATTTATGAATTTATTGAGAGAGGAAGGGGGAAGGAAGGGCAAGAAGACAAGAGAAAGAGAGACAGGAACATCGATCTGTTCCTGTATGTGCCCTGACCAGGTACCGAACCAGCCACCACTGCACTTCCAGATGACACTCTAACCCAGGGGTCCCCAAACTTTTTACACAGGGGGCCAGTTCATTGTCCCTCAGACTGTTGGAGGGCCGGACTATAAAAAAAACTATGAACAAATCCCTATGCACACTGCACATATTTTAAAGTAAGAAAAATAAAACGGGAACAAATATAATATTTAAAATAAAGAACAAGTAAATTTAAATCAACAAACTGACCAGTATATTTCAATGGGAACTATGGGCCTGCTTTTGCCTAATGAGATGGTCAATGTGCTCTTCTCACTGACCACTAATGAAAGAGGTGCCCCTTCCGGAAGTGCGGCTGGGGCCGGATAAATGGCTTCAGGGGGCCGCATGCGGCCCGCGGGCCATAGTTTGGGGACTCCTGCTCTAACCACTTGAGCTATCAGGCCAGGGCCTAAAACATGTTTATTAATATCAGTTCCAGTTGCAAAAAAACAAACAAATCAAAACAAAATGAAACAAAAAAAAAACAGTAGTTCACTGTTTAATATTAAATAGCTCCAGAAACACAGTCACTAATCATGGGAAAATATAATTCTCATAAATTATGGCATACTAATTATAATTTTAAATAGATAAATCATTCTATGGAATCTTAAAATTATAGCAATAGATGCATTATTACCATTTTGTCCCTGAGTCGCTCTCCACGGATAAAAAAGTCAGCACAGCCATTCTCTTCCTGGTGAGGGACTTTGAAGACAGTGACACAGCTCAGTCCACTCCCTCCAAGTGGTAACCATCCACCACTTGAGTCATCCCGGGTCATCACCACAGCTCGCACTCGTGCATAACTATTACTAAAATAGATGCAAAGAATATAAATTAGCTTTTCCATAAACAAAAACCAGCCAAGCTGTCATCCTGTTTGAGAAACCAAAGACCACATTAGTTAATGTGTAGTAACTAAAGTATTTATTACTTCCATGATAGTCCACAGTTAAGTAACCTACTTCAAAGAGATAAAAAACCACACACTGAATTAAGAGGTTAACCTTTATTTTGAAGACTAACCTCACAATAAAAGACTACTACAGAACTTGCCTGACCAGGCAGTGGTGCAGTGGATAGAGTGTCAACCTGGGATGTTGAGGACCCAGATTCAAAACACTGAGGTTAAACCTGGATGGCTTAAAGACTGGGCTCACCAGCTTCAGCATGGGATCACAGACATGACCCCAAGGTCACTGGCACGGCTGGAGCCCCTGGGTCAAGGCATGTATGAGAAAGCAATCAATGAAAGACTAAAGTGCCGCAACTACCAGTTGATGCTTCTCATCTCTCTCTTTCCCTCCCTGTCTGTCCCCCTCCCCCCCTTTCTCTCTCTCTTGGGGGAAAAAAAAGACTACAGAACTCTTATTCCAGTTAATCATTTGAATAATTTACGCACATTCGATTGCCATGGAACAAGTAAAGTAAAAACCCAGAGACAACACTGTCAAATTACATAGGCCATCATCAAACTTGTGTCTATATATTTACCTGTTGCAATATAAACAGGACAAAATACTGCCCTATTTTGGTATATTTAATAGTGACAACCTCTAAGTTTCTAATATTCCTGGAATATATTATACATACAATGTTGAAACTTGGGACACATTTTTTATTTCTTCTAGCAACTGAGACTCTAAATTGTTCTATAGAAACTTTTCATGCTTTCTTTGTGGCAGACTCTATTCTTAAGCGATTATATTCCAAGAGTGTATTTTATCTACTAATGTCCTAAATAACTTACATCAAGTATTTTATCTTTTCTTTTTTATTAACTCAGTGAGAGGAAGGGAGGCAGAGACAGACTCCTGCATGTGCCCCAACCGGGATCCACCTGGAATGCCCACTAGGGGACGATGCTCTGCCCATCTGGGGCCATTGCTCTGTTGCTCCAACTAAGCTTTTCTTAGTGCCTGAGGTGGAGGCCATGGAGCCCTGCTCAGCAACTGGGGCCAACTTGCTCCAAAGACCATGGCTGCAGGAAGGGTAGAGAGGTAGAGGTAGAGAGAGAGAGAGAGAGAGAGAGAGAGAGAGAAGCAAGAGGGGGAGGGATGGGGAAGCAGATGGGCACTTCTCCTGTGTGCCCTGACTAGAAATTGAAACCAGGACATCTACACACCAGGCCCATGCTCTACCACTGAGCAAACCAGCCAGGGCAGTCTGACATGTAAACATTTTAGTTCTAAAACTTCTAATATAATAATTATTGATGAAATGCTTTCTAAAAGTAGAATATCTTACTGACTTCTTAGAAAATTATACTAAATATAACTTAAATTTATCTTGGTTATTATGAATATCACTTGACGTTCTACCTAACAGTTCTATGCTACTTTGTGTGTCTGTATGTTGTGTTAAGTTGCCAGTTGTCATTTCGTGTCATACTCCTTCTCTGAATTCTCCCAGTTCTTTTTTTGTTTTACTTTACATATTTTGCTGAAGTATCCATTATATACAATATATATCGATGTTAAATATATAATTCAACACATTCTGACAAATGTATATGTCTGTATAACCAACATAATAATTATGATAAAAAAGATTTTCACGACTCCAGAAAATTCCCTTAAGCCTTTTCATCAAAGAGATAACCAAGGTTCTGATTTCTAACATATATTTTAGTTTTGCCTATTATGGGACTTCCTATAAATGAAATCAAACAGAATCTCCACTTGCCTTTATGTCTGATTTCTTTCACTGATTACATTGTTGTATTAGTAGTTTTTTTTTTTTTTTTTTACTGCTAGGTATTATGAATAAAGCTGTTAAAAATATTCTAGTGTAAGTTTTGTAGAGACATACGCTTTCATTTCTCTTAATTATTTAAGAATGGAATTGATGGGTCATAGAGTAGTGTGTTTAACTATAAACTAAACTGTTTTCCAAAGTGGTTATGTACTATCATACATTTTCATCAACAAAGCATGTTAGTTTCAGTTGCTCCACATCCTTACCGACACTGAATTGTTTTCAGACTTTTTTTTTAATTCATTGTAGTGAGTATATAGTGGTAACCTATTATAGTTTTAATATCCATTTCCCTGATGACTAATGATGTTAAGCACCTTTTCATATGCTTACTGGCCATTTTTATGGCTTTTTTAGGTTTTTTGAACATTTTTTATTATGCTGTCTTTATTAAGTTTTTAAAGAAGTTCTTTATAAACTCTAGACATAAGTCTCCTGTCAGAGAACGGTACACTTTTAAAGTTCTACTGTGTTGCAGTTGAGTGGGATCCTGGCTCAGCAACTTACTAGTTGCAGACCCACCTTTAATAAATGTAAACAATGCATGGCATGTAATAAACACTACAGAAGTACTAATTATTATTACAACAACAAAAAATTTTAAATTGATGTAGCTGTCATGCTGATAATTAAAAGGCTGGGAGGAAAAAACTAAAATTTACATGGTCAACCATAATTCTCTGTTACCGGAGTCAAAATAATTCTTTATAAAGAAGAGCTGAAAGTCTTTAGCTTTACAGGTGACCATGCATCGAAGCTTTTTATTATTCAGAGGCTCTTGTTTGGGCCCAATTCTTACCAATCTTCAACTCAGAGAACTGGTCAGTGGAGGCATGGATGCATCAAGTCTGAACTGATATAAATATCAAATTGGAATCTTACTCTTGGGATGGGCTCTAACAAATACCTTTACTGTAAACATAACATGCATCCCAAGAACCTGGGAAAGCTTATGGGGAATCAACTTGGAAGGATGCAATTAATAATAGACAAAGATCATTTCATTTATCAAGAATTTAAGTCTAAGAATACACCAAAATCAGAGCACATAACTTAGACATACTAAGTTTAAGTGTTTGTGACCTACCCTGGCCAGATAGCTTGGTTGGTTAGAGTTTTGTCCTGAAGCATATAGAGGCTGCCCGTTTGATCCTATATAAGGGCACATATAGGAACGAATTGATGTTCTTGTCTCTCTCTCCCTTTCCCTCTCACTTAAATCAACAAAAAATATTTTTTTAAATTTAAAGTGTTTGTGACCTGAACTCATACATTTAGAAGTGAGTCAAGACCTAAATTCCAATTCCTAATAATCATTTAATGTCTATTTTACTATAGAATCCTGACTTTTCCTTCTTGTCTAAATATGTAGTAAACCAATAAATTTAAAATTTTTATAATAGAGTCTTTAAGACGGAGTAAAATACCCAATTTAGAAGCTCAGGATGTATCTAACTTCAGAGTGTAAGAGTAATTATCCTCTTTAAGGCATAGATTCTTATTTTATCATCTTTGAATTTTACTCCTTAAAATTTATATAATGGTTCTCAGGCATATTTTACATTTTAGAAATACAGCCCTGGCTGGTTGGCTCAGTGGTAGAGCGTCGGCCTGGCGTGCAGGAGTCCTGGGTTCGATTTCCGGCCAGGGCACACAGGAGAAGCACCCATCTGTTTCTCCACCCCTCCCCCTCTCCTTCCTCTCTGTCTCTCTCTTCCCCTCCCGCAGCCAAGGCTCCATTGGAGCAAAGATAGCCCGGGCACTGAGGATAGCTCTGTGGCCTCTGCCTCAGGTGCTAGAATGGCTCTGGTCACAACAGAGCGACGCCCCAGATGGGCAGAGCATTGCCCCATGGTGGGCATGCCGGGTGGATTCCGGTCGGGCACATGCGGGAGTCTGACTGCCTCCGTTTCCAACTTCAGAAAAACTAAAAAAAATAAAAAAAGAAATATAAAAATGTATGTAAGTTTATTTTTAAAACATTAAAAAACCCTAGTAGTTATTTTAAGGATGGTGCAAATTAGGTATTTTTCCTTCATTTGTGAGTTTCTTTAAAAATTACTTTAATTATTATACTCTATAAGTAATTTAAATAAATTAAAACTCCACATTTTAACTGTCTTTGGCTTTATGTAAGATATTCTAAACATTTTAGAATGCTATTTTAAACAGTGTACAAAATACGTTTTAAACAAAGGATCCCTAACAGAATTATTCTTTTTTTTTTTTTTTTCATTTTTCTGAAGCTGGAAACAGGGAGAGACAGTCAGACAGACTCCCGCATGCGCCCGACTGGGATCCACCCGGCACGCCCACCATGGGGCGGCGCTCTGCCCACCAGGGGGCGATGCTCTGCCCATCCTGGGCGTCGCCATATTGCGACCAGAGCCACTCTAGCGCCCGGGGCAGAGGCCGAGGAGCCATCCCCAGCGCCCGGGCCATCTTTGCTCCAATGGAGCCTTGGCTGCGGGAGGGGAAGAGAGAGACAGTGAGGAAAGCGCGGCGGAGGGGTGGAGAAGCAAATGGGCGCTTCTCCTGTGTGCCCTGGCCGGGAATCGAACCCGGGTCCTCCGCACGCTAGGCCGACGCTCTACCGCTGAGCCAATCGGCCAGGGCCAGAATTATTCTTAATACCCCCAATTTCTTTTTGTTTACCTCATAAAAAGTACCACCTAGAACAGATGTGATATCCTTTCTAGGAAAATTAAATAAAACAAGATTACCTTACTGGTAGAGTAAAGTTGCCTAATTCATTATTCATCTTAACTCAGCAGAAGAGATTTTAAAGCTGGTCTGTTATTAAGATAAACTATTCTGAATCACATGTTTCAAACTATACAAAATATAGAACTGCTTCTTTTATCTATTCAAGTTGCTTCTTTAAGCTTTACAGTATTCCAAAAGACTTTACAAATCCATATTTCCTGTACCATAGCCTTCATTAGTTTATAATTTGACAATTCAGCTTTTTAACTTCCAAGACCTAAGACTAGAATACTTGTCATAAAATTCAAGTTGTTCAATATTGTGTGGATTGACAGACATTCATTCCTGACAATGTTAATGTTTTCACCTGTTTTTAATCTTATAACGTCCTTGTGCCTGACCTGTGGTGGCTCCGTGGATCAAACATTGACCTGGAATGCTGAAGTCGCTGGTTCGAAACCCTGGGCTTGCCTGGTCAAGGCATATATGGGAGTTGATGCTTCCTGCTCCTCCCCTCTCTTCTCTCTCTTCTCTAAACTGAATAAAAAAAATTTAAAAAAAGTCCTTGCCTTCAAATGTCCTCTTTTCCCAAATAAAAGCAGTAACTCTTTTGTCTAAAACATGTAACCACTCCCAAAGACTGATGGCAGCTCTTAAAAAATTGTCATACTCTTATTTTGTAGCATAATAAAATTTGCACTTGTCATTCTCTCCTTAGACAAAAGTGACTAAAGAGCAAGAAACCAAATCATATTCTTCTATTTAAAGTAATAAACTATTTTTCTCGATCATGTAAATAATAGACCCCATTCTAATAAATATGAAAAAGAAAGGAAAATATTATTTGCCATCATGGAATTAAAATTCAAAAATTTGTTGGATTTCTACTCTCTGGGTATCCATCTGCTATCTATTAGTCTCCAACACAACAGCCATTAATAATGACAACATACTCCTTGCCAAAAAACTCAGAAATTTCACTTATGAACTTCTTTAAAATACTTAGTTGAAAGGCATTTGTTCTCAGTGATTTATCTAAAAAAGTCAAATCTACCTGACTGGTGGTGGCATAGTGGATGAAGTATCAATCTGGAATGCTAAGGTTGTGGGTTCAAAACCCTGACTTGCCTGATCAGGGTACAGAGAAGAAGCAACTGCTACCAGTTGATGCTTCCCGCTCCCTTCCTTCTGTATGTGTTTGTGTCCCTCTCTAAAATCAATAAAATCTTTAAAATAAATAAAAAGTCAAATATGACAAGAATTAGATCTTTAGTATTTTCAAAAATACTTCCAACTAAAACACAATTCTTCACTTTGACAATGAACTATATAACAAGCACTTTTTTAGCCTTAGTTTTCATTCTAATGTCAACTGTTCTTCTTGTCAGTCAACTGTTGTTTGGTTACCTTTATTTTTTTTCAAAATCTAAATTGTACCTCAACTGCTAATCTCTGATCTTATTTAAACAATTACATCAAATATGTCCCTACACCCACAGTAGAGTATTTAAACTACTAAGGTAGTAGAGGTCCACAAGACAGGCAATGTTGGATTGGACGAGGACACAGAAGAATGGACTAATGTGGGTCACTACGGAGAAAGAGCCAAAAGAATTTGATGAGGTTATAACTAAACAATAAATGTTCCAAAGAATCTTAAATTCTTAATCATAACCATGAACTTTATTTTCTAGAATTTACAACTGGTATTTCAATAAAGTTAAGGCAAAAAGAGGACCAAACACAAAGATAAACGGCCTCTTTTTTAGTTTTTCTCTCTTCCTGCTCTGTTATTACCAAACCTATTATATATCCACTCATCTGCCTTCTTGCTCTTTTCATTCTTTCTATATTACTCTTAATTTTCAACTGGGTTGTTTGTCTTTATTAATCTGCATAATTTACTGATACTAATTCTTTGCCAGTTATGTGAATTGTAAATACCTCCTTCCAATTTGTGGCTTCTTTTATTTTTTAATGTTGTCTTTTAATTTAAAGAATAAAACTTTTATTTTACCATGATCAAATGTATTTCTTTTCCTTTATGATCTGTGCTGTTGATTTTTTGTAAGATTCATACATATCTATTTTAAACCTTTTACATCCTATTAAGATATAAACCTTTTTTTTCTTTTGAAGTCATTTTAGCAAACAAAATACTCTATTTTTCTGCAAAGATAAGAAAGTCCCTTAAATCACTTATGTCAGGCAGAGCATATATACATGTATTTACTGAATTATAAGACACACTAGTCCCTACCCAATACCCAGAAGTTAAATCCACTTTGATCTCTGTTTCTCAGCTATGTATGATTCTCTGTTCTCCTGGGCATGGAAACCAGGTCTTCATAGCTGTTGAATAATGTTTCTGAATTAAGACCTATCTCCATTAATTTCTTTTCATATCTAAGGCCCATTCTGATCTAGCATTGATCAGTAGCAGAAAACTTCCCCATCTGGTTTCTAAGCTTAACCTAATTTCTAAACCTTTCTATCCTTCCATGTGTTAAACTTTCAGTAGTTTTTTTTTTAAGCTTCATTGATATATTTAACATTACTTCAAATAATGCTCAATTGAATCTGCACCAAAAAATTGGCAAATCACTACAACAATATTGCCAACATACATCAATTATGTCCTTAATAAGTTTCCTACCAGAAGAGGGTGTATAATAAAGATTTATACAGCTTGAAAGTACAAAAAAATTTTATAACAAAGGGAGACTATAGACAGAGATATTTCTAAGGAAGTTGTTATAACAAATTTTTCATGACATCTTAGTAACTATAGATGTTTATACAGACATATTGTCACAATACTAAACCTATCTGTAAAGGAAGCAAGAAAATAGTTTGTATTTCCAGGCCACGATGTACCCATCTAAAAATTGGGAACTAAAGAAAATGAGAAAAGATATAAGCAGGCTCTCTGACAAAAAGGTAAAGGGAAGATAATTACAAGTAAAACTTAACATCTTAGAATCAAACTGCTCTCAGCATGAAGTCTGGAGGTGGAATAGGATGAGGCAGTGAGAGAGAAAGAGAGAGAGAGGGAGAGAGAGAGAGAAACAGAGAGAAAACAAAAGTGTTTTAGAAATATTGTTTTTAAAAGAGTTATATTATAAATGATCAAGTGGTCAACTGGCAATTAGAGATGTTCACAAATTAGGAAACATCTAAAAAAAGGTAAATGTGTGCTACTCTGAAAAATATACATATATTGCTAAAAACTCATATTTGAGTACTATTTTAGGGACTCATAATCCATTCCAAGAGGTTCACAAATCTGATATTAAGAATATTTGGTCTTAAGGGCAATGTTGCTCTACGATAGATTTTTAGGTCCTGTAATTTACAGATTTATCAAGATGATATTTTCTAGCAAATGAGTTACCTGAATGCTGGTTAAATAAATAAAGTTGCATAATCCTCTTTCATGAAAACCATAAAATCATTACACTTCCAGGAAAACAAAATCCGTTAAGTAATATTCAGAAAATGAAAATGAAACCAATATAATGTCAATTAAAGTAGAAAAGGCAGGCAGAGGAGAAGGTCAGAATCAGAGAGATGCTACACTGCTGTGAACCCAGATAAGGATCAGACATCAAAGAATGCATGTCTCTCAGATGCTGAAAATGTTAAGAAAACGGATTCTTCCCTGGCTTGCCCATCCAGAAGGAATGCAGCCCTACCAATACCTTGATTTCAACCCATAAGATTATTTGGACTTCTGACATTCAGGCTGCAATGGTACCAAAACAAAACAGCCCCCCCCCCCCAAAGATAGTTTAGAATCCCTTAACAGTTGTTCAGGACAGTAAGAATTTATAACATTTTCCATAGATATTTACAGTAACAAAACATTCTGTTCTCTACAATATATTTTAAGTAAACATTACCATTCAAATATTAAATATTATTACTGAGACTGGATATAAAAGAAAAAGGAAGCATTTAATAGAAATAGTTTACAGTTTGTAGTTTTCCCCTGACATACAGACTTGTTCAAATATAGCCTGGCATCCCAGCCTTCTCCATGTACTTCTATAGAATATCTCACAAATCACATCATATGCCACTTATTTCTTCTAAAGATATGTTGGCTCATTTTAGTAAAGTGGTTGCTCTGTGAAAAGGAGATAGCACATAAGGTCCTACTTGAAGAAAACTGGTTATTCCCACATTGGATATACAAAACTAAGCACATTCTAAGAGAGAAGACATAAACTCAGAAGGTAGACAGGCAGAAAAGGGAATTCCAAAGTCCTCTTGCACCTTAGAGGGATATTTCGAGAAAGAATGATATCCTTGAGAGGGGTTTCTGGTGGTAGAAGAAAATTATTTCCTCCCTTTGAAAGCAGGCATAGGTTTGACAAAGAAGTATTTTTATAGACTCCAAGGTGAATATAGACAAGTCTAAATTGTAATATATTATCTAGTTATATTTCTTATTCTCCAAAAAGTCTTCCCTGATGCCTATCATTGAGCTAGGCATCTTCTGTGAACACTTCCATCACAGAAGGTATGAGCAGGAGACTCAAATAATTGATACTTGATGGTGAGCTCTGGTTAATAATTCTTATTTAAAGCAGAAAGTCGATACTGTTCCATTTTTCTGATTTAAATTAAGTACATGATATCTTGTGTGTACCACTACATGGTTATGTGAGAAGTTCTTTTCCACCAGGTAGGAAGAAGGCACAGTAGCAGTCTATTACTCTTGTTTCTAAGTGTCTTTCATAAACTTATATTGTTTGATCTTACCTGTGCTAACAAAAAAAATTAATGAAAAAATGTGGACTTATGATTAAGATGAAATAATACTCCTCTGACTACTTCAGAGCAATAGCAAGAAAATCTGATGAGAGATCAGTGGTCTTTCTGGTCAGAGAACAGACTCAAAGAGATTTAGTTGACACTCAGGACGTAATTCTTCGTTGTCTACATTATAAGACGACTTTTGCTACAGAAACCAGTGATATCCTTACATTTGTACCTACAACTTTTTAATATGTTGCCTACCCACTTTTTAAAATGTACCTGTAATCAAGTATTTACAGTACAACTTACCTATGCTGAGAATGCATATAACCACTAACATAAAATCATAGAATTTAATGTCAATGAACAGAGAGGAATAACAAGGTTAAGTGGCAACTCTGCATATCTAGGATGCCAGTTCTTTAAGGATCAGGCAAAAAAGCAAAGATACTAAAAAGACAGGGAGTCAAGAGGCAGAGACCCAAATTAATCTGCAGAACAATCTCTTGAGGGAAAAAAAGTATCTATACACATAAGTATGACAAATTACTAACATCTGAGAGACCTGGACATTGTCAATGCTTGAAAAAAAGTCCTATTTCTGTAAACTAGGCATTCAATAGATATATGTATAGTTGAATCCAGAAATAAAGAAAATCATATGAAGAATGCTCAGCTTTTCTTATGAATACCTATCAACAGCGCTTTTGAAGTGAAGTGGATAGCACAAAGTGACTTAAACAATAAATCAATGAGAATCTAGTCAAAATTTAGGAGTCTTCAGTGAGACAGATACATAATTATACATACAATGTTAACACTGCACCCTATAGAAAGACATTTAGAGTTTTTCTAAAAAAGCCATACTAGTGTGGAAATAAAAAGTATAAGGGCAAACAGCTAATCTCTTTGTGCACAACTGTGAGACCTTAAACATTTTTCCTTCCAAATGTAACATAATGGATTCCATATTCACTGAAAACTTACTATCCTACAGTACTGCTGTCCAATAGAACTAAAATGCAAGCCATATACGTAATCTTCAATTTTCTAGTAGTTCTATTTAAAAAGTAAAAAAATGAAGATAGCAGTGAAAGCAGCTCCAAGGGCCCTCCTTTTTTTTTATTTTTAATTTATTTTTATTTTTTTTATTTTATTCATTTTAGAGAGGAGAGGGAGGGAAGGAGGGAGAGAGAGAGAGAGAGAGAGAGAGAAGGGGGGAGGAGCTGGAAGCATCAACTCCCATATGTGCCTTGACCAGGCAAGCCCAGGGTTTCGAACCCCGGCGACCTCAGCATTTCCAGGTCGACGCTTTATCCACTGCGCCACCACAGGTCAGGCAGGGCCCATCCTTCAACAGAAATATTAAAAAACAGAGCAAAACTTGTCAGAATCTTCTTAGTCAGAACTCTAGAAAATAGTCAAAGGTTTACAAAGACTGAACAAATGCTTTATCAAAAGGCAACTTAAAAATGATAAGCAAGTTTTGTGGAACTTTCACTTGTCATAGGCCTAAACCTACTCTCCACTCCCACATCTCAGCACTTGTCTTAAAACCCTCCTCTCCACTTCTACACCTCAGCAGTTGTCTTAAAAATGGCAGTCTGTTCTCAGCATGAGCTCCTGGTCCCTGGTTCCAGATAGAGCAGAATACACCACAGTCTCAAAGAACTGTGTCTGGAGCTATGTGAAGGATCAACACAAGGCATTTGTGTTTCTCAAACACACTGTAAAGCAAACAACCAGCTGCTGCCAAGGACAAAATCACGAAGGCTAACAACAGATGCACCAAAAGCCTGGAAGAAAAAGCTGAGAAGACAATTGCATTAGAAAATTAGAGCAATCATAACTGATCTCAGGCCTTAGTCAGGTTGTTCAGCTGGTTTGTTGCATCCCAGTAAGCCAAGGTTGCGATCCCTGGCCAGGGCACAAACAAGTATCAATCAATGCATGCATAAATAAGTAGAACAAACTAATGTCTCTCTTAAATCAATTAAAAATTTTTTTTAACTGATCTCATATACTGGGGAATTCAGAAAGCCACATGCACACATGACACAACACGTGTTCAGTAAGATCTGAGAAGACCCTAGGTTTTTATCTTGGGCTGATCTTTAGGTCACAAGCAGGAAGTAAAGAGTAAGGCAAAGTTGTAAAGGGCTTGGCTAAGGACTGAAGGAGTGCATTGGTACAGAGATCATCTGTAAGGACTGGGCTTGTTTTTATTTATTTCTTTTCCTTTTTTAGTTTCTGGTGTTCAAGGAAATCTGTCAAAGGACCAGAAAACCACAAGCTAAAGGAACAGAAACTTCAGATCCCACACATAGCAAAGAATAAAGACTAAAAAATAGTTTAGAAATATAACTAAACAAACTATTACATCCCATATCAATAAAAAGAAACCCTGAAGTATCTAATTTCCAGAGTTATGACATTATAATATTCAAAATTTTCAGTTTTCAAAAATTCATGAAGCATGAAAAGAAACATGAAAGTTTGGTTTATTCATAGATGAAATTAACAGAAACTTTCCCTGAGGAAGCACATACATTAAACTTCCTAGACCAGTGGTCGGCAAACTCAGTAGTCAACAGAGCCAAATATCAAACAGTACAACGATTGAAATTTCTTTTGAGAGCCAAATTTTTTAAACTTAAACTATATAATAGGTACATTCCTTATCGAGGTAGCGCCTGCACGTGGTATTTTGTGGAAGAGCCACACTCAAGGGGTCAAAGAGCCACATGTGGTTCGCAAGCCGTGGTTTGCCGACCAGGGACCTGGACAAACACTTTAAATCAACTATCTTAAGTATACTAAATTAAAAAAACAAACAAACTAGGAAAATAATGTATAAAAAATAAAGAAACAAATTATAAAAAGTACCTAAATAAAAATTCTGATGTTAGTTAATAAGTAAAATGAAAAATTTATTGGAAAGTTTCACTAGTAGATTTGAGCAGAGAGAAGAATTAGTGAGCTTAAAGACAGGTAAACTGAAATCTTCAATCCAGTCTGAGGTACAGAAAGAAAAATGAAGAAAAAGGAACAAAGCCTCAGAAACCTGTGGGACACTACAAAATGTACCAATATACATACAATGGACAGTCTCAGAATAAGAAAAGAGAATGAGGAAGAAAAAATATTTGAAGAAAAAAAGGGCCAGAAAACTTTCCAAATTTGATAGAAGACATAAATCTACACATCCAAAATGTTAAACTCCAAAAAGGATAAAGAGTTAGAAACTAAGACACATAAAATGATCAAGTTGTTGAAAGACAAAAATTCTTAAAGATGTGAGAGAAACTCATTTATATACAAGGGATTAAGATTCATTTTCTCACAGGAAACAAACAATGCAAGAGGCAGTGAGATGACATATTTAAAGAGGTGGGGAGGCTCTGGGCTCAGCAGACAGAGCATCAGCCTAGTTTATAGATGTTTCGGGTACGATTCTTAGTGAGGGCACACAAGAAAAGAGGTTATCTGCTTCTCTCCTTTCCCTCTCCCTCTCCCAGAGCCAGTGGCTAGACTGTTTCAACTGTGGCCCTGAGTGCTGAGGATGGTTCAGCTGGTTTCAATGCATCAGCCTCAGGCACTAAAAATAGTTCATACTCGAGCACTGGCCCAAGATGGGTTGTCAGACTTTTCCCAGCGAGGGTGCATGTGGATGAAGTCTGTCTCACTATCTGCTATCCTCTCACCTAAAAAATAAAATAATAAAGAGCTGGGGTAAAAATTGTCAACCAAGAGCTATACACAGAAAAACCATTTCTTCAAAAGTGAAGGAGAAATTAAAACCTTGTCAGAAAACTAAAAAGCTAAGGGAGTTTGATACAAGTAGATCAGCTCTACAAAAAGTGCTAAATGAGTCCTTCAGTTTAACATAAAAGGACACTAGAGAAAGCAATATGAAAATAATAAAGAACTCTGGGTAAGAATTATGACATGGGTAAATATACAAATCCATTATTAAGGTATCTTCGGTTTGTAACTTCTTTTTGTTCCCAATAACTATAAATCTAGATTAATAGTCACATTAATGTATAAAATGTAATGTGACAGTTACAACATAAAAGGGAATAGAGAGCTGTACAGAAACAGAGTTTTTATATCCTATTAAGGCTAAGCTAGTAACAATTTAAAGTTGTTAAAAATTTAGGATGTTAATTGTAATCCCCACAGTAACTACTAAAATATACCTTAAAAATATAGAGAAAGCTAAGCAATTAGAAGGGTAAAATATGACAAAAAATCAAATGCACAAAACAGGAAAAAATGGAGAAAATAAAGAACAAAAAAAGTATAAAATATACAAAAAACAAACATCAAAATGGCAAAAAGTACTTTACTATCAGTAATGATTTTACATGCAAGTAGATTAAACTCTCCAATCAAAAGGCAGACTGTCAGAAAGGATTATAAAAAAAACATAATCCAACTATATAGTGTCTACAAGAAATTCACTTTATATCGCAAACCACAAACAAATTAAAAATGAGAGAATGGGAAAAGTTACCCCATGAAACGATAACCAAAACAAAGTTGGAGAAGGTATATTAATACCACCACAGTCTTAAAGTAAAAATTGTTGTATCGATAAAGGTCATTCTACATCAAGAAGATGTATAATGTGACTATCTAGATTAATAGTCACATTAATGTATAAAATGTAATGTGACAGTTACAACATAAAAGGGAGTAGAGAGCTGTACAGAAACAGAGTTTTTATATCCTATTAAGACTAAGCTAGTAACAATTTAAAGTTACCACACTTTCAATGATTAATATAGCATCATCTATAAAAAATGAAGTACTGGTATGCTACAATGTGGAACCTCACAAATATAATGCTAAATATAAGAAACTATACACACATGGTCACATATTACATGATTCCATTTATATGAAATATCCAGAATAAGTACATCTATAGACAAAATAATATAGATTGGTGACTGTCAGTGAATTCAGGATGGGAGAGTAACTACTTAATGGATATGGTTTTGGGGGCAAGGGGTTAGTTAGGGTGATTAAAATGTTTTGGAACTAGATACAGATGTTGGTTGCACAATATCATGAATGTACTAAATGCCAGTAAGTTGTATACTTTAAAATGATTATACGTGTTAAATGGTTAAATTTGTGAATTCCACTTAAATTTAAAAAAAAAATAAAAAAGACAAATTAATATTAAATTTTACTTAATCCTATATCCAACATAATTTTAATAGAAAATCAATGTGAGTAACTAATGAGATATTTTATATTTTCTTAACCACGTCTTCAAAATTTGGTACACATTTTACATATATAGCACATGCCAATTCTAGCTAGTGCTTGATAATTACTTATTGTTAACAGCTACCATACTAGACACAGATTCTTACAAAAAGATTATAAAAATAAGTTGACAGGTAAACTTATATTTAAAGAAAACATTCTATCAGGAATGCTAACTTTCTAGCATACAACACTTGTAGCTAATCCCCAATGCTTTCTCTTTTCTATAAATTAAAGAACCCACCTAAAAAGTAAATATACGCAATTATTATCTTTTTTTTTTTTTAATTAATTAATTAATTTATTTTTTCTTTCTGAAGCTGGAAACGGGGAGAGACAGTCAGACAGATTCCCGCATGCACCCGACAGGGATCCACCCGGCACGCCCACCAGGGGCGATGCTCTGCCCCTCCGGGGCTTCGCTCTGTCGCGACCAGAGCCACTCTAGGGCCTGGGGCAGAGGCCAAGGAGCCATCCCCAGCGCCCGGGTCATCTTTGCTCCAATGGAGCCTTGGCTGCGGGAGGGGAAGAGAGAGACAGAGAGGAAGGAGGGGGTGGGGGTGGAGAAGCAAATGGGCGCTTCTCCTATGTGCCCTGGCCGGGAATCGAACCCAGATCCCCCCGCACGCCAGGCCGACGCTCTACCGCTGAGCCAACCGGCCAGGGCCCGCAATTATTATCTTTGATTGCATTTTATTCCTTGGAATGCTCTCTACTCCTATGTAAAAACCCTATTTAATTCTCGTCTTGGCTTCTAGAGGTTGTAAACGTTTCTCCCTCTGATGAATCCAACGTTATTTATCATCTATACTCTTCTTAGGCAGTTACTACTCTCGTGATATCTGTAACATTATCTTCTCCTATTTAACTTCAAATTTCTCCCATTTACATCTTTAACTGCACTGCAGTACTCACAGTACCTCCTATATATCAAGAACTTGACATTAGACATTCACCTGTTCTATCACAACTCTCTTTCTACCACAACTAATAAACTGTATTTCACATGCAGGTGATAACACCAAAAGGGTATCTGCAACATCCACTCCTTTTTTTGTGTGACAGAGACAGAAAGAGAGAGAGACAGACACAGACAAAGACAGGTAGATAGGGACAGACAGGAAGGGAGAGAGATGAGAAGCATCAATTCTTCGTGTGGCACCTTAGTTGTTCATTGATTGCTTTCTCAAATGTGCCTTGACCGGGGGGCTGCAGCAGAGCAAATGACCCCTTGCTCAAGCCAATGACCTATGCTCAAGACAGCGACCACGGGGTCATGTTTATGATCCCACACTCAAGCCAACAACCCCTCGCTCAAGCCGGTGATCTTAGGGCTTCAAGCCTGGATCCTCCATGTCCCAGTCCGACGCTCTATCCACTGCGCCACTGCCTGGTCAGGCTGCAACATCCACTCTTAATGAATGGTTTTCAGCTGAACTAAATGACCTGAGTCCACACAACCTGAATTAGGATACTTGGCACCCTTAACTAAAAAAAAAGAAAAAAAGCAGGGCAACTTCAAGACTTCTCTTCAGCAGGATTCTTCATAGTAGTTTAGGGGCTATTCTTTAGCTCCTTAACTGACAGGTCAGCTATGAAGGAATAAAATCTGATGGATAAAAATCATTCCTGTCTTAAAAGCCGCACTTTCCATACAGGGACTAAAATATCTCATAATGGTCCCATGGACATGTTTAAGTCCTTACAAGGGATATGTCCAGGTAAAAGAATACACTAAACTCAGGGTAGACCAAAGGTCTGGCTTTCCACCAGGTATATACAGTAACCTCCCTTTTTATGTAGTTTTGATTTGAGGTTTTGGTTACCTGCAGTCAACAGTGGTCTGACAATATTAAATGGAAAAGTCTGGAAAAAAAACCTCATAAATATTAAATTGTGTGCTGTTGTAATGTGATGCAATATCATGCCACTTCACTTCATCCTACCCACAGATGTGAAGCATGCCTTTGCCCAGTGTATCTATACTGTGTATGCTACCGTTCCTTTAGTCACTTAGTGCGGTCTCTGTTATCAGATTACACAATCGTGGTATCAGTGCTAATAATGTTCAAGTAACCCTTACTGTATTTATTGTCACTATTGTTCTAGGTTACTATTAGTCATTGTTATATTTGCTTACTGTACCTAACTTATAAATTAAACTTCATCATGGCTATATATGCATAAAGAAAAAATAGTAGCTATAGGTGGCACTACTGTAGTTCATTCACAATCCTTCAGGTCCAGGTGCTATCTACCAATCCACAATGTCGCGTAATACAGTTGACATTGTATCTTCATCAGGATTCCAGAGAACCAAAGTTTAAAATGTTAACCGAATATCATTCTTCCATAAAGGAGAATGAACTTGGTTAAGTCTTTATTACTATGTAAAACTGCTAAGTAACTGCTAAATTGATGGAAATATATTTATATACATATCTAATTTAAAGTGTGCTTTCTCGTAATTCAACTTTATTAATATCAGCTAAATACTGATTAGATGTACTTTATTCATTATAATATTCTAACTGTATACAAATAAAAATCAGTAAGTGATATAATTTTTAAGTAATCTGAGTTGCATATATGAAAAACTGCTGCTTTTAACAAATAAGATCCTCCAACACATCACCTAATATGTCACTGACAGAGGTAGAAAAACTTATGATAGCATTTTACTTAAAAAGTGGACTGTGATAAAACATTTTCAAACATCATCAAGTATGTATCTGGAGTAGGGAAAAGGAGGTGAGAGAGTTTACAAGACCTGCCAGTCAGTTTGTGCTGGCACAGAATAGATGTATTTCAAAGTAGAGAGGCAGGCCTGACCTGTGGTGGCGCAGTGGATAAAAGCGTTGACCTGGAATACTGAGGTCGCCGGTTCAAAACCCTGGGCTTGCCCAGTCAAGGCACATATGGGAGTTGAAGCTTCCTGCTCCTCCTCTCCTCTCTCTCTCTCTCTCTCTCTCTCTCTCTCTCTCTCTCTCCCCCCCCCCCCCTAAAATGAATAAAAAAAAAAAAAAAAGTAGAGAGGCAGGACATATGCTCCTCTGAGTCAAGTCTCCTGAGAAGAAAGTCTTGGCAGATGCTAGTTAACCAAAAGAACAGGAATCCCTTTGGAGATCAAAACAGACACCCTCTCTTGATACAGTTAAGACCAAAATAACTAAGATTTAGTTTCGGAATCAGTTTTCCTTAGTGAGATCCCCTTAAACCTCTCCATTTTCCCATACTGAATTACAAAGATAGTAAGTGATAAAGCAAGGAATCAAATGAAGGTCTGAGTACAAAGCCTCGGCTTTTTACCATCATTACAACCAAGTAAGTGGATGGTTGATGTAAGTCACTGATAAAAAAAACAGTATTTACATTTTTATGGACTCACCTACTCAAAAAGAAATTATTTCATCTCATTCTTCAGGGTTCCAAGAAGCTGCTGGATTCCTGTACAGTAAGTTAAAAAGCAATCTTTCTGGCACGTGTGCACACATACACATACACCTGCTGTGTGTGGCATAGTATTCAACTGCCAATATAGGAAATTTAGCAGGATACCTGTTCACTGAGTTGTTTGAAGTGTACTGACCATGCTTCAAAGCAAAAGGGTTTCATTTTAAATAAAACTGACTTCATTTTTAAGTTGATTCTGGTTAACTTTATTTATCTCCTCACCCCATAAGCTCTAGGCATACAAAATTCTTATAATCACAGTGTCTCTTCTCGGGGTTCACAAGTCCTGAAATTGAGTTTCATTGTCTCTGATTTGTGTGGTTTGGGTTACTGGATAATCCTTGAACCCATCATCCCACAGAGGATAAACCCACCCAAATCAAAAGGTCTGACAGTAAAGAAGGAATGATTCCCCCAAAGAAAAGTAGGGCACTTTTAACAGAAGAAGCCTCAAGGTACTCTTGGCATATTAAAACATTAGATGGTCGCCTGACCGGGCAGGTGGTAGGTAGTACAGTGGACAGAGTGTCAACCTGAGATGCTGAGGACCCAGGTTCGAAACCCCAAGGTCGCCAGCTTGAGCAAGGGGTCACTGGCTCAGCTGGAGCTCCCTGGTCAAGGCACATATATGAGAAAGCAATTAATGAACAACTAAGGTGCTGCAACAACAAGTTGTGCTTCTCATCTCTCTCCCTTCCTGTCTGTCCCTGACTGTCCCCCTTCCTGTTTAAAAAAAAAAAAAAAAAGATAGTCATTGCAGTATCAAAAGAGGAAACATGGAAGTAGATTTAAGATAAGGTAAAAAAATAATCATTTAAAGTGAATGGCACATTATGAAAGTAGAGTAAGCAAAATATATGCAGTTAGTGCTCGACTTACGACCATGATTGGTTCTGACAGACTGGTCGTAATATGATTTGGTTGTAAGTTGAGTAGACTATATGTACAGTACTGTGAAATGATGTTATAAAAATCTTTAAGTCATATTTTATCATAATTTTCTTTCATTATTGCTATATATCATAATTTTCTTTGTTCATTTTATGCCATTTGTATCATTTCTACACCATGTTGTTTCTTATTTTACATTTGTCAGGTTTAAGTAAAACACTGCATCACCAGTACAACTGGTTTAATATTTGCAAAGACAATTTCCTCTTGGTAGACATCTTGGGAAGGGTTTGATGAAAAATATCCAAGACACAAAACACAAATTGCTGTACCGAGTCTGGGATAACAGTTGAAATGGTGCATGCGGAGATGGTAGTGCTGCCGGAAGCTGGTCCGCACTGTTGTACACCCAGCTGGGCAACGCTTGCGCTGCCAGACGTGGAACAGTCGTGGCTAGTGATTGTGGTCGTAAAGTCAAATGGTCGTAAGTTGCATAGGTTGTAAGTCGATCAATATTTGTATGTTATTCTTGCTTGAACTGGAAGACTACTGAAGGCAACAAACATGATTTAGATTAAATAGAAATCTACTGGTGAAGGCATTGTGTATTTAAAAGGAAATTATTCCAGGCTTCTGCGCAGGGGGAATATCATTAAACTGGTATCTAAAAATAATTATATTGAAAAATATTATAGGATCAAGAAAGCTTGGAACAATCAGGAGCAGAGACAGAAAGGCAGCTAGGAAGATGTTATTTGAATCCAAATGCTATTTTAATAATGAAGCCTGGGAATAGGGCAGTGTCTTTATAGAAAAAGTAGCAGGCAAAATCCTAGATCTATTATTCTCAACCAAACTCAGACAGAACAAGTACTATGAAAGTAAGAAAAGGGGGTAAACTAAAAATAAAGGAGTCAAAGATAAATTCCAAGACGGTGCACTATATAGTGTAAACGATGTAGAAAAGAAGTTGTCAATATAGAACAAGAGTTCATTTGTCAAGTGTGGTAAGAACACGCAAAGGAAATAACTCAAAAACCAAGGAGAGCGTAAATAATTCAACAGTCCCCAGCACATAATAGATGTTAGATGAATGGATTGGATGTCTTTTTCAAGTCTAGTACTAATAATGTATTCAACAGAAAGTATCCAAAGATAAATAAAACACAACCCCTGTCCTCAGAGAATTCACTATACAACTAACAAACAAATAATAAAGGCAGTAATTTTGTTTAACTGCCATCTGAGTTCAGAGGAACAAGTGATGAATTCTGGTAATGAAGTTTCAAGAGTGAATCAGAAGCCTGTGTAAAAGAAAAGTAGAATATACTACTGAAAATGAAGTGGGTTTTTTTGTGTTTTTTTTTTTTTTTTTTGTATTTTTTTTTCTGAAGCTGGAAACGGGGAGAGACAGTCAGACAGACTCTCGCATGTGCCCGACCGGGATCCACCCGGCACGCACACCAGGGGCGACGCTCTGCCCACCAGGGGGCGATGCTCTGCCCCTCCGGGGCGTCGCTCTGTTGCGACCAGAGCCACTCTAGAGCCTGGGGCAGAGGCCAAGGAGCCATCCCCAGCGCCCGGGCCATCTTTGCTCCAATGGAGCCTTGGCTGCGGGAGGGGAAGAGAGAGACAGAGAGGAAGGAGAGGGGGAGGGGTGGAGAAGCAGATGGGCGCTTCTCCTGTGTGCCCTGGCCAGGAATCGAACCCGGGACTTCTGCACGCCAGGCCGACGCTCTACCACTGGGCCAACCGGCCAGGGCCTGAAAATGAGTTTTAAGAGAATTCTTTTAAGAAAGTAGTAGTGATGGGGGTCAAAATACTTAAGATAGATAAGACAATCTGAGGAACAGTGTAATAAAAACCAAAACAATAGTTTTGTCTTAAAATACAAAAGAGAACCCCAGCTTACTGGAAGTGTGATCTGAATGCAAAAGTACTCATCAATTGACACCAATAAATGTGGAATACTCATTTCTTCTGTAATAGAGAATAAATAATAATTCATACTTATTAATATCAATTTGTTAAGCCAAATCATTTTAAGTAGGATAGCTTGCCTTTTAGAAAGAAATAGCTATTATAAATACATGTTTGAATTTTTTATCTCTCTTCATTTCACAGAAGATTCAGATTCAGCCTATAATGATACCTAAAATACTACCTTAGGTCATTATTTTTTAATTTTTAGAGAGAAACATTGATTTACTGTCCCATCTATTTTGTATTCACAAAGTGCCTGCAATTCTGGCATACTGGGACAACACTAACCAAAAGACCTGCCAGGCCAGGGCTTACCTTAGATCTTAAAGCAGAGGTCAAAACAAACATAAATGAGCAAAGATGACTGTTTTCAGTGCTTATGACACTTGTAGTGGTGGGAATTGTGGCCGTGTAAAGGGAACACTAAATACGCTCCTGCAGCTGCCTTATAAGAATGTAGCCTCAGTATTATAAGAATGTTTTGATCTTTTTAGAGAAGCTAGAAATCCTGCCTATAGAAATCTCACAGTTTCTTAAATACTGCCTCTTAAATATATGTGGACTGGTTTCAGCCACAACTATCATCGTTCAACAGAAATAAAAATCAGTTTTATCTCTTAACACTGCATTTACCTATTTTTAACTAGAAAACTAAGTGATCATAACATATTTTAGGATTTCCCAAATAATGCAAGCAACAAGAGCAGCTAATTAGTACCTTATCCTCAATTCCTTAAATTAAATGTCACTTTAATACATTTTTCATTTCAGAGTGCTATACACACTTTGCTTCCAAATAGAAAATAGAAAATCTGTAAAATCTCAGCAAATTCACTTAATAGTGACCACCAAGGGTCTGGACAGTTGGCTCAGTGGTAGAACGTCAACCTGACTTGTAGAAGTCCAGGGTTTGATTCACAGTCAGGACACACAGGAGAAGCGACCATCTGCTTCTCCTTTGATACCCCTCCTCTCTCTGTTCTCCTCCTGCAGCCATGCCTCAATTGATTAGAGCACACAGGCCCTGGGTGGATGCTGAGGATGGCTCCACGGCACTTCTGCCTCAGGTGTTAAAAATAGCTTGGTTGCAAGCACCAGCCCCAGACGGGGGTTACCAGGTGGATTCTGGTACAGGTGCACGTGGTAGTCTCTCTCATTATCTTCCCTCCTCTCCCCTTAAAAAAAGCAAAAGCAAAAACAAAACAAACAAACAAAAAATGACCAGGAATCATGGCCCAACTTTTTCTAGATAAAAATTCCACTGGCTCAAAGATTTCTAAATTCACATTTAAGGACTAGCTCCCGAGAATGTTTTAGAAACACAGATTCCCAAAGTCCCCTCCCTGATTCCTAAAGGATGAGACTGAGCAGACCTGCATTTTAAATTTCTGAAGTAGCTCTGATGTGTAGCAGTATTTGGGAACATTAGTGAACTATAAGACTACTAAGCTTAAGTTATTCAGTAAAGTGGTCATTATAAAATTCTACTAAGAATAATTTCTATCACTTTAAGCAATATAGCTAGCTACTCTAGTTTTAGGTTTAAGACAATCTTAAAAAATTAAGTTCCAAATGAAAGCCATAATACAAGACACTCCATAATCAAAGCAAATATATTGATTAAAGATAGTTTGGTGATCTCAAGATTTTTAATAGCTCCTTACCATGAACTTATAACACTAATCATCTCTGACTCTTTCCTAACTCATTCATAGTTTCTCCAAACACAGCAGCATTCTTTCTGCCTGACGGGTTGGTGGCACAGTGAATAGAGCATCAACCTGGGACACTCAGGTTTCCGATTCGAAACCCTAGGCTTGAGCACAGGATTGCTGACATGATCCCAAGGTTGCTGGCTCAGCTTTAGTCCCCGGTCAAGCCACATAAGAAAAGCAATCAGTGAACAACTAAAGTGAAGCAATTACGAGTTGATGCCTTTCATCTCTCTTCTCTCCCTCTTTCCCTTCCTGTCTCTCTCTCTCTCAAATCAATTTTTAAAATGCTGTGTTGAAAAAAAAAAAAACTCATTAAAAAAGCCCCCAGCATTCTTTCTATTCCTTAAACAGTTTCATCCAATCCTGGGCCTCTGTTCTTCTTGTTCCCTTTACTTGGATGCTCCCTTGAGATATTCCATTGGCTGCCTCCTTAAAATGTCAGTTAACATAAATCCATCTCAGTGTGGATTCACCCAATCTAAACAAGTTCCAACACCCAGTTTCCCTCCATCCCAATTCCATTACACTATTTCTTTCCCTAGTTTTACTTTCCTCCTAATGCTTCTGACTATCTGAAATTATCTTATTTACTTATTTCTTTTGGATATTCATTGTCTGTCTGAGAATAGAAATTATGTTCTATGTGAGCAAGGACCTTTTTTTCCTTGCTCATTATTAGACTAAGAATAGAATCTTATGTGAAATTTAGTATGTGCTCAATACATTATTGTTGAGTAAATGAACAGAAAAGCATACAAACTTAATCTTAGTCTCAATTTATTAATGTGCCACATAGGTGAATCTCCATAGACAATAAAACGTTTTATAAAATTTTAGTCTTAAACAAGACTAAACTAGAAAAATTTCAGTTTCCTAGCTTCCTCTACAATCCTCCTCTCAGCTCCCTTCCTCATTCCCCTGTATAATTCCTGACCACTGTGGTCAGGTAATTTATTATTATTATTGATTGATTTTAGAGAGAGAAAGGGGGACTGGGAGAGAGAGAGCAAGAGAGAAAAAATCAATGTGTTCCTGTCTGTGCCCTGTCTGGGGATAGATCACACAACCTTTACATATCAAGATAATGCTCTAACCAACCAAATTATCTAGCCAGGGCTATTATGGTCAGGTAATTTTTACTTGGGTTAGGTAAACATAAATGAATCCAGAAGCCACTATAATGACATGGAAAGGTGAAGTATACACAGTACATTCTTACAATTCAAGCAAAAACCAAGAGATACAGAACTTTGTCAGTTATATGTGTCATTCAGAGAAGACCACCTCAGATCTCAGAGTAATTTGGCTTTCTAGGAACCAGGTGCACTCTGAATCCTAAGAGAGCAAAAAGTGAGTAGAGGTAAGTCAGAGAAAAGGGCAAACAGGAAGGAAGGGGAAGAATGATTTTCCTGATAGAAGGTTATTTTATGCAAAGGGCTCCCATTTCTTCAAGTTCACCATTGAAATAGCATTACTAAATAGCATTACAGACAATACAATTAGCAACAAAACAACGTGCAGTGCGAATAAAAATACATAGACGTCCTGGCCGGTTGGCTCACTGGTAGAGCATCAGCCCAGCGTGTGGAAGTCCCGGGTTTGATACCCAGTCAGGGCACACAGGAGAAGTGCCCATCTGCTTTTCCCCCCTTCCCCCTTTCCTTCTTCTCTGTCTCTCTCTTCCCCTCCGGCAGCCAGGGCTCCATTGGAGCAAAGTTGGCCTGGGCGCTGAGGATAGCTCCATGGCCTCCTCCTCAGTGCTAGAATGGCTCTGGCTGCAATGGAGCAACAACCCAGATAGGCAGAGCATTGCCCCATGGTGGGCATGCCCTGTAGATCCCAGTCAGGCACATGCTGGAGTCTGCCTCCCTGCTTCTAACTTCGGAAAAATACAAAAAAATTAAAATAAAATACACAGAAACAGAGAGGAGTAGAATCTTAATATAAATTTGATAAACTTAATAAAGTATGACCATATTACTTTTACATAGTTTGTACCAAAGCTGAAAAGAGAACAAAACTGGGAACCAAGAGCCACTATTTCAGAAAAACTTTAGTACAACACTAAAATATTTTTTAAATTAACATTAATTCTTAAAAATATTCTTGGTAAAGAAATATTAGAAAGATACTCCTTAATATGGTAAAAGCAGTTTAGAACACAATAAGTAATACCATACTTCAAAATAAAATACCTGAGGCATTTCTATTATAGCCAGATATAGGATACTGCTTTAAAAAATTAAAATTAGCCTGACCAGGCAGTGGTGCAGCGGATGGTGCAGCGGATAGAGCATCGGACTGGGATGCAGAGGATCCAGGTTTAAAACCTGAGGTGGTTGGCTTGAGCATGGAGTTGCTGGCTTGAGCAAGGGGTCACTCGCCCTTCTGTAGCCCTCCCACCCCCCATCAAGGCACATATGAAAAAGCAAATCAGCCCTGGCCGGTTGGCTCAGCGGTAGAGCGTCGGCCTAGCGTGCGGAGGACCCGGGTTCGATTCCCGGCCAGGGCACACAGGAGAAGCGCCCATTTGCTTCTCCACCCCTCCGCCGCGCTTTCCTCTCTGTCTCTCTCTTCCCCTCCCGCAGCTGAGGCTCCATTGGAGCAAAGATGGCCCGGGCGCTGGGGATGGCTCTGTGGCCTCTGCCTCAGGCGCTAGAGTGGCTCTGGTCGCAACATGGCGACACCCAGGATGGGCAGAGCATCGCCTCCTGGTGGGCAGAGCATCGCCCCTGGTGGGCGTGCCGGGTGGATCCCGGTCGGGCGCATGCGGGAGTCTGTCTGACTGTCTCTCCCTGTTTCCAGCTTCAGAAAAATGCAAAAAAAGAAAAAGCAAATCAATGAACAACTAAGGAGACTAAGAAGCCACAACAAAGAATTGATGGTTCTCATCCCTTTCCTTTCTTGTCTGTCTTTGTCCCTCTCTCTGTTTCTGTCACACACACAAAAAAAATTAAAACTACAGTAATGATTAAAAGAGGAAAAGAAAGAGAAACAAAGTATATATGTTGATTTAAAAACTACCTATTGGCCTGACCAGGCAGTGGTGCAGTAGAGTAGATAGAGCATCAGCCTGGGACACTGAGGACCCAGGTTCAAAATCCCAAGGTCTCGGGTTAAGCGCAGGCTCACCAGCTTGAGCGTAGGATCCTAGACATGATCCCATAGTCACTGGCTTGAGCAAGGATTCACTGGCTCAGCTGGAGCCTCCTCACCACAACCAACCCCCGTGAAGAGACATATGAAAAAGTAATCAATGAATAACTAAGGTATTGCAACCAGGAGTTGATGCTTCTCATCTCTCTCCCTTCCTGTCTATCTGTCCCCCTCTCTCTCTCTTTTTAAAATTACCCTATTTGCGGATTATATAACTGTTTACCAGAAGAAAAAAAAAGCAAAGTTATTATTAGAAAAATAAGAATTTTCGGTTTCCACTCCAGTGTCTAAGAAGCCGGGAAGCCACCAATTTGTGCTAACAAGTAAAAAGCTGAACTGCTGCCCCCCAAAATTGGAGACACAGGCAAATAAATACAGAGAATCACAATCTACTGGAGCACAAACCCAGCAGCAGAGAGCAAAGTCCTCTGCAGGAAACAGTGCCACAGTAGGGAAACTTGAGGTACATGGACCAACTGCTAGAGGCTCAGTGGGGCAATTAAGATAAAAACTCCAGGTAGACCCAGTCACTGAAGTGCCCCACATTTTCGTGAGTTTTACCTCTTGGAGTTCTACCAGTTCTTACAGTGAATAGCAGAGAAACACCCCTCCATGCTTCCAGAAAAGAAGAAAAAAGGAAGCATTTTGAAATACAGTATAGCAGAGCATTCTGTTAACAGAGTTTGCCCTTGGCAGAAATTACTTAACCAGAGTCTAACCTCCTGGAGTTTTATCTGCACCTAACTGGTCTAGAGGAAAAGAAATCCCACCTCCAGCCCCCTCCAGCTATCCTGCCCTACCTAAGAGGGGTGAAGGGTATAAAATAGACTTAAAAAATTCACAATCCAGAGACACATAATCACATAAAGACTAAGACTTAAGTAAGTTCTGGAGATCAAATGTACAGCAATGTAATTATAATTAACAATACTAAATTATATACTCGAAACAGACACCATAAGAGGGTACATCTTAAGTGTTCTTACAACACACACATACACTCACACACACACACACACACACAAAAGGAAAGAAAGGAACAAAGAAAAATAAAGAAAAAATAGTAACTACATGCTGTGGTGGATATGGTAATTAGAATGATTATAGCGACTACTTCACAATGTATACATATACTAAAACATCAAGTTATACACTTAAGTATAAACAATTTCTGTAGATCATACCTCAGTGAAGCTGAGGAAGGGGAAAAAGATTTAATAATAGGACTATGAAGGATTTCCCACACCCCCACACTACCACTACACATTATTAAAGGCCTATTTGTAGCAGTTCCTTTTAACCAGTACATCAAGTCTGGGCATCAAGAAAAGATTACAGATTTCCGGCTAGGTGAGAGCAGAGCGAGGTGAGGTGTGTGAATGCCGTGTTTCCTGAGTTTCCTTTGTGTAGACAGCTCTACTGCAAAGATGGACAATGTGCCTAAAACCTGAAGGACTTTATGTAAGAAGTGTGGAAAGCATCAGCCTCACAAAGTGATCCAGTATAATAAGGGAAAGAATTGCCAGTCACCCTGGGAAAGGAGCGCTATGATCAGAAGCAGAGTGGCTACAGTGGGCAGACCAAGCTGATTTTCCAGAAGGCTAAAACAACAAAGAAGATAATGCTGACGCTTCAATGTGTTGAGCCAACTGCAGATCCAAGAGGATGCTGGCCATCAGGAGATGCAAGCATTTTGAAACTGGGAGGAGATAGGGGAGAGGGCCAAGTGATCCAGTTCTAAGTTTTGGGATTTTTGTTTTCTTTTTGAGAGAAAAATGTTGCAGCGATAGAAAATTACTTGTATGAAAATAAATGCAGTGAAAAGGGAGGGAGGGAGGAAAAAAGGAAGGAAGGAAGGAAAGGAAGGAAGGAAGGAAAAATTCTAAGGCATAGTAAACTGCAAAAACAACAAAAACAAAGAACCCACACACAATATAAGGGACAGCATCAGATATGACAGAAATGTAGGAACTGTCAAAGGAAGAATTTAAAACAACTATGATTAATATACTAAGAACTCTAATGGATAAAGTAAACAGCATGCAAGAACAGATGAGCAATGAAAGTAGAGATGGGAATCCTGAGAAAGAACCCAAAAGGAATTCTATTGAGATCAAAAACACTGAAACCTAAATGGAAAATGTCTTTGATGGGCTCATTAACAGACAATACAGCTAAGGAACTATTTCTAACTTATGGATAGCTCAATGGAGACCTCTAAGACGAAAAAGCAAAGAGAAAAAGGGCTTCAAAAACAAAAACCCAAAACAGACTATCTAAGAACCGTGGGACTACTAAAAAAATGTGTAGCATACATGTAATGGAAATACACTAGAAGAAGAGAGAGAGAAGAAATATTTGAAACATTAAGAACTAAGAATTTACCCAAATTAATGTCAGATACCAAGCCACAGATCCAGGAAGCTCAGAAAAAACCAAGCAAGATAAACACACACACTAAAAAGTATACCTAAGCATAATATTTTCAAACTATACAGGAAAAAAAATAAAATAAAGGAAAAACCCTGAAAAAAGCCAGAGGGGGAAAAACACCTTATATGTAAAGGAGCAAAGATAAGAACTACATTTGACTTCTCCTTGTAAAACATGCAAGCAAGAAGAGATTAGAGTAAAATATTTAAAGGGCTGACAGAAAAAATATCCACCAAACTGGAATTTCATACCCCACAAAAGTATCCTTCCAAAGTGAAGGGGTATAAAGATTTTCTTAAGCAAATAAAAATTGGGGGAATGTGTTGCCAGTACACCTGTCTTACAAGAAATGCTAATATATATAAGTAAGTTCTTTAGACCAGAAAAATCATACAGGTCAAGATCCTGGATCTACATAAAGAAAGAAAGAAAGTACAAGAGGTAATAGTGAAGATAAAATAAAACCTTTTACTTTCCTCATTCTTAACTGAGCTAACAAACAATAGTTTGTTAAAAAATAGCCTGACCAGGCGATGGCACAGTGGATAGAGCGTCGGACTGGGATGCAGAGGACCCAGGTTCGAGACCCCAAGGTCACCAGCTTGAGCGCGTGCTCATCTGGTTTGAGCAAAAGCCCACCAGCTTGAACCCAAGGTCGCTGGTTCCAGCAAGGGGTTACTCGGTCTGCTGAAGGCCCGTGGTCAAGGCACATATGAGAAAGCAATCAATAAACAACTAAGGTGTTGCAACATGCAATGAAAAACTAATGATTGATGCTTCTCATTTCTCTCCATTCCTGTCTGTCTGTCTGTCCCTGTCTATCCCTCTCTGACTCACTCTCTGTCTCTGTAAAAAAATAAATAAAATTTTTAAAAAAAGTAAAAAAAAAATAATAACAATATATCCCAATATGTATGTTTATGTAAATGTATGTGTGTGTACATGTATGAAACATCATTAGAACAGAAATCAATGAAACTGAATACAGAATACAAAAAAACAGAGAAAAATCAACACCACCAAAAGCTGGTTCTTTGCAAAGTTCAATAAAGTCTACTAATGCTAACTAGGAAAAAAATGGAGAAAATACAAATTACTAATTTCAGAAATAAAAAAGGAGACATTACTACAGATCTCAAAGATGTTAAAGAAATAATAAAATACTATGAAAAATGCAATGTTGACAAATTTGATAAACTACATGGAATATATCAATTCCTTGAAAGAAAACAAAACTCACAAAAAAAGAAACAGACAATCTGAAGAGGACTATATATTTATTTTAAAAATTTATTCAATAATTACAATAACCTTCCAAAGCAGAAAGCCCCAGGTTCACTTGGGTTCACTGATGAATTCTCCTAAACATTTAAAGAAGAAATTATACCAATTTTCTACAATCTCTTTCAGAAAACAGAAACAGAAGAGATACTTAACTCATTCAGTGAGACTAGTACTAGCCTAATATAAAAACCAGATGAAACATTGCAAGAACATGTCAAAAGGGAAAAAAACTTCAGATGAATATCTTTCATGAAGATAGATGCAAAAATTTTCAACAAGATAAGTTAACTGTGACTAAACATAACAATGTGTAAAAAAAAAAAAACATATCACAAATCAGGTGGGATTTATCTCAGGTATGCAAATCTGGTTCACCATTAATAAATAATCAATTAATGTAACCTATCACCATCAACGAGTTAAAACAAAACATTTTGTCAACAGGTGCAAACAAAGGGTTAGACAAAATCCAACACCCATTCACAATGAAACTGTCAGTAAAGTAGGTAGGTAATATCTTGAAAAAGAGTATGAAAAAAACCACCTATGGCTAACATGTTTAATGTGAGAAATTAGAAACTTTACCACTAAGATCAGGAACAAGGCAAGGGAGTTCCCTCTTACCAGTTTTTCAACAACATATTGGAGATGCTAACCAATGCAATAAAACAAAACAAAACAAAACATAAAAGTAGATATATTTCCCAACACTGGATTTAAATTTCTAGTTAATGCAAATAAATAAATAAAGTATATAAATTGAGAAGAAATAAAACTGCCTTGTTCCCAGATATAAGATCACTAATTTAGAAAATCTGAAAGAGCTTATGTTAAAAACTCCTGGAACTAATAAGCTATTACAGCATGGTTGCAGGTTACAAGGTTAATATATGAAAGCCAATCACTTTTCTATATTCTTGTAATTAACAACTGGAATTTAAAATTAAAAACAATGTTGTTTGCATTAGTACCCCTCAAATGAAATATATAAGTAGAAATCTAACAAAATATGTATAAGATCTATAAAAACTATAAATCTCTAATAACAGAAATCAAAGGACTAAATAAATGAAGAGATACTTAATATTCATGGATAGAAAGACTCAATATCGTCAAGATGTCAGCTCTTCTCAACTTGGTCTATAAATTCAATGAAATCCCAAGAAAATTACAGCAAGTTATTTAGTGTATATCTACAAACTGATTCTAATGCTTATATACAAAGCAAACGACCAGAATAGTCAACACAGTATTGATAGAAAACAAGTTGGAAGACTTATACTACCTGGTTTCAAGACTTAGTTTAAATTTACAGTTATCAAGACAGTGTGGTATTGGAAGACTAGACAAATATATTGCTCAATGGAGCAATATAGAGAGTCCTATACAAAAAACACTCATAGTCAACTGATCTGTCCTTTGAAAAAGGAAAAAAGGCAATACAATATAGCAAAGATACTCATTTTAACAAATGGTGCTGGAACAACTGTACAGCCACATACCAAAAAAATGAATGTAGATATAGACCTTATAACCTTCACAAAAATTAACTCAAAATGAATCAACCTCAAATGTAAAACACAAAACTATAAAACTCTTAGAGGATAACAGGAGAAAAATCTATATATAGGGCCTTGGGTTCAGCAATGACTTTTACATATAACACTAAAGGCATGATACATGAAATAAAGAATTTATGAGCTAGACTTCATTAAAATTAAAATATTATGCTCTGCAAAAGATACTGTCAAGAGAATGGAAAGACAGGCCATAGTTTGGGGGAAAATATTTGCAAAAGATATATATGATAAAGAATTATTATCTAAAATATACACAAAATTCTTAAAGCTCAACAATAAGGAAACAATATGATTGAAAAATGGAACCAAAGACTTTAATACCAAAGATGATACACAGTTGGCAAATAAACATATCAAGATTTTCCATATCACATGCCATCTCAAAACAAGGAGATTCCTCTAAACACCTAGTAGAATGGCAAATCTAAAGAACATTGGTAACATCAAATGCTGGTAAGGATGTGAAGCAGCAGCAACTCTCTTTCATTGCTTGTGATAATGCAAAATGGTACAGCCACTCTGAATAACAGCTTATTGGTTTCTTACAAAATTAAACACACTCTTACCATATAAGACACAAATAGCATTCCTTGGTATTCACCCAAAGGAGCAGAAAACTTATGTTTACATAAAAATCTGCACACAGATGTTAATGGCTGCTTTATTCATAATTGCCAAAACTTGGAAGCAAACAAGATGTCTTTCTGTAAATAAATGGATAAACTGTGGTACACTAAGACATAGGAATATTATCACTAAAAAGAACTGAATTATCAAGCTATGAAAAAACAAGGAGGAATCTTAAATGTATATTGCTAATTGAATGAAGCCAGTTTGAAAGGCTACACACTATATAATTAATTCCAACTAAATGACATTTTGGAAAAGACACAAACAGTAAAAAGATCAGCAACTGCTAGGGGTTTGGTCAGGCAGGGATGAGTAACAGCACAGAGGATTTCTAAGGCAGTGAAACTACTCTATACAATACTATAATGGTGGATACATAGCATTGTTCATTTGTCCAAACCCAAAGAATATACAACACCAAGAGTAAACCCAAATGTAAACTACAGACCCTGGGTGATACTGATGTAGGTTAATCAATTGTAACAAATGTACTACTCTAAAGGGAGATGATGGCAATAATAGGAACTGGTCAAGTCACAGGACTCTTGCTCAAAACCCTGTTTAAGAGTTACATATTTAACTCACGGTAAGAGGCCAAATCCCAAAGACTCAGTTTTGGAAAAATAAAAAGATAAAATTATATTATTATGCCTTTAAATAAAAGCTGGAAATATTTACAACATGATGGCATCATGGCTATCCCCTAGCCTTTAAAGGTTACCTTTATTTTCCCTTTTTATAATCACAAGCAATAAAACTATCTAAAACGAAATGAAGCAATCCAAGTTCTAATAATAAGCATTTAATAGTAAATATTTATCTAGCTCTTACTACTCTGGGTACTTGGTTTTAAGTTATAATACTGTAAAATGGTGTTACTCATATTACAGATGGGGAAACTAATGTTTCAAGTTAAAAGTGACTTGCATCACTTGTAAGTAACTGAGCAAGGATTTAAAACCCAAGTTGTTCTAGGTTCTGCTCTGCAATTTAACTAGCTTAACAAGAAAGGGAAAAAAAGTTGCTCTCTACCTCCAACTTCATTTATGCAAAAGAATATTCTCTAATGTTGTAAGTGTAAAATGTAAGCTCATAGCATCTACTGAACAAACAAGATTCCATAATTATGACACCCCCTTCCGCAGAGAAACACTCTAAAAGCCTAAACAAAAATATATAACAGAAACAGTACTTCACATAGTAGGTAGTATAAAAACTGGATTTAAATACCCCTTATGACATTTATTAAGCCTTATGATCTTAGGCACGTTACTTAAATCTCTTTGCTCATCTGATTTATGAGCAAAGAAACTTATAAAATCCACCCAAGAAGCTATTGTGGCCCTGGCCAGATAGCTTGCACATCATCCGAAGCAGAGGTTGCCAGTTTGATTCCCAGTCAGGGTACACACAGGAACAGATCTATGTTCCTGTCTTTCTTTCTCCCTCCCTTTCTCTATCACTAAATTCAATAATTAAAATTAAAATTAAAATATATAGAAAAAAGGCCAAGTCCCAATCTTTGTCATGATCTAATTTACGCAGTTCATGCTTTGACATTTCCTACCATGTGTCTTTCTCCTCTACATCCACCAAAAAAAAAAAGAAAAAAGGCTATTGTGAAAATAAAAGCAAAAGTATTAAGTGGTTAAGTTTACTAAACATGTATTATTTAATGGTTATATAATATTACTGAAATTATGAAATAACTGTACTTAAGAAGCACATGAATATGTGTAATTCTAAATACCACATATTTATGTAATATATATTAAAATATGTAAATCTCTAACCTACTTGAATTCATGGATACTGAATTAATTTACAATAGCCGTACCACCTACCCCTACTGCTTAACTATGTAGAGGGGAAAAAAAGAGACAGTAAACAAAAAACATTATCAGCATAATGCCCCCCAAATACATATGCATATATATATTCACATTCCACCAATGTCTAGTATACTACATTACCCATAGCATGTATATAATAAATGTTTTTGGAATTGCATTGACTTTTCTGCTTTGAAATAGCTATACCTGTTATTAGCAAATAATCACCTTGAGTGTTAGAATTACATTATGTCCTTTCCTTGCCAGAAAAGATAAATAACAAAAGTGATTTAAAAAGGCAAGTGTAAGGAAAAAATACTATGGAGAATAAGTAGAAAACCTGAACTTTGGACTGAGAAGGTTTATATGTATGTACCAACTCTATTGCTTTTATCTGGGTGTTATAAGAAAAATCTTTAAACCTTCAGTTTAGTTTTCTTCATATATAAAATAAGGTTAGTACCACCAGTATTACCCTAATGCCAATGAGCACACCTAACAATTTGAATAATAGTTTCTAAATATAATTTCTAATAAATGGAAACAGAATTCCTTGGATAAATGGGGTGACTAAAGCTGGGGCAGGGTAAATCTGAGATGAGCCTTGAACATCATGTGAAACCAAAATAGAAGAGCTCCAAAAATGAAGGAACATGTCAAAAGGACACAGAAGTCAATTTGATGGGCTCCCAATAGCCTAATCTGGGACAACAGAGTATCAAAATGACAACAGCAAAAGATTATAATGCATTCCAACAGATAATACTTAAATAAATAAATGTGGGAGAAGAGAAAGCTTGTCTATAGAATTACAATTAATAAAAGTGGAAGGAATGATAAAGGCAGAAAATCACCATTTGGCAAATACCACAACTGTTGCAGGCAACAATCATCAACAAATGTTAAAACTAGAGGGCAAGTATATAATAGGAAATGAGATGTTTACATAGTCTTGAAGTATCTCTACTCAGAAGGTACTTATTACAAAGAAAATTTACCAGCTGAGAAACCATCTTATCCAAATGATGAAAGTTCATATCACCATTATGAGATATATCAACAGCATGGACCTCCTGATTTGATGGCTAAGGACACCATCGCTCTCTAGTTTTGTTGCTAAAAATGCTTAACTTGAATTTAATCAAGAGTGAGCATCAGACAAACCCAAACTGAGAAACATTCTTCAAAATACCTAGCCATCTTCAAGTTTTCAGGGTTATGAAAGAAAAACTGAAGAGCTGTTTTACATTAAAGAATATTAAGGATACACAAATACTTAATACAATATGTAATACTGAACTACAGAAAAGACATTAGTGGAACTGATGAAACTTGAATAAGTTCAGTAGATAATATTATATCAATGTTAATTTCCTGAATTAGCTATGTTATTTAGAGGTGAACATTTTGGAAAGCTGGATGAAGAATATATGGGTACTCTGTACATTTTTCCTACTTTTATACAGATCTAAAATTATTTCAAAGTGAAAATGAATATATATATATACATATATATATACATATGAATTTTCTCAATCAACACAACAATATGAGAAAGACTAGCTTACACTTATTTAACCAATAACTGCCACATATCTTTGAATGACAGCTCTTTAGTATATAATAGTGAAAAAATTCTCAGGACTACCGAGGCTGGTAAGAAGCAATGACAGACCAGCATGTTCATATAATCTCTGCATTGCACCTACTCTGACCTCTTACCCATAAAAATCTACAAGTTGTAGCACAAATAATTGAGGAAAGAGAAAAATTATAGTTTATTAAGTTTATGATCATTAATTTGTGGTGTTTGGAACCACAGCATGTCCTTCACCTAAAATGCTCCTTGGTTTTCCAATCAGAAATCTATGCTGTTTGGGCTGTTTATGTGACTTGGAAAGACACATCCCATACCCTTATACTACAGCCTATTTTAACTGGGCTAACTAGCTATGAATTACTCATTTTAAAGCTTTTACTTAGTGGAAAAAATAATCTAAAAAAAAAGATTAAAGTCATACACATCCCATAAATAATATCATTCATATGTAAAATTTTATTTACAATACATAGGGCTAAAGTTACTTGGTTCACAATATTCACCTGATCCTTAGCTCTAAGTTGTTGACACTAAACCTTTCACCTTTCTTACAGAATCTACTTTGCCATACAAACTTCAAAGTACCGTATTACGCTCCCATGTATAAGACGTACCTTAAATTTGGGGCCCAAAATTTTGGGGGAAAATGTATTACATGAAGTTACTGAACTCAAGTTTTATTCATCATAAAATTCATACAACTCCTCATCACTGTCAAAACTCCCATCCATTAGCTTGTCCTCATCTGTGTCTGATGACAAATCATTATCTTCATATATTGCTTTGTCCTCAGTTCCATCTATGGCTCTTGAAATGCTACAACTACTGTATAAGATACACCCAGTTTTTAGACCCCAAATGTTTTGGAAAAGGGTGTGTCTTATACATGGAGAAAAACGGCAAATCCAAGACAGTTAAGAATATATCTACTTTATCAGATCATGACACTGCTAAACTATATGTGAAGTCTGTGAAGTCAAGTATAACTCAGAAAGTTGCCTCTTCAAAATATAGTCATTTTTACTTTCAATAGTTTCTCTCTTCTGAAAAAAACTGTCTTTTCCCCTAGTGGAAAATCAATGTTTCCAAGTCCTTCATTACCAAAGAACCTATCATTTGATTCTAATATCAAACTGAGAACTCCTTTAGGGTAAAGATGCAAAGATTCATCTAAATCCCCAAAGCCTACCCTCTGAACACCTGAAACATAGTAAACCTCAAAAATGTTCCAATCCTTTCTCTGGCATATAATAAATGCTCAATACATGTCTGTTGTAGCTATTTCATTCAGTATCAACATTAATGACTGCCAAACCTAAGAGCAATGTAAAACCAAGGAAACAGACTCAATTTGACTAATAAGAAATACTGGAACATCCTAATCTCCATCTGTTTGGCTACTGTAACAGCTAACCATTTCAGCACACAGTGGGATTGATCCTTTTGTGCCCAGTGTACTGGAACATTTAACTACTACTAAACTATGCAGCATACACATAATGGATATGAATCAGAAGACTTTTGTCTAAGGAAAAGGCCTAAACACTGTATTTTTAAAGAACCTCAACATTTTAATATTAGTTCATATCAATACTCTACTTTGGCAAGAAATACGGATAATTAGGTGTTTATTACTGGGTCTAGCACTGTCATTCCATGATATTAAGCAAATAAAATCTCATTTACACTAGAATTACATTAAAGTAGTATTTTACCTTTAAAAACTCAGTACCTAAAAGGTAAAACAAAAAACATTTATTGAGCATCTAGCAGTTGATAAAGACGACTGGCTTAATAATGAACTATTTCAAGGACACTGCCTATAAATGTTAAAGGAAAAAATTTCATTCAGTTTATGATATATGTACAAAAGCTTATGTGGAGATCAGTATAAATTAAAATCCACTCCAAAAATTTTTAACTACTTAATACATTTAAAATAGTCTATTTTTTAAAAAAATTAAATTCAAATGTAATTATACAAATAAAGCATACAAAACTATTTCAAATTTTAATGCTAAAAAAAAGAGAAAACACAAATAACAGATTATTCTGAAAATAACTGTCTAGGAGAGTAGGTCAATTACAAAATACTAGAACCTAAACTGCTAGAAATCATCTTGAGCCATTAGATTCATTCCAGCAATGAGAAAACTACGGTTTTATAAGAGATTGCTTTTTAAAGAAAGACCACCCAATGGACAATACTAACACATAATAATATAAGAATGGAATAACCAACACTAAGCATGACAAGCACATAAAGGCCAAGAAATTGGTGAGGGATAAAAAGAATATGAGTGGAGATACAAGCATTAATATAACATTAATAAAGAGGCTATATTCTGCGGCCTAAGTATGAATCCTAATTCTCTTATTTACTAGCTTAACCTTACAGCCTCAATTTCTTCATCTATAAATGGATGTAACAGTATCTATCCTAAAGGGATGATGTGGCATTAAAAGAATTTATTAATTCATGTAAAGTATTGAGAACAGTATCTAGAACAAAGTAAACACTCAAAAAAATTTTGGCAAAAGTCACTATATCATAGAAAACACAAATCAAAACCGCCATAAAGTACAATTTTATACCCATTCTCTTACATTACTAGTAGGAGTACAAATTGCAATTATGTTGGGACACATTTGGCATTATCTTATAAACTTGAAAATTCACAATGTCTTGCAATCCAACCATTTTACTCCCAAATATATATTCAAGAGAACATTTAGCACATATGTATCAGAAGCATATTATAAAAATGTTCACAGAAATAATGTTCATAATGGCAAATACCTAGAAATAATTCAAATACCCTTAAACAAAAAAGTGGTAACTTCACACAATGGAACAGCATATGGCAGTGCAAATGGATAAAAAAGTATACCAAATAAAGGAATACATCTTTGTAATTAACGTATTGAGAAAAAAAAAAATCAAGTTCCAGGAGTTGACATACGTATAAGTAAATATATTTCTTTTACAGAGTTCAAATATATTTAAACATTCAGACAACTGTTTAGGCATACATGTATGTGATAAAACGTTTTATTTTTTAATAGAAAGGGAATGGTAACCACACAACTCAGAGTACGTAACCTCTAAGAAGTCAAGGGAATGAGAAATGCACATTAAGTAGATGTTAGTTATCACTAAGGTCCTGATTCTTGGACTGTACTGTGACTGGGTATCTGTTAAGTAAATAAAATACTAAAATAGACTTCAGAGGTCCATATAGACCAATGATGACAGCATGAACTAAGATAAAGATTAATCCAGTTCTGCGCACCATAGGATGTTTTTAATTTATAGCTGACATAAAATATATTAGTTTTAGGTGTACAAAACACACTGACTTAACATTTATATACTTTTTTTTTCCTTTGTATTTTTCTGAGGTTGGAAACGGGGAGGCAGTCAGGCAGATCAGGGATCCACCCGGCATACCCACCAGGGGGCGATGCTCTGCCCATCTGGGGCTTCGCTCTGCCACAATCAGAGCCATTCTAGCACCTGAGGCAGAGGCCACAGAGCCATCCTCAGTGCCCGGGCCAACTTTGCTCCAATGGAGCCTTGGCTGCAGGAGGGGAAGAGAGAGAGAGAAAGGAGAGGGGGAGGGATGGAGAAGCAGATGGGTGCTTCTCCTGTGTGCCCTGGCCGGAATCGAACCCGGGACTCCTGCACGCCAGGCCGATGCTCTACCACTGAGCCAACCGGCCAGGGCCAACATTTATATACTTATAAAGTGATTATAATAACCCTACCACCATATATAGTTATTATGATATTACTGACTATATTCCCATGTTGTACAACTGTGACTTATTTTATAACTGGTGCACTAGAGGTTTCTTTAAAAAAAAGATTAAAAGATTGAGGTTAAGTACAATCTGTTTTGAAGTGAAGGATTAAATAAAATAATTCCTATATAACATAAGCAAAATGCTTAATACATGTTAGCTACCATCCAAAATGCTATGATCTAGCAGAAGTTATTACAGAATAAAACATATCTGAAGGTTTAAAATTGCTTCTCACTCTAAACCAACTTCCTTTCCCTTTTTGTCAAAGCAGAAACCTCACATAAACAGTCCTCTTTAGCAAACTAGTGGCTCCGCAGGGCTCCTGATTCAAATTCTCTTCCTACTAGATAGGTATGTCACCAACTTGTTTTTGTTTTGACCTTCACTACCTTCCTCTATATTCTGCCTTACTATGTGTAGCATATATATTCTCAAAAAAAAAGTCCCTAAAAGGAGAAATTTTAATCACTACAGTCAATTTAAAAAACAAAACTATCACAAGCCATAAACAACATAGTAATCAAAGATTTTTAATATGGTAAAAATCAGACAGAAAGTATTGGCTTTTCTATCAGAGGCTGAGATGACTATTACTCCTTTCTCATTAAATACACATACACAAACATCTTAAAATGCACAAAGTACCAAGAAAGAAACACTTGTCAATTAAATTTATTGCCATGTCTGTGATAAAAATAAAATTATCTTACATACCTGGGCAAGTTCCACACTTTGAAAAAAGATACACTACCTCAAGCTAATTCCCTATTTTAAAAAGTTTGAACTTTCTTCAAAAATTGGCTAAAACTGAATAGAAAATATGTCATTGTTTTCAAAAATTTGCTGGGATTCAAGAATTAGAAACACTCAGAATTTGTGCTATCTACAGAAACCACTAGCTTGCTGCATGTGACTATTTAAATTAAATAAAGGTTAAAATTTAGTTTTTCAGCCTGGCCTGTGATGGCGCAGTAGATAAACCGTCCACCTGGAACGCTGAGATTGCTGGCTTAAAACTTCAGATTTGCCCAGTCAAGGCACAGAGGAGAAGCAACTAGGAATTGATGCTTCCCATTCCTCTTCCCCCACCCCCTTCCTCTCTTCTCTCTAAAATCAATAAATGAAATCTTAAAAATAATTTTTTTAATTAGTTCAGTCCTTGACGCTACATTTCAAGTATTTATTGGACAAATAGTCATATATTAGCTACCATATTGGATAGAACAAACAGAACATTTCCATCATCACAGAAAGTTCTAATGGAAGTACTGATTTACTTATCTATTTATTTATTTATTGGTTTTAGAGAAAAAGGGATAGGGAAACATCAATGCCTTTCCACCCATTCATGCATTCATTGGTTAACTCCTGCATGCACCCTGACCATGGATCAAACCCACAACCCAGGCACATTGGGACTACATGCCAAATAACTGAGCAACCTACTTAAATTATCAAGGAATTCTAATAAGACTTTAAATTATCAAGGAATTCTACTTTAAATTATCAAGGAAATCTAATAAGACCCAAATGGTAGCAAATGGAAACAAGAAAAATTTTAACAGGAAAAAAAAATGTCTTTTAGTAAATAAAAATATTTTGAATGACCTGTGAGAGAATGAATTACAGTAAAAGCTAGTAGTAAAAATATAGTTTCTTGTTCTACAATCCCTTTATAATTTGATGATTTCAAAAGCTGGAAATACAAAATAATGTTAAGAGATTGAGACCATACCTGAATGCATTTTGCCAAATATATAGTGCTCATTGTATACCAAACAGTTTCAACATATAAGCCTATGAAAATTCTTATAATTACCTTACCTTCATTAACAAAATAATGAAAGCATGCCCCCCAAAAAGGAAATATCAGTAATATGTAGCATTTAAATATAAAGGGTTTTATATAATGAATTCTCATTTTCAATCCCCTGATCACTTAAAATGCTCAGGGTCTCCCTGCCCCCTTCAGGATCTCAACATCCTTATGAATTTCTTGTTTTGTTGCAAACAATTTTTTAAAGGGCATTTTCCAGTTCATCTGATATAGCACCCAAATTTTTGGACTGATTTCCTATGTGGGTATTTTATGTAACGTCCTCACATGCAGGTTATATAACCTTTAATTTAGCTAATACTCCTTACACAGATCTCATTTATCTCCCAAAACATGCCTAGACATTTCAACCTAAGGCCTAGGTTCATTTTCCTCAGCTTATCTTCTTTCCCTAAGGTTTTGCTAAAACCTTTTCTTTACCTGTCTGCCTTTTTTATCCCAATCCTCAAAACTCCCTTTTTCCTTTACATAAATCAAAACTCATATAGACAAATCCATTTATATTTAATTTCATGCAAAAGAAATTTACAAATGAGAAAAGATTCCTGTCTTCATTAGCAGAAATGTTCACAAATGAAAAGATCTGCTCTAAGTCACAAAAGTAAATGGCAAAACTGAGATGAGAATCTGAGTATTCTTTACCATACAGCATTGCAGGTATCTTAGAGTGGGAATTAGCATAACAGGTAATTCATTGTCCTATATATTCTGATTTACCTGAAGTTTTTGTAGAAGCAAAAACTTTTAAATTTAAGATCCCTTATATAAATATATTTGCCTTTTTAATACTTTTAATTAAAAATAAGCACACAACAGAAAATTCCTTCTATAGGTATTTCCCATCATCTTTCAAATTTCCTACAGTGTGGTTACATTGTTTTTATATTTCAAAAAGGTTATATTAATCTTTACTGAATCCATATATTCCCACTTTCTGTTTGAAAATGGTAGGCACTATAATTACAGTATACAATGACGCCCTGGTCTCAGGAACATTATGCCCTGGATGCTGAACAAATGCTGCCTCTCTCAAGACAGTCCAAGTTCATCCCAGGAATGTGCCACATGGGCTATGGACACATAAAGCCTCAGGATATAAATGTGCAAAGATTTTGTGATTAAAGAGCTCTCCAATTTTTCCTAATATAAATAAGTGAAAGCATTTCAAAATGGAAATACAACTCCTATTAATTAGAATGCAATATCCACATTAATCTTTGATAGTTTACTAGATTTCAAAATAATTCTATATTTTTTACCGTTTTTTTTTCCTGTATTTTTCTGAAGCCGGAAATGGGGAGAGACAGACAGACTCCCGCATGCGCCGGACCGGGACCCACCTGGCACACCCACCAGGGGCGAGGCTCTGCCCACCAGGGGGCGATGCTCTGCCCCTCCAGGGCGGGCGTCGCTGTGTTGCAACCAGAGCCACTCTAGCGCCTGGGGCAGAGGCCAAGGAGTCATCCCCAGCGCCTGGGCCATCTTTGCTCCAGTGGAGCCTTGGCTGCCAGAGGGGAAGAGAGAGACAGAGAGGAAGGAGAGGGGGAGGGGTGGAGAAGCAGATGGGAGCTTCTCCTGTGTGCCCTGGCCGGAAATCGAACCCGGGACTTCTGCACGCCAGACCGACGCTCTACCACTGAGCCAACTGGCCAGGGCCATAATTCTATATTTTTTAAAGGCTGCTTTTGAGATGCATTCCCTTATTGTCGGGAGCACTTCAGTGAAGAAATCTGAGAAGCAATGCTGTAATAACATTTATCTACAGTCTAGTTTAAGCAACTCAAATCTTAAGGCCCCTGCAATTCCTCACAAGTTGACCTTGAATTGCACTCTCCTGAGGATCCTGTAACTTCCAATATTCTCTTATTTCATGAAATAATAAACTGAACACAAATGTAATCTTCAGAACCAGTAAGGAAGTACATCCTCAGAAGACAACATCCCATATACTACAATCTTAGAATAGGAGATTAACTGCAAGGGTCTTGACCAGTATTATGTTTTTATAGAGAACAGAATAGGCATATAAAAGTCAGCCTATGTCACCCTGGCCAGATAGCTCAGTTTGTTGGAGCATGGACCTGATATGCAAAGGTTGTGGGTTCAATCCCCAGTCAGGAACAGTTTGATGTTTCTGTCTCTCTAGAATATAAAAAAAAATAACATTAAAAAAAAAAGTTAGCCTATGTCATCACACAGTAAGTCTAAGTTATTTTATGAAAGTTTTGTGTGTGTGTATACACACAGTATCAAAAGATATGATGTATTTGTTATTGTCACAGTCAAAATAAACAATAGATATGTATCTCTTACAGTTCTGGAGACTGGAAGTCCAATACCAAGATGTCAGCATGGTTAGATTAGGGACTTCTTCCCAGTTCATAGCCAAGGTCTTTTGCTGTGTCCCTTACCTGCTAGAAGGAGCTAGGGATCTATCTGGAGCCTTTTTGTAAAACTGTAATCCTATTCAAGGGGGCTCCACCTCCATGAACTAAACACCTCCCAAAAGCCCCAGCTCCTAACACTCCCTCTTTGGGGGTTAGGTTAGGATTTCAACATAAGACTTTGGGGTGGGGCTGGGGGCACAAACATTCAGAACATCACAGTCAGCTAAAACTATTTAGCTCAGTTTCAGTTTTCTTCCCACCACCTCGCTAAATCTATCTGAGACAGGGTAAATATTCAATACAACAAATGACGTGACTAGAAGTGAGCCAATAATTTTAAGTCAAACTAGTCTTTTGATGTATGCTGAGGCCTAGTACTCCTTATAAAAGTTCAGACTCATCTGCAATAGGGTCTATGTAATATCAGATACATTCTTTTTCTTTTTGGCTCACTTAGAAGCTAAGTTTGCTCTCTTTGAAGTATCAACACTAGGAAAAATTGCTAACAAAAACTGAGGTGGATGGATAGAAGCTAGCTTGTCTCAGTCTTTCATCTATCTCTCCCCTTCCTTTAAAAATGATCATACTAGTCTGGCCTGTGGTGGCGCAGTGGATAAAGCGGTGACCTGGAATGCTGAGGTTGCAGGTTCAAAACCCTGGGCTTGCCTGGTCAAGGCACATATGGGAGTTGGTGCTTCCTGCTTCTCCCCCTCCCCCATCTTTCTCTCTTTCTTCTCTAAAATGAATAAAATCTTAAAAAAAAAGATCATACTAATTAATATAGAGTTAAAGAGGATCTTAATTTGATATACTTATTAAAACTTATTTTCTTCTATGTTAATTTTTACTGAATTAAGTTCTTCTTGGCTTGAATAACCCTCAAGAAAAAAGTATATACAATTTTTAACCATCATATTTTTAGTTCCTGATTTATGTTCATTTAAAATCTTGATTGAAGGTTACCTTCAAATTCATTCCCAACTCAAGTTTCAGTAATTATGTATGTAAGGTAGTTATTTTTGAATTAAAAAATTATAGTTTTAGAATAAGGAGGCATACAACTAAATTAAAATATAAACAAGTTTTTGCTTTAGTTGTTGATGACTGTAAAATGAACTAAAACATAAGCTTACGGACCTTTAGCTGTCCAAATTAAAATTAATATACAATCAAGAGCAATGAACTTCTGCTTGACTAGGCAGTGGCACAGTGGATAGAGCATCAATCAGCCTGGGATACTGAGAACCCAGGTTCGAAATCCCGATGTCCCCGGCTTCAGAGCAGGCTCATTAACTTGACTTCATGGTCACTGGCTTGAGCAAGGGATCACTGGCTCAGCAGGAGCCCCTTGGTCAAGGCACATATGAGAAAGCAGTCAATGAACAACTAAAGTGCCACAACAATGAGTTGATGCTCTCATCTCTTTCCCTTCCAGTTTCTCTTACTCGCTAAAAAAAAAAAAAGACAATGAACTTCTAACTAGCAGGTCTACCCTATCTCACTTATCATTAATATCCTTATTGATAGGTCCAGCCTATTAACAGGCATTCTAGTTTGATTACAGTTGCAAAAATTATCTGACTCTTTAATAAACTGAAAAAAATTTTAATCTCCCCTTCTCTCCCACGAAAGTAGATTTTTGCTTCTCCATACAATATTTGAAAGCTCCTACATTCATCAAATGAGAAAGATGGCTTTTTCCACTGAAAATGATGGGGAGACGTCAAATCTACTTATATCCCCAAAATGTGCTCAGGTATTAAAACTGCTTTCATTAACAAGCTCTAAAAATATATTCCTTTTCTAACCAAATAATTGTATTAGATACCGAACAAACAAAAAGACTGGCTACAGCAAGTTCTTTGCCCAACACTTAAAGTACTCTTTACTCAATCATTGCTGAGAAAATGGAAGAAAATGTTCACAATATAGATTTATATTATTTTATACTTACTAGCATTTTCAAATTTTAAGTTTTTCTGAAAAGTTGCTTTTTAACATTTAGGCTGAAATATAAGTTTCCCAGCAGGTTAAATCCTTTTTAAAAAATAACTCTACATTAAAAAACAAAAAACAAAAAACAAAAAAAAACCCCTACCTCAGGCTAAGTGAAAGTAAGCACCCATTATTTCATGTACATAGTACCTTCCTCAAGAACTACAAGTTCTTTTTAAAATTCTCTTATCTCTAGTCAAAAAAATGTTATCGAGGGAGGGGGGCTACATTTACGTTAACATCCTGTCTGAAGTACGGACACATTATCCTGGTTTTCCAGATAGAGAATCAAGCACAAAGAAAGGTTACAGGATTTGTCAAAGTCTTTTATGCAACAGTCAGCAGTAACCACAGTATGATGTTAACTGTGAACACCAAGTTGTAGAAATTTAATCAGTGAATTTTGTTTTGAAAAGGCCTTTCTAAGGAGTACTCAAAGAATATAAAACCTTTTGTCAAAGACAATATAATTTATGTGAATAATGTTAACATCTTGGTTAGCTTTTTAGAAACCTTAAAGTTCTTAATAAAATCCAAATTCGGATAGTTTATTTACACGTCTGTCCTCTCTTCTACTTTCTAATTCCCAACATCTCTCATTCATGATAGGGCCATTATTACATGATATCCCATCGTTTCCCAAATTCTCAACTCCTCCCAAGTAAGCCCTTCCCTTTTCTTATCGTCCTCCCTAACACCCTGCTTCTTAACCTCCAATTCCAAAATCCTTATTCTTATCTCTTTAAATTGTAGAGGTAGATGTCAGCATTCATACTCCTACTGTAAGTTGCTCATCCCACACACACATTAAATACATTGGCTCAGGATTCTTTCCCACCTCAACTCCTAATACCAACCCAGCAACTTGACCAGCCACATTGTTGACCTTTTAAAATATTCTACCAGAGCCTGGCTCCTCTACTCCAACAACCTGTTTTTACTTTAATCTTTCTTCATATACTGTATCATCACTCTGAAGCCTGTGTTCTCTGATCAAAATCTTTCTTTCAATGTTTCCCACTTCCACTCTGTGTGCCCTTTAACTTGATCAACACTTCCAGTCCCTCAAAACAACTGCCAATTCTATGTGTCTACCTAACACTCCACCATAATTCTTTACTTAAAATTCAGTCTGGACATTAAGTGTTTGAGGTACACTGTGGTATAAATACTGTGCAATATGAATCTCAATTCTACCACTTACTCCCTCTCTTTAAGTTACTAAACTTCTCTTTAAGTCTCAGTTATCTGTATCTGTAAACTATGAATAATACTTAGCTCACATGGTCCTTGGAAGGATTAAATCTAGCACTGTGTCTGACGAACTGTAAAAGTTTGATAGACTCCTCTTTCCTGGGCCTTGCTCTACAAATTACTCATCTTTCCTTAAATTTTTCTTTTCCTCTCCATTCCAGAGGCGACATCACCTCGTTCAACAATTAATCACAACTCCCAGCTTCCCTCTACATATCATCTTTTTGCTATCTCCATTTCATCACTTCCCATTTTGTTTTTAACACTTTCTGAATTCTCCTTCCTCTCAAGACTCTTCTGTCTTTTGGTGTCTTACTTTTCCTTAAAAATGCTGCCACTTCTAACTATTCAACTTTCCATTTCTACCTAATATTCTCCTTGGGATATTTTCCGCTAGCTTCAACTATTACATATGCTATGTCATCTCTAACTCTCTCCTCTTAATCTTCTTTGGGCACCTATCATTAAACCAATAATTAAAACACCTTATGGTACATTTTCTACCTTGATACCTAGTAGACACTCACAAATTAAAAAGATCAAAATTGAGGTATTTTCCCCTTAAAAACTTTCTCTTCCTCTTCCCACTTCATTTAAAAGCATCATAGAAGCCCAAATTTAAAATGTTGAAGTCATCCCACACTCTTCCTACTTCCTTCACATCTAGTCACATAATCATACTTACTGGAGATCTGAACTGCCTTACAAATTCATTCTCAACAGTTCCTAATGAACTATTTCTGGCTATTCCTTACCTGCATCATTATTATATCTTCCTCCTCACTGGTGTTCATTTTCTTTTCCTTTCTATTCTCTCTAATTACTTGTCCAAACGAGCCCTAGTATTCAGCTTTCTACATAAATCTGACCTCACTTCCTCACTTGAAATTATGGTTCCCATCCCTGGATAGTTGGCTCAGCAATAGAATGTCAGCCTGGTGTATGGAAGTCCTGGGTTTGATTCCCAGTCAGGGCACAAAGGAGAAGCTTCTCCTCACTCTCTGCTTTATCTCTTTCTTCCCCTCCCCTCCTGCAGCCATGGCTCAAATGGTAGAGGATGGCTACATGGCCTCTGCCTCAGAAACTAAAATAGCTTGGTTGCAGACCAACAAAGCAGTGGCCAGACGGGCAGAATATTGCCTGGTAGGGGACTTGCTGGGTGGATCCTGGTCAGGGCGCATGTGGGAGTCTGTCTCTGCCTCCTGTCTCACTTTCACTAAATAAATAAATAAATAAATAAATAAATAAATAAATAAATAAATAAATAAATAAATAAATAAGGTATATATGGTATATATGGTTCCCCACTGCATACATGGTAAAGACTTAAGCTAGCACTTTTCATTATTATCCTTCTGACATAAGAGTTGTGAAGGAGTGTAGTTCAAAGAACAAGTTCTCTTTGCGTGCTTGGTGCTTATCTGAAAAATTTATGGGAATTCTGTTCAAAATTAATGTTACTACTGAACAGTTAAATAAATTTCTCTCAACTTTTCAAAATAAGTTTTGAAAAAGTTTCCAGGAGCTTCTGTCATATTTATCTTGTAGACTTTGCCCCAAGATTGCTGATACATAGTTAAGCACAAATCTAGATGATTTACAGACTGGCCTCCTCCCACCACTATTCCCAAACTCATTTATCAAAAAGCTGTTGTTTTCCTTCAAGCTTTCTGTATTTTTGTTTTATTTCCCCCCTCTTTTCTTGGAATACCTTTTCCCCTTTCCATCTCATTTCTGGCTGACTGCTAAAATGCCACCTCTTTTCTGAAATCTTCCTTCATACATTACTTGCATCCCGCCATCCACCCCAGATAGAATCACTTTCACCCACAGCCTTGAATAACTTCATAAGCAGAGCACTCATCACATTTCAGAGGGATCTAGTTCCCTTGTTGGATAGTGAAAACAGTTATCAGGTTTTACTTATCTTTGCATATTCAAGGCTAAGGAAAAGTCAGGTGCCTTGTAGGCACTTAAATATCACTGAACTGAAATTCTTGAAGAAAAGGTTACTTACTCATGGTATCCGTCCTGAAAAACTGTTAAGGAAGCTATATACATAATTCAACTAAAATTCTAAAATGCTTTCACATACTGTTAAGGGGGCAAACCCAGAATTGATTCCTAATTCCAACCTCAAAATATCAATGTAATTAACAATAAAATAATTTAAAAAAATGTTTGATTGACTTTATGCCAAAGTTACTGAAACACTCTGATGTGGTTAAAGTTAGGTAACTTTGAAAAAGTAGCATCAGAAAAGTCACGATCCACTAAATTTCTTCTAAATTTCTGATAATCCTATCACAGAACACTAATACAGAGAAGCCATTAACAAATATCAAATACCAGGTATTTATGAAAGTAATCTCTAAATGTGAATAAACAAATAAAATGTATTTAATCAATAAATACTACCAGCAAAACAATTACATTCTACATTCCAAATAGGGGCCTTTATCTATATTATAATCCATTATACAAATTTTAGAAATAAAATTATAAAATAGATCAGATTAAATGTTATTTTCAATCACTGCTGACTTTACTAAAGTTCATTCTTTGCACTCTGAATGTCTAAAGAAAATGTCTTCCAAGATAATTCAAAAATTTCAGTTGCAAGGAAATCTTCACCAATTTTATATTTATGAGTAACAGCAATACTATATTAAAAGTGGTTCAGAAACACACACACAAAAAATCACTTAGGATTCTAGAATTCTTGAACTGAAAGAAATGCTCAAGTTGATCAACTCCAACATTCTAATTTTCAATCAGAAAAATATAAGTCTAAAATTCTAGAGAGCAAAAATAAAATAAATCTGTATTTATGAACACTTACTTATATTACAAAACTGTAAATTATGACCATTTACTTCGATAGATGGAATGACAATATTGCATTTCTGGCACTTATTAAGACTGTATCATTTTTCTCCTTTAATCTTTGAATATGATAAAACTACACAGGTTGATCTGCTCTTGTAATCTCAAGACACACCAGTTTGACTGTGAGTCTTTGTTTTGTGTTTAGTAAACTGAATTGGGTTTAATTTGCTACATATTGAAAATTCTCAGCCATTATCTCTGAATATTTCCTCTCTTCCATTATCTCTTCTTTTGGAACTGTTAACTGTATGTTGAACTTGTTCATCTTATCCTTCATGTTTCTTAATCTCCCCATTTATATCCATATCTTAGGGTTCAGCCTTCTCCAACAGGAAATCTTAACCTTCTGTGCCATGGGTCTCTGTCAGACTGATGAAGCCTAGGGCCCCATTCTCACAACAATATTAAAGGTTTAAAACAATATACATAAGATTTTAAGCCTGGCCTGTGGTGGCACAATGGATAGGGCATCGACCTGGAATGCTAAGGTTGCCAGGTCTAAACCCTGCGCTTACCCAATCAAGGCATATATGACAGGCAACTAATGAACAATTCAAGTGAAGCAACCATGAGTTGATACTTCTTGCTTCCCATTCCTTTCTCTCTTTTTTCTGTAAAGTCAGTAACTAAAAAACTTTAAAAAATAATAAATCGATTACATTGAGATAATTATCAAAATATTTTAAATTGTGAAATAGTAATACAAAATGTTTCTTTATTAACATATTAAAATATAGGATGTAGTAATTAGTAACTATAATAAGTGATATTTCAAGATGCATATTAACCCCTGAATAGCAATTGTACTGTTAAAAAATAATCTGATTTCTATTTCTGTTATGGGTGAATTATAGCCTTCTAAAAATAAATAATGTTTAAGTCCATACCCCTAGTATCTCAAAAAGTAACCTTGTTTGGAAATAAGGTTGTTGTTTATGTACCGGTAATTAGTTAAGAGGAAATCATATTAGAGTAGGGTGGGCTCCTAATCCAATATGACTAGCATCCTTATAAACTGGCCGTGTGAAGATACAAGATACAAAGAGAGAATGTCACAATGATGATGAAAGCAGATATGGAATTAGGCAGTTTGCAAGCCAATGAAACCCAAAGTGGCCATCAACTATTAGCTAGGAAGAGGCAAGGAAGGATTACCCCATTGATTTCAGAGGGAGCATGGGCCTGCCAACACCTTGATTTTGAACTTCTAACCATCAGAACTGAGACAAGAAATTTCTGTTGCTTTAAGCCACTTAGTTTGTGGTACATTATTATGTCAATCCTAAGGAACTAATGCAACTGCTATCACAAGCACTTCTAATTCTACCATGGTTTCTTGGTATATTTTTCAATTATGAAGGTAAACAAGGTTTAGTTAGAGATTAGTAGTCTGAATTCAAAGAACTATATATCTCAAGCAATTTAAAACCCTAGTCTAAGATCCATTACTAATGAACTACATTTAAAGAGGACTACATCAAGACTGATTGTGCGGTGGCACAGTGGATACAGCGTCAATCTGGGACACTGAGGACCCAGGTTCAAAACCCTGAGGTCACTGGCTTGAACCCAAGGTCATGGGCTTGAGCAAGGGGTCACTGGCTTGGCTGAATTCCCCCCTCCCCATCATGGCACTTATGAAAAGCAATCAATAAACAACTAAAGTGCTGCAACTACGGGTTGACGCTTCTCATTTCTCTCCCTTCCTGTCCATCTGCCTGTCTCTGTCTCTTGCTAAAAAATATATGTAGTATATATTCTAGAAAGTAATGACATAGGAAAATATTCACAACATATTAAGCTATAATAGTATCTACTATGCAATTCCATTCTGTTGAAAATATACAGTCCCTGGACAGTGGCTCGTGTCTGACAGGGTGCTAAGGATAGCTCAGTTGGTCTGAGGGCATCAGGCTCAGGTGCTAAAAATAGCTTGGTTGATTTGAGCATCAGCCCCAGATGGGGTTACTGGGTGGATCCCAGCTGGGGCACATGCGGGAATCTGTCTCACTATCTCCTCTCCTCTCACTTAAAAAAAAATATGTGTGTGTGTCTGTATAAATTACATAATACATGGGTAAAAGCATTTATTACAGAGCCTGGCACACAGTAAAAAAATCCAATAAATGAGTATGATTCATCAACATCATAGGAAAGGTTTGCTTATCTATCAAAAGTTAAGACGTTATTAGTAAAAATGCAAATATATTATTATTCACTTTAAAGACCATTTTGTACATTATCTGAAATAAACTATTACTCCTGCATAAAAAGAATTTTTTTTTAACTGTACTTTTAATTCAGTTCCAGTTCCTACTAAAGGTTAGAGAAGAAAGCAGAATTTTACCAAACCTTTTCCAAGTCTGGTATTGCATAAAACAAAGTGTTACCCATAATAATTCCTTAAATAATTCTTGATGAAATATATACACACAATCAACCCCTGGGAGCTACCTATCTCTCTAAACAGAACTCTTATTTCAAATAATAGGACATGTAATAAAGGATTTAAAAGTGAGGCCTCTAATGGCCTCATTGGATTGTGCCACAATGGCTAGAAAAGGTTCCAGTTTCTCAAGATATTGGTAATTTTTGCTTTTATTTTCCTAAAGGTTAAAAACATTCACGTGGTAAGAACAGTCTCTACTATAATTAAATTCCTATTGTGGCGTTTAAAAGTGAGAAAAGAGCCTGATTAGGCGGTGGCACATGGACAGAGCGTCAGACTGGGATACAGAGAACTCAGGTTCAAAACCCAGAGGTTGCCGCTTTGAGCACAGGCTCATCCAGCGTGAGCGTGGGATCATAGATATGACCCATGGTGGCTGGTTTGAGACCAAGGTCTCTGGCTTGAGCAAGAGGTCACTTGCTCTGCTGTAGCCCTCACACCCCTATCAAGGCACATATGAGAAAGCAATCAATGAACAACCAAGGTGCTTCAACAATTGATGCTTCTCATCTCTCTCCCTTCCTGTCTGTCTGTCCCTATATGTCCCCCTCTCTCTCGCTAAAAAAAAAAAAAAGAGAAAAAAAGGAAAAAAACATACACGAGGATTTTATAAGTAAAATACACATTACAGGGCAGTTTTTAAACTAAGCTAAGGCTTCAAGGGTGACTGCTATAATATATTTATTTCTTTATAATATGTGGTTATAAATCATAAATTGCCCTTTCAAAACATTACTTTATATATTAAAGATGATATACAAATTACCAGAATAAAAGCTACATTCCAAAGAAGTTCACTGTGGTTTAGCTAATGCACAATGTGGGCCCTAATAAAACTGATTGCCAGATGAACACATCATTTTCTAATACAAAAAAAAAAAAATTAATAAAACCCCGAGTTTTTCCCTATGAAGAGTTAACATCTAACAGCAAAAAATTATATGCTAAAACATTATTTTTGTCCTACAGAAATTAGCATAACAAAGCTCCTAGGGAATAACTTATTAATAAAGCTGAATAAATTTGTGAAAATAGAATTCTGAAAGTCTGGGTGAGTCAGGTTATTTTCAAGTGGTCTCACTCTAAGTACATTTATAAAACAACAACAACAAAGGAGCAGCGGCAATCCCCTCATTAAAAATTGCCATTTGGTGTTTCAAATATTAATATCTTTGGTATTAAACCACTGGGAATATTTACTCATTTTTCATGTAGCATCAATATCATCCACTGACATCACTACACCAAAAACTTGCACTCTGAACTTGTTCATGGCAAGTATTACAAAACAGCCCATTTAGAAACTATATTTTTCAAGTGTCAATTCACATTTCCTCATATGCTTTTCTATTAGCTGCATCCAACACAGAGGTATTCAATTTTACTTTAATAATTAGTCTGTTCCCATCTCTAAAATTAACTTGACATTTTGATCCAAGCTTTCTTAAAAGATACTAATAAAACTTATCGTCATTCCGTTCAAATTTTTAGCAGTTTTTCCCCTTAACTAAGCGTTATCTGAGATCCAGTACTTCTTGATCTCTCTCTCAAAGTAGGTCTAATCTGCGGAAGGCAGTGAGACAGTGAACTCCACTGTGAATGGCCAGCCAGGTATTTTATGAATGGAGACGATCACGTGATCCCAGCACCTCCCCGAACTGATATTTCCCACATAACTGTGTCAACATTCTGAGAACAGGGGTAGTTGTTTGTGTGTGCGTTGTTTTTGAATTAAAACAACGAATTCGAATTCTCCTTACTTCCCGAACTCCAAAATCTGCATGAAGGCACTTAAGCTTCTAATTTTTTTTTCTTGGGAAATCCTTTCAAGATGTCCAAGGTGATGGATGTTTAATTATTTTTTTATGAATGAAGAGTGTGCTATGCAAATGAGGGCGATTCACAAAAAGAGAGAGAGAGAGAGAGAGAACATGGCGGCCACTTCTGCTTCTAGACTGCACTGACACTGCTGCAGTCTACCTTCTCCCACACCCGCTCATCACAAGAGTGTGCTGGGGGGAGGGAGAGGAAGGAGAAACGCTGCTTGGCATTTCTCGAGTTATTTTATGTTAAACAGGCCTAGGCTCTGGACTTTAAAGTTCTCTCAAAAAGGTCTGACTCCAGGAATGCACTTTATTTAAAGGCATGCATCCTAGGACTAGCCCTAACTCACTTAACTCTTTCCAACCCTCAAAAGATAAACAAAAACTTGAATTACTAGAAAACGGATGCTAATACCCTGCATGAAATTAAATCTGTCTCAATAGAAAACTGTCATCGCACCCCTATTTCTCCAAACAGCTGTTACGTTAAAGCAAAAGGCGTGAAAGCAAAGTATTTCTTTTGGAAAACATAAGGACAGCCCAAATAAACAAAAACTTTAACTGGGATTCTCTAGAAGTTAATCAATTAAGTCATCAACATGTTTAGCAATGTAAATACTATTAGGTCCACGTAAATGGTGTATTTTAATATAGTTGAAGGACAAAAATCAGCATTCAAAATTATTCTATGCACCTGATAAAGATATGTCCAATGTTCGCAAAGGTAACATATAACAGTTCAACATCTCCCACACTCCTGATGTCCTTAAACCTATTAAATTCTAAAAATGTTCCCCCAGCCCCATTTTTTACAAGAATCTTTCGGGTCGTAAGTTTAAAAAAGGAGGGGAGGGGGTGGAGGCTTAATCGGTATTTAAGAGTCACTGACTCATCGAGTTAAGATTCAAAAGCAGTTTGCTGCAGGAGGTGCTCCCACACGTTAGTTTCCAAGTGAAATAGCTGTAAAGGCAGCAGGATGGATATTCAGGGTGTGTTGACTGGCATGCTTAAATGAAACAGGACAGGCCAAAGGTCTCCCAGGAGAAGGGATCATTTCTACCCTGCCTCCCTCCATCCATTCACATGACTCCGTCTCCTGGACGAACAACTGCCATCTAACCCCAACCCTCAATACCCTTCCCCAGAAGAAAGCCAGTAAATGGGGAGTGGGGAGGGGGGGGGGGTGCTGCCATGAAATGAGATAGCTAAGGATAGCAAACGGTATCTGCAGAACAAGATCCACCAAACTCTCCGGGGCTGCAAGCTTTCCGGCACCCAAGTCTCCGAGGGGTGGGTCTGGGGGACGGCAGGGGAAGGACTGGGGGTGGGGGGCAGTAATCACGATCAATGAGGCGCTTACTCGTTGTCAGAAGTCGCCGTCTCCTCGCTCATCTTTCCCTCACCGTGATCCGATCTGGAGATGGAGGAGCAACAGCAGGCGAAGGAGCAGCAGCAGCAGCAGCACCGAGGGGCAGGAGGCAGCGGCGGCTGGGGGGGCGCGGGGGCAGCGGCTCAGGGGCCTCACCATGGTGGACGCCTCAGCCGGAACGGTGCCCCCCCAGCCGGGAACCCCGGCCACCCCCGCAGCGGGGCGGCGGCAACAGCCTCCACCGTGGCGACCCCAGCCTCTTCCCTCGCCTCAGCGCCCAGTCGAGAGATCCGAGGAGGCCGGGGACGGTGCGCGGACAGGAAAATAGGAAGGGGGGCTGCACAGACGGGCTAGAGAGCTGCTCCTCCCGCCACTGGGGTGGAGTGCGGAGGGGTCCGGCCAGGAAGGAGCGGGCAGCGGGCGGAGAAGCCGGAGCAGAGGCGGCGCCTCCCTCAGGGATGCGGCGAGGAGGAAGCAGAGCTCCGCTCGGTGGGGGCTGGCGGGGGGTGCCGAGCCCAGGCTCCGGCGACGGCGGCGCAGTGCCACCGGAGCCCACCCCGCTGTCGCCCGCCTCGCTGCCGGCTGCCCGCTCAGCCCCCGGCAGCGAGCGGGCCGGTCCTCAGGAGCGAGCACCGGGAGAAGGGCCTCGCGGCGGCGGATTCCTCCAGACACGCTCCAGCCGGGACGACTCAAGAGGGGAAAAGGGGGCGGCGGGGAGTGCGAGAGGCGGAGGCAGGCGAGCCGATCGCCCCCACCCGGGACGCAGAAGTGGAGGCGCTCCCTGGGGGGCAGGGTCCCGAGAAGTGGCTGGAGAGCGAGGAGAGCGGCCGCAGGTCCCCCGCCAGCCGGTGCCCACCAGCAGCTCCGCGGGCCAGCTCCTCACCTCCTCACACCCGCGGGAGGGGAGCGGCGAGGGGGGCGGCGGAAGCGCTCACGCCGCCCGCTCCTTCCGCCGCCGCCGCTACCCGAACCGGGGGCGCCCGCAGGAGGAGGCGGCGAAGTAGTCCCTGGCGACTTCTCCCGGCCTCAGGCTTCCCACGGGGTCCAAAGTGATCACGGGGTGGGGTTGCCGAGCAGGGTGCCCGGGCTGTGAGGATGTGTGGGCAAAAGGACCAAAAGCTGCGGCCTCCGGGCGAATCACTGCAACTTGAAGTCGTGTGCAGCATAGCAAGTTTCAGGAAAGTAGTTCCCTCCTCCCTTCATTTCCCAAATCGTTGTCGAGCCACTGAGCGGGGAAAGGGAGGAGGGAGGCGGAGGGATACGCCAGGCTCTGTGCTCGGTGTGCGTGCGCGCGCTCCAAACTCTTGGCACGCTGAGAAAGGGGGCGGGGGTGTGAGCTGCACGGGGGGCTGCTTGGGAGGTTGCATTGTTGCGGCGCGGTCCTCGCTTGCTCGCTATGGAGTATCCGGGTTGTTTGAACGAAGAGGCTGGAATGACAGTGTGGTCTAGGAGAACATGGGCGGCTTCTCTCTTCTGCTGTGTGTGTGTGTGTGTGTGTGTGTGTGTGTGTGTGTGTGTGTGTTTCCCTTGTAGAGCAAAGAATGGAACTGGCATGAGTTCATCTTTAGTTGGTGGGGGGTTAGATGAGGGACTGTACAGAGCTCCGCCTGCTGTCCTCTGCTTGCATTGCTGCAGTCTCCTAGCTGCAGGTACCCCGGGTGTGTGTATGTGTGCGTGTGTTAGAGAATGAGTTAGTTTTATTATCTTGGATTCTTACTGCGCAAGGGGTATGCAGTGCAGCACATTCATCTCCCAAAGCTAGAGTGCTTGTTAATGGAGAACGACTTCCATTGAAGCCCAGGGTAGGCGTGTTACATGAATCTGGCGCAGCCAGAAGCACAGGAAATAACTCCCGCTGTGAGTGAGGTTGCATAACTATAGCGCAGAGGATACCTCTGTGGCTTGAACTGCTCTGAACGGAGGCGGAAAAGGAATTGAATAGGCAGCTGTCACGTTTGCATTGTTAGAGGAGCATGTACATTCATCTCAAAAGGTTTTGCGCAGAAACCTGCTGGGGTTTTGGGCTGGAGCATAGCATAGGGTCTCCCGCACCAGAGGACTCTGAGCCTTGACTTGCGAGCCCTGACTCTTGCGCAAATTCTATTATCTCTTCCCTACCTAGAAAGCAAGCCTAGATATGATCCCGCCTGGGGACTGAATCCCAAGCGCTCCAGATTTTCTGACGCATCTCCCTAGATAATCCGTCTAGATTCCGTGCGCAATGTTTTTCTTTTCATTCTCAGGTTTGTGCGACCTGGGAATGAAGAAGGTTGCTGCTCCTGCTACCTTGAGTGGTAGAACAGTTTCTGAGTAAGAAGCAAGTGGGAGAAACTCCCACACAAGCCAGCATTCGTCTTCTGCCATCCGTCGCCAGGAAGTTTCAGGATTGCTGTTCTTAGGAGTATGTACACTAGTCTGTTAACAGTGTTTTGAACACTGTAGGTGCTTAATAAATGTGTGACAAATGAATAATCGAGCTAACCCAGAGAGCCTAGGAAAAGCATTCCGTTATTTCTGAGGTTTCTTGCATCCTGCTTCAGCAGCAGCGTTGCCCTTACTCAAAGTGAAGAAGGGGTAATGTTGGTGACAGGAAGAAGTGAGAGTCTGTGGGATAATTAGACGTTACCTCTATTATCTGTGAACCCGAGTGGTTTTGTTTTGTTTCTGTATTTTGTATTTTTATCTTGTTCCTGCTAAGAACCTGTAACTGGGAATGTTGGTACTGGCCTGCTTTCCTTCAAGTACTACTGCTGATTTCTTCAGCTGCTCAGATTTGAATCAAGTCTTATCAGTTATAATTTGTGCTCTGGACAAGTTACTTAACTCGTAGAGTTGCTGTCCTGATTAATGAGGTATAGATATACATAAAGCATTTAGAATAGATTGAGCTCAATAAATCCTAGCTCCTAGCTCTTACTATGGTTTTGTAAAATGGAGATAATACACTCTATGACAAGCCAGTGGCAGTTGTTCTGAAGGTTTAATGTAAAGCATTTAGTAGCCTGGTTATTCATTCAATAAACAACTTGGATTTTTTTTTTCTGTGTACCACTCTTGCTAGACACATACCGTAGCCCTTAGCAAGTCATCAATAAATAATAGTTCTCAGAGTTATGATTAAGTAAGTATAAGGAAAGTTGGGTCACTTGCAAAGCCTTATTTTCTTTTGAAGAAATTTGTATCTGTTTGAGGTTCACGTGCTTCAGGGAAATGATCAATTATGGGCTTTGGGAGAAGAAATGAAAACCATCTTGGCTGTCATTTGCAAGACACTGTGCTGGTCACTTTCACACAGTGCTTACCCAAAAGAGCCAGATACAATCAACAGGCTGAATGAATACTTTTTAGATTATTCCCAACCCCATAGCCAAGCCGTAGTCACCAAACAGTTCTTTTTTAAAGTACTTGAAGTCCTCTCTTAACATTGATAGGTTCTGTGAATTCTAAGGGAAACGAGGTATAACAAAACCAATTTTACTATAAGATAATTGATAAAAACAGGAATTAATTTTCTATGTTATAACAAAACGACATTGAATAAAATGTTATTCAAGAACCTGCTGACTCTGCAAGTACTGCTTTAATGCAGACTCCCTAGTTCCCACTCCAGAGATTATGATCACAGACCTGTAATGGGACTATAGCAAATCTGTTTTTGTTATTTTCAGAAATATGCTAGGTCCTTCTTAGCCCTTCACAGACTAGTCCCCCTTTCCTTACAAATACTTCTGTCATTACATGTCTAAACACACCTCTAATTTAAGCCTCTGTTCCAACAAAACACCAAAAAGGGTGGCCCAAGGTATATCTTAGGCTAAGGCAGATCCTGGTCAAGGCCGGAGAACTGGTTCAGCTAATGAAGACAGATTCAACAAGCCTTGCAAAGTTGTGTGAGAAGATAAATAAAGGACATGGCCTGACCAGGTGGTGGCACAGTGGATAGAGCTTCAGCCTGGGATGCTGAGGACCCAGGTTTGAAACCCTGAGGTTGCCGGCTTGAGCACAGGTTCATCCAGCTTGAGCGTGGGGTTGCTGGCTTGAATGTGGGGTCGCCAGCTTGAGCATGGGATCATAGACATTACCCTGTGGTCTCTGCCTTGAGCCCAAGGTCGCTGGCTTGAGTAAGGGGTCACTGGCTTGGCTGGAGCCCCCCCCCCCTCTGGTCAAGGCACATAAGAGGAAGCTATCAATGAACAATTAAGGTGCTGAAACTATGACTTGATGCTTCTCATCTCTTTGATGCTTCTCATCTCCCTTCCTGTCTTTCTCACTCTCTCTAAATATAAATAAATAAGTCTAGGTCACAGTTTCACCTCAAATGCCAGCCCCATCCAGTTGGTTGAGCACTAGTCAAGAAGGACTGTGTTGCCATATCAGGGTCAGGAGGGCAAGAGGCCTTTGTATATGGTCACATTGTATTTTTCAGGAGGGTTTGTGGGAAGGAGGCTGGTCACAATAGCTGGTGCTTACAGGTGGCTCTCAGTACTGTTATTCTGAGCTTAAGAATTAGCCACAACCACTTAACCTGCTTTAGATTATTAATTAACAAAAGCATCCATGGGCCAACAGCACAATTGCCAAGTAATTGTCACTATGGGAAACTATCAAAATTAAGAAGATAAAAATGGGTTTTGAGTTCCAGGTAGGTATCAGACCAGAGTTCACAAGGACAGCCAAGGGGCCGGTCCTCATGGAGGCACTGGAAGACGTCACAGAACACTCCAAGGCTTTCTCCCTTTTTCTAGACCACTTGGTCCATAGTGATCATCTCTCTTATGAACTCGGAATTTGCCTTTTCAAATTCTCTTATTTTTGCCTCTACTGTTTTAAATAGTTATCAATAATTCTTTCTCTCCCTCTTTTTCTTTCTTTTTTTTTTTTGGTGATAATTAACTTTTCATGAGTTTATATTTGTTTTCCCAGTTACATTTTAAGTGGCTGGAAGGGAGAGGCAGAATTTCATATATTTTAGTGTTCTGACAAGCATTGGTTTTAAGTAATGGAAGCTTTTCAAGTGAAATATGACGCCAAAGCTTTGTGCATATATAAAACTGAAGCTGTATTGACTGACACTGATGGAAATCAGGAGTCCCCTCTGGTCTCCTATTGTGACTTGAATACTGTTGCAATTCAGCATTTCACACACACCATGCCTTGTACTAATAAGTGCTCAGCAGATATTTGTCTACTTGAAAAAGCCAAAGAGGATACAGCCATGCCAGCATTTGAGGTTCTAATAGAATATAAAATACGTGTACACATTTCCATCTCTAAATCTACTCTTAACATTACCCCTTAGCAGATGTTATTAAAATTTTATATTTTAAAACTAGTTAATATGTGCCTAGATCAAAGGGACACTATTTTCATGCTGTACTTTGTTTAATGAATGAATTTTTTTTTCTTTGTAAAACCAGTCTCTTGGCTAATGAGCTGTGCCTCCCAGTGGAATTACTAAATGGTAACCATGTTTCTAAATAGTTTCCTTGCCTCTGGCATGAGTCTGTTTCTCCATCACTAGGGTTTCCATGTTCTTCCAAACTAATACAAAGTATAAAGGAGAAGAATGCTATTTTATTTTTTTCCCAAAGGACTGTAATTGTTGGTCTTGTAGTATCCGGTGAGTGTGAAATCAGTTTACTTTTAATGCTATAACTGCCTTTTACAGGAAGTTTCCACAAGATTACAGCAAGTACAAGGGAAATGAGCAGTCTGCAATTTCCTTTATTTTCAGTATAATCTTAGCTGGGAATATGCTTACTAGGCCCCACAGTACTAAATAAAGCACTCCTCCCTACTGTTGGTCTCCCAAATAGCTTTGGCATGTCGTTCTTTGGAGGTGATAATCCCATTACAACACTTCTAAGACCATGTGTGTGCAGCACGAATTCAGTACACAACAAAAGGGTCCAGGCAGTTCCTCTAATTTTGTTTTAAATACAGCATTTGACTTCTATTTTGGTGAGTGATATAAATTAACCACTGTATAGGACTGTAAAACATATGCACCCAAGGAACTTAACTTTCTAATGTTCATTCCTGCTAGGTATCTATCAACTCCATTTGAGAATTAGGAACTGAAGATCAAAGAGGTAGGTGCCTTACCAGAGGTCACATATTCGTAAGGATGTGGCTAGAGCACGGGTAGTCAACCTTTTTATACCTATCGTCACTTTTGTATCTCTGTTATTAGTAAAATTTTCTAACTGCCCACCGGTTCCACAGTAATGGTGATTTATAAAGTAGGGAAGTAACTTTACTTTATAAAATTTATAAAGCAGAGTTACAGCAAGTTAAAGCATATAATAATTACTTACCAAGTACTTTATGTCGGATTTTCGCTAAGTTTGGCAGAATAAATCTTTATAAAACAACTTACTATAGTTAAATCTATCTTTTTATTTATACTTTGGTTGCTCAACTACCGCCCACCATGAAAGCTGGAACGCCCACTAGTGGGCGGTAGGGACCAGGTTGACTACCACTGGGCTAGAGCTCCAACGCAAATTTTCTCCTTCAAAAGCCTGTGTGTGTATGGTAATATTATATGTAAAGTTATATATAAAGATGGGATCCTTGGTGGAATATTGTAATGCTGGTGGCCAGGTTCACATTGGATTTGGGCAGACAGTAGAAAAACTCCGGAGCCGGAAAGGATTGGGCCATTCCATTTAATAAAGTTTCACAACGCCAGACACAACAGGGAAAACCACCTCTCCAGCAAACAAACAGTCAAACGGCCCCTCACAGTGGCGGGCAGGCAATCCATGCATCCGCAATCCCCGAGTGCAACCACCCATAGCCTTATATAGGCCATGCACACGTGGCGCTGCCACATGCTCATACACTAATCAGGCAAAGTGCTTACTCCTGGTACCCCACAAGCAAGCCTAACACAGCTGCCCCACATTCCACCCCTTTAGGGTTGCTTACTTCATAAACTACAGGAAAGGAAACAGACTACAGCAACAGCAAAAATTACACAATAATTACAAAGGTGCCCTTCACAATGTCTCCCTGAGCACTTTGCCCAGGGTGTCACCTGGAGGCCCACCTCTAACTCCCTACCCCACGGTAGGTGGGAGGGCCTATATAGTCCAGGGCTGTGTCCATGGAAACTGTAGAGTGTCCTTGGTGCCTCTCTACAGCTGGATGAGAACCAGTGCAGGTGGGTCTCCACAGGTGCTGTGTCCAGCCCCATCAGGATCTCTCATAGTACTGTCCACGAGCAACATGTGTATCCATCAAGGGAGCCAGTGCCCCCCCCCCACCTCTGGTCACATTCCAAGAGTCAGTCCACAATAGACAGCCCAGCTACCTGCGCAAATCACCAAGGTAAAGGTCCGTTACAGGCAACTAGGTATACAGCTCTGTATTAATGGACCTCAGTGCCTTTCCATATGTGCTGTCTGTTGCCACAAGTCCCATCCAAACCCCTCAACAAGCTCACAGGGCCTGGTGGGGTCAAATACATTCAAGGCCTGTGTTGCCTTAAGTTCTCTTAGCTGCTGCTGTGAAAAAAAAAAAAAAAGCCCCTTTACCTTCTTATGCCAACACCTGCTGCACATTAGAAGGGGACCCGTGGATGGCCAATTTCACATGGGGCCTCTGGCCCTTGCCCATCCCCCTATTCAAACTGGGACAGTAGGTGTTAGGGATCCTGTAACTTGAACACCAGCCATTTTCCTGGCAGATGCTGGGGCCACCCACTTCCTCCACTTTTTCACCAGCTGGAACCTCTATTCTGACTCATGCTGCCACCAAATCTCCAGCAAGACTTTATTAGGCTTATCATCTAATTTCTATCTGCCCCAGCGACAATCAAATCTACCCACATCTATGTTCAGGTAACTTTCACAGGCCTGTTTCTCTTGTTAGTCATGGAGGCCAACACAGGCAGCAGCCCTCACAGCCTTATGGTCCATCTCTGTTCTGGAGAGCATAATGCCATCCACCCCCTATGTCCCGCAGCTGCACTAAGCAGGCTGCCAGGGGCTCTGTGAGTTTCTGCCTGAATTTCACCCCCAACTTCATCAGCTGTGCCTGGGTGTAGGGTCAGACCACAGAGTGCTCCACTACCTGGGGAGGGGGCTGTGGCTGACCCTGGGGACTCTTGGCTGCTGGGTCTTTACCTTCTTGGCAACCACTGGCCGGGCTCTGAGTATGCAGATGGCAGTTGCAGCCCAAGCATCCCCCTCAGAAGAGTCGGAAATGCCTTCTCCCACTGACTCAGAGCCACTCTGCTGGCAGGATTGTGGCTCTGTCTTTCACACCCACTCTGACTCCTGTGGCTGCCAGCTCTTGACCTGAAGCGGACTCTTGAGCTCCTGAACCCATAATTGTTTCTCCAACAGCTGTCACTGCCAATTTTCAGCTTCCAGAGCAAACCCATAACTCTTTGTCCAGAGACTGCTCCAGTTCCAGGTGCTGTTGGCACTCAGCCTGCACCTCACACTGCAACTCTCGGACCCGGTCGGCCTTTTCCAGTGCTTACTCCAGTTTACATTGTTATTGGCGCTCAGTATGCAGCTCATCCTGGAGCTTTCGACCTCGTTCAACTTCTCACACAGAGCTCTTGGTTTCTTCTCTCAGGATTGTAAAAAACCACTCAGCCCACGGTCCCCACTAGGAGAGCCAGTGGAAACAGCCACTCCTCTATTCCACCCCTCAAGGGTGGCTGCAGCTCCATACCAATCTGCTCCAAACCCAGCCCACTACATCAGATGTAATGCCGGTGGCCAAGGCCAGGCAAGTTCACGCTGGATTCAGGCAGACTGTAGAAAAGCTGCGGAGCCAGAAAGGGTTGGGCCATTCCATCAGTAAAGTCTCACAATGTCGGACAAGCTTACAAGCAGGGGAAACCACCTCTCAGCCAAACAAACAGCAAAAGGGCCCCTCACAGTGGCAGGCAGGCAATTCGCCATCTGCTACCCCCCTGAGCACAAGCACCCATAGCCTTATATAGGCCATACACACGTGGTGCTGCCACGTGCTCACGCACTAACACAGCTGCCCCACAGATATTCTTTTCATTTCAAGTCATTACTACTGTAAAGGATGGCTTGGCAGAAGAGCCATACTTTAAATAAAGAGAAGATTTATTCGTTGGCTATTATCAGCTGCCTTCCGTGGGCCTCAGGTAAACTTCTTTATATGATCAGAGGGTGATGCGAAAAAAACTCTGTATCTCTTGTGAATTGGTAGCTAATTCTAGAGCCTTGATAGGAAGACTACTTCCATCAGGGGGCAAAAAACATCTGGTTGTCTTTTGGAATACTAGGAGCTTTGATGATCATAATCATCACTAGCCAGCATCTGTGGCTATTTAAATTTAAATAAATTAAATAAGTGTAATGCCAGTGGCCGAGGCCAGGCAGGTCCATATTGGATTTGGGCAGACAGAGAAACTGTGGAGCCAGAAAACGTTAGGGCCATTCTGTTTGATAAAGTCTCACAATGGCAAACAAGCACACAGGGAGGGAGAACCTCTTCTCCAGCACAAACAGCAAGAATAGCCCCTCACAGTGGTGGCCAGGCAATCTGCCATCCACAATCCCCCATCTCCTCGAGCACAGCACCCATAGCCTTATATAGGCCACACACACGTGGCACAGTCACGCACTCACATACCAATCAGGCAAAGTGCTTGCAGCTGGTAACCCCGTGAGCAAGCCTAACACAGCTGCCCCACAATAAGATTAAGAATTTACTCCTCAGTTGTACTAGCTGCATTTTAAGTGTTCAATAGTCACAGATGGTTAGTAGCTACCATATTGAATAGTTCAGATATAAAACATTTTTATTATTACAGAATATTTTGTTGGGCACTTTAATGTGAAGATGTGTTGCTGTACATAACACAGGTAGCTATCTTGTTATGAATCTAGACAGCTAACAATGATTATGCTTTCAAATATGTAATTGTCAGTTTGAACTGGGACACTGTATTCCCTCTTTTGACCTCAGATTATGTATGTGTTCATTGCCATCAACTAAGGGTAAAAAGGAGGGAAATTTCATAATTAAAGTCTGCGATAAACCTACAGAAGATACTTTTTGGGAAGCACTAATACATTTATTTATTTATTTATTTATTTATTTATTTATTTATTTATTTATTTATAAAAATACTTTAAAAAGTTTTTAAGTGAGAGGAGGGGAGCTAGTGAGACAGACTCCCACAAACACCCCAACCAGGATCCAGCTGGCAACTGTCTGGGGCCAATGCTTGAATCAGCCAAGCTATTTTTATCACCTGAGTGTCATGCTGGTGGTTGAGGCCATACAGGTTCTCACTGAATTTGGGCAGATGGTGGAGGAACTGTGGAGCTGGGAAGCGTCAGGCCACACTCGTTTTTTAGAGGCTCACAAAGACAAGTGAGCATAGAAAGGAAAATCTGCTTTCACAATAAGGTCAAGGGAGCAGAGAAAACTGCACCTCACAATGGTGGGAGAATAATCTGGGAGAATCACCACCCAGGGAAAGCACTAGCAGCCTTACATAGACCAGAAATATATGACGCTACCACACACCCACGTACTAATCAGACAAAGTGCTTGCAGCCAGTAAATGTGCGAGCAAACCTAACACAGCTGTTTTCCCCACACTGAGGCTGACCAACCGAACTACTCTGAGCACCTGGAGCCAACACTCCACTGGCTGCAGGAGGGGAAGAGGGAGAGAAGCAGATGGTCGCTTCTCTAGTGTGCCCTGACTGGGAATCAAACCCCAGACGTCCAGATGCCGGATCTACACTCTACCTACTGAGCAGACTGGCCAGGGCCTATAAAAATACTTTAAATGCTCATGTTTAGTGCTGTAAATCCTTGCTATTGAAAGCAGCAAGGCTTCACCTGGGATTTAGTTAGAAATGCAGACTCTTGGGCTCCACCCCAGTCCTACTCAATTATAATCTGTATTTTAACCAAATCCCTATGTGGTTCATCTACACATTAAAGTTTAAGAAGCCCTGCTGTGAATAATCTTCCTAACCTTGACTAGGTATACTTTAGGTTTGTCCAGCCTCCAAGTGTAGAAATGTAAAATAGACCCACTATCATTTCCAGCCTCCCACAAGGAGATTTTTGTTCCGATTGGCTTTTAGTTCTTTTCTGGTCTATGATTTAGACCACTGAGCCGCACTGTGGCTCTGCTCATTTCTGGAGGGCAGCCCCTTTTCTTCTCCCCACTTTTCAATCAAATCTCCCTATTTGCCTATAAAAACCTTGCTTCTTTTTTTTTCTAACTCTCTCCTTCTGACTTATTGAAGGATCCCTCCTCTTCCCATACTGCAACATCACACTTTAATAGGACTTTATCACACTTTATATGTGAAAAAACCTGGTAGTTCTATATGACTGACTCGGGGGGGAGGGTGTCTTAAAACTTTGCACTTTGTTGTAACGTCTGTATGTTCTACTATATTTTAAAAACAAAACAAAATTTAAGACCTGCCATTTTCATATGACATTGACCCTTCCAGACATCTACCTGTGTGGCAATGTGTGCGTGCTTGTGTATACATACTATATAACTGAACAGTTATAAATGAAAGAATACAGACATTTAGGTGATAGAGGTAGGAGGAGCATTATAAAGTAAATGTCAGTATTAGAGGACAATGAGAGCAGTTATTTTTATTATCTGTGTTGTATAACACTTTGTGTTATCTAAATGTTTCCTTTTGGTTTTCCATGTCTTTCTAGATGTAAGATTTTGGAGGCCAGTGAAAAAGCACTTGCAGTGGTGGTCTGTGTAAGAGAACAGTTTGGGCCCTGGTCAGGTGCTGGACAGAAGAGGATGGATACAAATATATATATGTGGGTGCCAGAATCTTCAAGACTGCCTTAGCTACTGGGAGGCCTGCTTTCCGGAAACTTGCAGTCTAGCTGGGAAAACATGGCAAACCAAAAGGAAACAATTAGAAAATACAAGATGTTATGTGAATACATGCCATGGCAAGTAATAAAAATAACTGCTGTTATTTCCTCTAATAATTCTAATCTTATTAACATTCCCAAATGTGTCCATTTTGGAATCCTTTTGATAATGGCTTTAATATCTTTGTATTATAAAATCTAATATATATATACACCACATTGAAAATTTCTGTGTTTAAAGTTAACTTTAAACTTCAGTTCCAGTGACATCTGGCCAGTCCTTACCTCACCAAAAGGAGATATTTCCATTCTCCATAAAATTTAAAAACCGAAGCAGACACTGACTTTCCTTTATATGGGAGAATGCCACCCTCACCTCTATAAAGCTCTTTATCAGGAAGCCGTAAAACACTTCACACCCTTATTGTCTTTTGGGTTTTAGCCAATCTTTGTTTATTTCAAGTTTCCTTCCTTTGTTGGATCATGCCAGTCTTCCTTCTGGGTCCCCTGCCAAGCTGTGCCAAGTACTTTGAACAGTCTCTCTTAACTTGCCTTATTGTCTTTGCTTATTTTAAGTACATTTCCTGGTATCTTCCATAAAGCATTTTAGAATTGATTTGGGGGGAAAATTGCTTTCTGCAGTTCTGCAGCATTTGATCTAGTCTACATCTTAGAAATAAGAGTTACTGATATATTCCACCATACTATTCTGAACTATGTATTTGCCTAATGTCTATTGTTTTCAGGTGTTTATAAAATCCAACTATTCATATGTATCAAATTATTTTTGTACAGTAACTTGTAAAATTAGATGTCTGATAGGTGCTTATCAAACTTTATTTTACATGATTATAGTAATGTATTACTCCAAAAGGACAGCTCTTAATTTCTATTTTCAATTTATATCTCTGGAGCTCATATCTATTCAAATGTGTGAATGACATAAGAGATTTTGCCAAGCTTTCATTCAAATTCACAAATTCTATTTATGTGTAATTCCAATTAAAACTTTTTTATATCTACAATTTCAACTTTCCTTGGAAATCACTTAAAATATATCTCATTTAATTCTAACAATAATTATTTTATTTTTATCACTTTCACTTATATTGATCTTTTATAAAACCAAAAGTACTCAGTAAAGAATAGAAAAAACCTTCAGAAACTATCATTAGAATCATTAGAGAGTGGTTTAGGATCAGTTCTCAAACGATCCATCATCAACAAACTTACAGAAGATATCCATATCAGAAATATTAATTAATTGATTAACTTTCTATGCCAGGCTCAATAATAGAGATAAAATTAAAGCAGTCTTTGACTTCAAGAAACTTCTGTCTAGTGACATACTATAGTAAGTGGGATACAGTTACAAATAAATGCTATGGGAGCAATTGATTTTGCTTCACATAAAATAGAGGATTAACAGATAAGTTACCATTAAACATTATTGTGAAACATAAACTTGAACAATGAAATGAAAAGCCATTCTTGAAAATGGCTTCACCCATGTGTTCAAGGAGATTGAAAATAGGAAAAAAAAAAGGCTAATAGCTGTATAACTTCAACCTCCAAAGAGACAATTGGAGCTAAGATAGATCTGATAAATGTTTGGTTCTTTTTTTTTTTTTTTTTTGGCATACTTTTATGTAACAACAAGGCCAAAATGCTGAAGATGAAATCCCATGAGGATAAAGCTCTCACAGCTATTTCTCAACCTTCAGCCTATTTAGATGTTACCTTTTTCACCAACACCTGTCTTCATTTTCCCTAGGAGAATATTTGTCTGTTAACGTACAGTGAACTGATGGATGTTTATGTAGCAGGCTTATTTGTTTTTGATTATGTTTTTGGTAGCTATTTATTGTACTAGCCCTTTTGGTATATTTGAGTAACTTCCTAATTAGTACCTATACACTCTGAGAAAATAATATATGTAATGCACCTTGTTTCAATTCTCAGCTCAAGAATTCTCTGTGGCTGCTTTCTGTGTATTAAATGCTTGTCATCTCACCCATTTCAATGTAGTTTTTGCTGGGCCTTCCATTTCTCTTGTCTTTTCTGAACACATGTAAAAATTCTATACTGGACATATTTTTGTTGTTTATTCGATTCCAAAAACGTGTTCTTAGGTTCCAAGTGTATGTTCTGAATTTCCAGTTAACAAAAACAGGGGCCCTGGTTTCTAAAATTTCTTTTCTCTTTCCCAAATGTATACTGTTGTACCCTCAACAATGTTGACAGAAATTGTATGTTGCTTCCTTAGCATTTGAGGGAACTTCATGTGAACCTGGGTCATCATGTGTACCTAAAACTATATATATTTTTTAAATGAAGAGGAGGGGAGACAGAGAGACAGACTCCTGCATACGCCCTGACCAGGATCCACTTGGATAGCCCTCTACTTGCATGCTCTGCTCATCTAGGGCTGTTGCTTGGCAACTGAGTAATTTTTAGCACCTGAGGCAGAGGTGCCAAGAGCCATCCTCAGGGCTCAGGGTCAACTCGCTCAAACCAATTGAGCCATGGTTGCAGGAGAGGAAGAGAGAGAAACAGAGAGAGAGAGAGAGAGAGAGAGAGAAGTGGAGAAGCAGATGATCACTTCTCCTGTGTGCCCTCACCAGGAGTTGAACCCAGGACTTCCACACACCAGGCTGACACTCTATCACTGAGCCAATCAGCCAGGGCCAAAACAATAATTTTAAAAGGAACAATATAATTAATATCAAGATGAAGAAATCTCAAGATTTAATCAGTTACCTCAAATCATATAGATTCCAATTGAAAATTTACATGAACTTTTCATTTGCCACTCCAGTAATCTACAAGAGCAAAGGCAAAAATATTAAATAGCTTTTAAAAAATTTTTAAATTGAAACTAATATTCCTTGTAAACTTAGAACTCTATACAAAAGTAATACTGAAAAAAGGTGAGAACTCCAGTTTAGCTTGCCTGAAAAGTGACCACTACTAAAACTTTAAAATATATCATTTTAGATTATTTTCTACATATTTATACATACACAGTAAACTCTAGTTTTAATTATTATTATTTTCAACATGCCATGTACATTTTCAATATGAGTATTTATTCTTTTGAATCTTGTTATATGGTATTTTATAATGTAGGCATGCTATAATTTATTTATCCTTTTCCCTCTGTAAATAGACATCAATCATCATTGATTGTTTCCAGATTTGGTTTAATTCTATTAGAAACAATGGAATCTTAACCTTTAAGCCCAAAGATGAATGTGCAAAGATGTTCACTGAAGCATTGTGAAGTGAGAAGCAGGGAGGCAGAGAGACAGACTCCCACATGTGCCAGACTGGGATCCACCTGGCATGCCCACTAGGGGGTGATGCTCTGCCCATCTGGGGCATTGCTCCATTGCAACCGGAGCCATTCTAACACTTGAGGTGGAGGCCATGGAGCCATCCTCAGCGCCCTGGCCAACTTTGCTCTGATGGAGTTGTGGCTGTGAGAAGGGAAGAGAGAGATAAAGAGAAAGGAGAGGGGTAGAGTGGAGATGCAGATGGGTGCTTCTCCTGTGTGCCCTGGCTGGGAATCAAATCCAAGACTTCCACATGCCAGGCCAACACTCTACCACAGAGCCAACCAGCCAGGGCCACATTTCTCCATTTTTTTTGCATTTTTCTGAAGCTGGAAACAGGGAGAGACAGTCAGACAGACTCCCGCATGCGCCTGACTGGGATACACCCGGCACGCCCACCAGGGGGCGATGCTCTGCCCATCCTGGGCGTCGCCATATTGCAACCAGAGCCACTCGAGCGCCTGAGGCAGAGGCCACAGAGCCATCCCCAGCGCCCGGGCCATCTTTGCTCCAATGGAGCCTCGGCTGCGGGAGGGGAAGAGAGAGACAGAGAGGAAGGCGTGGCGGAGGGGTGTAGAAGCAAATGGGCGCTTCTCCTGTGTGCCCTGGCCGGGAATCGAACCCGGGTCCTCCGCACGCTAGGCTGATGCTCTACCGCTGAGCCAACCGGCCAGGGCCCACATTTCTCCATTTTTAACCAGTTATTTTCTCACTAGTAGTATTGGAGAGTACTCTTTTCTCTATACCCACAACAATCTGGATATAAACAATCACTTTTAAGTTTTGCCAATGTAGTACCCTTCCCTGATATGGGAATTAATTTTGTTTTGTTTTCCATTTCCCTAATTACTTAGTTTAATTCTTTTTTTTCCTTTTCTTTTTTTAAGTGAGAGGGGCAGTGATAGTGAAACAGACTCCCACATGTGCCCTGACTGGGCCCACCCAGCCACCCCTGTCTGGGGTGATGCTCAAATCAACTGAGCTATCCTCAGCACCTGGGGCCAATGCTCAAACAGCCAAGACACTGGCTGTGACAGAGGAAGAGGTGGGGGGCAAGGGAGGGGAAGAATTTTCTAATGCATCTGTTTCTTATTAATTTCTCTTTGCCTCAATTTCCTTAGCTGTACCCTTAGCTAAATATTATCGTGAAGTACATAACTGTTATGAAAATACTAACATATTAAATATTATTATCTGTGGATCACTGTCTTTTCTACAAAAAATAATGGATAATACTAAAAGTATTATTTTATTTTTTTATTATTATTATTATTATTATTATTATTTTGTATTTTTTCGAAGCTGGAAATGGGGAGGCAGTCAGACAGACTCCCGCATGTGCCCAACCGGGATCCACCCGCCATGCCCACCAGGGGGTGATGATCTGCCCATCTGGGGCATTGCTATGTTGCAACCAGAGCCATTCTAGCACCTGAGGCAGAAGCCATGGAGCCATCCTCAGCACCTGGGCCAACTTTGCTCCAATGGAGCCTTGGTTGTGGGAGGGGAAGAGAGAAACAGAGAGGAAAGAGAGGGGGAGGGGTGGAGAATCAGATGGGTGCTTCTCCTGTGTGTCCTGGCCGGGAATCGAACCCGGGACTCCTGCATGCCAGGCCGACGCTCTACCACTGAGCCAACCGGCCAGGGCCAAAAGTATTATTTTAAAAGGCTGTTCAAAATGATCTTTTCTGTATTTGATATTCTATTTTAATTTACGTAATTTAAAATTTGCTTTTTCTCCAGTCACACAAGAACACTGTATATGTTGTATTCAGACTAGCAATAATAATGCATCAGGGAGACATTTAATGGAACAACTTAAGTTCTATTACTATAAAATATGTATTTTTCCATAGTTTTTCCCTAGCACAGCTTCCCCAACACAAAAGTGTTAGCTAAAACCAGCATTATTCCTAAAAGTGTTATGAGACAGATACCTAACTTTCTCCTCTCCTAGACCAGTAATAATGAGTAATCCACTCCTGAAATACAAATGGGCAATTGTTGCAGAGCTCTTTTATGTAAAAATGTGGTACATGTTCTTCCATAGTAGAGGACATGAAGATAATCAAAATAGTTAACAATTATGGTTGCTTACTGCATGCCAGGCACTGTTCCTCACCATGAAATAGGTCTTATTAGTATTGTCTCCATTTTAGTGGTGAGGTCATGAAAGCACACAGGGTTGAATAACTTGCTTGTGTAGGTTTCACAGCAGGAAAGTAGCAGAGCCCTGATTCAAACTCAGGCCATCTAGTTCCAGAGTCCCACTCACGGTCAGTGCTGAACTTTCATGACCAGTGTTTGACTAAAATTGTAATCGAAGAGAAAGAAACTGTAAGAAGGACATGGACAAGGAGAGGGGAAAAAGTGGGAGATAAGAGGAGAAAAAAGAAAAATAAAGATGAAAAAATAAAGGAAGGAGATAAGAAAGAAAGAAATGGGGAAATTACCTTCTGACTTTCTTGTGCCACTAACCCAGTGGCCAACTTAATGGAGTTGTTCTTATCAGCACCTGAAATACACTGCACTGTGGGTCTGGTATTCTTCATGCTCCCTAAGCCTTTGGCCGAACCACCCCTTCACACCCACATTCAGGCATACTTCTTCCAACTGGGGACATTATCCTAGCATCTTTCTTGCTGTACTTTTTCTTTCTTTTCTTTTCTTTTTTTAGTGCTAGAGAGAGGGAGAGAGATGAGTAGCATCAACTTGAAGTTGCATCACTTTTTTTAGTTGTTCATTGATTGCTTCTCATATGTGTGTTGCTGGGGGAGGGATGTCAAGCCAAGCCAGAGACCCCTTGCTTAAGCCAGCAACCTTGGGTTCAAGCCAGTGATCTTGGGCTTCAAGCCAGCGACCGTGGGCTTAAGCCAGCAACAACGGGATCATTTTTTGATGATTCCCATGCTCAGGTTGGTGACCTCACACGCAAGTTGGCGAGCCTGCGCTCAAGCTGGTGATCTCAGGGTTTTAGTGCTGGGACTTCAGTGTCCCAGGATGATGCTCTATCCACTGTGCCCCACTGGTCAGGCCTTTGCTTTACTTCTAAGGTTCACAAAAACTGTAGAAGTGCGGACTCTTTACAAAGAGAGATGCAATTGATTCTACGCTCATCACCTGATTTGAGCCTTTAATATAAGCCAGAGGCCAAATGTTTACAAAGTGTGTCCTTAAAATATTCTAGAAAAGCCTGACCTGTGGTGGTGCAGTGGATAGAATGTCGACCTGGAACACTGAGGTCACCGGTTTGAAACCCCACACTTGCCTGTTAAAGGCACATACGAGAAGCAACTACTACAAGTTGATGCTTCCCACTCCTCCCCGTGCAATAAATAAACTTTTTAAAAAAACATGTTCTAGATGAAACTATAAAATTTGGATTTGGATTTCATGCTCTACCTAATTTATTAGACTCGCTTTGTTTTCAACAAAGTAGAAAAGATCATGGGGAATCGTTACATGACAGTGGTACTCAATAGAGGGTGATGTTGCATCCCCCACTCTTGGACATTTGGTGATATCTGGAGATATCTTTAGGTATTACCATTGAGTCAGGGAAAAGGAGAATACCACTGGCATCTAGTAAGTAGAGGCCAGGGATGCTACTAAGCATAGCTCCTCACAACAAAGAACTCTCTAGCTCAATATGTCAACTGAGTTACGGTTGAGAAAGCCCTTTTCTGTAAGACAATGCTACCCAGGCTCAGGTTAAAGCTCCCCTCCAGTGGCATGGAATTTATTCTCTAAGAAAAATACAAGGACAATCAGGATTTTTTTTTTCAGCCAAATTCCACTTTTTCATTCCAATTCCTTCCTGTCTGGCCAGCCCATTCATGAAATTTCAAAAAAGATGCAAAATAAATGTAGTATAAAGGTCCAAGCCAAAATATTTGGGTATAATTTCTTGCCAGAGTTTTCTACCTCTGCTCATGTATAAATGATATTATTTGGGTGTTTCTTTGTAAAGCCAGGAGTTGAAATGAAACTGAGCAGGTGTTGTTGAGATAATAATAGAAGACAGGAAAGGATAACCTTTATTCCGCTGTAACTGCCTGAGGAATAATTATTACCCAATAATTAGACTAGGATACTTTGATGAATCTTTCTTAAGAAAAGTTACTTTACAGATTTGAGTAGTACCTTTTTATATTTATTAATGATAACATGTCATATATTTAGAGATTCTGAGAAAAATCAAAGTGTTTAATAATATATTTGAGAGATATATATACTGTTATACATATATATATGTATACTGTTTTTTATTTTAGAGAGGAAGAAGGGAAGGGAAAGAGAGAGAGAGGGGAGCATCAACTCATTCCACTTAGTCATGCCATTTATTGCTACTCATATGTGCCCTGACCGAGGCTTGAATGGGCAACCTCAGAGATGAGCCGGCATCCTCTGTTTGAGCCAGCAACCCTAGGATCCACCTGGTGACTTCAGTTCTCCAGGAGGAGGGCTTATCTATTCTGCCACCAGCCAGGGCAATATATATCTATATCTATCTATCTATCTATCTATCTATCTATCTATCTATCTATAGATACACACACACACATATATAAGTATATATATATACACACACATATACATAAGTATATATATACATACATATATATATACATACATACACACACATATATATGTATATATTATTTTAAATTTTATGTACTAGGTACTCTGTTTAGTCCTATGTACATTATCTTATATAAGCCTGCTATAGCAATTTAGCAGATGTGGAAATTAAAGCTTCAAAATTGTGAAGGTATTTGCTCAAACATAAACTAGTAAGAAGCAGATCAGGATTTGAATTCATGTTCTCTGACTCTGAACAAGCCCTGCATTATTTGAATAACAATTCTGTTCATCTTATCTCTGTTCCCAAGATCATTTAAAGGATAGAATATATCCCTACTGGCAATTTAAAAAATATACTCCGTTAAAATCAATGTATAAATTATATTATATATATATATACAAATTATAATCATTATTAAAAATTATTAAATAAAATTTAAAAAATGAATGAGATAAACAAGTAAAAATAAAGCTTCTTATGCTTTATTCCTATACCTCAATAGATCATCATCTTATGGACTTCCTGGGATTCTCCCCACCCCTTTGGAAGCCACAGGAGGAATGGGGTCCGTTCCTTGCTATATATATCAAATAGGAGACCTGGCCTATTAGTGCCTCTTTAGTGACTTCATTAGAAATGGCTGGCCTGGCCAAGTAGCTCAGTTGGTTTGAGTGTTGTCATGATGTACCAAGGTGGCAGATTCAATCTCTGCTTAGGGCACATGCAAGAGTCAACTAATAAATGCATGGATGGGTGGAACAATGAATTGACGTTTATCTCTCTCTAAAATCAATCAACAATTTTTTAAAAAGGAAAGAAATGGCTATTGTAAGATCAGTATTAGATACCAATCCTAGTTCAAATCCACTCTTAAACTGAATACACAACAGTAATAGGAGAATACAACCTTCATCTATGAGAATAGTGCATGAAATATATGGGAGGAGGGGCATCTACCTCTTATCCTCATCAGGGTAATATACATGGCCACAAGGAAGATCCACAGCACAAGATGGAAAGTTTCACAGCATTTCATTACAAAGGCTTTTATCTCAGAGTCACAAGGAATTATGCTTATCATTCCTCTCCAGTACTTCTATAGGAACCACTCAGCAAAATACATACTGGGTTACTGAGTGAAAATATAAAACTATTATACTACAGAGTGAGAAGATCTTGGAGACATGAATTATATGCAGGAAGGTAAAATCAAAGCATACTATTTACTTTATTTAATTTGACTTAAGATGTCAGTAAAGCTTCTAGAATCTCTTGTTTCACTTCATACCAGTACCCGTGCCTCCTCCCTTTGTGCAGATAGAACTCTGTCCATGACGTGGCACTAAGATGAGGTGGACAAAATATAAAAAATTTCAATAATAGCAGAAGAATCTGTCTCTTAGCTTTCCTAAGACTAGAAATAATATCTGTCCTGTCTTGTTTCTCCATCACTTACCTTCATATTTAGACATGACAGTAATACTTTCTTTAACTCCCTCATGTCCTGAGTGAAAATATTTCTTTGATTTCTACTCCAGGAAATTTCCCATCTGCAAAACATCTTCTGTTTTCAAGTCTGCTCCAGTTAAATTGCTTTCTGTCAAAGGATAATATTCCTTTCTGGCCACCCTGTAACCTTCATACTTCTTAAAATCTTCAACTTTTAGAAATGAAAAAGATATTTGAATATTTTGGCTATAACTAATTTTATCTCAATTAATAGATAATTTAATGGCTTAGTTCTTTTAATTTAATGTGAGAATGCTAAGGCATCTAATTACATAAAGGACAGGAATGCATTGTACCTCTGCTTCAACTAGGATCGTGGATTTACAGTTGTTTCTATCTCTGTCTGACTTCTGTGTCTGTTTTTTTTTCTTTTATTTATTGGATACTTCTACCACTCAGATCAAAGTGGGGACTGTGGCCACCAACCAGTTGTGGGTTTGTATTTTCTAAGGTTCAGCCACCAGAGGAAGGCTGATATTAATCTTTTGGCTCCAATTGTGAAGTTATTTGGAAAATATTCATATTGGCACAGCTTGGGAGTGCCTATGCCTCCCAACATTAGCCATGGGCAGGGTTAGATTTGACCAATTTGGGAATGAGTAGTGTGGCCCCATTATAATAATATAGACAATGGAGTTGAAGGGGAGCAGGCCCTGACTAAGTGGGAACTTGGCAGAAAAAAATACCTGTATCTTCCATAGAAGGAATTTAGTCCATGCCTTTCGTGTAGTGGATGATGAAAATGAGGCTCCGACAAGTGGGTTGACCAGGGCTAGTGCGAAATCTCAGGTCTTCTGAGTGCCCAACTCACGTACTTTTATTCAACAGCATTTACTTTGTGCCAGACCTTGTTTCAGTTGCTCAGGTTAGTTACAACAGTAAACAACAACCACAGGAGTTTTCCTTGTCCTCACCATACTACCTCTTAGATCTAACGAATTCTCTTTTGCTCTCCTGTCTTTTAAACAGCTTCTTTTTTTTTTAATGACTGCCCCTATTCTTCCTTATAGAAAACTCCAAAATCCATTCTCTCTACCTCTTCATTGCTTTCCCACACGTCAGTTGATTATAAAGATTGATTGATTGCTCTGATTGACACCCAGTCACAAGGTACACATTTATATACACAAGGTTTTTGGAGAAAAAAAAGGAATGTTTTCACCATACTGGAGGCACACTGTAAGTGAAGAGGAAAAACTAAACACCTTTATTTAGTAGTTATGATGCCCCATTTACTCCTTTGCCTAAAGGGAGGAACATTTTTATGTAATGATTGCAAATTTTTTGAAAAAGTTTTGGAAACACCAAAAGGGAAAGAAAAAAAGAATGGACACTAAATTGAGTATTGGTGTATAGACAGCCATCGGTCACACTTTTTATTTGCTAACTATGTGTCCTTCAGAAGTTTACTTAACTTCTCCATGCCTTAGTTTTTAATTAATAAAAATGCAGACTAGACAATCTCTATTGAAATTATTTATAATTTCCATACTTGAACTATGTTCTTAAAAGGATTGGAGGAGCCAATGAAATATAAAATCCATTCTAATTTCAAAGTTTTCATGATAGCAAGTAGTTTTACTCTGCTTTATGCACAGGTGATTAGCCTTGCATTTCACTATTTGTGCACAGATCCTAAGTGATCTAATTATGTTCATTAAATCAACCAGATTTTTTTGAAAACAAGATGACTTTGTTTCCCAGTGCTAGCATTTAAGTGAGTTGCTGCCGTGATTTTAAAAATATCTATTTTGGTAGCAAAACAAACAAACAAACAAACAAACAAACAAACCAAAACCTCACACTGGTCTTACATGGAAAAATGTCACACATCCAAACAATTCCTCCTTCCCTGTATTAGTAGGCTAAGATATAGTATGTATATATAATCCATATTATCTAGAAGTCTCTATGCATTTTGTTCCATGAAAATCTAAGAGAAATGGGAAGGAAAGGCATTTCATTCTTATTTACCGGATGACTCCAGTGTGCCTGCCTGATTACTATTTTTAAACATTTTTTAATTATTTATTTTAATGAGAGAGAAAGGGAGAGAGAGAGAGAGAGAGAGAGAGAGAGGAACATGAATGTGTGCCTGTATGTGCCCTGACCAGGGATTGGACCTGGCAACCTCTGTGCTTCGGGAAGGTGCTCTAACCAACCGAGCTATCCAGTCAGGGTAGTGGTTACTATTTTCAATTTTGCTTTAATTTCTTAACTACCTGGGTGCACAAGTATGTGCATCTTTTTTTTTTTTTTTTTGTCTGATACCAGAATATTTTCATACTGAATTCTATAAGAAGTGATCTTAGATCCAGCGTTTCCACACTGCCCTTTGTTCCCTTGACTACGGGAGACAGCTGACGATGCCTTGAAGGGGCCTAGGAGGGACAGCATGTGAAATGTGCCAGTTCCCAGAAACAGTCTCTGTGGTTGGATTCTGGATAGGCATTCCTGGAAGCAACCACTCAGGAGTGCTACTTTTAGCAACAATAGCCGCTAAGATATGATGCTCTGAGTCAGGACATCATACTGTATCTTTCCTAAGTCTTTTGAATGAGGCACTGTTTGTGGGTGCTTATTGAGCTCATAGCTGAATGCTAGTCTTCATGTAACGTAGCTATCAGTTTTCCCACTCAAAAATGGCCACAGAACAAACTTTCTGGGGTAGCATTTTGGTAATGGACATCTAAAAACCTTAAAAAACACAAAACTTACCTTACTAATTCTACCTCTTAAGAATTTGTCTAAGGAAATAAATGTGTAGTATAGTGGCCAGCACATTGGAAAACATACGGTGAATGTTAGCTGTTTTTATAGAGATGGTCATCACAATGTGATCTATAATGACGAAAACTTAGATTAAACCTAAATGTCCAAGAAAATGAGATTGATTAAATAAATAGTATTATGTCCTTATAATGTACCACGGGGCAACCATTAAAAACTATGTCAGTGGTTTCCAAATTTTGGTATGAATCAGAACTGCCTGAGGAATCTATTAAAAATGAAATTTCCCAGATATTCTAAAAATAACTGGAAAATTCTATAGGTAAAAGAGAAGTTAGGATTTATCTGTAAATTCAATATATATTATAGCAGGAATATTAATTTTACTTAAAGAATTTTTATTTATGCCAAAGATTTGGTGGCTGTTCTTAACCAGTCTATTTCACAAACAATCCATCTGTCTTAATATGACCCATTTAAATCCTTCGGGTCATTGAAAACAGGTCTGACTCAAAGCTCTATGTTGTTCAATGAAGTTTTCTTTAAATGGGCATTACTACAAAATGTCTTTCCCTCAATCCTCCAAATTATGTATTTCTCTTTCGTGTAGGTAGATAGATAGGTATTTCTTTAATAAACTAAAATAATAATAACACTTTCTATGAAGACAAAGAGTCCATTTGGGGAAATATTTCACATTGGGGGCTATCTTTCAATCTGCCTGCTCTGTGTGTGTTTTTAGAACATCTGTATTGGAATGAAGGGTAGTTGGAAGGCTGTGGCTGAGCATAACGAAAGCACTGAACAATCAGCTAGGAAGGTTGTTCCAGCCCAGAGATAAATAACTTTATCTGTAGTTTCTATTTTGCTCAAAGAAATATACATACTAAGAAAATAGCCAACAGTGTTTAATTGAACAAAGAGTCCATTAGACTGAGATGGCTTCAATGCCTTGGTAGCCTAGCTTACATAAGCAAACCAAAACCCAAGCCTAACATACCTGAAGGTGAAGAAGCCTACAAACAGCCAATCATAGACAGCCAGCTAGATTTTTCCAAATAAGGCAAATGCTTATGTGATAGCCAATCAAGTGATTTCTTTGATCGTCTTGTGCCTCTTGTGTATTAAAAATAAGGCTTTTCACTAGCAAGGTGTTTTTGGTGAACACTCCTAATCACTTCTGGTTCATCTCTGTCCTATTTGAATTATCTTTATTTTTTGCCCAAATAGAATAAAAATTTAATATGCCTCAGTTAATCATTTAACAACAGAGTTTGTTTTCTTCCAAATGAACCATTACTTCAAAGATCAATATAGATTTTATTGATACTGGAAAGTCTAAGGTATTCCTACCTTCTGGGTATTCCTGTCTTCTGGGTATTCCTATCTTCTGGGTATTCCTATCTTCTGGGTATTATTCCTATCTTCCGGGTATTCCTATCTTCCCGGTATTCCTATCTTCTGGGTATTAGTCCTATCTTCCGGGTATTCATATCTTTCGGGTATTCCTATCTTCCGGGTATTCCTATCTTCTGGGTATTATTCCTATCTTCCGGGTATTCCTATCTTCCGGGTATTCCTTACTGCTTATCATTGTCCCACATCAAGGAGCTGATCCAGCGGCGGCAGAGTGACTCAGTGAGTACTGATATCTCTTATTTTAAAAAGAGAGTTCAAGTCCTAATTTCTTATTCCTTCCCAGGTAACAACTTTTCTAGTGGCAGCATTTTGTAATTATGTAGCGCTCCTCTGCCAGGCACTGCTCTAATCACTTCACCTAGGTTTGCATTTACATATTTAGCTCTCACCCTGGAAGGTCATTCGTTCCCATTTTACAGATGAGGAAATCTCACCAGGAAGGTTAAGATTGCACAGTTACACACAGATGATCTGTATAGGTTCGAACCCAAGTAAGCTGAGAGTCTTTCATGTAAACCTTTTCTATACCTCAATTTTAGGCATACTTTTGTTTCGACTACTGGAGAAGGTATGTGTGGAAGAGAGAATGCCAATCACTGACTGGCAGGACGAAGTGTCTCAGGACAACAAAGAGGAGAGTTCTGAAGGTTGCAGAAGGGAACAGGAAGAGAAGGCCCCGTCATAAACCCTGCTCTTCTCTGCCTCTGACAGGCTAAGGCCCTTGGAAAAAGAATTTCATTTTTCTGAACCTCAGTTTCTAATTTTGTAAAAGCTAATAATAATAGCACTTTCATCATATTCTCATAGTGAAATAAGATAATATATGCACAATAGGCACAGGGAAACCTTAGCTGTCACCTACCCCTACCTCCAATCAAAGGCAAAGAAAGAAACTTGAGATCTTTGAATTTACTAAATTGAAAAGACAGACTTCTGAGTAAACTTTGCTAAGGACCAGAAAACAAAACAAAGCAACAATGCAAAAACAAAACAAAAGGGCAGGCATTTGTGAACATTAATTTTCTTAATTTCAAATGTTCTTTTACTGTCTTCTTCTTTTTTTTCTTTTGTACCTTCTCCCCTCCTCCCTTTTTTCTTCCTCTGCCTTGTTTATTTCCCCCTTCATTTCTTAATAGAATCCTTTTTGAAAACCTCCAGCTTTGAGTTTGCTGAGAAGGAAGGAGGATACATTTCTACTGAGGCCAAAAATATATGGAAAGCAGACTGCCCTGGGGGACACCCAGCTGCAAAACAAAAATACAAAAAAGCTGGCTGATCTGGGAGATGACTATTCTGGAGAGAGGAAGTGTGGGGATGACTAAAAATTGCAGATTCTTTCCGCCCTGGGATCGACTTTCCCAGGTTCTGCTTTGCTTATATAAAGTTGATTTACTTTACTGGAAAGTGACCCTTTGCCTACACCACCTTATATTTTCTTTTGCATTCCCATATAATCATCTAAATTCATTCAGGCACACGTGTCTCATTTGCTATTCAAATCGCTGGTTGGGATAAAAAAAAATGCATCTTCTCTTGGTTTTACCACTGTGTGTGAACAGGAAAGAACTGGGTTTTGGGGTCAAAGAGCTATGGGTTGAACTTCAGCTCACTACTGTACTTACTAATTAGACAGATGACCTTGAGCACAGTACTTAACCTCTCTGTCCTTCCTTTGTAAAGTGAGCGTAAGAACAGTAATAGCCACATAGGTTTGTTTGATTGAGATAATATATGTAAAGCACTAGCATAGAAATGGAACCTACAAAGTACTTACTCATTACATGGTAGCTACAATGATTGTATTTTTCTCTATTTTTCTATTTCACAAATGCCAAACTATGCACTCAGTTAATAAGGTTTGTCAGGTGAACTACATACATGAAACAAAGATATACTATCAGTACAGGGCAAAAGATATATTAGAGAAAAAAACTTGTTTTTTCCCAGGGTGGTTGAAGAATTTTAAGGTTCTAGGTTATATTTTGAAAGGAAACCAGAAAGGGAAACATGGAAACTTAAAAATAAATATAGGTGATATTCTGCACAGATGTCACCTAATTATTAGGTTAGGACATCTAATAATTTTTGATTGTCTTAACTACATTAGTAGAATACCATATTATCTGAAAAGTTAAGTCAGGGTTTGGTTTCCATCAAACTAAAAAAAATAATTTAAAACTGATAATTCAGTTTAGTTCTAAAGTCTGAAGGAGTATTTAGATTCCTACCACCCACACCTTAATTAGCAGCTTTTTGGGTGGATGAGGCTAAAAAGCAGGTACCTTTCTGCCTCTACGTGACTTGTTATTTTCATTCCACTTCTGTTAAATAAATATTTTATCTGCATGTACCATGTACTAGGCAACTGGGGTTCAAAAATGACCAAGTCACAACTGTAATCCTGGAAAATAAAAATAAGACTGTAAATGTATCAAGTACATGGAAATTGTGCTTTTGAGGAATGTGGTTGTGCTCCTGTATACTTATTTCAAAGCTGGAGTGTGATTAATCTGAACATTGCTACTGTGTCCTGGGTATAGAACTCTGTGTTCATAAGTATTTTCCTAGGTTAAGCAGATATTTATTTTTCATCTTATGAATGACAGTCAAAATTTATGCTCCAGAGTCAGAAACTTGGGTGAGCCCTTTGCTAGGGCCCTGAAAACCACCTTTCTCTGTCATACAAGCACTTGTTGTAATCAAATTGGCTCCATGCCTAGAGCAGGCTGTGTGACTCAGTGACAGTTGCAGTCAGAGCATGGAGTTGGAGACAAAGAAGTCATAGATCAGGAAATCATAGGGACGATGGTCAATTAAGATGGGATGGTTTCATATGAGTGGAGTATTTTTTAAAGAAAACCTTTTAGAATATAATTTATCGAGGACACATTTAATTCTGTTACTTTTACATGAGATTAAAATTTTCATCCTAGTTATACTACAAATGATTCTTTACAAAGGAAGAGCTCCAAAAGTTCTAACAACGTAACATTTCTAGTGTTTTTAGATCCATGTTAGGTAAGGGCATATATGCCTCTCACTTGAATTAGTTTTATTTTTTGAAGTCACTTTGATTTTAACATCAACCCTAAGTTAGATTCAATTCATTCTAATGAAAATAATGAAATTAATTTTGAAGAGAAATCTTAAATCGGAAGTCTTGAAATGTCTTGAAATCCTCAACATGTATATTTTGTTAAAAAATGATCAAGCACTGCCTGGCCAGGCAGTGGTGCAGTGGATAGAGCATCACCTAAGATGTGGAGGACCCAGGTATGAAACCCCAAGGTCGTTGACTTAAGCGTGGGCTCATGAGACTTGAGTGCAGGCTCAGCAGCTTGAGCGTGGGGTCATTGGCTTGAGTGTGGGATCATAGACATGACCCATGGTTGTTGGCTTGAGCCCAAAGGTCACTGGCTTGAAGCCCAAAGTTGCTGGCATAAGCCCAAAGTCGCTGACTTGAGCAAGGGGTCACTCGCTCTGTGGTAGCCCCCTGGTCAAAGCACATATGAGAAAGCAATGAACCACTAAGGTGTCACAACGAAGAATTGAAGCGTTTCATCTGTCTCTCTTCCTGTCTGTCTGTCTCTGTCTCTGTCACACACACACACACACACACACACACACACACACACACACACAATCAAGCACTTAACTTTAATATTTATCTATTTAGTTATTAAGTTATAAGTGTACATGGCAAATGATAATAAATATGTACATTTGTAACTATTGGTCAACTTTAAGGGGAAGGAGTCTGTAAAAATATTAGAGAAGGATGAATAAGGGTGTGAAGTTGTGGTGGTTATAATACAGTTTACTTTTTCTCTTTTTACAATGTCAGCTAAATGGTCAAACAGTGTAGAAGTACTTTAACAATACCGAGACACCATCCTTAATTGTGGTTGGGTAGAACTGCTATACTACGGGGTAAAGATGAATATAAACTGGAGACAGGCTCTGATTCTGAAATAATATCCTTGCATGAAATTAAAATATTGGGTATAAGGGAGCAACTCTTTCACACTGTATTTGGTGTATATTTGGTGTGAAATGCTCTTGTAGCACTTTAATGCTATAAGAATTAATACAGAATATTAAGGAGCTGTATGAGGCAGATTTTTTTAAAAGCCATTGAAAAAGTCCTGGAGAATTGTGCTGCAAGTTGAGACAGATAATCAATTTATTTTTCTTTCTTCTTCCTTCCCAAAGGAATTTTGTTTTTGTAGCTGTCCATTGTTTGAAGATGAAAAGTTTGTATTTTATTAGGAACATACCTGTCTGCATTGAACAATGGCTCTTCTTTGTAATTATTGTTATCATCAATATCATCTACAGAAGCATCATTTAACAACTATTTATTGAGAGCTTATTATGTTTTATTTCATTATTTTTAATGTTTATATATTGACTCTACCGAGAGAGGAAGAGAGAGAGAGACAGAGAGACAGGAACATTAATCTCTTTCCACAAGTGCCCTGACTGGGTATCAAACCAACAACTTCTGCACTTTGAGATGATGCTCTAACCAACTGAGCTATGCAGCCAAGAGTCTTGGGATACAATGCTGAACAAAAATGGGAAAAATGCCCGCCCTATTGGAATATGCATTTTAGAGTGAGGTGATTGACAATATCTTTATTATATGCGGCTTAAGTGTCTGTTTGTTGCCGATAGCTTATTGGTTGCTTGCGTAACTGTACTAGCCAATTGGGTGAAGTTGCCACGGCTGAACGCAAATTGAGCGGGTCAGGGGGAAGGTGAACATTTGTTTACATTGGCAATCATCTGTTCTACATAAAAACTACGTCTTAACATAATTTCTTTTAAGAATGCCTCCTAGAAAATACAGCACTGAAGAGGAGAGAAAAGGAGCTAAAGCTGCACAAAAATGGCTTTCTCGACAAAAAGAAACCACTGAGCAGAGAAAGACAAGGCTTGCTTCAGTCACAGAGCAAATGCGTCTTTCAGTTGAGACGTAGACAATTTCCTGTAAAACTTGCCTTTGCTATGACCATCAATAAGTCTCAGGGCCAAACGCTTAAACGTGTTGGCATTTTTTTACCTGAGCCTGCATTTGGACATGGTCAACTTTATGTTGCCTGTTCAAAAGTTCGTGAAAGAACGGATGTAAAATTAAAAATAATTGATGGTCCTCTGCAAGGCGAGCTTAAAAATGATGGAAAGATCTACACAAGAAATGTTGTGTACAAAGAGATCTTTGACATGTGAATTAACATTTTATTATTTAAATCACCTTTATTTATTGAGCTAGCGGTGGCTCTTAAGAAATGTACCACCAATGGTTTCCTTCATTGCACTCTACTTTAAGCAATTAAGCAAGTAGAAGGGGGAAACCCCGTGGGGCACTAAGCAAAGGGGCGTCCTCGCTGCCTGCCCTGGGTAATTCAGTTTGAATTTGCAGACACCTTTGCACAAATCATTTTAATTATAATTTATAATATCTAGAACAGCGGTCATTTCGTATGACCGCTGGGCTTTCTAGTATACTATATCTAATAAATTAATGAAATAGTATGAAAAAATAAAACAGTATGGCAGCGTAAAGAGAATCAGAAGTGTGAGGGATGAGTGTTGCCATTTTAAGTAGAGTGATTGGTAACATATGATCAAAAACTTAAAAGAAGTGAGAGAGTTAGTCATGTGGCTATGTATTGATAGAGCATTTATTTCTAGCAATAGGGAAGAGTTAGTGCAAAGGTCCTAAAGATCATTGGTTTCACATAGCTCACTGTTTTCTTTATTCAAAAAGTATGGCATTTACTCATAGGGAGGTTATTGTATTACACATCTTGGGTTTGGGAGACAGCGATACCTTTTCCCAACTTTCTATCCAGGGTTACTAACCCCTAATGCCTCAAACATCTGTGATTTTTTTTTAATTTTATTTATTCATTTTAGAGAGGAGAGAGAGAAGGGGAGAGAGAGAGAGAGAGAGAGAGAGAGAGAGAGAAGAGAGATGGGGGGAGGAGCTGGAAGCATCAACTCCCATATGTGCCTTGACCAGGCAAGCCCAGGGTTTCTAACTGGTGACCTCAGCATTTCCAGGTCGACGCTTTATCCACTGCACCACCACAGGTCAGGCCATCTGTGATTTTTAACTCAGAGAGTGACTGTGGCCAGTCTTGGCCATATTTTATGAATCTTGCCTGCCTCCTTGAACATGCATACAATAAGAAATCAACTTGATTATGGGGTATTAATTTTGTTCTGTGAGACTAAACATTTAGAAAGGAGCAAATTGTTGCTCATTTATCTATATAAGATGATATATTGTAAGCATAATTGTTGCCTTCCCAAAATGTAATCGATTAACTTGACAGCATCATAACTACATAGTAAATGAATAATATGGGACCCCTCACATTTTTTTTCTATATGACATTTTCTCCAAAATTTATTCTTTAGTAAACTTCAAAGTACATGTATACTAAGTATTTAATCTTAATTTCAGATGCATAAATGCTATTTTATACCATATGGTGAACTCTAAAATAAAACATTCCTGTGGCATTGTAGCATCATTAATATAAATGAATAATGATAAGTTGTTACCCTGTATATATTATTTTATATACACACTTATAGGTGTATGTGTGTGCACATATGTAAGGGGAAAAAAGACTCTAGAGAATGTAAATAAAAAAATAATAAAAGCACACATATGTCTTGTCCAGACTGAGCAAATTTTATTAGGCAAAGTATAGAAATCATTAGAAAAATTTTATTGGGCACCCTCTAGTCATGGCTACTGTGGCAAGGGCACCTGTTCCATTGAGGAGCTTGAATTAATTCTGCATCTGGAGGAGGAAGCACATTATATAAACAACAATAAAAGCCATAACCACCACCATGCACTGAGTGCTCATTGCTTGCTAAGGAATGCACTAAATGGTATTATTATGGTATTATCGCAACATTGCATCATTTAACCCTGTGCAGTAAGTACTGTTACTATAGACAGATGAGAAGATAAAAGCTTAAAGGAGCTGAAAAACTTGTGTAAAACCTTAGAGCTAGTAAATTCTGGATCAAGGTTTGAAACCCAGTTATTTTGTCTCTAGGATCCAAAGGCTTAACCACTGCAGTGTTTGGTTCTTTTTTTATGTTTAATTTATTTATTTATTCATTTAATTATTATTATTATTTTAGCGAGAGAAAGAAAGAGAGGAAATAGGGACAAACAGGCAGGAAGGGAGAGAGATGAGATGCATCATTTCTTTGTTGCAGCACCTTAGTTGTTCATTCATTGATTGCTTTCTCATATGTGCCTTTGTGCATTCATGGGGGGGCTGCTAGTGACCCTTTGCTCAAGCCAGCGACCTTGGGTTCAAGCCAGCGACCATGGGGTCATGTCTATGATCCCACACTCAAGCTGGTGAGCCTGTGCTCAAGATGCTAACCTCTGGGTTTTGAACCTGGGCCCTCAGTGTCCCAGGCCAATGCTCTATCCACTTTGCCACCTCCTGGTCAAGCATGTTTTTTTTTTGTTGTTGTTTGTTTTGCTTTTTAATTTTTTAAATTGATTTTAGAGAGATTGGAAGAGAGAGAAAGAAAAATTGACTTGTTGTTCCATCTACTAACACATTCATTGGTTGATTCTTGGATGTACCCTGACCAGAGATAGAACCTGCAACTTTGGCGCACCCAGATAATGCTCAACCAAGTGAGCCACCTGGGCCAGGGCTACAGTGTCTTTCTTGAGAAGGATCTCAGAAGTTGTGTGAGAACTGGAATCAAATGAGATCCAGGTTTTAATCTTACTTCTATCTCTCTGTGACCATAGACAAGTTACTTAATCTTTGAAACTCAAAGGTTAATAGTATAGATACTACTATCTAATGAATAGTATCTATAGTACATAGTATCTATAAATACTAATACCTATAGTACTAGTTTCTAATAGTATAGATCAGTAATTTTCAACCTTATTCATCTCATGGCACACATAAACTAATTACTAAAATTCTGTGGCACACCAAAAAATGTACTATATTTTTTGCAAATCTTTCAAAAAAAAATTGGTATAATTTGATTCATTCACACCAGATGGCTATTATTGTGTTGACTGGTGTCATTTTTAAATTTGATAATCTAAGGCAAAAGAGGCCAGTGCCTCTAACTACATAATCAGATATTGCTTGTTTAAAAAGTTCTTGTGGCCTGACCAGGCAGTGGCGCAGTGGATAAAGTGTTGGACTGGGACGCGGAGGACCCAGGTTTGAGACCCTGAAGTCGCCAGCTTGAGCGTGGGCTCATCTACTTTGAACAAGGCTCACCAGCTTGAGCCCGAGGTCACTGGCTTGAGCAAGGGGTCACTCGGTCTGCTTGCTGCATGTAGCCCCCGGGTCAGGGCACATGTGAGAAGGCAGTCAATGAACAACTAAGGAGCTGCAACGAAGAACTGATGTTTCTCATCTCTCTCCCTTCCTGTCAGTCTGTTCCTATCTGTTCCTCTCTCTGTCTCTGTCAAAAAAAAAAGAAAGGACAAAGTTCTTGTGGCACCCCAGCGTGCTGCAGCACACTGGTTGAAAATCGCTGTTATAGATAATAGATACTTTGCCAAATTGTCATAAGATTAGAGATAATGTATATGCCCACTACAGGATTACTATTCAATAAGTGATCGTTGTGATTTAACTGTCATCTCTGAGTCTAAACAGAGTCATAGAAGAAAAAAGCTATGCCAAACTCAGAGTGCACCGAAACTTCTCCTTTTCTCATTAACCAGGGTGCCTGGTAGCTACTTGATAACCTGTTCCTAGAATCAAGTGTAACTTTTGCCAAAAGAAAGAAGACCAAGAAGTGCATACTCCTTCTGCATTTTGCATAACTTGGAAAATGAAGCTCACTTATTTAATTTACACCAGAGCTTTGGCACTGTGTAAAATCATCCTCTGGAAGAAACAGACAACAAACTAGTGTTCTAAGGAAGGAGAAACAATTAGCAAATTAATAAGTTAAGGTTGCAGTTACAGGATACTCCTTTAGCCAAAGACAGTGATCTGTTAGATTAACACCAAACCAAGATTACCAATGCTGCTAGAGAAAGTGCTGCTTTCGGATAGGTCAAGCCATAAATTATAAGACTGAAATTCAAAGATGTTTGAGATGCTTAGTGATATTAGGATTTACATAAAGGATTTTGCAATAAAGATAGAAAATCAAGCCTAAAACGCTGTATTATCTTGAACAATAGAGGTATAAACAGGATCCTAATTAATGAGTATTCTAATAATTTTAGAAAATCAAGCCTAAAACGCTGTATTATCTTGAACAATAGAGGTATAAACAGGATCCTAATTAATGAGTATTCTAATAATTTTTAAGGAGATAATATAATGTCAGAGCTGGAAGGGATTTTAGAGCTCATTCAGTCACACTCTTTTTTTTTTTTTTTTAAGATGTGGAAACTGAAAACTGGAGAAAGGAAATGTTGTGGCCAGTCCTATACAATATAGTAAAATGTTTCTCATCTTGATTTTCTTCAGGATGAGGTGATGGGGTGTATGAGAAGCATAGTTTGTTTATAGGGGTTCTTAAAGTCAGGGGCCTTGCTAAATTTAGATTTGATTCCTGCTTATGTAATTTTCCTTGTGTTTTCAATTATTTATACAAATATATTATTTATATATGTCTGGAACTTGTGCTTTTAGCACTCAATAAACAAGAATAATTTATAGGATTCTGGAGTGCTTCCTGTCCTTACCTTTCAGAGTTTGTTCTTTTGCATTGTTAATTAGTTGTATTTCAGCCTTGTGCAATTTCCTTTCCCAGCAGTCTTGTAGCAGCACTTAACTAGCCAGAAAGAACTGTGTTAGGATCTATCCTCATCTTCATGCACAGATTCCAAAATCCAGGTTAGTGATCCCATTAGCCATTTCCCTAGCATAACCACCAGTGGGGGCTCAGTGGCATAACCCAGCAGATCACTTTCCTTAGGTAGAGCGAGACTACACTGAAAGAGGAAGCAGGCTCTTAATTCTAAATAGAAATTGCCTCTGCTTCAGGTTTCTTCTTTGTCTCTGCTCTTTTAAAACAATTGAGTTCTTGATGTACTCTTTCCTCTGCCCCTTCTTCATCACATTTTTCTTGCTGCTACATTGCATTGACTTCACTCACCTATGTCATCCTGACTCATAGCCATGGATCTAGATTTTACTGACAGAAATCCAGACTCATGTGTTCCCGATGCCTGACCCTCCTCTTCCTTGGTTTTCCCCTTGTTTTAAATTTCTGAAAAAAAATTATTCTATTGATTTGACAGAGAGAGAGAGAGAAAGGGAAAGAGAGATAAAGAGAAAGGGAGAAGAGAGAGAGAGAAAGAGAGAGAGAGAGAGAGAGAGAGAGAATCAACCCTTTCCACTTAGTTGTTCCATTTTTAGTGGTGCATTCATGGATTGCTTTTTGTGTGTGTCCTTACAGGGGATCCAACCCATGACCTTGGTGCTCAGGGCAATGCTCTATCCCCTGAGCCTCCCAGCCAGGACCTTGCTTCCTTTTTTTTTAGTTGTCTTTATTGGGGTGACATTGGTTAATAAAATCATATAGGAACCTCACCTGTAGTGGCACAGTGGATAAGGCATTGACCTGAAATGCTGAGGTCATGGGTTCAAAAATACAAGTTTGCCCGGTCAAAGCACAAATGAGAAACAACTACAAGCTGATGCTTCCTACTCCCATCCCCCCCTTCCCTCTCTCACCTTTTTATAAAAATAAATTAATAAAACCTTTTTAAAAAATCATATAGGTTTCAGTTGTACAACTCCATAACACGTCATCTATACACTGCACTGTGTGTTTACCACCCCAAGTTAAGTCGCCTTCCATCACCATCTACTCTCCCCTTTACTCTCGTCCATCTTCCCCACCCCTTTTCCCTCCTGCAATCCTCACACGGTTGTCTGTGCTTGTAAAATTTTTCTTTTTCTTTGCTTAAGCCCTTCACCTTTTCCACCCAGCCCCCCAGCCCTTATCCCCTCTGACAGCTATCAGTCTGATCTTTGTATTTATGAGTCTGTCTCTATTTTGTTTGTTAGTCTGTTTTGCCCTGGAGCCTTTGGAATGAATGATAGTTGCTGAGAAGAGCTAACACAGCAGGTACCTGCAGTGGTACAAGGGCCTCGGCAGGGCCCAGGGCCGGGGATGGACAAGCAGCTCAGCCTCTGCCTCTTCTGCCCCTTTCTTCACAGCCTTCTGGTATTCCCCAGTGCAAACAGAAGGAGGGACTTGATTGTTTCTCCCTGAGCCTGGAGGATCGGGCTCTCTAATCAGTTTCCAGAAGAGTAAATATGGTAAGATACATAAACTTTCCCTGTTGGAAACGAAGGACAAAGATTTGCAAACCAAGATGGGCTGTCTTTTTTGCTACTGTCATTCAAAGGCATGAGGTCCTTGGCTGTGGCTTGAGCCTTAAAGCAAGTCTTCCTGGACTCCATATATCACTTTGTTGGAGCCACCAGGTGAGTAGCCCGTTCTCAGACCATTCAATCTGAAGGCAAGAAACCATCTTGCTACAGTCATGAGTGTTCATGAGAATGTAGACCAAATACATCATTGACTTAACATGGAAGGATTACTGTGATATAAACAAAATAATTCTTTCTTTTTTAGTGTGATAGAGAGAGGGGCAGACAGGGACAGACAGAAAGGGAGAGAGAGATGAGAAGCATCAATTCTTATCAGTTCTTCATTGAAGTACCTTAGTTGTTCACTGATGGCTTTCTCATACTTGCCTTGACCCAGGGGCTCTCCAGCTGAGACCAGTGACCCCTTGCTCAAGCCAGTGACCTTTGGGCTTAAATCAGCAACCATGAGGTCATGTCTATGATCCCACACTCAAACTGGCGATATCATACTCAAGCTGATGAGCCCGTGCTCAAGCCGGATGAGCCTGGCGCTCAAGCCAGCAACCTTGGGGTTATGAACCTGGGTCCTCAGCATCCCAGGTCAATGCTCTATTCACTGCACCACCACCTGGTCAGGCGAAACAAAGTAATTCTTAGGAAAAGAAGCCATTGAGGGAAATTTCTACTTTCTTTTATCAGCATTTCAGCTATTTATTAAAGATTTTTTAATTGATTTTACAGAGAGAGGAGAGAAGCGGGGAGAGCAAGAGGTATCAACTCGTAGTTGCTTCACTTTAGTTGTTCATTGCTTGCTGGTTGCTTGTCATATGTGCCTTGACCAGGCAAACCCAGGTTTTCAAGCCAGTGACCTCAGCATTTTAGGTCAACACTCTATCCACTGAGCCACCACAGGCCAGGCTCAGCAATTTATTTTTTACATAGAAGTTAATCATAACATTAGGTTTCAGGAAGGATCAATGAGTGGATGAATGAGCATCTCAGCTAAGAATGTGGACTCTCTAGACGTGAGCTTGTTCACATCCTTGTGACATTTTATATATGTGTCAGCATCTTTAAAAGCCTAAGGATTGCACCTGGAGATATACCTAGTTTCACAAGACTGACTGACCACAGCAGTAGCTGTCAGGAGCTTCCCTCTCAGGGCTATTTGTTCTTTAGCACACTTAGATGGATAAATGCCAAGAGGTTCTGGTGCACTTGACTATGGGGCCAACTAGGTAGCAGGGAACTCCACCCAATTCTAGCTGAATTGGCCAAGTAAGCAGTAGTTAACTGTGTTAAAGGTAAAGGAGAAGATTCTGAGAAAGATACTCTAAATGTCCCTTGCAAAGAGTTTTCATAAATTCATCTGGCTACAAAGTGTGCATCAGCTTCATATTTAAAACATCTTATAGCCCTGGCCCAGGTAGTTCAGTGGATAGATCATTGTCCCTGTGCACCAAAGTCATGGGTTTGATCCCCAGTCAGGGCAACCAATGAGTGTACAACTAAATGGAACAGCTAAGTGGAATGACGAGTCGATGCTACACTCTCTCTCTCTCTTCCTTCAACTTCCTTTCTCTCAAATCAATGGAAAAAATTATTTTAAATCTTAAATTTATTTGAGTGATTTATGTTTATGCAAAAGATGCAAAAAGTATGGATGAATGAATGTAAAGTCTTCCACCTGGGTGACAACCTGTCCCCTCACCTTGAGAAAGCACAGCTAAGAGCTTGTTTATCTTTTCAGGAATATTTAACGCATGTAACATGGGTATGGGGGTGAAATCAGAAAAGTAGTTTATTCTTTCCCTAACCCAAGTCCTTCAGACTCCTAGATCTCCCTACACATCCCTGGACAGGATCTTGGGCAGATCCTGCAGCTTTTCCAAACACATCTAGATGTTCAAAAATTTTTTTTATTTCAAATGTATTTAAAAGGGCAATATGATCAAAATCAAAAGTTCTTTCTTATATCTAGTTTAAATTTTTTTGCCCTCCCCCAGGCTTACACCTGATCCTGGGTCAGAAACCTGCAGGGAGAAAGAGGACTGTTGGATGTGGCGTTTCATTCACCTCCTTCTTGCTCTTCTGTTTTTCTGGATCCCACATTGAACCCAGCTGCCTCGGCTCCTCCAGGACTGGGCTGCATAGTGGATGGAAGTTTCAAAGGACAAGGCCTTGCTTAATGGGTGTTATGTTATCCAATATCTATGCCCTCTGGGTGGTGGATACCTAATGCTGACTTTGTCTTACTTGGGATGGTTCAGAGACTCTGTCTTCCCAGTAAAGACTCTGCGCTCTGGTCTCTGAATTGTTTTTTGTGGTGGGGGATGCTCTCTCTCAGCCTCTCATGACTCTCCCTCAAGCATAGTCTTATGATTCCTCTCCTCTTCTCCAAATATTTCTGCAGGGGTTATCTTGCCCCAGCAGGCAGGGCTCTGGGGTAAGACCTTTTCAAAATGACATTAGCCTGGCTACCTTCCAGGGTGATCGCTTAGCTCATGAGAAAACTTGGCAACCTCTGGCCTTTTAGCCTTTTCTAGGCAAGAGGCAGTCACCTCATTCCATGCCCCGAAGTTCTAAGACAGATTAAGTTTACTCAAGAACTGCCTCACCACATTCTGTTGTAAGAGGACAATGGAGGGAGACTTCTGAATTTTTGCAGATTGTCAGCAAGGAGATGGGGGTGAGATGCTTTTTCTCCCTCTGGCAGGCCCCGCCATTCCTTCTTTTCTTCTCCTTTGGGACTTCCTTTGGCCCCCCTTCATGGGGAAGGGAACCCATGGAACCACGTACAATACTATTGGGCCAACAACACTTATCCAAGTTCTGTTTTTCTTTCTTGCTCTGATCATCCTCTAACATCCTCTTTGACAGAGATTGAAGATAGGTGATGAGCTAAAGATCCTAATTTTGGGTGTTGTTTACCTTTTAGTAAGTCCCCAAAGGATAATATAGTACTTCTATTTAGAATATGGGAAACATATCACTCACTATTATTAATATTGAAACCTCAGCCCAGATTCTGATAAATCATGATGTAGATTTAAGCAAAACTCACATATGTACACACACACACACTCACACTACACATGTGTAAATATAGATCCTGCCCTGGCTGGATAGCTTGGTTGGTTGGAGTAATCTCCCAAAGCACAGAGGTTTCTGGTTTGATCCCCAGTCAGGGCACATACAGGAACAGATTGATGTTCTTGTCTCTCTCTTTCCCTTTCTCTCTCATTAAATCAATTAAAAATATGTTTAAATATTATAGATTCTTGTTTTTGCCTCATGTGGGAATATGCGATGTTTACTGTTCTAGAACCTTGTTTTCTTAGGAACATGTTTGAGACAATTTGTATTGTCTGTACATATGGATCAGTAGAATATTACATTATATGTTTGTTTCCAGATTTCTGTTATGACAACGCTAAAGAAAAGAGTCTTTCTACATTTTGGAGAGAATATCTGCAGAATAAATTCCTAGAAGGAGAATCACTTCCAAATCACAAGTAATATTTTATTATATGTTGTCAACTTGCCAATTTATAATCAGTTTTCACTCTAACCATTAGAATGTGAAATGCCAATCTTTATGTATCTTTTATTTATTTATTTCCTGTAAAGACTTTTCACAATGCAGTAAATCTATCAGTTCTCTCTTTGTGCCATTCAGATTTTATGACATCCTGAGAAAAGCTCTGAGATTCAAAAAATATTCACCCATATTTTTCTAGTGTTTTTATGGCATCTTTTAAAAAATATTTATTTAAATGATTGGTCCATATGAAATATATTTTAGGGTAAAGTGTGAGCCTTTTTGCATCAAACATTAAATGTAAACTTGTTATTTCCTTGGCTTCTTTAACTTCTCTTTCTCACTGAATGAAAATCTAACTTAAACTTGGAGTCCCTCTTTAAATCCATAGCTTCTCATGTAGTTACACACAAAGCCAAATTAAAAAAAAAGGCAAAACATTTTTTTTGTTTTTGTTTTAAACTATGCTCACTGCCCATTTTCCAGGATTCTCACCCTGACTGTTGTGGGCACTGGTCTCTCCAAGCAGTGCTTGTTTTCATGGCGGTTACTCCGCACTTTCAGATCCAGTGGTGAGAGAGAATGTTTGTTCCTCCTGGTTTTTACAGTGGGTGAGGGGGAAGTAATAGACCCAAGGTCACAGAGCAATTGAGGGTGTTGAAATCAGGGTTCTGTGCCATCTAGCCTGTTGCAGTAATCATCAGACATCGTGTACAAAGCACAGGTAGAAGCATTCTTCTTCTGATTGCATCACTCGCTAAATTACATAATCCACAACAAAAACAGCTAGAGGGCAGTGGACAGGGTAAAGCTTAGCCCATTGAAATGTGCAGATGTTTCAGTGAATTGGGAAAATGGCCTGCTCATAGAGATCATATATAATATTTGACAATGTGAGTCAGACTTGGGCATCATTCAAGATTAATCTTATCCCCTTACTGAAATAGCTGATTGTTTTGACTTGTTCCTCTCTGCCTGTTCCAAGTTGTCTGACAGTGTGTTATAGAGACAGTTTTGCTGGTCTGAAGCTTTATTCTCAAATGCTGAATTACGGAGTCCATTAAGAAGTTCAAAAGATCTGTTTGGAGAGGCAGGAATCCAGTAAAGCTTCTAATTTTTCCATGATGACTGATGGATTTGGAGCACTCTTAAGGGGTGGCTGTATAATGCTAAGTGTTTAGTGTGTGCCAGCTTTGTCACCTTACATGAACCCTGTAACTACCTTTTATTCCAACCTCATCTTCACAGACTGCCTCTGAGGGAAGGAGACTTTCTGACTTTGGAAGTTGGGAGTGACTGAAGGGAGGGTGGGCACAGGAAGAGGGAGGCACCAAAGAAAACCTGCCTGTGTCTTAATTACCTGGTAGATTCCCTGCTGTAGTTTCATAGGTCATTGGATTTCTTCCAGAACTGTTGTTTTGCAAAGGGTGTGTGGAGTAGTGTAGGCCCTCTGGTGAACAGGATACTCCTTCCTAGCAACAGGATATGGGAGAGTTCAGCACCAGGAAGATCCCTGTGTACAAAATGGTGGGGGAGAGGTCGGAAATGGCCTCTGTCTGACCAGCTGCTATTTTCTCTAAACTCAAGTGGCTCTGCGGGTTGGCCCCAGCATCTCATAATACTGGGAGACTGTGTTTAATACTAGGTGCCTGAAGTTCTTCAGTTAGTCTGTGGTTTGTGCGGTCAGTGCTGACAGCACCAGTTAAGTTGGAGTTATAGGCAGTGATTGTGCTGGTCGCAGAAAGGGTTCATTCCTTGATGTGCTTTCAAGTGCTGTGTCCTGTGAATCCTGTTGGCAAGAAAACCGTCCTCCACCCTAGCACTTAGTTAATAAATACAGCTTGAAAAGCAGCCAAAAATGCATATGTTTGCTCGCTGTTAGATTTCTTTTTGAAAGAGAAAAGGCTCTTCTGGTTGTGATGCACAAAAGATTCTATTAATTAGGAGAATTTATAATGTCTCCCTATAGAATAAAGAAAAATAATAGCTTACATTGCTACTCCACTGCTTCCTCTGTTGGACAAAGTTTATTGCTCTTGCTCTTAGAACAGAAATCACCAGTCTGAACCCTCAGTTGTGTCTCTTATCCTTGTACTGTGCACACACAACTATTCATTAATGTCAACAAGACTTATGAGTGCATATCCGGTGGGGTGGAGTCAAGGTGACTGGATCCCAAAGTCAACATCTTCGCAATAGATTCCAAGTTGAAAATGATCAAAGGCCCATTACCCTAAGTGACTAACAGAAAAATAGTAGAGCAGTTAGAATACAGGTTAGAGACGAGGCAGATTTTAATTTTTTCCCCTGAATCATGTTCCTATAGGCACCAGGCTATAAAACACTTCAGCTCAAACTTGTCCCTAAGTATAGTAGGATAGGGTCATTGGAGCTCATCTGGAAATAAAATTTCTAGAAAGAAATTTAAGTTTTTAGAAAGCTGAAGGAGAAGAAAGTAAGTAGCCTACCAGGCAGAAACCAGGTGCTAAAGATCCCGAAAAACACGAGTGAGTCTAATCAGAGGAGGAGATGTGTGTTGAATGAAGGAGCTGGGGGTGGGTGGTGGGTGGGTGTTTGTGCTCTCAGGGGAGATAGAAGTTTTTCTGAGCTCCTTTCTGCCTGGTGAATATGTAGTTAGACTGAGGAGGGCCACAAAGACACCTGATCTCAATTCTGAGAGCAATGCCCTCAGACCTCCCAGCTTATTCTGAGGGACAGCACACTCCTACGATCCTTTGTTGCACTGTATGTTCTATGAGCCCCCAAAGATTGACACCCCACTCTTCTCCATTCTGAGCCTCATGTATATGGACTGAATCAACTGGGCTCCCTTGCCTCTGGCTTCTGTTTGGGTTTGACTGATGGGAGGGACAAGCAATAAGTCAGAAGGCAGCAAGAAAGAAAGATGAATCTCCTGTTCCCCCCCCCCCCCAATCCTTCCTACCAGGTCTCAGGTTATTAGGGCTATGTTTTTCTAGAAGAGGTCAAAGCTCCTGTCAGGCCTCTTTCCTATAGGGCAGGTGTCACTGGGATCCAACAACTCTCTGCCCTTGCCATTCAGACCTAGGATTACTGGTGCTGTCCCTCTCTTGCTGGTCCAGGGACTACAAACCATCCTTTGTTGACATTCCTTAACCATAATTACTCTGGCTTTCACACTCATCTGTTTTCTGCTAGAACAGTGACATGTACATCTTTCCACATCACCAAAGCTCAGAACGCATAGCAAGAAGCCAGCTCCTGACCTGAGTGCAACAGTCATACTTTATAGAATTGTGGTTCCTGATAGTTGTTCTATCTTTAGAGATTTTGTCCCTAGGTCTCCATTTTGAATATTCACTTTGTGCTGTGCTCTGCCTCTGTCCTCTGGCCCTGTTAGCTGTTAAGGGACAACCTTGACCTATTTGCTCTTTCTTACTTTGGATAATTTAAGTACATGCTTCCTAGGAAGCAGGTACTAATCTTCACAATAAGGAGTTACTGTCTTTATCCTCATTGCACAAATGAGAAAACTGAAGCCCAGAAAAAGCTGCTGAAGGTTCCACAGCTAGAAAGAGCAGATATTCAGATCCTGTTCTGCTTGAAACCACTGAGCTGTGCACTTGCTGATTCTCTGGCTTGGTTCTCAGAGCTCACTATAATTGCATGCCACGTTTCTATAGACACTGCTGCCTCCCTTGTGTTTCCTAAACCATGGGATAGTCTAGCTATTCAAATTGCTTACTGGGGCTTCTGAGCCTGGCCCATCTCCCACTTCTCCCATTCTGAAACTTGATCTCTATCTCAGTCTGCTAGGGCTGCCATAACAAAATTTAACAGACTGGGTGGCTTAAACAACAGCGATTATTCCAACATCAAGCTGCTGGCAAGGTAAGTTTCATTCTGAGGCCTCCTCTCTCTTGGCTAGTTGGTGGCCACCATTCCCTGTGTGCTCACATGACCTCTTCTTTATGTGCACACAGAGAGAGTGAGATTTCTGTTGTGTTCTTCTTCTTCTTATGAGGACACCAATTCTATAGGACTAGGGCCTCACTCTATGACCTCACTTAACCTTTATTACCTCCCATAAGGCCATGTCTACTAACACAGTCACTTTTGGGGTTGGGGCTTCAACTTAAAAATTTTGGAAGGGATGTAACTCAGATAACAGTCTCTCTCCTTAGAAACCTGAATTTAGCATTGAATCCTGCTTGATCATGTCAAAAACAAAAATCAGACCTTCTATTCTCTTATACCTACAAGGTAATTGATTTTTCCAAATTCTTACAAATGCATGTAAGAATTAAAAAAAATATGTCAGGAATTGGAAATATCACTCAATCAAACTCAGTTTAAATGACACACAGATGAGGACCTTGACAGAATACTAGAGCAGCCTATCCTCACTTCAGGTGGAGCAACATTACATCATCCTAATAAGATGTGGTTGATGTCACACTTAATCCTTCTATGTTGAATTTATATATTTCTAAAGTGGCCAGATTTGCTTCTACAATGTGAGAAGGGAGTGAATGTGAGAGCTAACAGTCATGGATAAAAATTGATTGAAGGTGCATAATTAAGGAAAGAAAAGAAAGAGAAGCCATGATGGTAGAGTGAAGGGGTAGATGAAACATTTTGTCCTTTGACCTATTTTTATTTTATTTTATAAATCATAGAATGAAAAAAATGGGCACGTAAACAGTTTACCTCCTTTTCCTACACCACCTTCTTCTCCATCTCCTCAAATCTGATCAGCAGGTCTTTGTTTGTTTCTTTGTTTCTGCTCAATTCTATCTGTATAGAAGAAGATAGATTGGTACATCTACAGTGGATCAAGTTGGCATTAGCTAGTTCTTGAATTTAGTTGGCATTTTTTGATGAAGAATTTTTAAATTTTAGGTTGTCTCAACTTTTAAATAACTGGCTAATCAGGTAGAAATAGCATAGCTCTACACAAGAGCAATTTGTTCCTTTCTTTGGAAAAAGAAAATATATGTTTTTACACATAGAGAAAAAACTTACAGAACAGTATTTAGAATGATTTTCCATTTATACATAGTTTTAAGTTGGCATGTGTAGGTGTATAGTGTGTGTCAACACAGATGAGTCTCTGTGTTTGTTTAGTATTGTGTACACTTTAGAAAGGAAATCTAACACTAGTGACGCTGGCTATTGGGGCAGGGGTACACCTCAGAGCAGGCAATCCAAATCATTTGTGTTTCTCCAAAGTCCTGGGTATGTTTTGAACTGAGAGAATAGTAGAAAGAAAGAAAGAGTGTGGGTCCTCTGGACAGTGATGAGACTGGGGCAACCAGCTTCTGCAATATAGGAAGGAAAAATCCGTGCTGAGGCACACTGGTAAGTTATTTAATACACCAGTGTGTTCTAATGTTACTGATGTGGAAAACTCTGGTCTGTTATGACTAATCTTTTTAGGAAGCAGAACCTACAGTCTCTCAGACACCCCTTTTAGTTGGTAGTTCACTCAGGATCACATAGATCTGTATAATGTCAGTCACTTACGCTAAGTCTAAGCTCATTGCCTCTTGTTCTATCTACAATGAAACTAAAATTCAATTAGTCTGCATAATGATTCTTGCTACTCAAAACTTTCTATTCCTTTTGTTAAATATGCTGTCCTTCTTTGGTTTATAAAAAGACAAAACAACAACAACAACTACAAATGAGTATGGATTAGGTTGAATGTTCAGAAAGTTCTTTATACCTTCTGATTTCTGACATTTTCCTCTTGTTTATCCTCTTGAGTGACAGGGACATATGGACAGAGAACCATTTTTTTTCTTTATGAGCATAAGGGAGGGGTTTTATGAATTTAAAAGTTAGATATAATGCCATGAGGAAATTATGACTTGATATCTCAAATGCAGTTAGATTGGTAACATAGCTTCTATTTCTTCTCATAAGCACAGAAGTATCACAGGGAAGCTACTTATGTGAGAAATTCTTTTTTTCCTTTTCTTTTTTAATGAGAATGTAGGGGGAGAGTTTCAGATCTTAGATGTCGGCTTTTATAACTTTCTTATTGAAATTGGGAAGTTTGAAAGTTAGTGTCTCCCTTAGGGAATTTCCTTGACAATGTTAATAGTTCTTACCTTATTCTTTTAAGGTGGGAAACTTTCAAGGGGGGAGGGCTCTCACCATACCTCTTCCTGGAATATGTCACCACCGCACCCCGGAATGTAGGACCTATGTACGGGGCTCCCGGCAGGTGGGAATCCTGGAAAACACAAAGCCTGGTTGTGCTTCTTCTAAAACTGCTTTCTGTTCAGAACTGTCTTGACTGAGCTGTTGCCCCATAACAGAAATGCCATCAGAACCTTTGGGAGTTGATTCACTTGGGAGTAGACCCCAACGATCTTGGGATTAGTCAGCTCTCCACAAATCATACATTCATTCACTCATTCATTCACCTGTACCAATAGGTGTTTGTGATAGTTAAGTTCGTATGTCAATTTAGCTGGGCTATGATAGCCAGAAATTTGCTCACATATTATCTAGATGTTTCTGTGAAGTTAATGTTTTTTAGATGAGATCAACATTTAAGTGTGTAGATGTTGAGTAAAGCAGCTTACCATCTATAATGTGGGTGGGCCTCATTCAATCAGTCAAGTCTTTAAAAGAAAAAGAAAAACTGACCTCCCCCAAACAAGAGGAAATTTGGCCAGCACATTGCCTTTGGACTGGAATGGCCACTTTGCCCTGGGTCTCCAACACACACACACACACTCTCTCTCATTCTCTCTCTCTCTCTCTCTCTCTCTCTCTCTCTCTCTCTCCTGGAGAATCCTGACTAATATGGCATTGAATATATCTTAAAATTGGTTATTAAAACTTGATTGGAAGCCTACTTGTGAAGATAGTTATTTGTATTATACCTTGATAAATTGACAATACTTCCTTTTTTCAGGCTAGGTTTCCTCCATATGAGGCCAATATGAAATCGGTAGTCATGGCAAAAACTCAGGTTAGGGATGTGTTCTCTAAACCTTTGCTTTAAAGAACTATTATGTTATTCCTGTTTAAAAGTTTTGCCCTGGCTGATTGGCTTAGTGGTAGATCATCAGTCTGATGTGCGGATGTCCTGGGTTTAATTCCCTGTCGGGGCACACAGGAGAAGCAACCGTCTGCTTCTCCACCCCCATCTCCCTTTTCTCTCTTTCTTTAATGTTTCTGCAGCCATGGCTTGCTTGGTTCAAGTGCATCAGCCCAGGGCACTGAGGATGGCTTTGTGTAGCCTCCACCTCAGGCACTAAAAATAGCTCCATTGCCAGGCTCCACATGGGCAGAACATCTACCCCAGACCAGGTTGCCAGGTGGATCCCAGTTGGAGCACATGTGGGAGTTTGTCTCTCTATCTTCCCTCCTCTCATATATATATATATATATATATATATATATATATATATATATATATATATTTTTTTTTTTACTACATATAAGAAAAAGTTAAAATGATTAACATGGCCTATGAGGCGTGTGAGCATATAATTATTCAAATGGGGAATACTTTTGGGAGTTCAAGTTAAGTGCTATAAACAGGATTGTTGTATCTGTAAAACTTTGTTTTGAACCTTACCTAGCCTCCTCTAGCTCCACAGTCCCCTCCACTCACCTGGTTGGGCACCATGCTTCTTCCTGCTGCAAGGCCTGTGTCCATGCTGATCTTCCTGCCTGGAATACCCCTTTCCCGAGTACCCCAATTCTGCCTCCCGAACACTCCCTCACCTTTCAGATTCAGCTCAACCATTACTCACCCGGTTCCCTGGATGAGGCTCATATGCTTGTGTACGTGTGTTTTTCCTTTGTGACACTTGCCATTTCACAAATCTAACTTTATACTTGTATTTGGGTTGTTATTGGATTTTATTTTGTCTCCCTGACTGACTGTGGGCTTCACCAGGGCAGGGATTGTATCTGTGGTACTCTTGCTTATGTGATTGGCACATAGTTAATGCCCCCCAAATATTTACTGAATATAAATCAGTGAATGAATCCTAACCACTTGGATCCCTTAAAAGGAAATGTTCTTTTCACTGGTTAGTAATTGGAAAGACCAGGGCTCATATAACATGCCCTTGGTCACACAGTGGTAAAACTGATACTCACTGCTCGGTCTGTTGACTCAGAGCTCTGCATGTTCCTCTACACCAGACTGCCTTTCCCTGCAGCCTGTGGAAATCATAGGCAAGATGATTGAAAACAACAACAACACTCCAATCTGTGGACTTCCCTTATCGCTTTATCTCTAAAAACACACCCCAGTTCTTTTTTAAGAAAGATTTTATTTATTGATTTTACAGAGAGGAAAGAGAGAAAGAGAAAGAGAGAGACAGAGAAAGGGCAGGAGAGCAGTAAGCATCAACTCGCAGTAACTGCTTCTCGTATGTTCCTTGACTTGGACAAACCCAGGGTTTTGAACCAGGAACCTCAATGTTCCAGGCCGACGTGTTGTCCACTGTGCCATCACAGGTCAAGCTAAAACACACCCCAGTTCTTGACACTACCAAGAGGAATGAGTAATCTGTGTCTTTCACATTAGAACCAAATTTAGTGGTACCACTTGCCTCTGAATAATCAAGCATAAGAGTGAAACTTATTACTTGAAGGTGATCATTAGCATGTGAAGAAGCATGAGGGAGAGAATCCGGCAATATGTGTAACATTTTTCCCTTTCATAAAAAGGGAGATAGACTCTCACATCTGTAGTTTTCATACAACTCAACCGTGTTTCTGATATACTTCTAAAGAATCAAAGCAATTGATTTTTAATTGATTCCTAAATAGCAATATTAAATCTTGTCCTGGTTATGAGGTAGATAATTCCATTTCAGTTTAGAAACACAACAGCTTAAGAATTGTACAACCTTTCTTGCCTATCATGCAATGAGCAGACAGCTCAGGCAGGGAAACTTGCAAAATTCTAATCACAATGGCCTTAGAAAGCTGTCTCCTGAATTTCAGACCCACAGGCAGTTTCGCAGCCAAGTCTGAAAGACTTGAAACAACAGGGTTAGATTGGAAGTGCTGACACAGCCTAGCAGAGAGAATGGCCTCACTATATTGCTGTAACAATCTGAGAAAAAAATGAATAATTTTTTTTTTTTGTCTGCATTAATCTTCAAGCTGCTTCTATGTGACTTGAGACTTTGCCACCGAAACCAACATAACTTGGCCACGTAACTTGTGTGTACATTCCTGGTGAATAGGACCCTTGATCACATTCCTACCAATTATGCTGTTCTCAGAAAGTTCTGAACTAAGTCCTAACATGTTAAGAATGCTCAGGGGTAGAAAAACAACGGTGGAGAATTTTACTTCTCTGTTATAAAAATAGAAGAAGGAGGGGTTTATGGCAACAGCAAGTTCAGACTTTTTCAAGCCATTTCTACTGAGGTGAAGTAAACTGATAAAGTTATTATTATGGTGAGTTGAGGGTTCACTTGATGACAAAGAACTTCATGTACTTTAGAAATCTCATTTTGGTAATAATGCCTATGCTTCCATGGGACTTGGTTTTCCTCTCATGACATTTACTGTATCTTACCCTGGACTGAATAACAGACATTTGTGTTTTTGCTTTATTTTTTATATCTTCACTCCCACCGCCAGACCCTTAGGTTTGAGTCACTGGAGGACAGGAAATATATTTTATTACTCTTTTAATCTCAGACAGTACTCAGTTAACTGCAGCGAGCAAAGCAAATACAAAATACACATTCACTGACTTCAGTTAGTAACTGGCGATGTTGAATAGCATGAGATAGGAGCTGAGGAGATAGATTCTGGCAGATAAAATTATGAGAACTCTTGAAGTTTCTAGAGCTACCTGGGCCTCAGAGTCTTTGTGTGTTTTATCATTAGCCTCTTGAACACTAGTGCTCTTCTTAGCTTGGGCCAGGTCACCTGTCAAACCAAATTGGCAGCATTGTTCTTCCTTTAAAAGAGCACTTAGAACCACAGTTAACAAAGCCATCATCATCACACAGGCTCTGCACTTCGGGGAAATTTAGATTTGAATCCCAGTTTTGCCAATTCCTGGCTATATGTCCTTGGGCAAATTTCTTAATTTCTTTAAGGGAAATGGGCTAGGAATTCCAGAGGTAAGTGCCTATGGCTGGTGGGTGCCGCACCTGCTCTCAGCATGTGTTTGTGTGGGTGAGCTGGGCTCATGTAAAGGCACCAGGAAGGACTCATTGGAAGTCTGAGCACAGCGGGGAATTATGAGAAGAGTGGGACTGGGATTTTGGTCTATAACTTTGGCGTTATCTGTTACTCTAATATTATCTGGGCAAGTAGGATAGAGGCTAACAATCACCCACAATGTTTGGATTAAGAATCACTTCTTGTAACCTGGACTGCTTATGGCCAGCCTGCACATGCTCCAAACATAATCCTCAGAGTCCACTACTGAGGTTGCTGCTGGGAATCGCAGTATTATGTCTACACCCTTGAACTGTAAAAGAGCTGTGGAAACCCCCAGACGTTCCTTCCTCCATGTTGACCCATGATAGGAAATTACCATGCTTCATAGCCTTTTAGGCTTTTTAGGATTGGGGAAATGGAATTAACTGACATTTCTGAGAAGTCCATGTGAATCACTGTAAGAATCTGAAGTTTTTCGCATCTTATGCTCTCCTCTATGCAGTTTAGCTTTCTGTATACATATATGCTGATGACAAAGTGTCACCAGTGGCACACAGAGGTGATGGCTGCTCCCCGGAAGATCTTATCCTCATTTTATAGACAGTTGAAAGGGAGACCTTGGAGTGAAGCTTCTTGCCCGAGGCCATGTAATGGGAATGTACTGAGGCTGAAGTCTCAGCAGGTTAGGTCCACTTGGTTTGATGTCCCCGAAGAGTTTTTTTTTGGGACTAGAAAGTGAGGAAGCTGCAGTGTGGCAGGGCCTTTCCTTGTTTGACTCTTTTGAAATGGGTCACATCATCTGACTCTCTGAAAGTAACTTTACTTAAAAAAATTAATGGGGATTTTTATTACAAACGGTGCAGCATTTTATCAACACTGCATGATGTGGTGAGTCATTTCAGCGGTTACTTACATAACAGGGATTTCCCTCAGGCCATACCAGTCATGGGGTAGAGCTGGGATGTCCTACTATAGCAAATTGATGTTTCTGCTCCCCTTGTCCCAGCCCTGTGGGAACTTCCAACTCAATCCAATCCTTCCGTCTGCTCAAACAAGGGAGGAGAATCCCTGAGGGATGAGTATTTTAGGAACTACAGTTTTTTTCTATACACTTTCTCTCTGTGTCTGGCAATGCCAATGTTTCCCGACCCAGCCACAGGCCACAGAACCATGTGTCAGTCTTGTCTGTCCCAGTTCAGATGCCTAAACTTTCCACATGCCAGTGCAGAATGCCTTTCTTTTCATTGCAGTGGGTGTGGCCATTATCGTTTTACCAAAGCCAAGAAGGATGATGCACTCAATGTGCAAAGAGCTTTCTCGGGATTCTTTTTGAGTCAGCCAGCCCCATCTAGCTCCACTCTTGAGGAGTGAGGTCCCTAAGAACCATGTTGTTCTCCCTTCAGGACAGTTTCAGGGTCTCTTACTCCAGCTATTTCTTCCCATCTCCTTTAGTAGACTTCTTTCAAAATATACTGCTCACAAAAGTAGAGGGGAACCCGGGGGGGGGGGATGTATTTGGTGGGACACTTAAATCTATGTAAACACAATAAATTTAAATCAATAAAAAAAGTGAAGGAAAAAAAAGAAAGTTAGGGGGTTTCAAAATGAATACGAAGTGATAAAAAAAGAAGCATTTGATTTTCTTTATTAAACAAGAACATCAGAAAAGCAAACGACAAGTCAAAGAAAGTTGTTTGATTATGCAAATGAGACGCAAATTCAATTATCATGATTGAGTAGCAAGTGACCTGTCAAACTGGACAACAAATATCCCCTAATTTTTGTGAGCAGTATAGAACCAGCAACCTGACTGTGGTGCAGAGGATAGAGCATCTACCTAGAACACTGAAGTCCTAAGTTCAAACAACAAGGTTATCAGCTTGGGATCATCAACATGACCCCCCCCCTCCCTGGTCAGGGCACATATGAGAAGCAATCAATGTTTCCTGTTTCTCCACTCTTCTCTCTCTCTCTCAAAAAAAATAAAAATAAAAATAAAAAAGGAAATAAGAACCAGCAGATTTTTGGGGGTGGGGTGGGAATAGGGGCAAGTAGTTTGTGTTATACCTACTTAAAAGGGCAGGAATCCAGGATATCAAAATATAAAATAAGGATATTATTCAGATGTATTTGTCTCCTTAACTCTGGTTCTTTAAGAAGTTTTTATTTTGTTTTTAATTAATAGACTCTATTTTTTTAGAATAGTTTTAAGTTTATAGAAAATTGAGTAGATAGTACAGAGAGTTCCAATATACCCCCTGTGCCCACTCTATTAGGGTTTTTCCTTTTCTATAATTATTGATTGATTTTAAAGAGGCAGACAGAGAAAGGGGAGGGGAACTCATTCATTTGTTGTTCCATTTAGTTGTGCATTCTTTGTTCACTTCGTGTATGTGCCCTGACCCGGAATAATACCTGCAACCTTGGTATTTTGGGACGACGCTCTGACTGAGCTAAACTGCCGGGGCCGCTTTATGAAGTTTTGAGTGCTTAGTTTTGAGTTTTGAGTGCTCAGTTTTGAAACTCTTGAACTGCTGAAGAATAAGTGCAATCATGCAAGTGAGTACAACTTTTCTAACCTGCTGAACCCTGAGAGATATGCAGGGAAATGCATAAAATCAGCATTCTAAGTAGATCACTTATTAGTTTGGCCCATGGGTTATTTATAGAAGCAAATTACTAAATGTACTAATTGTAGAACATTTTAAATTATGCAGATAAGAAGCACATATATTGAAAAATATTTATTTTATAGTTCGACCTCTCTTTTTAAAAAGTTTTGGTTAAAAGAGGTCTAATATAACCAAGTAGTATTCTCTCAGTAACTATAATTTTCTAATTGTTTATCTTCTTTTTTCAGTTGCTTCTGTTCTGGGTTCCCATTCTACTCCAGGCCATTTGTCCAGAACCACAAATTGACTCTTAAAAGCTACCTGCAGTTGAAGCATGGGAGCAGAGTGGGAGCTCTATTAACAGTATGGTTTCATCTTTCTGCAGCTAAATGCCTAAAGCCTTTAAGGGGCCAGTGAGTTTGAAGTCTTCTTTAATGACCTAGTAATGGTTGAAAAAGCTTGTTGAAAAGGTTGTAAATATTTGTTGATTGATTGTCAATAGAGAAAAAGCCTTTTACTATTCTATAGTAGCACAGAGGAGAGAGAGGGAGGAAGCTTTTACACACCCATTTGAATTCCGTTTTTTAATTTCTCATGCTTTGAGGTCTAGACAAACATTTCAAGAATAGACCTATCCTTTCACCTTCACAAAAGAATAATTATAATAAGTCACTTTCCTTAATTTTTCTATATAACACAGGGAAATATACAAATAGTCAGTTGCCAACTTGGACGAGGCTAAGCACAGCCCTTCATGAATAAGAATGAACTTTTAGTTTCAATCTACTGAAGGAAGATGGAGTAGGTGGAGTAGGAAGCTGCTGATGTCGTGAGATGTGAACGTTACCAAAAGACTTGCCTGCATAAAAATATCTTTCCCCTGGGTTTATCCTAGATAAAAAGGCAGCCTGCTATAGAAACTGCTCTTCTGATCAAAGACATGTCTTCTTTAGGTGCCATTAAAATATAGATCTATTCCTTTGGAAAAGAAAATGTTAACACAGTAGGAAAGATTAAAGTGTGTGTGTAAAAATTTTTTATTTTAACATCATTGTAGCCTGACCAGGCAGTGGTGTAGTGGATAGAGTGTAGGCCTGGGACATTGAGGACGTAGGTTCGAAACCCCAAGGTCATCAGCTTGAGTATGGGCTCATCTAGCTTGAGTGCAGGCTCACCAGCTTGAGTCTGGGGTCATAGACATGACCCCATGGTCACTGGCTTAAAGCCCAAGGTTGCTGGAGCCCCCAGTAAAGGCAGAAAGCAGTCAATGAACAACAGATATGCTACAACTATGAGTGCATCTCATCTCTCTCCTTTTTTGTCTGTCTGTCCCTCTCTCTCTTTCCTTTGCTTAAAAAAAAGATAATTGTAGATTCACATGCATTTGGAAGAAATTCTAGAGAGATCCCATATCCCCTTTACCCATTTTCCACATCCTTGTATAATTTTAATACAATAGGAAACCAGGAAATTGACATTGATACAACCCACAGACCTTTTTCAGATTTTTCCAGTTTCACATACACTTTTCTGTGTATTTAATTCTGTGGAATGGTGTCACATGTATAGGTTGTTGTAGCTACCAATCATAGTCAAGACACAGAAGATACAGGATCCATCACAAGGTCCATTGGGAACCCTAGAGCAAAAGTTTTCCATTAAAGAATTCCTACATTGGGCAGGAATGGCCTAGTGGTAGCTGTGCTTTCATGCTCATTCACTGGTTTGTGGTCTCAGTATAAACACTGCAGTAGACTCAGAGATGTGGCAGCCGGAGGCTATAAGCAAAGTACATTCCTAGCAGTAGGTTCTTTCTTAATAGAAGATCTGACATGCACACTGCTATGACTGCCATGACTATCTTCTTTTGTCTCTTATGGTATTGACATTTTTGAAGAAGTCTTCCCTCTCTTTTGTTTTTAATAGAACACTCTTAATTTTGGGTTTGTCTGATGTTTAACCCAGTATTTTTGAAACATTTTTTTCTGTAGACTCTTTTACTAATAGTGCCTTTAGCATCCCTTTGAACTGATACTCTACAGAACAAATTTTGGGAAACTTCATGTGTTGATGTTGCTAAGGGACATGATTTTTTTGTCTAGTAATCTTCTTCTGCCTTTAAAACTGACACTCTCCAGTGTTTTAGGTGGTCATAATCTCTTCCCACAATATGCTGTCCATCACTTTACAATTGTGTGAGTCAGACAGGCTGTTATCTATTGACTTGTCCAGCTCCTTTTAAGCTTGTGTAGAAGATCTTCAATAAATGATAGTATGGAGGAATGCACTATTTCCAAAGGCCAACATTTCTAGAAATCCTAATCATATGATCTAAATTTTATTTATATAGAACCAAAATACTAAGGGTAAATAATTTGGCCAATTCTCAAGAAAATTTAGCATATACTCTTACATTCTGATAAGTCTTATTAACAGGAATTTTTAAGGAGTTTTTAGACTTGTGGTTATAAATATAGTTCTATGAAGATGCTTATTTGGAGGCAGAAGCTCCGATACTGGGATTGTTGATGAAAGTTTGAGCCCCAAGAGATGATGTGCTGGATTCAGAGTTAGAATGAAGCATGTGAGTTCCAGGGTAGGCTAAAATTTCGGCACCCCAACGAATCAACTTACTTTAAATATTTTAGTAGAACCTGACCTGTGGTAGTGCAGTGAATAGAGTTTTGACCTGGAATGCTGAAATCGCTGATTCGAAATCCCAGCTTGCCTGGTCAAGGCACATATGAGAAGTAACTATGAATTACTTCTGCTCCTCTTCTCCCTCTTTCTCTCTCTCTCTCTCTAAAAATCAATAAAGAAAATATTTTTAAAAATATATTTAAATAAAGGAGAGGCTGAGTACTGCAGGGCAACAGTGTAGAATAAAGACCACAGAAAGGTGTCCTCAAATTCATGCACACCATTTAGCAAATCAGAAACACTGAAGTTAACTTGACCTACCTCTTTAGAAAATGGGGCCTTAACCACGCCCCTAGGGAGGTCTCATAGCCCATTCCAGTAATGCCTTTTCCAGGTACTTGTCTAAGCTACATATTTCACTCTTCCTGAGAAACTTTTTGGTAAATACAATGTTCTCCAGCTCATTACATTATCAACAAAGGTCGATTGCTCCCTGGTATGTTGACTCCCCATAAAATAGCCTGCTGGCTCTCCCTTAATCTAACTCTGATTGAATTCAGGGAATGAAGGGACATTATCTTGGCACCAAAATTTCTACTCCTTGTTTTCTTTTGTTTTAGGTACAGATATTGACCTCCATTTTTCTTTTAAGATAATTACCTATAATAATGCATGCATTGAGCTATAAGATTTGTACCCTTGTAATACTTTGGTGATATAATTACTTACGTCTCTTACAAATTAGACTATCCATGTACAAAATGGATTGCTGATTATGGGATAAAATTTGAGGAAAAATGAAAAACTCTGTCTGGTTAAAATATATTTTCTACTGACTTATCACTAATTTTTAGCTTAATTAAAAAAGAATACAAGTAATACTCATAATTGGGTAAAAATAGAGGATTTAAATAAACAAAAGTAAAAGAAAATCCTCTAACATCTGTCATAGGTTTTTTGTTTGTTTGTTTGTTTGTTTTTACAGAGACAGAGAGTGAGTCAGAGAGAGAGATAGATAGGGACATAGACAGAAACAGAGAGAGATGAGAAGCATCAATCATCAGTTTTTTGTTGCAACACCTTAGTTGTTCATTGATTGCTTTCTCTTATGTGCCTTGACTGCGGACCTTCAGCAGACTAGGTAACCCCTTGCTCAAGCCAGCAACTTGGGTCCCAAGCTGGTGAGCTTTTGCTCAAATCAAATGAGCCTGCGCTCAAGCTGGCAAGCTCGGGGTCTTGAACCTGGGTCCTCTGTATCCCAGTCCAATGCTCTATCCACTGCACCACCACCTCAGGCTGCCATAGGTTTTATAACACAGTATTTTGGTATATTTTCTTCCAGGATTTGCCTGGAAGGATATGCACATGAAAAAATATGTACATATGAAAAATATATTTATAAGACCAGATGGTTCTCTATATTGTGCTATGTAACCTACTTTTTATATTTCATAATGTTATCAAAGAATTTCCATGCCTATAAATATATTTAATTTATTATTTAAAAAATTTGCATATTATCACATTATGTAAATTCCTAGTCATTATTTAATGAGTTTAATATCATCTACTGTATTTAAGTATTCTCCTGTTTTTGGATATTCTGATTATTTCCACATTTTTCACTTATTTATTCATTATGATAAATAACATGGTGGTAAACATCTATATTACACATATCTTTGGGTTCAATTATTTGCCAGAAGTCTAATTGGTGGGCCTAAAAGATTTTTACTTTGTAAAAGCTTTTGCTAAGTATTGATGGTTCTTGCTACTGGCTTTTGAAAGGTCAAGGATCTAGTTTCCTAGAACAGTGATTTTCAACCTTTTTTGAGCCGTGGCACATTTTTTACATTTACAAAATCCTGGGGCACACCACCTACCAAAATGACACAAAATGACACTCTAACACAGTACATATTATACATATAGTTAATAATATAGTTTCTAAATGTATTTATACTCACTTAGTGTGAAACTTGGGCCTGTTTCGATGAACACAAAAGGGATATCCTGGCAGGAATGGTAGAAAGACACACACGAAGCTCTTCCTCAACAGTTCTCAGTCTCTCTCTGTTTTTAGTTTTTATCTCAGTCAAGCTTGAGAAGCTCAGCTTACATAGATATGTGGTTGAAAACGGGAGCAATGTCAAAATAGCTTTGTTGGCCAGAATGGGGAACTCCTTGGCAACAGATAACCAAAAACTGTCCAAAGGAAGATCAGCAAACTTTAGCTTTAAAGTTAGATAACATTGTGATGCATTGTATATCACCCTCTGCAGGGGCCTCTTTTAAAAAGAAAAAGGTCAAATATCTATATACACCATCAGGATAGACATAACCAGCTGAGGCTGAGGCTTCATCTAGTGGTGGCAACATTTACCTCCAGTCCTGACCAGGATTAGAAATCGAGACCATGGGGAGGAGTAGCAGCTTCAACTACTCACCACACCCACACAATGACAAGTGCGGGCAGCTCGAGCAGGGACCTTCCTGGGTGTGGATGAGAGGCGGCCTACTATTGATTCATCGCTAATGGTCGGGATGAATCCTAGAAGGTGATTGGTCAGTGATCATTCCTTGTGCCTCCACTCTTCCTGTCACTGATAGCTGGAGGGATTGTGAGGGGAATGTTTATGTTTGGATGGAGGCAGCTGGTGGTGGGCCAGATAAATAGCCTCCGTGGGCTGTATCCAGCACGCAGGCCATAGTTTGGGGACCCATGTTTAATTTCCCCATGGCACACCTGACCATGTCTCACGGCACACTGGTTGAAAAACACTGTCCTAGAAGACTCTAATAACAAATAGTTTTCCTGGAAAGACTAATTAATTAATCAACTAACCAGGACCAGTAGAACAGATTGGCTTTAGGACTCTGAGAAGCTGGTTGAACAGCCTAGAAAAATCACCATATATATATATATATATATATATATATATATATATATATAGAGAGAGAGAGAGAGAGAGAGAGAGAGAGAGAGAGAGAACAGATTGGCTTTAGGACTCTGAGAAGCTGGTTGAACAGCCTAGAAAAATCACCATATATATATATATATATATATATAGAGAGAGAGAGAGAGAGAGAGAGAGAGAGAGACCTCAAAAGTTTTTCTTAGCAGACCAGAGGCCTGGGTGATTATTCCGTGGTAGCCAGTGCTGTTAAGTGTGGACAGAGCAGGAAAGAGCACTACAAGGAAGTGTGTGTATGTGTGTAAATGCATGGGGAGAAAGAGTGGAATGCAGATAGACTTCACTATCTCACAGTTTTGCCTCCTGTATGTCTTGGAAGGAAACAAGTATTCTGTATTAAACTGACCATGTAGAACTTTTACTGTGAAACTTTCTTGGAGAAATCTGCTTTACAGTTTTAGTAATACATGCCTGCAGATGATTTTTTTCATACTCTTGGTCTGTAATACCTTTATTTGCCACCTTATCCACATTTGTTTATTTCTTGGTGGTTAGGTATGGGGAAGTATTAATAAGAGGGAGTTCTGAAGCTTTCACAGGAAAAAACATATAAACTTGAAAAACAGTCTTCTACTTTCCCTTGGCCATGCAATCATTAGTAAGCTGTTGAGCACGACAGCATCCTGGATGAATTGTTATTTGAGTTATGGAGGGAGTCAGTTCTCAGTCATAGAGATTAACCAGGTACCAACTTTGTAGTATCAAGGACAAGGCACCTTTGGGGAGGAAAAGAAGCTCCAGCCAAATGCCAAATATGAGACTGATGACTTCGCTAATTAGTAACCGATGGTTCTGTTGCTTTGAATATCCAGTTGACCATTCACTGAAGAGAGGTGTTTGGACCCATGCTCACTAAGCCCTTGTTTTCCATGCCCCCCTCTCTCAATCTGTACAACAAATGACCTCTAGATTTCACGTCATCTATTTAGAGACCCCTTAAATTTAAAACAGCCCCTTAAATTTAAAATATACAAAACACTTGGGATTATTTCATCAAAACAACAAAGGCTTGTGTCAGATTATATTTTCTAAAAATGGCCACAGCAGTATTTCCACTGCCATATGTTCCTTCAGAACCAGGCTACTTTGCCATCAAGAGATGAAGTTTATTTCCTCTCCCTTGAACACGGGCTTCTCCCTCTGACCAGTAGAATACAACAGAGTGATGCTGTGTGACTTCTGCGGCTAAGTCATATAAAGGACAGCTTCTGCTTGGCTATCTTTTTTGCAGCCACAATTTGTGGAAGAAGCCCTGGTTAGCATGAGAGGCCATGTGTCTATGTTCCAGTCAACAGCTTGCATTATGCTCCTAGCTGAGCCTTCAAATGATTTCAGCTTCCAGCCTTCAAGTCTTTCAGTATCAGACAGCTAGGGCACATTCCCATTGTGCCCTGCCCAAATTCCTGACATATAGAATCCATGAGCATAATAAATGGTTGTTTTCCTCCATGAAGTTTTCTGGAAGTTTTTAATGTAAGCAGAGTAACTGAAACAAAGCTAATGGCCAAATTCAATACTATAATTGGCTGAATACTCAGCAGACAGGTATTGTGAACCTGCTTTGATCAAAGTACTCTGCTAGTCTTGTGGAGTTTGTAAAACAAAACAAAACACACATATTTTTGTCCTTGAAGAGTCCAGTAATCTAGTACAGGAATCCAAATATAATAGTGCAAAAACATACTAACAATCTGTGGTAAGTGCCAAATGAGATAATGAACACATGCTGTGCAGGAGTTGGAGGGAGGGACAGACCACAGTGGCTAGAGCAGAGACTAGACTTCATGTTGTAGCACCACAGCCCCACAGAGCAGCAAATTATACAGGACTTTCATTTGACCAGAGAAGATGACAAGTTAGGGATTGAAAAAAGAGTGTCAAATACTTGGAGAGGAAAGATAAAGGTATTTTAAGCAGATTGAAGAAGAAAGTATAGAGTTTGGAGTATTGAGGTTTGGATAATAACAGTAACAATATTGAGCCCTTATGTGCATGACACTCTGTATTTTACAAAGCAGTTTTGCAGACCTTATCACATTTAATCTTTAAATAACCCTGTGAAGTAGGATATCTCAATATATATTTTTAATGTTTATTTATTGACTTTAGTGAGAGAGGAAGGATATGCCCTGATCAGAGATCGAATCAGCAACCTCTGTGGTTTGGATGATGCTCTAACCAATTGAGCTATCCAGCCAGCGCTCCATATTATGGATAAGAAAATTTAGGCCCAATGCTCTAAAAACCACTTTGATTTTATTAGAACTTTCTGGTAGGGATAATGGTGAATGAAAAGGAAATAAAGAGAACTAACATGTAATAAGCATCTACCAAATGTCAGCCATTATACTTGGTTATTTTCATAATTTATGTAACAACCTGAAATCTAATTTAAAAAGTTTAAAAAAAAATTGTTTCCCATTGATTTGAGAGAGAATAAGGAAGGGAGTGCGAGAGAGAAAGTATTACTCCAGTTAGTTTTTCTATTTAATTGTGTACTCAAAGACTGCTTCGCATTTGTGCCCTGTTCTGGGATCAAACCCATGACCTTAGCATGCTGAGGCAACACTTTATCCACTGAGCCACTGGCCAGAGCTGAAGTCTAATGTTATAACAAACTTGGAAGTGATTGTTATTATCCTGGTTAGGTAGATGAGGAAATTGAGGCTCAAAGACATCAAGTAACTTTCTTAAGGTCATACAAGTGGTAAGTTAGAATTTTGGGATAGACTTGCAAATGTGATGGCAATTTCAATAAGCTTCCTATATTCCTGTGGGATAGTTTCTCTGTTCCCCTCTCTGCAGTTTCAAACAACCCTCCTTTTCACACTTGCACAGGAACATTATGTTGCTCGTCTAAAGCACTCAAGGCATTAACCCTTTGAGTAGTACGAACATTCATGTACATCCTCACTGAAAGGGTTAACAAAAACGACTCTAAGGGTTAATATGGGAATGACCCATGGGTTTACCACCTTTCAAAACAAACAAACAACCTAGTTTTTAACATCAAAGAGTTTCCAGTTGGTAGAATGTAAAAAGGAAATCTTTCTCTCTTTCTCTAATAAGCTGGAGCACTGATGATATACCTAGTAGGTCAGCAATGAACTAGACATAAGTCTTCTGCATCGGAGTTTCCTGACCTATAAAATGAAAGAGTTGCTGCATGATCTTTGAAGTCTCTTCTAGATGGAATGTTTTATGATTCTTTAAATACAGAACTAAGATATAAAATGGGGAATAAAGTTTTTTAAAATTGTTACATCATTCAACCTTTTGCCTTTCTTCACCTTTGTAAAGTGAGTCTTTCACTCATTGAGAGCAAAGAATCATTACTGAGAAGAGTGGGTCTTAGTGTAATCAGGTTCTGAAGCACCAATATAGCAGATCCTCTCTGTAGGGTAGTGCTTTTATAATTACCACCAGTAATTGGTAGATCATTTTAAGCCTATGATTTCAAAGGTATTTATATAAAACTGCTTTATGTACAGACTTGATTTCCCATACCATGCTATCCTGGTTTTACTTTGTTAAGTACATGCCCATTTTTCAGTGGATGCTTTTAAGATGTTTCTACTTAAAGAGACTGCTCTAAGAATAAGTCCTAACAATTTGTTCTCATAAAATGGCAGAGGTTCTCATTGTATAAAACTAACCACTAAAAAAGTCTGTTGCTAATTGGACTTGATAAAGTAAGAGAAATTATGATGTTAATTGCTCTCTGCTATTTTTTCTCTGTGTTAATTGCCACTGATAATTGTCACTTCCCAGGGAATCATAGAATATGGAGATGTTAGGTAGGTTGCCCACCCTGTCTATATAAAACCCTCTGTAACAACAAATGAATATGTAGGATATGGTATGCAAAAAAAACTTATGGCCTTAATTTTATTGCTTGGATTGAGTTATGTGTTCCAAATCTATTCTTTAATTGCTATGTCCTTGTCTATTTTTGAAAGCCCGGGCAGTTATAAGTTGTTACATAAGATCTAATGATAGTTATACCTCCTATCTCCAGAAGTTGATTTATTTATATTCTCTTGTATTTATATCTAGGAAATGTCAAACAACTCAACATCCATACATTTCTTGGTAATTTTCAATTGCGTATGAAACAGCAAATTAGCACAGAGCTTCAAATAAGCCACAATCAAGCAAATGATTGATAGATGCTTCATAAAGCTTATAAAGCTTAATTTCATTTTTGCCTTCTACTTAGTGGCTCAGTCCTTTAGGAAGATGAAAAAATGCTGCATTTCCTTTATGGCTCATTTCACATTGATAGCCCTTGAATGATAGTCTTTTGCTCCAAGTGCAAAATAATTTACTTTTAAGTACAATCATTTCAGAATGATTCTTTGAATAACATGAATATTAATTGTTGACCCTCAAAGGATAAAGGGTTGACCTGAACCTACCTATCCCACTACATTTCCAAATACTCTAAAGGTCAACTTCTGGTTCTCCCACTTCACTATGTTTGTCTCAAACCCCTTTGCCTCCAATAACCACAGGCTAATTGTAAAAACATTCAAAGCTGTTGAGATTATGATTAATAAAACCGTCATTATTTAATGATGCTGAAACCTGTTCCAAAGCATGTTGTCTATCGTGGTGTTGAGCATCTGACCTCTATCAGCACTTAATTAAATAAAATAAATTTTAAGGATGAAAAGAATTATGCTCAAATGACTGAAGCTGGCAGTTGGGTTCATCTTAAGCTCACTTCAGCTCAAGAAGCATACTGCAAACTACAAACAAGAGGGCTAGTGGATATGTTTTAACACTTTTGGAGAATGGAACAATTCCATAGGCCATTGCTGACTAGAAATGGTGACATTTCGTAAGTTCCTTAAATTTGGGGTGGTAGAGCTCCTTCAGGATAGAGCGTCCTCTCAAACTTGCTTCTTTTAATTAACAACGTTACTGTTTTTCTTATTATGGTTGTTTCCAGCAGTTCAAATAGAAAGATGGTACACATTTCTAGGAGAGGAGCCTTACACAGACCTCCATACAAGCATAGAAAGCAGGATTTGGGCTACTCAAATGTTTACAAGCCCTTGGCGCTGAACAGGACCACAGTTTTCTCTATCCAGGTTCCATATCATATTGCCTGGAAAACTTAGAAAACATTATAGATTTCCAGGCGTTGCTCTGGATATTCTCATTTAGTAGTTCCAAGGTGGGATCAAAGCTTCTACAGTTCAAAAAAATGCCACGGATGGATCTTCTGCACAGTGATCATGAGGTCTTAGGTGTAGTAAACTATAATCAAGAATCTTAATTTATTGTCTATTAAAATCTTTGTAAAAGGCAATACCTACAAGTTAAACTTAAAAAAAAGATAAACCTGGTCCACAGTCCAGGCTCTACCACTTACTGTGTGGACTTGAGAAAATCACTTTCCTTCTCTAAATTTCATGGTTTGCATCTGAAAAAGGGATAATAATAGTTTCCCAATAAAATGTTATAAAAATCAAATGAGATAATATATGTTCATTGTCTCCTACAGTGCCTGGCACTTAGTAAATATGTAATATAGTATATCTGTGATTTGATTTCTCTTTAGGTAGGTAATCTGAAGGAACCTGTACCTGAATGATCAAAGTATACCATCAAATCATGAAGGGATATTTTATTTACTTATAACAGGAGGACTGGAGGACCTTGAAGAACTAAATATTGTGAAACCTGTCAGTTGCTGTCAAAGCACTTGAAAATCAAAGGTTAGTCACTTGTCTGATGGAGAAAAATGGGAAAACAGGATCAGTCTTCACTGTTTTTGAGGGGAAATGACTAAGGAAAATAGTTCTCTGAAAAACAAGATGTAATAATGGCTATTGGTTCTTGGCCAACGTACAGAGGAGAAAGAGCTCTTCCTACTCCCAGCTCCCACCTTGGGGCAATAAGGCAGGTCTCTTCCCTATTCTCTTTTTTTCTACCATGGCTATTCTTACTTCATTGCCTGGGCTTAGTCCTTTTCCCTTTTCCAACATCAACACTTAAGCCCCCCATCCTCTTATTTCTTTCCACCTACCCAGCCTTCAGTGAAGCTTTTCCCTCATCTCTCTCTCTCTCTCTCTCTCTCTCTCTTTGAGGGAGGCAGGGAGAAGCTGCTCTTGTAAGTGCCCTGACCAGGGAATTGAACCTGCGAGACCTACATGCTCTGGGTGATGCTCCAACCAGATCTGGGGCTTAATTTTCTCTCTCTCTCTCTCTCTCTCTCTCTCTCTATATATATATATATATATGGGGGGGTGGGGGCGCATTCATTTGTTTTTCCACCCAATCGCTGTGCACTCATTGCTTGCTTCCCATGTATGTCCTGAGTGGGGATCAAACCCTCAACTTTATTGTTTTGGGATGATGCTCTTAACCAACTGAGCTAACCAGCCAAGGCTTTATCCCTATCTCTTAAACTTCTATTGTCTCAGTTAATACCTTAAGCCAGTGGTCCCCAACCTTTTTTGGGCCACGGACCGGTTTAATGTCAGAAAATATTTTCACAGACCGGCCTTTAGGTGGGACGGATAAATGTATCTCATGACCGAGACAAGCATCAAGAGTGAGACTTAAACAGATGTAACAGAGGAAATCTGGTCATTTTAAAAAAATAAAACATTGTTCAGACTTAAATATAAATAAAATGGAAATAATGTAAGTTATTTAATCTTTCTCTGAGGACCGGTTCCAAATGGCCCATGGACTAGTACTGGTCCGTGGCCCGGGGGTTGGGGATCACTGTCTTAAGCTGTATCATTTTATTACTTTATAGATGTTGGTTCTGTCTTTCTAAGAAAACTTCAAATTTTCTGAGGTGAAAGATATTCTTAACCTGCATTTATATCTGTTTCCTCAGCCATGAAAATATAACCCTAGGCGTAAAGAATTGCCTCATAAAAATGGATTGAGTGCCAAAGAGGGTCATGTATACTGCTCACAAAAATTAGGGCATATTTCAAAATGAATATGAAGCAGTAAAAAAAGAAGCATTTAATTTTTTTTTATTAAACAAGAACATCAGAAAAGCAAATGACAAGTCAAAGCAAGTTGTTTGATTATGCGAATGAGATGCAAACTCAACTTTTATTTCATTGGTGAAAATGCACTAACAATACAAAAGGCTGAAAGTAGTGGAGTATCTGCATGGTTCCAGATTCCCTAATTTTTGTGAGCAGTGTATTTGTGAAATAGAGAGCAGCAAGGCCATCTTTACTGGTTGGTGTGCTAGCAACTTAGGGTTCAATTGTAGCTGCTGTTCTTTGCTTTCCCAGAAAGAGATGCTGTTCATTGGCTTTCCATATTGATCAGATCAGACTTTATTTTTTTTTTCTCTTTTAAATAGTGATTTTCAAAATTGTTTACATGTTAGAATCATCTGGGGAACTTTAGAAAATCTTCCTGTCCATACTACACCCCAGAACAATTACATTAGAATTTCTAGGAGTGTGGCCAAGCCGTTAGTATTTAAAAAACAACAAAAATTCTCTGCAGGAGATTCCAATGTACAGCCAAGACTGAGAACCACTGTTTCAGATTAAACTGTGCAAAATCTGATTATTAGAACCCCAGAATGGAAACAGATAATAATATCTAGGAATGAGATTTCTTAATGGACCCTCATAATAATATCTAGGAATGAGATTTCTTAATGGACCCTCACCTGTCCTGTGGACTCCCTTCTGATTCTACTGTTCTTTTCCAAAGCTGCTTTAAGGCTCATTGCTCAATGGAGCTGAAACTGTAGTTTGAGGACAAGTGCACGAAAGTAGTGAAACTCCTTGTTGCCATAGGGTTTGTATATCCACTATTAATAGCTCCTGGATTGCCCTTCCTGCAAAGTAGTACCCATTATTCAAACCTCAAACTGAATGCCATTTCTTGACAGAAGCCTTCTCTGACCACTTCCATACTCCATCAATATTTGAAGCATTAGTTATACTTTCTCAAACACACTATTTACCTTTATAGCAACCATGATATATAGAAATTGAAGTGATCACTTGCTTAATATATATATATATCCCCCTTGTCTAACCATGGGGTTTTAAGCTTAGTGATGAAAGAGACTGCACCCATAACAATGCATGTGGTAGGAGCTTAGTAAAAACTTGAGGAAGGAATGACAATCAAAGTACCACTAAATTGTGATGGGCATTTATTGGGGTGGGAGAATGGTAGAATCCTGTGCCTCTCTGTGGAACATTCTATCAACAGTGAGATAATGTGAAATGGTGGGCACTAGTGATTCTCAAATATGACCAGCTGATGAGAGCCCCTTGGATGTTTTATTGAAAACACAAGTACCTATGCTTCATCTTCAAGACATTTGGCTTCAAGAGTGTAAGGTCAGAACAAGCAGTAAGTTTGCCAGCTGATTCCGGTGCTCTGGGCCACAGTCCAGTATTTAGAAATTACTGTGTTAGACATTGTGCTAAAATGACTTTCAGAATCACTGTCAAATTTGGAGCCTATTGCCTTCGTAGCTCAGTTGTCTTTTTTGCTCTGTGATGGAATTGTGACGGTGAGATTGAAGGTTATCTCTAGAGAAGACACACATTGCTTTATACATCTGCTCTGGGGAGCTAATTCCCCAAATACCATCCACTCTGTTTAGTAATGTGGCTGGCCAAACCTATGGTTTTTAAGAAATCAATGTAGTAAAATCTGATGATAATATTAGAAATACAGCAAGGTAGCACTTTTCCCAGATGCTTGGGAAACTTACCCATGTTGGTCATATTTTTATATGCCTATGTCTATCTTCAGAGGCAATCAACATGGGAAATATTATACCAAGTAAAGTATTCATGGCATTTGCATTTGTGCTAGGAAAAAATACATAGTTTATTCCACTTCAGTTAGTCAAAGGCTGTTCATCTAGCAAACTCACCTAGCCAGATAGAGCAAAGAAGGTAAAAATAAGCGAAAAAGGGCATTATATAAACCAGATAATGAAAAGTAAAATTTTTTCCTATAGGAAAATTTACTTACTCAGAATATAGTTACTGTGATTTAAAACATATTCTAACTGCTTCAGGGAATCATGATTTGTATAAAATAAATGCAAAAACATTCAAAATCATATCTGAACAACACTTGTACTAAAATGGTCCTTCATTTTAGTATCTTTTATAGTCAATAGTTTATTGGTAACATTTATGTTATGTTTATGTTTATGTTACATAATTTGATATTTACCATAATCAATGAGAAATCCAGGGAAGATATCATTCCCTTTGTACAGATACAGCAATTGTGTGTCAGGAAGGTTGAAGAACTTGATGAAGTCACTGATTACTAATTTAATAATCTTTCTATTGTACTAGGTTGCCTTATAAAATGTAGACAAATCTTTAATACTCAAAAAGATAATTTGGAATCATCAAGCAAAGTTTAAAATTTAGCAGACTTAGTTAAAAAAATCTCTAGTAGTTTTTAAAAATATCCATTAACAGTGATTAAAGTAGCAATGTGTGAGTACATAGAGGAGGACATTTTTGTTACATGAAAAAGTCATTGGCCTGACCTGTGGTGGCGCAGTGGATAAAGCGTCGACCTGGAAATGCTGAGGTCACCGGTTCGAAACCCTGGGCTTGCCTGGTCAAGGCACATATGGGAGTTGATGTTTCCAGCTCCTCCCCCCTTCTCTCTCTCTGTCTCTCTCTCCCTCTCTGTCTCTCTCCTCTCTAAAAATGAATTAAAAAAAAAGAAAAGAAAAAGTCATTTAGGTGAAATGTTCATTTAGTAAAAATTTAGATGAAAAAGGAATACACTCTGGCCCATGTTTACACACATATATTCTAAATTAAACTTTTCATCTGCTATGAATCACTACCATTTCTATGTGCACATATTTCTTATGTGATATCAGCTATTTATTATTTAGTTGATGTACAAACCATTCTTCCGTGCTCAAAATAGCCCAGAAAAGTGAAGGAAGAGTACAGCAGCAGTCAATTAAAACTAGACAGATATTTAGCAGACAGACAGCCAAACTAGAAGACAGGGAAGACACCAAGACTAACTACTCCACAAAAAGTGGGTTAGGGACCTTGGCTTGTGCTAAAGTACTAGTTGGCAATATATCTGGTAGTAATATTACAATAGATTATATAATTTATGCCTTTTCAGATTCTAACCTTGTACTTTATCCACTAAATTCTCCACTCTTAGGATTAGATATAATATTTGGCTGATACGAATAGGCAGAGAAAGTAATTTTATGCACTCCCTGCCAGCAATCTCAACGATGTGTGGATAGACTGAAGAAGATATTCTTTTTCAGATTTTTACTGGGATATTGAAATCCCTGCAAGGATGGAAGGTGCTATTATTTTGCAACTATTTTATTCAATACCTTATCCACTGATGAGATATGTATTTTTAATGTATATAGATATAAATATATTTTATACTTACTTCTACCCATATATATGTATGTATGTATCTATCTATCTATCTACCTATCTATCTGCAGAGCTGTGCTGGCTGTTGGCCTTGACTTTCTAGGACATGGTATTATTCTCTTCCCCCAGTATATTCTCTAATAGAGAAGCATTTATGAACAATACACTTCTACATATATGTTGATATTAAAGTAAAGAAGAAATTTTTTCATATATTAATTCCCTCTTTGATTCTTTATTATATTGCTCTTAAACTACTGTAGAGTTATTGTTCCTTCTTTATTCTATAACTAGGACAATTGATTTTGAGTCATTACATCACATTCATCCTGATCCTCTTATATATTAATTTGTTATACGGCTATGTGTTGGTTTTAAAATATGTCCACAAAGCTTTTTTTGGACACAATTCCTTGCAAAGGTGGGGAGTCTAATTCTCTGCCACCTAACTGTGGGCCAGGGCCCTGGTGGGTGGCTCAGTGGTAGAGTGTCAGCCTGGAGTGTGGATGTCCTGAGTTCGATTCCTAGTCAAGGCACACAGGAGAAGCGACCATCTGCTTCTTTAGCCCTCCCCCCATCTTTCTTTCTCTATCTCTCTCTCTTCCATTCCCACAGCCATAGCTCAGTTGATTAAAGAGTGTTGGTCCCAGGATCTTTGCCAGCCATGTGAAAGATCCACCATGCCGTGCATCCCCCAGCCTCAGTGAGCCTTCAGAGAGCTGGTGCCCTGGCTGATGTCTTGGAGCCTCTGCCTCAAGCACTAAAAATAGCTCAGTTGGGAGCATGGCCCCAGATGGGCAGAGCTTCAGCCCCAGATGAGGCTCGCTGGGTGAATCCCAGTTGGGGTACATGCGGGAGTCTGTTTCTCTCCCCTCCTCTCACTTAAATTAAAAAAAAAATTAAAAGTAAATTTGGGCCAGGTGGATGGACTTTCTTTTAATAAACAGAATGTGGCAGAAGTTATGATTTTTGACTTTTGAGACTAGATCATAAAAAAAGCATTACCAGGCCCTGGCCGGTTGGCTCAGTGGTAGAGTGTCGGCCTGGCATGCAGGAGTCCCAGGTTCAATTCCCGGCCAGGGCACACAGGAGAAGCACCCATCTGCTTTTCCACCCCTCCTCCTCTCCTTCCTCTCTGTCTCTCTCTCCCCTCCCGCAGCCGAGGCTCCATTGGAGCAAAGTTTGCCCGGGCACTGAGGATGGCTTGTGGCCTCTGCCTCAGGTGCTAGAGTGGCCCCGGATGGGCAGAGCATCGTCCCCTGGTGGGCGTGCCGGGTGGATCCCGGTCGGGCACATGCGGGAGTGTCTGACTTCCTCCCTATTTCTGGCTTCGGAAAAATACAAAAAAAAAAAAAAAAGCATTACCATTTCCTTTTGATCTCTCTGGGATTGCCCACTATGGCTGGGCGGGGGGGAAGGCTAGCCATCATGTTGTGAGACTATATAAATAGCCTTTAATGATGCTCCTGTGGGGACCAGCTGAGACCACCTGTCAACATTCAGCACAAATTTGCCAGCCATGTGAAAGATCCACCATGCCGTGCATCCCCCAGCCTCAGTGAGCCTTCAGAGAGCTGGTGCCCTGGCTGATGTCTTGACTGGAATCTCATGAGTGACCCCCCCCCACACACACACACTTCTACCAGACCATTCAGCTAAGCTGCACCCAAATTCCTGATTCATAGTCACTCTGAGAGGTAATATATGATTATTATTGCTTTCAAGGCACTAAGTTTTGGGACAGTTTGTTATGTAGCGATAATATAGTTTTCTTGCCAAGACAAGATAACCTGCTTTTATTTCTATAACAAATATTTACTGAGAATACAATGTACGTCAAGCAGTCTTCTAGGTGCCAGGTATATTGACGTGCGTAGGAGAGATGTAGTTCCTCCCTTTAAAGAACTATAATCTTTAAATGTGATGGCTACAAATATTAAATAAGTAATTATAAATTATTTAATTACAGTAAGTGTAAGATGGGTTATCAGTGCTTAAGTTTTCTAACCTGGCCTGACCAGGCAGTAGTGCAGTGCATAGAGTGTTGGCCTGGGACACTGACAACCCAGGTTCAAAACCCTGAAGTTGCTGGCTTGAGCTCGGGCTCACCAGCTTGAGTGTGAGGTTGCTGGCTTGAGCATGGGATCATAGACCTGACCTCATGATTGCTGGCTCAAGCATAAAGGTTACTGGCTTGGAGCCCAAGGTTACTGGCTTGAGCCCAAGGTCACTGGCTTGAGCAAAGGGTCACTGGCTAGGCTGGAGCCCCCCAGTCAAGGCCCATATGAGAAAGCAGTCAATGAACAACTAAGGTGCCACAACTTTGAGTTGATGCTTCTTATCTCTCTCCCTTCCTGTCTGTTTATCCCTGTATCTATCTGTCTGTTTCTCTCGCTAAAGAAAAAAGAAGATTCTTAACTTGAAGATCAAGAAACGTTTCCCTGAGGAACTGACATTGAAGCTGATGCAAGAATGTATCATGTGGAGAATGAGAAAGAACTTTTCAAGTAGAGGTACAATATATGTGAAGGCCCTTGTTCAATGGTCCTAACTAAGAAATTTCTGTGCTAGAAACTCCTGGGAGTTGGCTTTTGCATTTATTCAAATTTCTTTTTTATTTTTTTTTATTTTTTATTTTTTTCATTTTTCTGAAGCTGGAAACAGGGAGAGACAGTCAGACAGACTCCCGCATGCGCCCAACAGGGATCCACCCGGCACGCCCACCAGGGGCGACGCTCTGCCCACCAGGGGGCGATGCTCTGCCCATCCTGGGTGTCGCCATGTTGCGACCAGAGCCACTCTAGCGCCTGGGGCAGAGGCCACAGAGCCATCCCCAATGCCCGGGCCATCTTTGCTCCAATGGAGCCTTGGCTGCGGGAGGGGAAGAGAGAGACAGAGAGGGAAAGCGCGGTGGAGGGGTGGAGAAGCAAATGGGCGCTTCTCCTGTGTGCCCTGGCCGGGAATCGAACCCGGGTCCTCCGCATGCTAGGCCGACGCTCTACCGCTGAGCCAACCGGCCAGGGCTATTCAAATTTCTTTTAAAAAATATTATCTGAGGGCTGAGTATGTGTCAGGCACTGTTCTAAATAGTGGTGATATTATAGTGAACAAATCAGTCAGAAATCCCTGCCTTTATAGAACTCACATTCTAGTGGGCAAAACGGATAATAAAGAAAAATGAATACAAATATATACTGTGGACTTCCAGTTTCTGGCCCAACAAATGGAGAATTTGGATGTTGTATCTTCCACACAACAAGAAAAAGAACTAAACAAACTGAACATTAACAACTCTTCCTAGATCCATCAGAGACTGAGGTCATAGAGCAAACTGTTGCTCACAAAATCCCAGGGACATGTAGGCAGATACCGAGACTCAGAAGCCCAGGAGCAGAAACCTCCTCCAATCGTTGCCAGGGTAGAAAACCTAATGTGTAATTGATGAATTGCTAGAGGCTCAGTGTGGACAAGTCTGAGAGATAAAAACTCCAGAGGGGCTCAGCCTTAGAGGAGGCCCCAACACTTTTGTATGTTTTACTTCTGGGAGCCTGATCAGGTTCTCACAGCAAAGATGCCCATGGGAGGAGAGTAGCTATTCTGAAATATGTATAGGCCCTGGTCGGCAAACTGTGGCTCATGAGCCACATTGCGGCTCTTTGGCCCCTTGAGTGTGGCTCTTCCACAAAATACCATGTGTGGGCGCTACCTCGATAAGGACTATACCTACCTATATAGTTTAAATTTAAAAAATTTGGCTCTCAAAAGAAATTTCAATCATTGTACTGTTGGTATTTGGCTCTGTTGACTAATGAGTTTGCCTACCACTGGTAGAGGATTCTGTTCTGCTTAACCAGATCTATCCTCAAGAGAAACTGTTTTACTAGAGCCCAGTCTGCTGGAGTCTTACTAACTAACATAGAGGAAGTGAAATACCCTACTCAAGCACCCTTTAGGTTTCCTGTCTGTCCTAAGAAGGGAAAAAAACAAAACAAAATTGAGAAGCACTTGTGAAGGTAACAGCTCAGGGTCACAGCCCAGGGTCACAATCCAGGGGCAAAGGCTCAATAAAAAACTGAGACCTAATCACAGGGACTATAGACTATGTCTCCTTCTCCCACACCTTCCCACCACATCAATAGGACTTTTTTTTTTTTTTTTTTTTTTATGATAACAGCTGAAACTACCGTGCATCTCAGACAGTAATTAAGAACTCTTTAGGGAAACCTATAAAAAAACAAGGGAGGCAAAAACAAGGACACCAGAGGAAAATTTAACCTCTGACACCTACAACTACAGCAAACAGTAAACACAGCCTAACCCCTAGCCAGATAAACAAAAACATATAATATGGTGGTTGATGTGCTGAGAAGAAAAATAAAGCAGATAAAAGTGATAGGGTGTGTTGGCGGAGAGGGCGGGTTGCAGTTTTAAATAGGATGGTCAGGAAATGCCTCACTGAACAGGTGACATTTGTGTGAAGATCTGAAGTAGGAGGCAGGAGAGTGAGTCATGGAGATAGCTGGGGAAGAACAGAGAGAGCGAACATCAATGAGAGGTCTTTAGGAGGGAGCGTGCCTGGTGTGTTGGATAAACCCCAGGAAAATCAGTGTGACGGGAGCAAAGTGAGTGAGCTCAGAAAGGTGAGATTGTGCATGATCTTGTAGGGCATTGTGATGATTTAGGTCTCTCTGGCTTGTATGAAAATAGGCCATGGGGGAGGGAGCAAGGGAGCCCAGTCAGGAGGTTTTGGAACTAATTCAGGAGAGAGCTAATAATGACTTGGGTAAGAGAGGAAGCAGTAGAAATGGTGAGCAGTCACCAGATTCTGGACATTTTGTAGGCAGTGCTGAACAGATGTTGCTGATGGACCATCATGTAAAACTCTTTGGTCTAAGGAATCAAGGTTGACTCCTTGGTAAGCAAAAAGAGGAGACTTAATGAGGAGCAAGACTTTTATGAGGAAGATCAAGTGTTGAGTTAGAAATGCCCATTAGACTTCCAAGTGAAGATGTGGAGTAGGCAGTTGGACACCCACGTCTGGTGGGGGGAGAGAGGTCTGAGCTGGAGATATCAACTTAGGAGCAGTTGGTGTATAGATAGAATTTTAAGCCATGAGAACAACTGCAATTACTAAAGGAGTGTTCATATGAAAAAGAAAAGAGGGACAGGACTGAATCCTAGGACACCCAATGTTAAGGGGTTGATAAAATAAGGAAAAACAAAAAAAGAAAACTGGGAAGTAGGAAGAAAACTAAGAGAGTGTGATGTCCTAGAAGACAAGTCAATAGAATATTTCCAAAAGGAGAGAGTGAACCACAGTATTAAACATTACCAAGAAGTCAAATAAAGAAAGTGACCACTGGATTAGCAATGTGACACTATGGGTGAAGAGTAGTTTTGGTTCTTGGAAGGGACAAGAGCTCTGTTAAAGGGCATTTTGCAGAGAATGGGAGAATAAGGGTTTGGAGATATGAGTATAGACTACTATTTAAAGGGAGTGCTGTAAAGAAGAATGAAAACATGAACTCATAGCTGGAGGGCAAAATAAATGAGAGAAATAACATCATGTATATTAAAGAAATGATCCAGTCAAGAGGAAAAATGATGTAGGAGAACGAAAAAGAAGGAATATCTGGAGCAATGTTCTTGAATATTTATTTATTTATTTATTTATAGATTTTATTATTTTATTTTGGAGAGAGTGGGGGGGTGCAGGGAGAAGCAGGAACTGTCAACTCATAGTAGCTTCCTGTATGTGCCTTGACCCGGTAAACCCAGAGTTTTGAACTGAACTGGCAACCTTAGCGTTCCAGGTCAATGCTTTATCCACTGTACCACCATGGGTCAGGCTGTTCTTGAATATTTAAATGGACTAGGATCTGCCTGACCAGGTAGTGGCTCAGTGGATAGAGTGTTGGACTGGGATGCTGAGGACTCAGGTTCAAGACCCTGAAGTCGCCAGCTTGAGCATGGGCTCATCTGGTTTAAGCAAAGCTTACTAGCTTGGACCCAAGGTTGCTGGCTCGAGCAAGGGGTTACTCAGTCTGCTGTAGCCCCATGGTCAAGGCACATATGAGAGAGCAATCAATGAACAATGAAAAACTGATGATTGATGCTTCTCATCTCTCTCCGTTCCCTATCTGTCCCTCTCTCTGACTCTATCTCTGTCTCTGTAAAAAAAAAAAAAAAAAAAAAAAAAAAAAAAAAAAAAAAAAAAATTAAATAAATAAATGGACTAGGATCTAGTGAACAGGTGGAGAGTTTAGTGTTAGGAAGATGGACATTTCATCCCTGGTAACAGGAGAGAGGCAGCATATAGGGCCCAGATGCTGGTGGGCGAGTGGAGGTGTTGGTGGGGGAACTTGTGGAAGTTCTCTTATGATTGTTTCTATTTTCTCAGTGAAACAGCAATCAAGGTCAAGAGCTGAGAGTGAAGATGGGGGAGGAGGTGCTGGAAGTTTGAGGACATTGGAAAAAACATGGAATAGTAGTCCTAGGACTATAAATGAACTAGGGAAATGCTCTATGATTGCTGAGCAGCATGAAGGGCACATATGAAATTAATTGTTGTGAATGTCATGAATTTTAAGAGAGACTGGTCAGTATGGATAATTGTCTTCTTCTAGCTCCTTCAGCTCCATGAGTTCTGTTGAGAGTAACATTTCTGCAAAAGAGGATGATATTGGTTCACCTTTACCAACCAAGTATTAAAATAATTAAGGAATGATGAATTTGTGCAAATTCTGCTTCATTTAGCACTCTGAGAATGGGTGGTGGTGGTCTCTGGTTAATTGAATATTTTAGATAATTAGGTCCATTATATCATAGATGAACTAATTTTTATAAAATTAGAAGATGAAAACTCCCTACTTGACCATAACATAAGAGTTTTGGCATAGCAATAATTGTCTTACTATCTAAGAGCACTTTGTGTCATTATAAAAAAAAATTAACTGTATATCCCAGGGAAAAATCTGGTTATCTGAGTTTTCTGGCAGTTTGGGATCTAGATACATTATATTAAGAATTGTATAAAAGATATAAAAATGAAAAGGGATGTCACTAAATGTAATAAGAACATCTTCATAGAAACATCTCTATTGTATCTTGGTTTTATCGATGATAGCATTAGAGTAGCACTTTTTTCTTTCTCTTAATTGCCTTTTCTTTTCTTTCTGGTGGGGGGAGGGAGGAGAAAGCGTGAGAAACAGCAACTTGTAGTTGCTTCACTTTAGTTGTTCATTGATTGCTTTTCGTATGTGCCTTGAGTGGGGAGCTCCAGCCAAGCTAGTGAGCCTTTGCTCAAGCCAGCGACTTTGGGCTTCAAGCCAGTGACCTTTGGACTCAAATAAGTGACCTTGGGATCATGTTAATGATCCCACACTCAAGCCAGTGACCCTGTGCTTAAGCCTGTGACCTCAGGGTTTCCAAAGGGGAACCTCAGTGTCCCAGATTGACATTGTATCCACTGCACCACCACTAGTCAGGCTTGATTGCGTTTTTCTTGAGTAGTGAAGAGACAAGTTAGTATAATTATAATAGATTCCGAATCTTTGGCAATGGCAATGTCCATGAGGGTGTGATTATCTAGGCTTGCTTCATCTTTGATTGCTGCAAAACAATCTTATTTCTCTCTCAGCTACTTGTGTTTTCTAGTAGCTCAAATTCTTTTTATATTTATGAATCTTTTTTTTTTTTTTTTTGTATTTTTCTGAAGCTGGAAACGAGGAGGCAGTCAGGCAGACTCCCACATGCGCCCGACCGGGATCCACCTGGCATGCCCACCAGGGGGCGATGCTCTGCCCATCTGGGGCGTTGCTCTGTTACAACCAGAGCCATTCTAGCACCTGAGGCAGAGGCCATGGAGCCATCCTCAGTGCCCAGGCCAACTTTGCTCCAATGGAGCCTTGGCTGTGGGAGGGGAAGAGAGAGACAGAGAGGAAGGAGAGAGGGAGGGGTGGAGAAGCAGATGGGCACTTCTTCTGTGTGCCCTGGCCAGGAATCAAACCCGGGACTCCTGCATGCCAGGCCGATGCTCTACCACTGAGCCAACTAACTGGCCAGGGCCTATTTATGAATCTTCTTTATATTATTCACTTATTTTTAAAACTGTCTGATTATATAAGCAATACATATTTACTGAATATAATTTGGCAAATATTAAAAGAGAAGAAAATAAAAGTTATTATCTCACCATTCAGAGATTAACACAATTAACATATTGATGAATTTCAATCTAATATTTTAATTCATACATGTTTCTTTATAAAATATATATCAAACTATCATTTTGTATCATTTTTATATTAATAAAAATGTTAATATTTAATATAATATTAAGTTATATTTTGTTGTAAGCTTCTCCCATGCCATTGCATAGTCATTGAAAATTGAATTTTTATATGGTCATCTATTATATGAATGTCCTATAATTTATTTAACAGTTCTCCTATTGTATATTTAGGGTGTTTTTAAATTTTAGATAACACTAGGTGAACATCCTTGAACATAAATCCAATTATTAAGGAAGATTTCTAGATATGGAATTATAAGGTCAAAAGGTACAAACATGCCTGACCTGTGGTGGCGCAGTGGATAAAGCTTCGACCTGGAATGCTGAGGTCGCTGGTTCAAAACCCTGGGCTTGCCTGGTCAAGGCACATATGGGAGTTGATGCTTTCTGCTCCTCCCTTCTGTCCCTCTCTCTCTTTCTCTCTCTCTCTATCTTCTCTAAAATGAATAAATAAATAAAGTTTAAAAAAAATAAAATTAAAAAAAAAGAAAAAAAAAGGTACAAACATTTTAAAAGTTATATGCAGATATCGCAGCTGCTCCTGCAAGATCATGCTTTAGTAGTCCCCCCGGATGTGAACAAGGAGGCCCATTCCCCTGTTCCCTTGAGAATCTGATCCATCTTTATAGTACCTGTTTGTATACCTTACCTGTGATTACTTCACAGCAGGTTAGCTCTCAAATGGCTCCCAAGGGCTCTCCCTGACTGCTCATTCCGACCACCTACGTGTTGTCCATGCTGCCGTCAGAGGTGTCTTCCCACATCACTGACCTTGTCACTTCTCTGATAAAAACCTTGGATCTTCCCCAGTCCCAGGAGGTTATATGGTGACACACAAGGCCCTTTTTCAGCCTCGGACCACTCCTAAGTGCTTTGATAAAGCCATATAGAATGTCTTTATTTAAAGAAAACATTCAATGCTCATTCATGCCTCCTAGCCTTTAGACATTACCACTCTGTCATATTTCCTCTCTGAAACTCCAATTCATCTTTCAAGACACCAAGCAAAGGTCCCCTTTGGCGATGCTGCCCTGACTTCCCAGGGGGAGGCTGCTGTGCATGATGCTGAGCTGCAGGCTTGCAGCATGGTCCCCACTACAGCACTGATCACTTTGCCTAAAAATTATTTGCTTACCTTGACTTCCCCATGGAGTACCTCAAGAACCTTGTTTATTTTTATTCTTAGTTCTTAGCCTATTATATATGATGATCAATAAGTATTTTTTTGGCCCTGGCCGGTTGGCTCAGCGGTAGAGCGTCGGCCTGGCATGCGGGGGACCCGGGTTTGATTCCCGGCCAGGGCACATAGGAGAAGCGCCCATTTGCTTCTCCACCCCCACCCTCCCTCCTTCCTCTCTGTCTCTCTCTTCCCCTCCCGCAGCCGAGGCTCCATTGGAGCAAAGATGGCCCGGGCACTGGGGATGGCTCCTTGGCCTCTGCCCCAGGCGCTAGAGTGACTCTGGTCGCGGCAGAGCATCGCCCACTGGTGGGCAGAGCGCCGTCCCTGGTGGGCGTGCCGGGTGGATCCCCGTCGGGCGCATGCGGGAGTCTGTCTGTCTCTCCTGTTTCCAGCTTCAGAAAAATACAAAAAAAAGAAAAAGTATTTTTTTTGACTCAATGGCTAAAAGCACAGAATTGGTTTGTGTATTCTGTCATTACTTAGTTTGGAAGAGTTGGATTTCATGGGTAGACTATGCTATTGCTAACTAGTCTGTGGTGGTCTTTTTTTTTTTAAAGTGAGAGGAGGGGAGGTAAAGAGACAGACTCCCACATGCACCCTGACTGGGATCCACCTGGCAACCCCTGTTTAGTGTCTATGTTTGAATCAACTGAGCTGTTCTCAGCGCCTAAGGCCAAAGGTTGGACCAATCGAGTCACAGGCTGTGAGAGGGGAAGAGAGAGAGAAGGGGGAGAACATGGTGGGGGGCACAGAGAAGTAGATGATTGCTTTTCCTGTGTGCCCTGACCGGGGATGGAACCTGGGATGTCTGCATGCCAGGCTAACACTCTATCCACTGAGCAAACTGGCCAGGGCTTGCAGTGGTCTCTTAAGCACACTTAAAGAGAGACCTTAGCTAGAATCTAAGCATATGGTCTGTATCATAGAGTCTTTGATCACAGCTTGTTTATTCTTCAATTTCTTTCTATTATTTGTCTCAATTGGATTCTGCATTTCACTCTTCCCAATTACTTCAGTCTATCCATTCTATTTTGATTTCACTTATTTGACAAAGCTCAGCATCATAGTGTCCCCATTGTTCTTGCACCATTCACAGAACACTCCAACTATCAACATTCCCTGACCTAAGTGGCCGAGTGCTGGCTGGAGAAACACAGAATTGTGTTGCCGAGGGCATTCTGCTTGATTTTATTCTATTCTAATGTTTATATATTTTCTCTGCTTCTGATTTATTTTTTATTTTACTGTTCTTGTGTATGCCCTGTAAACAGCCTCTGTCCTTTGTCAAGCAAAGCACAATGTAAATACACACATAAATCAGTGCATAAATGCATAAACACATGTTTATTTCCATTATTGCAGACTCCACATTCTCGAAAGGCCACTGGGTGGTCCTTGTTGCTCACCTATCTACACACTGATTTGTCTTTTCATACAACACCCCAGGAATGCTGTTCCAAACCTCTTCTGTTCTCTCTTTCCTGTGAGTTGGCCCCAGAGTTTAGTTAGAAAATAGAAACTACTTGAGATTTTCCTTAACTTCTCTCTCTACTACCTTGGCCTCTCTTTCAGGGCAGTTCCCTTGGACACCGCCCATATCTTGGTGTCGTGCACGGTGTTTCTGGCCTTGTACTTTGCTGTCCTTGAGGCCCCTGCTCCTCTGCCCACAAACCTCCTCCAGTGGAGCTGGAGCCACAAACTCGGCTGACAATGTACCTCTCCATCCGTTTTCTGTAATGCAACTTAATTTCTGACTCAAAGCCATGTTCTGCTGGGTTAAAATATAACTTCTTTCTATCTTTCTTTCCTTTTTTCTTTTTTTAAGTGAGAGGAGGGGAGGTAGAGAGACAGACTCACACAGGCACCCTGACCTGGACCCATCCAGCAACCCATGTCTGGGGCCGATTCTTGAATCAACCAAGCTATCTTCAGTGCCTGGGGCCAATGCTTGAACCAATCAAGCCATTAGCTATGAGAGGAGAAGAGAGAGAGAAGGAGGAGAAGGAGGGGAAGAGAAGCAGATGGTGGCTTCTTATGTGTGCCCTGACCAGGGACTGAACCCGGGACATCTGCATACTAGCAGAGCCTCTTTCTTTCTTTTTCTTTAATCATATATATAATTTTTTTTTACATTCAACTTCTTTCTTTTTTAGATTTTACTGTTTCCCCCCAATGGAACTTCTGCCGTAGGAAGACTTGAGAATACGGGGAGAATGAAGAAGGCAGCAGTTGTTCCCTTGGTCATTGGTTTGCTGGGTTGCCATTGAAAAGTCCATGTGCCAAGGAATTTCCACACTTCTTGGCATGTCGGTGTCTTTACTGAGCCTGCCTGGGGTCCTGTATCCCTAGACAGACCACACAGCCCTTGCCTCTCAGCCTCTTTCTGTGAGGCTGCTGGAAGGTAGGGCCCCTATCCTTGCTCTGAGGAGCCACAGCTTTCTCTCTGTTTTCTCCTTCTGCCCTGGCTGTGGGGAATATGTTTTCCTTCAAGACACTGGTTCTAGAACAACAAATGTCCTAATTTCTTCTATGGGCTTAAGACTTAACAAAAGAAACTGAGAAGACTTTTGAGTAAGGAGAGAGCTGACTGAATGCTTTAAATATTAGATGGAAAAATGCAAAATAATATCTTAAATGCTATTCCAATCACAGTAAACAAAAAAAAGCAAGCAAACAAAAAACAGATTTTTCTTCACTCATCCCTATTTTCTTCACCATCAGCGTATCTGAAAAATCAATCTGTATCCATTGTCTTCATTCTGCTGTTAGTCACACCTATAAACCACTTGTATGTCTTTTACTTTTACCATTCTATTGAAAACACTCTCCTAATCACCAAACGAGCTGTTTTTCATTTCTTCTTCCTTCTTTCCTCTTTTGTTCTCCTTCTAACCTCCCTCTCTGCTTCTGTATTAAGTAGTCTTTCCTTACCACCAGGGAATACATTCCAAGACCTCAAATGGGTGTCCAAAACTATGACTAGTACCGAACTCTATATACAAGGGGTCCTCGGGTTACGACACAGTTGCATTCCTGACAGTGATGTAACCTGAATTTTGGTGTAACCTGAAACACACCCTATGAAACACTTGTGCTTTTAACAGTCTAAAATGGCATAGGTAAGCATACTGGGGGACGCTGACTTCCTCACTCATATGACGTGTTACTATGTATTTTTCTGCCCTGTGCAACCAGACTAGTTTGCTCACATAGTCTGTAGGTACGTTGCTAATGGCATAAGCTGAAACACTCTTGTCTCAATTTAAAAATTTTTTTATGGGAGTGAGCATTGTAAATTTGAAATATTGTATGTCAAGACTGTTGTAACCTGAGGACCCCCTGTATACTATGTTTTTTCCCTATACATACACATCTATGATAAAGTTTAATATAAATTAGGCACAGAAGGAGATTAGGAACAATAACAAGTAATAAAATAGAACAATTGTAACAATATACTGTAATAAAAGTGACATGAATATGACATTATTAAGTAAAATAAGGGTTACTTGAGCACAAGCACTGTGACACAGTGACAGTCTAAGATAACCAAGACAAATACTAAGTGACTAATGGGCAGGGAACATAACAGCATGGATATATTGGACAGAGGTATGGCCCATGTCCCAGGCAGAATGGAGAGGGATGGCACAGGATTTCATCAAGGTACTCAGAATGGCATTAAATTTTAACTTTATGAATTGTTTATTTCTGTAAGTTTTTGTTAAATATTTTCGGACTCTGGGTAACTGAAACCTTGAAAAAACAAAACTGCAGATAAGGAGGGAATGCTGAATTTGACTGTTCAGTGGCAGACACTGAGCTATGCATTGGAAACACAAGAATGAATTAGACACTTCTTGTGTTTAAGAAATTTAGGATCAGGTGAGGTATATTGGTAATAAATGAGTATATTGCACAAAAATCTGTTTCTTCTGTTTTTGATGCCAGAGAGGCCCTGGCCCCTTCCTGCCGATGTTTATATTTCTAACTCTTCCTCCTTAAATTTCCTCTCTTTTTTTCACTGCCTCCTCTTAAATTTTCCACTCATCAAACTCCTTCCAAGAGTTAGCCCTGGGTTTCTTCTCCCCAGGCTTGCTCCTTCAGAGAAGTGAATTGATCCTAAAGCTGCAACTTGGGTTGGCTGAACAACTTCACTTAGATATCCTCTTAACACCTCTTCTTCTTCTTCTGTTAATGACATCACCACTCTTTTTCAGCAAAGCTGAAGACTGTCATCACCTTTTCTCTAATCTTAGCATCTAGCCAGTTGGGTCTTCCTCTCCAGGGTTTCTCTTATTCAGCCTTTCTTTTTATTGTTTGCCCTAGTGTTTAATTGAAACCATTATGACACTGAGAACTATCTGCTTTGTTCTTCAGGCCTGGAACAGAGACCTCTCCCCTAAACAATTACAGTATCCTGGAAACTTAGTCTCCTACTACCAAACTTTTTATATATCAGAATAAACTTTCAAAAGTACCACATCTATAATCATTTCTCAATATATACCTATATCAAATCATTATGTTGTACACCTTAAACGAATATGATGTCACATGAAAATGTTAGGGTCTTACTACCAATTCCAATGTGGAGGAGGAGTGGTTCACTATACCATCAAGTTATTCTCTAACACCAGCTGGGTCTCTTATTATTCAACTCAATTCTAAACACTATCCTCCTGGAGATAGCATCAGATCCCACATATTAAAGGCTCAGTCCTACAAGACTGTCTTCCTCACCACTTCAGATGCCAGCTCAAGTCAGGTTGCCATCTGGGCTTTTGACTGACTGGCTATCGATTGGAGGAGGTTCCAATGACTCCCTCCCTCAGGTTTGATTAATTTGCTAGAGACACACACAGAACTCAGAGAAACATTCTATTTACTAGATTATTGGCTTCTTATAGAAGGCTCAGGAACAACCAGATGGAAGAGATGCACAGGGCAAGGTGTGGAGAAAGGGCATGGTGCTTCCAAGACAGGGAGCTTTCATGCCTTCTCTGGGTAGGCCACTGTCCCTGGATCTCCATGTGTTCACCAACTCTGATGCTCTTCAAGCCCCATCTTTTTGGGGTTTTATGAAGGCTTCATTATGTAGGTATGGTTGATTACATTGTGAGCCAATGGTGAATGTTAGCCAATGGGTGATTGAACTCAATCTCCAACCCTTCTTCCAGGATGTTGGGAGTGGGGAGACGGGGGAAGTCTGGGACTGAAAGTGCCAATTCTCTAATCACATGGTTGGTTTCCCTGGCAACCAGCCTCTATCCTTAGGTGCAATCCTAAAGTCACCCTATTAACATAACAAAAGACATTGTTGGTACTTTCTCCTTTTTTTGTGTGACAGAGACAGTGAGAGGGACAGATAGGAACAGACAGACAGGACGGGAGAAAGATGAGAGGCATCAGTTCATTGTTGCGGCATCTTAGTTGTTCATTGATTGCTCTCTCATATATGCCTTGACTGGAGGGCTACAGCAGAGTGAATGACCCCTTGCTCAAGCCAGTGACCTTAGGCTCAAGCCAGTGACCTTGGGCTCAAGCCAGTGACCTTGGGCTTCAAGCCAGTGACTTTTGGGCTCAAGTCAGTGACCATGGGGTCATGTCTATGATCCCATGCTCAAGCCAACGACCTAGTGCTTAAGCTGGTGAGCTCATGCTCAAGCCAGATGAGCCTGCGCTCAAGCTGGTGACCTTTGGGTTTTGAACCTGGGTCCTCTATGTCCCAGTCTGATGCTCTACCCATTGCACCACTGCCTGGTCAGGCAGTACTTTTTCCTTAATCACAATAATTTTAGGAACTCTCTGCCAGAAACAGGGATGAAGACTAAATATACATATCTTATATTTTTAAATTCTTATTTATTTATTTATTTATTTAGAGAGGAGAAGGAGAGAGAGAGAGAGGTGGTGGGGAGGAACAGAAAGCATCAACTCCCATATGTGCCTTGACTGGGCAAGCCCTGGGTTTCGAATCAGTGACCTCAGCATTCCAGATCGATGCTTATCCACTGCACCACCACAGGTCAGGCTTACATATCTTATAAATTATAATATCCTGCAATTATATCTCAATAAAATGGGAGTAAAGGGAGTATCACATCTATCTTGTCATTCTCTTACCACAAATCCTTTATTGTCTTTTCTTTGTCAATTGAAGTTTAAATATGCCCAGCATTCAGTGCCCCTATGACATAGTCCAAATTTATGTTTCTAGCTTTATCTCCAAGTACTGTAGATCCTTATGACTCTCTGATTCTGTAGCATCTATTTTTGTTCCTCAGATACCAGATATATTGCCTAATTGCTTTGTTGGACCTTTTACTGCTAGGATATACTGCTGCCCATTGCTACTTGTGAGAATTTTAGCAATTTAAAAAACTTGTCAAAAATTTTGGTCTATGAATTATTTCAGGTCTCCCTAACAGATGTCTTTTCTACCTTGGGTTTCCCAGAGCACTTTGTTTGGACCTCTTGCATGGTTGTTAGCTTACTCTTCCCTGTATTGTGTTTTTTTTTTTAATTTTTATTTATTTATTTTTTACTTTTCCTATCTTCTTATTAAACTTCAGTCTCCTCAGAGATGGTGCTTTTTCTTACCAATAGTGTGAATTTAACAGTGGTTATCATTGTGTGCTCTATATAGAGGGACCCCACATCTATTCTCTCTTCGTCCCGAGTAACAGAACTTCTGTTTTTCTTTTTTTCAGGGTGATAATGTGCCCAGCTAAAAATACTCTCCAAATTCTCTTGCAGTCAGGTGGCTAAATGAGTCAGTTCTATACAAGGAAATGAAAGCTGAGAGTTTCTGGTTTTCTGGATATACGCACCACACTCCTTTCTGCTTTGTTCTTCATGTCTGAACATGACTCTAAAGGCCATTAGGCTAGTGTTATGGTCATTAGGTAATAAACTTCAGGGGGAAGAATAATACATTGATTCTTTCATTCAACAAACAGTTACTAAACACCTATTATGGTGTCAGGCACTATTATAGATGCTTCAAAAATGGCAGAGCAGGAAGATAGTGACTGGATCCCAGATGGCATCATTGAACATTGTGACAGCTTTAACTGCTCACCTCTGCTCTTTATGAATCCTGTATGCTGCCCCGGCCAGACAGTGTGGTTAGTCGAAGCATTATCTGGAAGTACAGGGGTTGCCAGTTTGATCCCTGGGCAGGGTACATACAAAAACAGATCAATATTCCTGTCTCTTTCTCTCTCCTTTTCTCTCTAAAATCAATAAAATAAACATAAAAAAGGCCCCTTTGCTTTAAGATACTTTTAATCAGTTTTATTATTTTCTGTTATTTTTAGCTAAATACATTTCTTATTCACATAGGGCTATTTTCTTTTGTGTTTTTTTTTTTAAAGTCTAGACTTTTAAGTGAGACTCTCTTGTTTATTTTTCTAGTAAAATAATCATATGGATTTTCTCCTTTATTCTGTTGATATTACTCATCTGAAATATTTACCAACCTTGCATTCTTGTAAGAAGCCCTACTTGTTTGAGGTGTAATTATCCATATTCTATATCCATGGGTTCAATTTGCTAGTGTTTTGTTTGGAATTTTTGCATTATGTCTGAGAAACACTGGCTTGAATTTTCCTTCCTTGTAATGTTAGTGTCAAATTTGGTATCAAAGTTATGCTGGCCTTATAAAATGAGTCAAGAAAGTAGTCTTTTTTTGCGTAAGATTGTCCTTATTTCCTTAAACACTGGGAAGAATTTACTGGTGAAGCATCTAGACTTGGAATTTTCATTGTTTTCAATATGGATTCAATTTCTCTGATACCCACAGAACTACTAAGATGTTCTATGTATTATTAAGTCTTTTTTGGTAAATTGTGTTTTTTGAGAAATGTGTCCATTTCATTTAAACTCAAATTTATTTATTATCTATTTATTATCTTTTTAATGTCTGTGGAATCTGTAGTGAAGTTTCCCTTTTTATATATACATATAAGCAAGTTGTATTTTCTTTCTGTTTTTTTCTTGATTCATCTTTCTTAGGGTTTATCAATTTTAAACTTTGTTTTCAACGAGCCATCTTTTGCCATTGTTAATTTTCTCTAGTATATGTTTACTTTCTGTTTTATTGATTTCTGCTCTTATTTCTTTTGGGTTTAATATGCTGGGTTTTTTTTTTTTCTTTCAGCCTAGTTTCTTGAGATGGAAGTTTATATCCTTAGTATTTAGCCTTTCTTTCTCTCTAATAGATACATTTAAAGTTATATATTTCCTTTCAGCAGTACTTTAGCTGTGTTCCACAGTATTAATATGTGAAGTCTTCATTTTCACTAGTTAAAAATAGTTTCTAATTTTCATTGTGATTTCCGGGATATTTTGGTTACTTTTCTGTTACTGATTTCTAGGTTAATTCCACTGTGATCCAAGAATTTACTCTGTGTGATTGCATCCTCAGATATTTGTTGAGACTTTCCTTATAGCCTGATACCAGATCTACCTTACTGAATGTTCCATGTGCAAATGTAAAGAATGTATATTACAAAGTTGTTAGTTTTACGTAGATAGTGTTATATATATTATGATATCAACTTTTTAATCATTATATTAACATCTCATATATTCAGAAAATCAATTATTCTGATAATATAAGAAAATCAATTTCTTATCTGCCTAGTATATTACTTCCTGAAAGAAATATGTTAAAATTATCAGTTATGAATATGACTATACATTTTGAAACTGTTCTCAAATGCATAGAAATTATGATTTTTGCTGAATTGACACTTCTATGAATATAAAACATTCCTCTTTATTTCCAGTCATACTTCTTGCCTCAGAGTCATAGTCATCATATTATTGTACTATGCCAATTTTCTTTTGGGTAAAGTTGGCATGATATATTTTTTCTATCCTTTTAACTTTTCTGTGTCTTTATATTTAAGGCATGTCTGTCAACAGAGCACATTTTGGATCCCAGTTCTGCCCCTTATTAGCTAAAGCTCAATTTCCCGAATATAAAATGTAAAAAATATGTACTAAAATAGTTACTATCACTACTAACTGTTGTATTTAATGCATATACAACCTATCTTTTTAAATACATTTTCCTCATTTTTATTCCAAATAAATGCTTTTACAATTTAGTTCTTATGATATGATAATATTTTATGTTAAAATGAAAGGAAAACATTACATCTTTGTTTGGTCCTTCATTATGAAACTAAACCTGGGGAAAATACTCATGCAATCATATACTTTTTTCTTTGTAACAACACTGCTTTAGAAAGGAAAAATGAGAAAGTCCTACTATGTGACTTCCATTGAGTCAGTAGGAATTATTTTAAAGATTTTCTCAGTATGAAGACCAAAACAAACAAACAAACAAACAAAAATACCCCAATATTGATAACAAAAAAAACTCTACCCAATTATAAGCTATTATAAACAGAAAAATAGTGATTCACTAAAGGTTGTTACTTGCTTTAGTTTAAGGGTCTATTTATACTCCAAGCATACATTCATCCATTCCTCCATCCCTCTATGTAGTCATTAATTCACATAACATATATTAAAATGTTCTCATGTACCAGGGGTTGTGCTAAGAAATTGGGTATAAATATGGGTATGACAAAGTTTTTCCTTCCGGAAGAGAAATAGGGAATTCTAAAGGAGGAAAGATTAGTATTTGGGAAGTCTTATAGTCTTTGATATATACAATGGTACTAGTATGTACAGGTGCTATGAAAGTATTAGGAGAAAATGTAAACTTCCATTTAGAATACCCTCTTGCTGTTTTTGCTTATTTTGTGGATGACACAGATTTCTTAGATGAAGTGGCATTTGAATTAGGACCTATAGAATGACTTGACATTAGAGAGTGGACCAAACAAGCTTTTGTATAGGAAAAAGAAGGTACATTCCATATTTTAATCAGAAAGAGATTAATTGTAGGGATTTATATGCTGATGAAATTATTGGAAGAGCTAGAAAAATGAGCTCTAACCTGAGTGTCCAGTAATAAATGATTCACAGAAAGCCACCTATTATGGGAGCTACTATTTTGTCACGTTCAGGAGGTGGGAATCTAAACGTCTACAGGATCAATTGATTTAAAAAACTTGATGCTGTGATTGAAATGCATAAATCAAGAAGCTACTTCTGCCAACACAACTGGAGAAGCTGGAGACTGTGGACTGAGAACACAGCAATATCTGTATCTGCACAACTGTCCCTGCCCATAGAAAACAACCAGAGCTGGAATATGGCTTCTCCTTATTTTTTACCTTCTGATCTTTGAGTGATTGCATCTGACAAAGCTTCTTTCATACCCAGAATCTGAGAAATGTGATTTTTAGCTTTTCATGGTTTGCTATATAAAGGAAGGTATATTTGGAAGAAATGAGAATTGGATACAAAATGCATTTCAATCCTCAAACATACCAGGTGAAGATGAGGTGGGAGTAGGAAAGTTGGAAGAGAATAGTGCATGAAAAGGAGGCATAATAATAGAGATTTCAGGGAAATGATTGGATAGGTGAAACAACTAAAGATAAATCTGTAGGGGAGTATCATCCAGATGATAAGAATAAACTAAGAGAAGGTGGTAGAGGGGAGGGATATTAAACACAGACAGATCAACCAAGAGGTTATTGCATTAATCAAGGTGAATGACAATGGTGACCTGAATTAAAGGTTATAGTAATAGAAATGGAGAGAAATGACAATTTGGGGAGCTAGTTAAGATATCATGATCATTTTTATCACATACTTTTTTTGTTTTAAGTGGTAATTTTTCTCCCTGGAATGCCTGCTTTGTTCTAGATTTTTTTTTGCTTGTTTGAATACATGGCTTATTGAATGCATTATTCTAACCCCTGGTGATCTCCATTTACTAAGTACCTGTAGTACTTGTCATTAATGCTGTTTCTATCCTCATGCAGTTTCATATGTTGGTTGCCTTCCCAGTTAGAAAGGAAGCTTTTTAAAGAGTGAAGGTCATGTTTTATAGTTATTTGATGTAATAGGATATAATGTTTGAAAATTTTGACTAAGATACATAGAGTTAATAGATACATTTCCTGGAGAGGTTCCAGACAAAAATAGAAAGTTTCAATCTCAAAACCAATTACGTGACTAAAAACTCTTACTGCACTGAGGGTCTAAAAGAATAGGATTGAAGAAGGTTTTTTAAAGAGTATTTCTTTGGATAGAACTGGGCTGGAATAGAACAAGGAGGACTTGCCTTAAAAAGGCCAGTGCAAGTGACTTAGGAGCAGTCACTGAACTTAATATCAAATTAGGATACAAAGAAGACGAGAGTTTTCCTCCTACCTGAGAAATCTAAAAGGCATCAGACAGGCTAGTTTGCTTTAGATGGATAAATTGGAGAAGTGTACATGAGTCATATCAAGGGAATCTCAGATGAGATGGCCTCAGTGATAGGGCTCTTTCTAAGAATCCACAAAATAGCTCATAAGAGTCAGTGTTGTTTACCAGAGAGTGCAGAACCATTTTACCGTTGTACTAATTAGTTGAGAATTTTCCTGCCTATACCAATCTCTCCTCTCTCCTCCCAACACCGTTTGGCCTTGGAAGAAAGGATTGCAACCCGATTATAAAAATAACAAAAGGAAGGTACAAGGAATTCCCCTTATTCTGTTCAACCATTTTCATTACTTCTCACACAGCCAAAATCTTATAAGAGGAAGAGAGAAAGGATTTTTAATTCCAAATCTGGTTTGAAGTTATGATTATTGCATGTAACTGAATACCCTTAATTATGAACCTGAGATCATGTTTGCAACATGAAAGGACAATTGGATTTTTTATTACCTGGGTAATCAGAAGGATCATGGGGCTTTGGAATTTTCATCTGGTTCAGGAGAAGACTGTTTACCATCAGTTAACCTTTAATGGGGGAGTGTGAGACAATATAAAGTTGATGGGAGATTATACCTAATAAATTCTGTCTGGTAATCTACTAATTACACTTGGTCATTCCCAGAGAACCTTCTAGTACAATTCTGAGTAGTAAGTGGAAAAGGAAACATTATGTGGTCCAAAAGACTTCTGCTATATTTTAGTGATGTGACCTGCAAAACACACCTAATTCTTACAAATCATGGTTTTCTAGTCTGAAAAATAAAATGAATACATAATATCAGTATTTTTTACTTCACAGTATTTTGGGAAGATCAAATAAGTTTATGCAATTGAAAATTCTCTAAATGCCAATAAGTACTCTAAACCAATTAAAGACTTGATGACCAGTGCAGCTTGACTAGATGGTATGTACTTTGAAAGCTCATAACATTTGTTACTCTTGCTCATGGACTAAGATATCCTAAACCTATGGCCAAATAAAAACAACTAAGGAAGAAGGAGAAAACTCCAAAGAAGCCTAGTCCACAGATTCCCCAGCGGCCACTTCTGTTCCTCACACTGCCAGCATCATCTGTTCTGTGTATTCTTAATGTTTTGTCATCACTTAAAAAAGCCATTGACAACTTAGCTCTAATGAAAGTTTTCTTCCTCATTAGTTTTTCTGCACCTTTCTCCAACTCTAGTGTTGAATCACTGGCCATTTACCTGGAAACTAAAGTGAGCCCAAGAGAGTCAGTGAATTACTAAGAAAATCATTTCAAGAGGGAGGTTATGTTGATGCAGAAGGTTGACTGAAAAAGTGTCTTGATTCGTTTCATAGAAGGTCTGAGAGAGTTGAAGGGAGGATGAGGAAGAGGCTGAGGGACACCTTTACTTGTCAGCAACAAGGAAAGGGGTATGAGCATTTCACAGACTATGCAATATTTGTCTGTGGTTATGGCGTGGCATCTTCTCAACAAAGCTGCTAGGAAACTGGCTAACACTAATTGAAAAGGGTTCCTCAAAAGCATGAATGTGGGAATGCTCTGCTGTCTTGTATAGAGTAACAAAAATAGTGGCATTTGTGAAGGACAATGGACTGTGATCTCTAAGAAATGCTTGAGTTTCTGCAGGAATCTATTCCTTTCTTCCCTCTCCCCAGAGTGTTTCAAATTTATATGCTCGTGAAACCAGTGATGAGGTTTCTAGCCCCTGTACCACCACACTATATCTGCCTGCTTCTTCCCCTGGAAGTGGTGCCATTGAAAAGAATACAAACTACCGCTCTCATCGCTCCTTAGGAGCTTATGCTCTAAAATAAACTTTGCATTCATAGAACAGTAGAGAATAAATGCTCTGTGTAACAGAGTGGATTAAAGAGTGGAAATGACAGTTAAAAAGCCTATTCATTATCATGTGTTCAAATGTTAAAAGTGGGGGAGGGTTTGAGGACAGTGCAAGGGAGCTATTTTAGTGGGTGGGGAGAAGAGATGTTACCTAAAGTCAAAAGAAAAGAATATTCTTTAATCATAATATGTAAAGTTCTAACAGTAATGAAAAAAAAAAGGACTAAAAATAAGTTAACTATCCAAATTCTGAAGGGGGGAAGATGTAGAATTGAGTTATATTTTATGGCGGGCAGTCAAAAGATACTAACATGACAGGTCAAGAAACAGAAGTGTAACATTTTTTTTTCCACTTAATAATTTTATTATTTTTTTAATGGGGTGATATCAGTAAATCAGGATACATATATTCAAAGATAACATGTCCAGGTTATCTTGTCGTTCAATTATGTTGCATACCCATCACCCAAAGTCAGATTGTCCTCTGTCACCTTCTATCTAGTTTTCTTTGTGCCCCTCCCCCTCCCCCTTTCCCTCTCCCTCTCCCCCCTCCCCCCGTAACCACCACACTCTTATCAATGTCTCTTCATCTCACTTTTATGTCCCACCTACGTATGGAATAATGCAGTTCCTGTTTTTTTCTGATTTACTTATTTCACTCCATATAATGTTATCAAGATCCCACCATTTTGCTGTAAATGATCCGATGTCATCATTTCTTATGGCTGAGTAGTATCCCATTGTGTATATGTGCCACATCTTCTTTATCCAGTAAAAAAATGGGAAGAGGACATGAACAGACACTTCTCCCAGGAAGAAATACAAATGGCCAACAGATATATGAAAAGATGTTCATCTTCATTAGTTATTAGAGAAATGCAAATCAAAACTGCAATTAGATACCACCTCACACCTGTTAGATTAGCTATTATTAACAAGACAGGTAATAGCAAATGTTAGAGAGGCTGTGGAGAAAAAGGAACCCTCATACACTGTTGGTGGGAATGTGAAGTAGTACAACCATTATGGAAGAAAGTATGGTGGTTCCTCAAAAAACTGAAAATAGAACTACCTATGACCCAGCAATCCCTCTACTGGGTATATACCCCCAAAACTCAGAAACATTAATACGTAAAGACACATGCAGCCCCATGTTCATTGCAGCATTGTTCACAGTGGCCAAGACATGGAAACAACCAAAAAGCCCGTCAATAGATGACTGGGTAACATTTTTTTTATAGTAGTGGAAGTGACTACCATTAGTTATTAACACAGGAGCAGTGGCTTCCCCAGGGGGGTGAAGCAGGGCTTCAGGGGGCACCAGGGAGCAAAATGTACAGAGGAGTATGCTCTGCTCCCCCTTCACCGCCAACCCCACACCAGATCAATGAGAACAACTCTGCTTTTTATTTCTTTTACATCTTGGATTACAGTGAACTATTTTTGCTGGGGGAAAAATTTCTATCCTTTTAAAAGTTTTGAAAAATATCATCCAGAAAACAAGATGCATCTGTTAAAAGATTTGGATTAAAAAATTCAAATTCTGTTAGGGCTGAAGAAATGATAAAGGTAAGGGGGTTTTATAATATAATGCATATCTTTTGAAAATGAATCCTCTTCCACCTACAAGTTGCCCGGGGGTGGGGGATTCATAGATTATTGAACGAGAATGAAAAACTCACTAAAGTTTGGCTGTTTTATATTTGGGTTCTTAGGTCCTAGACCAGAGGTAGTCAACCTTTTTATACCTACCGCCCACTTTTGTATCTCTGTTAGTAGTAAAATTTTCTAACCGCCCACCGGTTCCACAGTAATGGTGATTTATAAAGTAGTGAAGTAACTTTACTTTATAAAACATATAAAGCAGAGTTACAGCAAGTTAAAGCATATAATAATAATTACTTACCAAGTACTTTATGTCAGATTTCCGCTAAAATTTTGGCAGAGTAAATCTTTATAAAACAACTTACTATAGTTAAATCTATCTTTTTATTTATACTTTGGTTGCTCTGCTACTGCCCACCATGAAAGCTGGAATGCCCACTAGTGGGTGGTAGGGACCATGTTGACTACCACTCTCGTAGACCCTGAGATTTGAACTGAGTTGGGATATACTTGGGAGCTGTGGTGTGGCTGTCTTTGCCATTTACAGGGAAACACCAAAGAAGTAGAAAGAGCAAAGAGAAAGTGAGGAGGTATAAAAGATTTTGCCTCCTTGGCATTTCATAGTCTCCCATCCCTGATGAAACCACTGGATTCCACTATCCTAGATCCTTCCAATGAAACCTTCATTCTGTTTGTTAAGTGTGTATGGGATTCTTTTCCTTGGAACTAAAAAGAAGAGGAAAGAAGAAAGGCTTTGACTAAGACAAAGAAGAAAACACATTGGGGAGAAAAGATGGAGCTGCCTGAAAGAGCCAGTTCAGGAATATGTTGATGTGTAAATACTATGGGAAGCACTTCATTTCTTAGTCTTAGTAGGAAGAGATTATCTATATCTTCCAAAAAAGTTTTCCTCAGTATTGATGACCTTAAGAGTCACTCAACCTGACTTCTCCCTGAAGTGCTACAAGTGATATTAGGAGTAAGCAGTAGCAAATAGTCTATTCAAAGCAGACTCCAGAACTTATAGCCACTGGACTACAACCGTACCTCAAATAATACATTAAGCACAAAATTTCAAGACATAAAAATGGTTTGATATGTTGACAAAAGTTCTTAACTCTTGACTCGTGCTCCATTTCCCTTGCTTCTCTCAGAAGTCTGAGAAGACAAGTCCATGGCCCCTCTTTCAGTTCATTGACATGCTTTCCTTCGTGCCTTTAAGTTTTCCTGTCTTTGAAATGCCTTCTTTTTATTCCTTCCCCACCTGGTGCGCTCATTTCATTGTGCAACTCTCACCAACAGCCTTTCCTTTAAATGGAATTAATTGATTGTTTTTACATGCTTATACCTCATCTTGAACCTATTTTAATGTCAGTGCTTATCAAATTACATTACAGCTGGTTGTTTTTATAACTGTGATCTCTGCTAGCTTAATCCAACAAACATTTAATAAGTAACCATGTGTGCCAGGCCTTGGGTTAAGCAACACAAAAACAAATGTGCCTTCCTGTCCTTAGGAGCTCATACTGTAATGGGAAAGATAAACAAATCATTACAATATCCCTGGATAGATGCTATAAAATACAGATATGCAATGCTACAGGAAATTTGAAGTGCTTAGGGCTGTTCTTTAAGATGAGAATACTTAATTTCTGGATGTTGAAATCATTCTGAATTGTTAAGGGAAGTTGAATCATTTGGGTAAATAGCTAACCTTTGTCAAAATGCTCTTTCAGAAAGTCTTAGTATATCAATATAGTTGGAGACAATCTGTGTCTAGGATTAACTATTGGTCACCTACAGGGAGGTTATTGTTATGATGTTATGAGCTGGGTAGAACCTTATATTTTGTGCTACATCTAAAAGTTTAGACACGTTCCTATGATTTCCAATTAAAAATCCCCAGGTGTAGGAGGAAAAAAATATACTGGGATTTGACTTCATTAGATGTGGCTTTGAACCTACGCTCTATTATTTATTAAGTTGCTACATTACCTGCTATCTCTGAGGATGAATTTCTATGTAAAATGAGGATTAAAAATAAATACCACATGTGACTGTGTGGATGATTATGGAAGATAATGCATATAAAACACTTAGTGCAGTGCCCAACACATAAGAAAAACTCAGTAAATGTTGGTTTCCCTGTATCTACTTCCAAAAGTCAAAAAAAGAGAACAGGTTGGTCCAGAGCCAGAGGGAAAATGCCAGGGAACTTTTGGAGCCAATATCAGCTATTTGCTTTTCTTTTGCTCTGGTGAGTAGTATCATTCCACAGCCTACCTAGCTTGTCCAGCAACTGAAGAGTTAATTTTCAACCCCAGTTCCATCTCCTAGTTTAGACTCAGGCCACTTGGGTTCAGAGTTTCCTGAGTGCAGCTTGAGTGGACAGACTTCATGGCCCTCCTCCCCTGGGCTGACCTCGCTAGGCAGGCTGCTGGGGCAGTGCTTACTGCGCCTTTCCCTCTTCAACACCATGCAAGGCCCCTGCAGAAGAGAAAGAAAGTTGTTTCTTGGGCAGCTCAGTAAATGTCTCATCGCTGGGCAGATACACGGGCTTGTAAAACAAAAGGGGAAGGGTTTTCTGACTCGTGTCTGGCTTCCCCAAACACTGAGCAATCTGTTCTTGTTTAAAACAAAAAGCAAAACACGTTTCCTCAAACTGGTTTAAGAGGTAGTGATGACTAAGGCAGTATATTTATTTTATCTGTCATAGGAGTCATGGATTCTTAGGTTAAAGAAAAAGGTCTCCTGTATTTTTGAAAACACTGTGGTTCCCTTCCTAGGAACTCTTGCAAAGAAATTCTTTTTTGGACATTAAGCTATCGGGGGAGAGATTCTCAATTCTGAAAACTTTCCTTTTCAAAAGGATTAGAGGTCCTGGCCAGGTGGCTCCATAGGTAAAAAGCGTTGTACTGGCCAGCTGAAGTCATGGGTTCGATTCCCTTTCAGAGCACCAATGAGAAGCAATCAATAAGTACACAACTAAATGGAACAATAAAGTGAAACAGCAAGTTGATGCTTCTCTCTTTCTTCCCCCCCTTCTCTCAAATCAAATCAATGAAAAAAAAAAAAAAAGATGAGAAAAGTCTGTTGAGAAGAGCATAGATCTATATAGAGAGTTGAACAAGACTAAAAATATTAAAGTGACAAATGGAAATTACATTCATTTAATCAATAAACAATCATTAAGCACATATTGTGTGCCACACAGACTGCAGATACAATTCTGGGTTGAAAAAGCTGAATAAGATGCTCCTAATTCCTCCTGTTCCTTAACCTAGGGGGTTGCAGATAAGTCCTCTCATTGTTACAATGCAGTGTGATAAAGGCTCTACAGTAGAACATGGCAGTATTGGAGAGGACTCAGAGACTCAAAGGATGGGCAAAATTTAGTCAGGTGAAGAGAGCTGTGGATAAAGTGTTCTGGGCAGAGGGTTCAGCATATCTTAAGGCTTAGAAATAAGAAAGAGTGGAGTGGGTTTGAGGAATGAAACTCATTTCAGTGTATCTGGATCCCAAATGTAGCAGGAGGAACTAGCTGGAGATGAGGTTGGCAGACACCCATTCTCTTCCTCTCAGAAGCTTGCTGCTGGCAAGGTGTGGATTTAGGATTAAGAGGAAGGTTAAACTCCCTGGAAATGTTGGGCCCAACCCATGTGTTCCAGCCAAATCTTGCCAAGAGAGATTTGTAACAGGTCCCCCCCACCTTTTGCTGTTGTTTCATGTGTGAAGAGTTTTCATGGAAACTCAGGGGATGCTTGATGGAACTAGAGTTAGGTACTCATAGGCCATTTGCTAAGTATCAGAATCTCAACTCCAGTCTCAACTGCTGGGATGTGGGCATCCTTAGCAGATGGAACCCACTGTCCTAATGTGTCAACTAATCAATGAAAGATGAGGGGACCATGATGGGAATGGGTCCTAGATACAAGGGCTTTCTGAGCACTTAACTGGTGTTGGATAACAATCAGTTCTCTTTGACTTGACTGTTTGGATTGAGGTATGAGGAAACAAGACAATACTGGAAGAATAGATCTATGAATGATGATGTAACTCAAATGCTGATTAGAACCACTGGGCATGTGGCCATGTTAATACTTGTTACCTAAAAAATGTAACCATGGCTTGTTTCCATTAAAATTACAGTTCTGTATTCTCTTAGAACACTCATGAAGAGTCATCTTAGAAATAGTCATGAAATCAGAGAACTTTAAAAGTCAGAGATTAGTTGGCTCCATGCCTTAATTTTGGAGATGGAGATTCTCTGTTCCAGACAAGTGAAGTGGTGCCTCCTGTCTGACTCCTGCCTCAGGGCTTTTACAGTTGCTATTCCCTGCTGTTCCCTCAGTCTTTTTGTTACTCAGAACTCTGCTAAGTATTTACTGAATTCCCTAATAAAAATAGTTCCAGCCAAGTTTTCTGAATACCATTTGTTTTATTGCACATATTTTTCTGAAATATTTTATTTTCTTGTTTATTGACTGTCTCTTTCACTAGACTTGAAATATTTGTCTTAATCATTGCTGTGTCCTCAACATTTAAGAAGAGTGCCAGGAACATAATGGGACTCAAAAACATAAGTTTTTAAAAATTTATGAATGAATGAAAAGTAGAGGTTGGGTTGGCTAGGTCACTGACCTTTCTATTACTTTAGCACTTATCAGATTTTAATGTGCATACAAATCACCCACAGATCTTGTTAAAAATGCAACTTTGATTGAGGATGTCTCGAATTCTGAGAGTCCACATTTCAATGCCAACGACTGAGGTCCATGGACCACATTCCAAGTACTATACTGCAGTTGGGCTCCTGACCCAAATATTAACTCATAATTGCCAGACACAGTTGATAGTCTACTTCAACACATATGGTTGAGTCTCAAATTGCTTTTCTAAACAAGGAGTAGGGAGTTAAGCTGCATCTCATTAAGACTTTACTAAAATATTTTCAAGCCTTAAAGAAAAGTAGAAAGATATTTACAGTGACCCCACCACCTAGAACCCACCATTAACATTGTACTACCCTTTCTTTTTCACATTTTGATCCAATTATTGTCTTTCTAGCCAACCTCAATTTCTACTGTATTTTGATACATTTCAAAGTGAGTTGCAAACAGCAGTGTATTTTTCCCCCCAAATATTCTTAGGCTGCATTTAAAAATGTGACTCTTCCTGGTTGGTACCGTACTGTGAAGGCTATTCAGAAGGCCTATTCAGCCGACCCCATCTGTCACTTTTTCTGCCTACATTCTTGTTCCTGGTCTTTTCCTGCCAGAGGACACTGAAGTTAGTGCTCCTGGAAATTTTAGACACGTCCTATGTCTTTGGAAGGCATCCCATTATGATTTTAAGCCCAAACCAAGTTTGCCTATGGGAATGATTTAAATTATTCTGCAAAGGATTGAATAGAAGAAAATAATAATTTATATTTGTCTCCTGGCATTTTTGATAAAACTGAATAAAGGCTGTGAAGTTGAGATTTTCCTTTTGGACTAACAGTTTCTTGAGGGCACGAACTATTTCTTAGTCATCATTGTATCCCTAGTGCCCAGGACAGTCTCTAGCACATAATAAATGCTGTTTTTGCTGAAAGGTGATTGAATAAATGAAGGAACATTTATAGTATAATAGCAATCCCTACTTGATCTTTGATTGTAACTGTCAGTCCCTGCCAGACCCATTTCTAGCCAAAGTGGAATTTTTCACCCTCCATACTATGGATATTTGGGGCCAGACCATTCTTCATTGTGGGGAGCTGTTCTGTACATTGTAGAATGTTCAGCACCATTCCAGGCCTCTATTAACTAGATGGCAGCAGAAATCTTTCCAGTCATGCCAATCAAAAGTCTCTTGAAACATTGTCAAATGTCACTTAGGGCACAAAATTGCCTATGTTTGAAAACCACTCCCTTACAGAAATTGAAATCTCACAACTTGAGGCTAGATCTGCTTAACCTCTGAGCTGATAAAAACCAAGCTTGAATCTGTATTAAGGGTCAGAAAAGGCTTTTATTCCCTAGGATTCATGTTAGAATTGAGAAATGGTCTGTGGCCTATATGCTTAAAATGCCTTAGATGGACCCTGAGTGCCTTCCCTAGTTCAGTCTTTTCTCCCAGGCCCCATTGTGTGAACCTGGTCTTTATGTCTGGCTTCTTCCTTGCTCTCTGATCTGCATGCTTGTCTATGCTGGCATTCAAGCTCAGTCCTAATCCCTGATTTCTTGATCAAGGAGCTAATTCCTTGTCAGTTTCCTTGGGTTGGATCTTGCTCAATCCAAGTTATTGTTGCCTGAGTTGCTATTTAAATACAGAGTTTCTCATCATCTTGGGGCTCTAACTGTGCAACTGCTTTGACTGTGTGTTTCTGCTGTCTTATGACTCTTATTGGGGTTCCCCGCCCTCCAACAGGTCCATGGATATTGGCACTACCTCAGCTCTGACCCCTTGAGATAAGATAATTGGTACCACTGGCTACTTCCTTTGGAGCTAGCCCTACTTTTGGCTTAGTTTCTCTTGCCCCAGGATGATCAATTCTAGCCTCAAACACTTTCTTTGCCAATTCACTGAAGTTTCTAATCGTCAGTCTTAACAGCTAATTTCCCCCCACACTAGTCTCTCGCCTTATCATGAACTAAATGTTCAACAACATTTAGTTGTTGAGGGTGGGTTTTCAGCCAGGTGGATCTTTCTGGTCTTGTTACCAGATTCTTCCACCCTCAGAGGCACTTCTTTTGTCTAATGCCCCTACCTGCAGGGAGCTGCTAAAGAAAGACTCATAATGAAACCGGGGTGGCCCATAAAAATCCTTGCTCATTGTACATCAGCTCTGTTGTTTGTTCTTTCACTACTACCTGCCTGAGTCCATCCTTTAATGGTTGTTTCAAATACATTTCTTTCTCTACAAGCCCCCAAGCTTTAGTTCTTTACCACTGCAGAAATTCTGACAATTTTGCCTTTCTTCAGCAAGATTAAGGCTATTTCTTATCTTTATCTTAACATATCCATGTTTCTTTATCTACATGTGATTCTTCCTTCTAGACTCAGCTATGAAGTGTCCTTTTCTTCTCTTGCTTGCAATTTGTTCCTTTTGGGCTTTCATAATCAGGTTGAAGATCTGCATTTGTTTGATTTAGAATTATTCCTTTATATATTTGTGGGCAAAGTCCAATTACATCCTGTTTTGCCTCACCCGGAGTTGACAAAATGATATCTCTTTCTCATCTACAAGCTTTTCTTTTCATTTTTCTGTGAAGGAGGAAAGAAAAGACAATGTATTGTATTTATTAACTCAGCTGCCAATAATATTTTGGCCTTTTATTCCATGATACCCTGGGCATATAGCACAAATTTAAATACTAAAATTACTCCTCAATTGATAGATTAAAATAGTGCATAACTCTTGTTCAGCTCTACTTACCTCTTCCTTTCAAGAAATAACCATATTCTTAGAATAGTTCATTTGTCTGGCTAATTATCCCCATGTCTAATTTACCTTAAAACTTTTTTTCTTTAATCAGTCATCAGTTTTCTTTGGTACTTATGATTAAAAACTCTTTAGCTCACAAAAGAGCTCTTTATTAAATCAGTTTTTCACCAATTAGCTCTTATAATACAGTTCTTAAGAAATTGGTAGAAACTTTATTTCTGCAGCTGCCCATAGAACATCAGTTTTGGTTTACTTATACAGTGAGTAGATATTCAGCTGCTCAACCTAATATGCCTTTTAATTCATAATGTTTCCAGTAATTTTTCTTTTGGTGAATCACTATTGTTTGGCTGCTTAGGCAGGACTCAGTGTTGGAGAGCCAGTTTATCCATTCTTCTGGGTGAGCCAGTTAATGCTTTGTTATTGTAATGGTGTTCCATAGATACCTACTGCCCCCCAATAGTCCACCGTTGGATTAGGAAATGAGCTGAGCATGGATTTTGATGTGATAACTAAGATTTTTTTTTCTTTAAGTGAGAGGAGGGGATTTAGTGAGGCAGACTCCCGCATGCAACTGGACCAAGATCTACCCAGCAACCCTGCATGGGGCCAATGCTGAATACTGAACTACTTTTAGCACCTGAGGATGATGTGCTAGGACCAACTGAGTCCTATAAAAGCACTGGCTGTGGGAGGGGAAGACAGAGCAAAGGAGTAGGGGAGGGGAGAAGGAGATGGTTGCATCTCCTTTGTGCCCTGACTGGGAATTGAGCCCAGGATGTTTGTATGCCACGCTGAGGCTCTATCCACTGAGCCACCAGCCAGGGCTAACTAAGATATTTCTAATGTTTTAGGAAGTTTGTGGAATAGCATTAAGCACACTCTGTTGAAATTCACGACATCTTGTGTTTAGTTCTGAATCTGACAATAGCTTGAAATAAAATTATACTTAATCTCAACTTAATCTCTCCTGTGTCTCAACTTTATCTCCTGAAAAATGAGGTTTCTTTCAGATTAAACATTTTGTGGTTCCTATGTTTCCAACACTACTGTGAAAGAAATATTTTATGGACTTTCTTTTAAAATCCCCATTGCCTCATAATTTCACTATGATGGAACTTGCTATGAATCTTTGTAAAGTCATTTATTAGGCATCTATAGGCCCTATGGGTTTGGAGACACATGTCTTAGTTTTTTTTTATATCTATTATCTGAGCCTCAGAACTTTAAAGATGCTTACCCAAAGTCTTATACTCTGGAAATATGTGGAGGTTAGATTTAGAGAATCTAGTTTGTACAGAAGATAAGATTAAAGGCGGTTTTGGAAGGGCAGTTATTTGGAAGAAAATTGCCTGAAAATTTTCCTGAATTGATGTGAATCCTGTTGATGGAAAGTGCATTTCAACTTTCATGTAGTTTAAATAAATCAAACTCTAAATGAAAATGCAGAATATTCAGGTTAAAGAGAAAATCTCAAAGACAGCCAAGAAAGATCACTAAGAGAGTGAGATTGCTAGTAGACTTCTCATCTATGTATAATCATAGATTTCAGAGGGCAATGAAGTAAGCGTCTTCAAAGTCCCAAGGGAAATTTCCTCAAAGTCCTGAAAGAAAGTAATTGACTACTTACCATCCTGGTCCCATAAATGGTAAGTGTAGACCAAAGACAATTTCAGACATGCCACCCACATAACCTCCTAAAGAGCAACTATATCATAAAGGCAAGAATATTCAGAGGGGACAGGAGAAATGTAATAAACAACAGTGAGCACTGAAGTTTAAAGATGTTGGTAAATTTGCCTAATCAGGTGGTGACGCAGTGCATAGAGCGTCAGCCCGGGATGTAGAAGACCCGGGTTTGAAATCCTGAGGCCTCCAGCTTGAGCGCAGCTCATCCGGCTTGAGCATGGGGTCACTGGCTTGAGCATGGGTCTCTGACTTGAGCATGGGTTGCTGGCTTGAAGCCCAAGATTGCTGGCTTGAGCAAAGGGTTATTGGGCTACAACCCCTCCCCCCACCCAGGTCAAGACACATATGACAAAGCATTCAATAAACAAATAAGGTGTTGCAATAAAAAATTAATGTTTCTTATCTCTCTCCCTGTCTGTCCTTGTCTCGCTTAAACAAAGAAACAAACAAACAGAAAGATGTTAGTAAATTGAAAAAGAACAACTGAGATGTTCGACTGAAACTTATGTACCTTTTATTTATTGATTTTAATTTGTTGTGTTTACATAGTTACAAGTGTACCCTCCAATATATCTCCCTCCCTCCCCCGCCCATGTTCTCCTTGATAACCCCATTGCTCCCTCCCCACAACCTTCCCGTCTTCCCTCCATGATTTACTATCCTGCCCTCTATCTCTCTGTGTTATGTGTATATACTTTCACTAATGTCTTTCCTTTCTTTGATTCCCTCCTCTTATCCCCTTTCCTTCTGACTATTTTCCCTCTGGACTCTTTGACCCCTTCTCTGCCTCTCTTCCACTCCTCAGTTCACATTGTTCATTGGATTCCTCATATGAGTGAGGTCATATGATATTTTTCTTTCTCTGCCTGGCTTATTTCACTTAGCATAATAATCTCTAGGTCCATCCATGCTGTCAGAAAAGGTTAGATTTCCTTCTTTTTCACAGCTGTGTGGTATTTCATTGTGTATATGTACCACTGCTTTTTAATCCACTAGTTCACTGATGGACACTTGGGCTCTTTCCAGATCTTGTCTATTATAAACAATGCTGCCATAAACATGGGGGTGCATTTCTTCTTTTGAATCAGTGATTTGTTATTCTTAGGATATATTCCTAAAAGTGGGATAGCTGGGTCAAAAGGCAGTTCCATTTTTAATTTTTTGAGGAATCTCCATACTGTTTTCCATAGTGGCTGCACCAGTCTGCATTCCCACCAGTAGTGCAGGAGGGTTCCAATTTCTCCACATCTTCACCAGCACTTGTTATATATTGTTTTGTTAATGAGCGCCACTGTGACAGGTGTGAGGTGGTATCTCATTGTGGTTTTAATTGGCATTTCTCTAATGATTAGTGATGTTGAACATTTTTTTATATGCCTATTGGCCATCTGTATGTCCTCTTTGGAGACGTGTCTATTCAGTTCTTTTGCCCATTTTTTTTTTTTTTTTTTGTATTTTTCTGAAGTTGGAAACGGGGAGGCAGTCAGACAGACTCCCGCATGCGCCTGACCGGGATCCATCCAGCATGCCCACCAGGGGCGATGCTCCGCCCATCTGGGCCATTGCTCTGTTGCATCCAGAGCCATTCTAACACCTGAGGCAGAGGCCACAGAGCCATCCTCAGCACCCAGGCCAACTTTGCTCCAATGGAGCCTTGGCTGCAGAAGGGGAAGAGAGAGACAGAGAGGAAGGAGAGGGTGGAGGAGTGGAGAAGCAGATGGGCGCTTCTCCTGTGTGCCCTGGCCAGGAATCGAACCCGGGACTCCTGCATGCCAGGCTGATGCTCTACCACTGAGCCAACCGGCCAGGGCCTCTTTTGCCCAATTTTTGATTGGAGTGTTTACTTTCCTGGTGTTGAGTTTTACAAGTTCTTTATAGATTTTTTTTTATTAACCCCTTATTGGATGTGTTGGTGAATATGTTCTCCCATTGTGTGGGTTGTCTTTTTACTTTGTTCATGGTGTCTTTTGCTGTGCAGAAGCTTTTAGTTTGATATAGTCCCATTTGTTCACCTGTCCTTTATTTCCCTTGCCCGGGGAGATAAATCAGCAAATATATTGCTGCGAGAGATGTCAGAGAGTTTACTGCCTATGTTTTCTTCCAAGATGATCATGGTTTCACGACTTACATTCAAGTCTTTTATCCATTTTGAGTTTATTTTTGTGAATGATGTAAGTTGGTGGTCTAGTTTCATTTTTTTTTTTTTTTGCATGTACTTGTCCTATTTTCCCAGCATCATTTGTTAAAGAGACTGTCTTTACTCCATTGTATGCTCTTACCTCTTTGTCAAATATCAATTGGCCATAAAGGTGTGAGTTTATTTCTGGGTTCTCTGTTTTGTTTCATTGATCTGTATGCCTGTTTTTATGCCAGTATCAGGCTGTTTTGAGTACAATGGCCTTAACTTGATATCAGGAAGTGTGATACCCCTCGCTTTTCCTTTTTCAAGATTACTGAGGCTATTTGTGTTCTTTTTTGGTTACATATAAGTTTTTGGAATATTTGTTCTATATCTTTGAAGTATGCCATTGGTATTTTAATATGAATTGCATTGAATTTATAGATTGCTTTGGGTAGTATAAACATTTAATGATGTGTATTCTTCCTGTCCATGAACACAATATATGCTTCCACTTGTTTGTATCTTTCTTGATTTCTTTTTTCAATGTTTTATAATTTTCCAAGTACAAGTCTTTAACCTCCTTGGTTAAATTTACTCTAGGGTAATTTATTTCTTTTGTTGCTATAGTGAAGAGGATTGTTACCTTAATTTCTCTTTCTGACAGTTTATTGTTGGTGTATATGAATGCTACTGATTTCTGAATATTGATTTTATATCTTGCCACCTTGCTGAATTCATTTATCAGTTCTGGTAGTATTTTGACTGAGACTTTAGGGTTTTCTATGTGCAGTATCAAGACATCAGCAAATAATGATAGTTTTATTTCTTCTTTTTCAATTTGGATACCTTTTATTTCTCCTTCTTGTCTGATTGCTGTAGCTAGGACTTCCAGAACTATGTTGAATAAGAGTGGTGAAAGAGGGCACCCCTGCCTTGTTCCTGTTCTTTAAAGAATTGTTTTTAATTTTTGCCCATTGAGTATGATGTTGGCTGTGTGTTTGTCACAGATGACCTTTATCATGTTGAGCTATGTTCCCTGTATTCCCACTTTGCTGAGAGTTTTGATCATAAATGGGTGCTGGATTTTATCAAATGCTTTTTCTGCATCTATTGATATTATCATGTGGTTTTTATCCTTCCTTTTGTTTATGCGATAAATCACCTTGATTGATTTGCTAATATTGTACCAGCCTTGCCTACCCAGAATAAATCCACTTGATCATGATGTATGATTTTGTTTCATGTATTGTTGGATTCAGTTTGCTAATAATTTGTTGAGAATTTTAGCATCTATGTTCATCGGGGATATTGGTCTATAGTTTTCTTTGTTTGTGTAGTCTTTGCCTGGTTTTGGAATGAAGATTATGTTCCCTTCATAAAAGGAGTTTGGAAGTTTTCCTTCCTCTTGAATTTTCTGAAATAGCTTGAGAAGGGTAGGAGTTAGTTCCTCTTTGAATATTTGGTAAAATTCGCCTGTGAAGTCATTGGGCCCAGGACTTTTGTTTGTTGGGAGTTTATTTTTGATAACTGTTTCGATCTCATTTGTTGTAATCAGTCTGTTTAAATTTTCTGATTCTTCCAGATTGATTTTTGAATGATTATATGTTTCAAGGAATTTATCCATTTCAGCTAGGTTGTCCAATTTTTTTGGCATACAGTTCTTCATAGTATTTTCTTACAATCCTTTGGATTTCTGCTGTGTCAGTTGTTACTTTTCCCCTCTCATTTCTAATTTTATTTATTTGAGCTTTCTCTCTTTTTTTCTTGGTGAGTCTGGTCAAAGTTTGATCATTTTTTTTTTCTTTTCATTTTTCCAAAGCTGGAAACGGGGAGGCAGACAGATTCCCGCATGCGCCCGACCGGGATCCACCCGGCATGCCTACCAGGGGGTGATACTCTGCCCCTCTGGGGCGTCGCTCTGTTGCATCCAGAGCCATTCTAGCACCTGAGGCAGAGGCAGAGGGGAGGGGTGGAGAAGCAGATGGGCACCTCTCCTGTGTGTCCTGGCTGGGAATCGAACCTGGGACTCCTGCACGCCAGGCCGACGCTCCTCCACTGAGCCAACCGGCCAGGGCTGATCAATTTTTTTTTACCTTTTCAAAGAACCAGTTCTTGGTTTCATCGATCTTCTGTATTGTTTTCTTTGCCTCTGTCATTTATTTCCACTCTGATCTTTATTATTTCCTTCCTTCTACTTCCTCTTGGCTTTACTTGCTATTCTTTTTCTAGTTCTTTTAAGTGTAGGGTTAATTTGTTAATTTGAGCTTTTTCTAGCTTCTTAAGGTATGCTTGTAATGCTATGAACTTCCTTCTCAGGACTGCTTTTGCTGTGTCCCATAAATTTGAGTTGTTGTATGTTCGCTTTCATTTGTTTCAAGGAAGTTTTTGATTACATCCCTGATCTCATTGTTAACTAATTCATTATTTAATAGCATGCTATTTAGTTTCCAAGTGTTTGAATGTTTTTCAGTTTTCTATTGTAGTTGATTTCTAGTTTCATGCTATTGTGATCAGAAAAGATGCTTGATATGATTTCAATCTTCTTAAATTTACTGAGACTCATTTTGTGTCCTAACATGAGGTCTGTCCTAGAGAATGTACCATGAGCACTTGAAAAGAATGTATATTCTGTTGCTTTGGGGTGAAAAGTTCTGAAGATATCTATTAAATCCTGTTGATCTAGTGTGTTATTTAAGGCTGCTGTGTCTTTGTTAATTTTCTGTCTGGAGGGTCTATCTATTGATGTTAGTGGAATATTAAAATCCCCTACTATTTAGTATTGCTGTTGATCTCTCCCTTTTTGTCCATCAAAATCTGTTTTATATATTTAGGTGCTTCTATATTAGGTGCATATATATTTAGAGTAGTTATATCTTCCTGTTGCAATGCTCTTTTTATTATTATGCAGTGACCTTCTTTATCTCTTAGTATAGCCTTTGTTTTAAAGTTTATTTTGTCAAATATTAGTATTGCTACCCCAGCTTTTTTTTCGTTTCCATTTGAGTGAAATATTTATTTCTATCCCTTTACTCTCAGTCTATGTGTATCTTTTGTTTTGAGGTGGGTCTCTTGTAGACAGCATATGTATGGGTTCTGTTTTCTTATTCATGCAGCTACCCTATGTATTTTGATTGGAGCATTTACATTTACATTTAAGGATTTTATTGCTATGTAGTTGTTTATTCCCATTTTAGTCTTTAAATCTATAATTCTCTTTAAAAAATTTTTTTTTCCTTTACTCTTTTTATAGCAAGCCCCTTAACATTTCTTGTAGTACTGGTTTAGTTGTAATGAATTCATTGAGTTGTTTTTTTGTTTTTTGGTCTGGGAAGCTTTTTATTTCTTCTTCAATTTTAAAGAAAAATCTTGCTGGATAAAGAGGTGTTGGTTGTAGGATCTTGTTTTGCATTACTTTGAATATTTCTTCCCATTCCCTTCTGGCCTCAAGTGTTTCTGTAAAAAAGTAGGATGTCATCCTTATGGGAGCTCCTCTATAAGTAATTCACTTCTTTTCTCTTTCAGCTTTTAGTATTTTTTCTTTATCTCTTAACTTTGCTATTTTAATTATGATGTGTCTTGATGTAGGCCTCATTGGGTTCCCCTTTACCAGGACTCTCTGTGCTTCTTGAACTTGTATGACTTTTTCCTTCATCAATTTAGAACATTTTTCAGCTATAATTTCTTCAAACAGGTTGTCTATCCCTTGATCTTTCTTTTCTCCTTCAGGAACCCTATGATACAGATGTTATTTCTCTTCATATTGTCACAGTTTTCTTATAGTTTTCTCAGATTTTTTGAGCCTCTTTTCTTTTTGCTGCTCTGTTTCTGTGTTTTCATTTATCTTGTCCTTTAAGTTGCTGATTTGATCCTCTGCTTCATCCAGCCTGCTGTTGATTCCTTCTAGTGTAGTCTTCGTTTCTGATATTGTAATTGTCATTTCTGATTGATTCTTTTTTATGATTTCAATGTCCTTTTTGATGATTGCTATTTCTTTATTTAGGTGCTCATTATGTCTATCTATTGTAGCTCTAAGATTGTTAAGCATCCTAACAATCATTATTTTAAACTCTGTATCTGGTAATTTGGTTACTTTCATCTCATTCAGTTCTTTTTCTGGGGATTTCTCTTGTTGATTCATCTGGATTGCATTTCTCTGTCTTCTCATTTTTCTGTGTGTGGTTTGCAAGCTTGTTGGGTTAGGGCAGTTGAGGTTGGTATGGGAAAGTCAGCCCCATCTCCATGGCTTATTTCCTCAGACTCTGCTGGTTGCTTGGATTTTAATTCTCCCTAATAATGTGAGCCACCTAAAAGTCTTAATTTCTCTTTTGTTTGTTTGCTAAGCCCAGCAGGAAACTTCTGTGATTAGGACAGGGGTAGTGGGTGTATCTTGCTCTTTGGCTCCAGTTGAAACTCTGTCCAGGTCTTTTTTTTTTTTGTATGGTAAGTCCACAAGAATGCGATGGGTGTGACCTCTGCAACCCAGAAGGTGTGGCCTGCCCAAGTACTCTCTGGGAGTGGGGCATGTTCCCCATATCAGAAGGGGGAGGTGTAGCTCAGGTTTCCCTAGAAACCTGAGTCATTGCCCCCCCTTTACTTCCTCCTTTCTGAATGGCCTTTCGTGCTGATTAGAGCTGGAGAGCTTTCTGGAGGTGGGTCAATTGGCTCTATGTTTGGCTTGTGCAGGATGAAGGGAATGTCCCTCCTTCTGCCTATGGCCACCTTAGTATTGGAGAATGACTCAGCATAGGTATTCTTCTTGCCGTCACCTTTTGTGTCCTTGTGCCCACTCTCCTCACACAAGACCAGTTCTCTCATCTCTCCTCATCCCTGGAGCCCCAGGTAAGTAGCTATGAGCGAGATTTTCTGCACTGGCCCTTTAAGGCAGTTGCAGCTTCTTCACAAGCTGTTTCCATAGACAAGAATCCTGCTCTTTCCCCCACTCAATGCTTTCAGGTTGACTCTTCTAGTTCCTGGGTCTTTAGGCTGGGGCTCTGGTACTGGGACTGAGGACCCCTGCCTCTCAGGGTCTTTCACCCTGCAGTGAGAATCCCTCTGGACCCTCAGTTACCCCTTGCTCCTGGGGAGCCCCCACCATGTCCCCGCACTTTCTACCAGTCTCGGTGTGGTTTCTTCTGCGCTCTTTGGTTTTTAAGTCCTGTTCTTTTAGTCCAAAGTTGATTTTTCACAATAATTATCCTTAAATTAATTTGTAATCCAGTTTGGTCCTGGGAGAAGGCAGTTTGTATGTCTATCTACTCCACTGCCATCTTGGAATCTCAAAACCTATGTACTCTTATTGATCAATGTCACCCCATTAAATTTAATTTAAAAAGAGAACAATTGGAACATTAAAAATAATAATACTATCTTATGTTAAAAGTAAGAGACCAAAGCTAGATAACTTCATGGGTGTGGACAATCTAGGGTCATTGTCTTGTTTGGAGGAGAGATACACTAAAAGTTTAGCCTTTGTTCAAAAAACATAGCAAAGTACATATATTTAGAATAACCATGAGAAGAATAGAAGTAATACCTATAACTTCCCCAGCAGCATAGAAAAACCATATATTCTAACTAAAGACAAGAAAAGAGGGGGAAAACAAGACCACTAGACACAAAAGACAAACAAAAAAAGATGGCTAAAATAAGTCTAAATGTACAAAGACTAATGATTGCTGAACATATATTAAATTGTAATCATCAGTCCTATGGAATTTTGGATTACTCTAGATTACTTGTGTGTGGGGGTAAGTGAGAGGAGATGGCAAGGGTGTGGAAATCCTCTCAAATACATTCATCCCTCATCATATCATAGTTCACTTTTCATGGTCTCACTGTATTGCTGATTTGTAAATTGTATATATTTAATTTTGTATTGCAGATTTTTTGCTATATCACAGGATTTTGCAGTATATAGGTAGTTTTATATATTTATTTTAATTTTTGTGGTAAAATAAGCAAGGTAAGTGTGGGAAAGATTAATAACAGTGTGGGAAAGGTTTATAAGAGTGTGGGGAGGGTTTATAAAGCCTTAAAGTATATATAAATAATAAAATAAATATAAGGTAGCTACTTTGTGGATTTTTGCCTATTGTGGGGGGTTCTGGAATCTAGCCCCTGCAATAGATAAGGGACTACTGTACCAGGATTATCAGAACAGTTTATTCTCATATTCAATTGTCAGTTCAAAGTTGAAAACTTTCTTCCTTTCATATTATTTACAACATAATCTTAGACAAATGACCAGGTTTTCTGTATATGTTAGAAAATAGCTTTTATGAAAATCATTTTCATTTAGAACTAAAAAAGGAGCACTAAGATACCTCTGCATTGCCTCTCAAACACCTGGAATCTGGTGTTTGATTCCACTTTTCTGATGGCGTCTTTTAATGTAGCTCTTTAAAGAGCCCATAGGTTAGGAACACCAAATAGTATGTTGCAATTTTAGAGATTATCGTCTATATAACTATAATTATAGAGGCATTTAAAACTTTTGCATTTTGCCATTGGGAGAGGAAAAATGAAAGGATCGGGGTAATCAGTTGTTATGAACACTTCTTGAAGTTAAACTGAAGCTATGTTTAGTTTGCCTGTAGCAAAGTCTGACTTCAAAAAGAGTTTAGGTTTTTGAAAGTTAGATATTTGCAAATATTCTAAATTTAGCTGCTTAAGTTCCTCAATCAGCCACTGACCTTCAAAAATCAGGAAATGAATACATTATATTTTATATTTATGATGAGGCTTAAATTCTTATTTTAATTACCTAAATTATTCACTTAATTAGCAGCTGTTCTCTTCTTCAGGAATTATTAGTATATCAAACAAGCTTTTGTTTTTTCCCTTAGGTTTAGGATGATTGAACTTAAGCTTGCTTTTTTATTCTCATGTCAAATTGTAGATCTCTGGGTTATGAGTATTAGTCCACTCAGGAAACCCCTAGTCCAAACTTTCATTACATAGAAGATGATACTAAGAGTCAGAAAGGAAATGTAACTTTCCCAAATGGGCAGGACTCATTAGTGACAGAGATTTGACCTAAAACCTAATTATGTGTGGGTTGTCTCTTCATAACATGTTGAAAGGAGGGTGACCCTCTCACCATTTAGGCAAAATAGTTTTCTTTTATTTTAACATTTAATAAACACTACTTTACTCAATGATACATCCTAATGTTGAACAAAAATGGTATCAGTAGAAACTTGATGAAGTAGTTTATTGATTGATCAATTTTTGTGAAATGTTGATGCTGCTGTTCACCCTGGCTAATTCATAAGAGAAAAATCACTTAGAAAATTCCTGGATCCAGCCAATTCTAACTGATAATGTATAAAATAGTAATTTGTTACTATTTTTAAATTACAAAATATTTCATGCATACACAAACGTTAGACAAAAATCATATTTTTACCACTAGATTTAATAAATGTTTAATTTAAATTTATGGCTTTTAGTTTTATCCATGTTAATAGTTAATATACATGTTAATTATGACCTAAAATAATTATAAGGTAGTATTCAATTGTATAATTTATTTTTCTATTCCCCAAAGATAATACATAGTTTTTTTCCCCCAATTTACTTTTGCTCTCAGAAGTAGTTAACATCTGTATATATCCTTCATAGAGTACATAGGGGAATAAAAATTTTTTTTCTTCAGTTTTATCAGATATTGCTCAATTGTACCAATTTTCCCTCCCACTAGCACATATGAGAGCTCCTGCTTTCGCCATTCTTATATATCCTCGGAATTATCAAACTTAAAAATGTTTACCAGTTTTACGAGGGGAAATGGTATCTCACAGTTTTAATTTTCATCTCTTTTGCTACTGCTGTAGTTAATATTTTTACATGTTTTATTACATTTGGCTTTTCTCCTGTATAAATCACCTAGTCATATGCTTGTTCAATTTTCTACTGAGATTTTTTTTAAAATGATGTGTCAACATTGTTTATATATTCTGGGCACCTGTTCTTTATTTGTTACATATGGTGCAAGTACTTTTTTCCAGTGTGTTGTTTGTCTTTTTTTTTTTTTTTTTGTGATATCTTCTTAAATATAAAAATTAAAAAAACTTTTTTTTTTTAGCCTGACCAGGCAGTGGATAGAGTGTTGGCCTGGGATGTGGAGGACATCCAGATTCAAAACCCCAAGTTTGCTGGCTTTAGTGCAGGCTCATCAACTTAGCGCAGGGTAGCTGGTTTGAGCATGGGATCATAAATATGACCCAATGGTCACTGGCTTGAGCCCAAAGGTTGTTGGCTTGAAGTCCAAGGTTGCTGGCTTAAGCAAGGGGTCACTCACTCTGCTGTACCCCTTGGTCAAGGCACACATGAGAAAGCAATCAATGAATAAACAATCGACAAACAACTAAGACGCCACAACGAAGAATTGGTGCTTCTCATCTCTCTTCCTTCCTGTCTGTCTGTCCTCTCTATGACTCTCTCTCTCTGTCTGTCTCTCTGTCAAAATTTAAGAAAAAAAATTTTAAATTGAGTTTATTTGGGTGACATTGCTTAATAAAATTATATATAGTTTCAGCCTAACCTATTGTGGTGTAGTGGATAGAGAGTTGACCAAGAAAGCTGAGGTAGCTGGTTCGAAGCTCTGGGCTTGCCCTGTCAAGGCACATGCGACAGCAATCAATGAACAACTAAAAAAGAAGCAACTATGAGTTGATACTTCTTATTTTGTGCCCCCTGCCCATAAAATCAATACATAAAGTCTTTTTGTATATTTATTGTTTCAGGTGTACAGCTCTATAATATATTATTGGTATATTGTATTGTGTGTTCACCAAACCATATCAAGTCTCCTTCCATCACCATTTATCCCCCCTTTACCTTCATCTACCTCCCTCCAACCCCCCTTCTCCCTTGTAATCCCCATACTGTTGTCTGTGTCTGTGAGTTTTTTTTAAATTTACTTAATTCTGTCACCTTTTTCACCCAGCTCTCCAACCCCCATCTCCTCTCCATGTCTGAGTTAGTTTCTGTTTTGTTTGTGAGCTTATTTTGTTCATTAGATTCCACATATAAGTAAAATCAGATGATACTTGTCTTTCTCTGACTGGCTTACTTCACTTAGCATAATGCTCTCCAGGTCCATTCCATGCTGTCATAAAAGGTAAGATTTCCTTCCATTTTATGGCTGAGTAGTAGAAATTTAAAATTTTAATGAAGTTCAATGAATTAATCTTTTTAAAAGGCTTATCTTTTTCTTATCTTATTTGTAAAAACTTTGCTATGTTCTCTAATATTTCTTCTAAAAGAGTTAAAACTTTGATATTCTTATTTAGGTCTTTAATCCATCAGGAATATAATTTTAAGCATGATGGAGATAATTCACTTTACAGTTTTCCATGTGGATAAAAAATTTTCTTGTACTGTTTATTTAATGATCTATCATTTCACCCTTTGCCAAATATTACATTTCCTCATATATGTGGATATTTTCCTTGGCTCTCTATTCTGTTCCATTAACCTGTTTATTTATTGTTGCAAATACCACAATTTATTCATTAAAGATTTATAATAAGTCTTGACAGTTAGTGAGACATTATGGCTCCTTCATTTCTTCTTCAATTCAAAATTGTCTTACTCGTTTTAGCTTTTTATCTTTCTATATAAAATTCAGAATCAGCTTTATAATAATGCTCTTAGGATTTTGATTGTATTGAAATTATAGGTTAATATTGTATTGAGAGAATTACCATTTTTGTGATAATGTTCTTCACAAAATGGTATATTTTTCATTTATTTAGACCTTGTCTTATTCCCTTATTAAAATATTCCATACAAATATCTTGAACATATTTGGTTAGATATATACTTAGAATTTTTTTACTTCTGCAGTGAATAAAATTTTTAGAAAATATAATCTTACGTTTTCCAATTGATTATTGTTAGCACATGAAAACATTGCTAATTTTCTGTATACTGTATTGTCTATCTAGAGATCTACATTTATTAATACTAAGAATTTTGTTTCTTCTTTTTCTACTATTTTTTCCTACTACTATTTCTTCTTTCTTTTCTTGTTTTGTTGGAATGTATAGATAGTCTAATAAAATGCTGAAGAAAAAAAAAAGCCAGGTGTGGCAGTCATTTATATCTTATGTCTTCTTCTTTTTTTTAAATTAATTTATTTATTTTGTGACAGAGACAGAGAGAGGAACAGACAGAGTGGAAGGGAGAGAGATGAGAAGCATCAATTCTTGAAGCATCGATTCTTTGTTGCGGCTCCTTAGTTTCTCAGTAATTGCTTTCTCATATGTGCCTTGACTGGGGGGCTACAGCAGACTGAGTGACCCCTTGCTCAAGCCAGGGGGTTGTAGCAGAACGAGTGATCCCTTGCTTAAGCCAGCAACCTTGGGTTCAAGCTGGTGAGCCTTGCTCAAACCAGATGAGCCCACACTCAAACTGGTGACATCGGGGTCTTGAACCTGGGTCCTCTACATCCCAGTCCAATGCTCTATCCACTGCGCCACCACCTGGTCAGGCTCTTATGTCTTCTTTTGATTTGTTTCTTGAAATTTTTTACTGAATTTATTGGGGTGACATTGGTTAATAAAATTAATTATTAATTAGACTAGGAATACTTCTATTGTTTTGCCATTAAGTATTGTTTGATGTCTCTTTAGTAGATGTTCTGTATTAGTGTAAGGGAATTCTCTTGTATTCCTAGTTTGTTATAATTTTTTTTCATGCTATAGGTTTAAATTTACTTTTTAAAAAAACAATGGTAATCAGAAATATGTTGTAGTCATCGTTTCAGGTTTGTTCTCTGTTGCATCCACCGGGTATGAGAACAAACGTCGGAGACTTTTAGGAGATTAGATCATACTTTATTGGCTAAGTTTAACCTGCGCAGGGGCGAACTCCCAAGATGTCCGGAGACACCGTACTCACAAGGAGCTGCAAACGAGAGTCGCGCCTGGCGCGTCCTTATATATCCTAAGTGAGCAAGCATTATACAGAAGCAGTTGTGGCAGTTAGCTATTCGCTAGGGAGGTCACACATAGCATACCAACAGGGGCAGGGTTTAGCTTAGTGGCAAATTTCAAACATAAACTTCTGATAAGGGTTTCTGACCAATAGAATGCAGATGTTTGTCCTCCTTTGTGCTGATCTTCTTAGTTCTCAGCCTCACAGGGGCCCTATCAGCACCTCCCTGTTCCTGCTCCTTCAATAGTTACACTCTGGCAGCCACAGCACATCTCCCCAAATCTAACATTCTCTACTTCAAAAATGCCTGTCAGGAAGCTCTGTGACATCAAATCAGTTCAATTCCACAAACATTATTGACAGCCTGGTTTGTCAAATGTATTGTGTGAGTTATCATGTCATGTATGAAGATGAAGAAGTCCCAAAAACTTTATAATTTTATTCTAACAGGGAGCCAGTGGAGTCTGGGTCTGAAATTTTTGAGCGTAGAACACTGTTATTTTGAAGTTGAATTCAGTTTTGGTTTATAGCGTGAGAAGCAGAAATTAGCCTTGAAGGAAACCTTTTTCTTTGTCTTGGGAGAGATTATTTTGCTTTTAGTCATGTGGATTTAAATCATGGATCTCCCTACCTACTCTTTGGGGAGCTCTGAATGCAATGAATTCATGTAAATGTACTTGCTTTAAACTGAGTTGTAAAATAATTTAAGTAAATTGTGTGTGCTGGCACAATTGTATACCAGCAGAATTAAATAATTCCTCCCTTGAAATCTCAATGGAGGTTGTCTTATGGACAGAAACTGATTTTTCTTTGAGTATTTGTGAAAAACTCAGCTAGCTGTTTATGAGCTGTTTCCTCTTTCTTTCCTGAGCACAAAGCTAGACTATATTTCCTAGCCTTCCTTACAATTAATTGTGACAATGTGATTGGCTTTTGTTAAAAATATGTAAGTGGAAGTGATGTATGGAACTTTCAGGCTGAGGCTGTTAAGAAGTAGATAGACCTCCATTCTCTCTTTCTCCTTTTCCTTGATGGATGCAATTGGCAAAGAGTTTAAAACAGTGATTTTCAACCTTTTTCATTGCATGGCACACATAAACTAATTACTAAAATTCTTTGGCACACCAAAAAATATGTTTTTGGCTTTTCTTATAAAATATAGGTATAATTTTGATTCATTTACACCAAATGATTATTGTAATGTTTACTGTTGCACTTTTTTGTTTTTAATTTGACAATCTCAGGGAAAAGAGGTCAGTGCCCCTGACTAAATAGTCAAGTATTGCATGTTCTAAACATTTTCCACCCTTGTGCCATGGCACACCAGTTGAAAATCTCTGATATAGCACTTCTTCATAGCAAACTGGAGAACTGGACTTTTATCACATAAACATATAGGCTCCTCTCTTTGCTTATATGTGAAGAAATATGTGAAGTCTATTTGGCACAGCAATACATGGGTTGAGCCATTGATAATTCACACACGGCATTTTTATTTTTTTTTATTTTTCTGAAGTGAGAAGCAGGGAAACAGACAGACTCCTGTATGCGCCTGACCAGATCCACCCGGCATGCCACCAAGGGGCGATGTTCTGCCCATCTGGGGCATTGCTCCGTTGCAACTGGAGCCATTATAGTGCCTGAGGTGGAGGCTATACACTCATCTTCAGTGCCTGGGCCAACTTTGCGCCAATGGAGCCTTGGCTGTGGGAGGGGAAGAGAGAGATAGAAAGAAGAGGGGAAAAGGGTGGAGCAGATGAGTGCCTTTCCTATGTGCCTTGGCCGGGAATCAAATTGTGACTTTCACACACCAGGCTGATGCTCTACCACTGAGCCAACTGGCCTGGGCCACACGTGGCATTTTTTTTTGAGACAGAATAATTCAGACATTAGGAAACAAAATTTCAGAATATTATCATTAATTTCTTTTGTCTCAGAAGTTGAGACACACCCTTACCAAGTATGGAGTAGAATCTTTCTCAAGGATATCCATGACTCTGCTATCAATCATGCAGGGATGAGAAAGTGAATCATACATTAGAAGAGTTAGGATTTAGTTAGACATGGGTTTGTAGGGTAGAAAGGCTTGACGATTTTTATTAGGGGGTGTTGAGCTTGACCAAACCACATGGAGACCTGGGGTTTTAGACTGAGTTTAGCTTCTTGGGTTCCATGACTGGGCTGTTTTTAAAAATTTTATTATGATAAGAATACTTAATGTGAGATCTCTTCTCTCAACTGATTTTTAAGCATAGGATATAATATTGTTACCTATAGGCACAATGTTGCACAGCAGCTCTCTAGAAGTTACTCACCTCTTATACCTGAAATTTTATACCCATTGATTATCAATTCTCCCTTTTCCCCTCTTCTCAGCCCCTAGCAACTAACACTTTATTCTTTAGTTCTATGACTTTGACTATTTTATATACCTATATAAGTGAACTCATTCAGTATCTATGCTGCTGTAATTGGCTTATTTCACCTAGCACAATGTCCTCAAGTTTCATCCATCACATATTGCAGGATTTCCTCCTCCTTCTCTTCCTCCTCCTCCTCCTTCTTCTTTTTTTAAGGCTGAATGACATTCCATTGTATGTCTATACCACATTTTTTTTTATCCACTCACCTATCAATAGTTATTTAGGTTTTTTATTGTGAATAGTGCCACAATGAACATGGGAGTGTGCTAATATCTTTTTGAGTCTTGATTTCAATTCTTTTGGACATATACTCAGTAATGGAATTGCTGGATTATGTGGCAGTTCTATTTTAAATTTCTTTGAGGAAACCCTATACTGTTTTTTTTTTCTTTCTGAAGTTGGAAATGGGGAAGCAGTCAGACAGACTCCCGCATGTGCCCAACCGGGATCCACCTGGCATTCCCACTGGGGGACGATGCTCCGCCCATCTGGGGCGTTGCTCTGTCGCAACCAGAGCCATTCTAGCACCTGAGGCAGAGGCCACAGAGCCATCCTCAGCACCCAGGCCAACTTTGCTCCAATGGAGCCTTGGCTGCGGGAGGGGAAGAGAGAGACAGAGAGGAAGGAGAGGGGGAGGGGTGGAGAAGCAGATGGGCACTTCTCCTGTGTGCCCTGGCCAGGAACCCGGGACTCCTGCACGCCAGGCCGATGCTCTACCACTGAGCCAACCAGCCAGGGCCTACTGTTTTTAATAGTAGGTGACACCATTTTACATTCCCACCAAGGGGTCTAATTTCTTTACATCCTTACCAACACTTAATATCTTTTATTTATTTATTTATTTATTTATTTTTTTGTATTTTTCTGAAGCTGGAAACGGGGAGAGACAGTCAGACAGACTCCCGCATGCGCCCGACCGGGATCCACCCGGCACACCAACCAGGGGCAACATTCTGCCCACCAGGGGGCAATGCTCTGCCCCTCTGGGGTGTCGCTCTGCCGCGACCAGAGCCACTCTAGCGCCTGGGGCAGAGGCCAAGGAGCCATCCCCAGCACCCGGGCCATCTTTGCTCCAATGGAGCCTTGGCTGCGGGAGGGGAAAAGAGAGACAGAGAGGAAGGAGGGGGTGGGGGTGGAGAAGCAAATGGGCGCTTCTCCTATGTGCCCTGGCTGGGAATCGAACCTGGGTCCCCCGCACGCCAGGCCGACGCTCTACCGCTGAGCCAACCGGCCAGGGCTTTTATTTTTTGATAATAGTCATCTTAACAGGTATGAGGTAGTAACTCATTGTGGTTTTGATTTACATTTCCCTGATGATTAATGATGTTGAGCATTTTTTCATATACCTGTTGGCTATTTGTATTTCTTCTTTGCAAATGACTAGATGTTTTATACATTGTGTTGTAGGTACATCATTCTTTAAGACTTAGGTGAAATATTGTTGAAAGCCACAAACTGGTTTCAATATAAATGTGGGGAATTAGGGAGAGGACTGTGCACTTCCTGAAGTGAGATTAGGAGGATGAGGATCATTGGCAGTTCACTGGCAACGGATGGCAGTGTTCACTGAAGTGACTGTGTGCATAAAGTCATCCACAGCAGAAACAAATTGAAATGCTAACAAGGCTGAAGTGAGCAATTCCACTTCTGGGAATATATATATATATTCCGAAACACTAATTTCAAAGACTATATGCACTCCTATGTTTATTGCAGCATTGTTACAATGGCAATAACCAGGATTTGGAAGCAGCCCAAGTGTTCATCAGTAGATGAGTGAATAAAAAAAAAAAGCTGTGGCAGCCCTGGACGGTATCTCAGTGGATAGAGTGTTGGCCTGGCATATAGACATGCTGGGTTTGACTCCTGGTCAGGGCACACAGGAGAAGCGACCATCTGCTTCTCTTCCCTTCTGTCTCCCCCCCTCTCCCTCTTCCCCTCTTGCAGCCAATGGCTTGATTGGTTCAGAGTGGCCCCAGGTGCTAAGGGTGGCTCAGTTGGTCCAGTGTGTCAGGCTCAGAAGCTCAACATGGCTTGGTACTCAGGCATCCACCCCAGACAGGGGTTGGTGGGTGGATCTTGGTTGGGGCACATGCAGGGATCTGTTTTACTATCTCCTCTCCTCTCACCTAAAAAAAAAAAAAAAAAAAGCTGTGGTATATTTACATAATGGAATATTGCTTGGCCATAAAAAAGGAGGAAATCTGGTCCTGGCCAGTTGGTTTAGCAGTAGAGTGTTGGCCTGGCGTGTGGAAGTCCCGGGTTCAACTCCTGGTCAGGGCACACAGAAGAAGGGATCATCTGCTTTTCCACCCATCCCTCTTCTCTCTCTCTCTCTCTCTCTCTCTTTCTCTCTTCTGCTCCCTCTCCTATAGCCATGGTTTGATTGGTTTGGGTGAGTTGTCCCCTGGTGCTGAGGCTGGCTCCATGACCTCCATCTTAGGTGCTAAAATGGCTTGGTTGCAAGCAACGGAGCAGCAGCCCCAGAAGGGCAGAGGATCGCCCCCTAGTGGGCTTGCCGGGTGGATTTTGGTCAGGGTGCATGCGGGAGTCTGTCTCTGCTTCCCCTATATCTCACATAATTTTTTTTTTTTTTTAAAAAAGGAGGAAATCTTACCTTTTGCAACAGCATGGATAGATCTGGAGATTATTAGGCTAAGTGAATTAAGACAGTCAGAGAAAGACGAGTACTATATGATTTAATTTATATGTGGAATCTAATGAACAAAACAAAGAAATAAACAAAATACAAACAAACTCATAGACACAGAGAACAGACTGCCAGTGGTCAGTCTGGGGGACTGGGTCAGTTTGGGAAACTGGGTGAAAAAGGTAAAGGGATTAAGCAAAAATAAAAATAGACACAGACAACAGTGTGGGGATTACAAGAGGGAAAGGAATTGGGGTTAAGGGAGGAGGGGAAGGGGGGAGTGATTGTGATAAAGGGAGAATTGACTTGGTGTCGTAAACACACAATACAATAAACAGATAATGTATTATAGAATTTACACCTGAAAACTGTATAATTTTATTAATCAATGTCACCCCACTAAATAAGTAAAAACAGTTAAAAAAGGAAGGCTGGAATGGAAGGAAACCAGGGCTCTTTCTTCAGAGTATGTATGAAGCAGTACTCTGAGAACTCTTAGAAATAACCAGGAGATACTCTAAAGAGGCTCTTTTCCTAAAATAGGCCAGTGGGATTTGTATAATTATAGTTTGGATATAAACAGTGTATCTTTATTTTGTAGTCTTAGGCTGGTGAAAATGCTGAAATATGGATGCGCATTTAAGTTTGATATGTTTCATTTTTACTGTTCATATCAGGGCTTTCTTCTAGAAGCACTGATTAATGAGAATTTAAATAGCCAACAATGGACAGTGGATTTAATACCACCTCTGTGGTCTTCCTCCCAAAAAACTCATAACTCCAGTCTAATCAGGAGAAAAACATCAGAAAAATTTTAATAGAGGGAGATTTTACAAAACACATAACCCGCTCCAACATGTCTAATTAAAGTTCCAAAAGAGAAAAACAAGGAAATGGATGATATAATATGATATAGATCATACTGTGTTATTTATATAATGTCATACAATAATTATTGTATGATTAATATATTATGCAGTATATTTTATGCTAAGGTGTTTGTGCAGGCCCAAGTAACAAATTTGACCAGAGACAACTGACTAACATTAAAGAAGGAGGTGAACAAGATGGCAGGACTATTCATTGGAGGAATTTAAGATTCCTACTTGTCCCATATTAACATAATAATTGACTTATTGATGCCATTTTAGTTTGTGTGTTCTGTTTGTCCTACTTATACAATTTATTTTTTTCTCTTGACTTTCTTTAAATTGGTTGAGATTTTTGTTCCACGTTTCATTTTTTTACTTCTATGTTTTTCTCCTTTATTTTTTTGTGATAAATATATTCTATTATCTATTGTTTTAGTCATTACAACTTTAGTCATTGGAACTTAAAGATGTACACTTAACAAAGTCTAAGTTGAGTGAATATTTTTATTCAACTCCCAAATAGTATGAGGATTTTGGCATATGTAAATTCAAACTACTCTTCTTTCACTTACCTGTAACTGTGTCTAGTGTCTTACCTCTGTTTTTCATACTTCATGAAGTAGGTATTACTTTTTTATGTTTTCTTCCTTTTTTTTTAAATTTTATTTTATTTACTCATTTTTAGAGAGGACAGAGAGAGGGAGAGAGAGAGACAGAGAGGGAGAGAGAGGAGAGAGAGACAGAGAGAGAGAGAAGGGGGGAGGAGCTGGAAGCATCAACTCCCATATGTGCCTTGACCAGGCAAGCCCAGGGTTTCGAACCGGCGACCTCAGCATTTCCAGGTCAATGCTTTATCCACTGCACCACCACAGGTCAGGCCATTTTTTTTTTTTTTTTTTTTAGCAAGAGAGACAGAGAGAGGGACAGACCAACAGGAAGAGAGAGGGATGAGAATCATCAATTCTTTGTTGTGGCACCTCAGTTGTTCATTGATTACTTCCTCATATGTGCCTTGACCAGGGATCTCTAGCTGAGCCAGTGACCCCTTGTTCAAGCCAGCAACCTTGGGCTCAAGCCATCAACCTTTGGGTTCCAGTTAGGGACCATGGGATCATGTGTATGATCCTATGCTCAAGCCAGCGACCCTGCACTCAAGCTGGTAAGCCTACACTCAAACTGCATGAGCCTGGACTGAAGCTGGTGACCTTGGGGTTTCAAACCTGGATTCTTTGTGTTCTAGGATGTGACACTCTATCCACTGCGCCACTGCCTATTCAGGCTACTTTTTTATGCTTTCAAAATTAGTTTAGACTTACCATAGTTTTATTCATTTTTTAAGTTACAATTCTTTGTTATATTTGAGACCCTTTTGGATCATTTAGTTCCTATGAAAGTATATCCTTTAGATGCTCATTTAGTAGGATATTAGAATAGTAAACTTTTTTGGTTTTCATTTATCCAAATACCTGTATTTCATTTTCATTTCCAAGAATAGATTTTCAGGGAAAAATTTTAAGTTTGAAATTATTTCCTCTCACAATTTTGAAGATATTATTATACTATCTTCTGACTGAGTAGTTAGTTTCCAGTCTAACTTAAGTTGCTTTATAGATGATTAGGTTTTTTCCCTGTCTGGCAGTTTTGAGGTTTTTCTCTTTGCCCACAGTTTGTCTTAATGTGTGAGTTTTTTTCTATTTGGTACTTATTGAACTCTAAGAAGTTGCATCTTTAATTCTGGAAATTACGCAGACTGCCTGTCTTTCACTTTTATTACTCATCAATTCCCTTGTTTTTCTCTTTTGGAACTTCACTTTGACATGTTGGAGCTGGTAATGTGTTTTGTAAGTTCTCCCTCTATTAACATTTTTCTCATGTTTTTCTCCTGATTAGACTGGAGTTTTTGGGAAGAAGACCAGACATGTCAAGTGCCATATCTTATTATATCATATCAAGGGTACACACCATCAACATGGTTCATTATTGTTGATGTTGACCTTGATCACCTAGCTGACGTAATTTTTATTATTACTCCAATGTAAAGTTATTCCTCACCCAATCCCTTCTTTTTCTCTTTTTTTAACTGATTTTAATTTTTTGTGTTTACATGGATTCTAGTGTCACCCCGACCTGTGGTGGCGCAGTGGATAAAGCATCAACCTGGAACACTGAGGTCGCCAGTTCGAAACCCTGCACTTGTCTGGTTGAGGCACATATGGGAGTTGATGCTTCCTGCTCCTCCCCCCTTTCTCTCTTTCTCTCATTCTCACTCTCTCTCTAAAGTGAATAAATAAATAATAAAAAATCAATCATCAACCGATCTATTTTTATTTATTTATTTTTATTTATTTATTTATTTTAACCCAATCCTTTTTTAATGCTGTCCTTTCTGGAAGAAAGTACTATGTGCAGCCCGCAAATTAGGAGTTGGGAGTTATGGTCTACCTCTTTGATGATGGCATATGTAATAAATTATTTGGAATTATTCTTCATGGGAGATCTGTTTCTTCTCCCTTTATTTATTGATTCAATAACTTATTTACATCAGTATAGACTTGTGGATATTTATTATATATTTTGAGTTATAATACAATACTACTTTATTTCATTGCTTAAACTGTTTCAACATTGGCCATTGGGAGCTCTTTCATTTAACTCCTGTGTCCCTGTATCATTGTGATTTTATTTTTTAAACGTCATTAAAATTAGTCTTTTTATTTTTTATATTTAGAATAAAGGGATATAAGTACGGCCAGTATTTTCATCAAAAATACTCATCAACTCCTCAAAGGCTCAGTAGGGAAATATCAGTGATTCCAATTTACTTGTATTAAAAACTGTGAAAGAGTAAGGATTCTGTATTTTAAAATGTAGTTTCATTATTTCTCAGTGTCTTCTAGGAGAGACTAATGTCTTGACAAATAAAAATTTGGGGGAATTGGCTTCAAAAAATATTGATTTAAATAAACATAATTACTAATAAGTAACTAGTGACTACCAAAATATGAATCCTTAAAATAACTGAACTTGCTCATCCAAAAGGAGTCAGTTCAGAAATAGATATGCTTATTAATAACAATATATTTGTATTTTCATTATATAGTGATTTTATTTTTTGCACCTTTTTACTTTCTGGTATTACAAGATTCTCTAAATTTATTTTGTGTATTTTCTTCTCAAGTCTTAGAATCAACCATTTCTCCAAGGAGGATCCTTGGTTTCTTCTATTGGGGAATGGTATTAGAAGCCAAGACATAAGTGATCATTAGTGAACATTGAGTTTGAATGACATTTTTTATACCTTAGATATATTTGTGTTTTTTAAAATTGACTTTATTCTTTTTTTAAAATATTTTATTTATTGATTTTTTAGAGAGAGAGGAGTGAGAGAGAGAGAGAGACAGAGAGAGAGAGAAGGGGGAGGAGCAGGAAGCTTCGACTCCCATATGTGCTTTGACCGGGCAAGCCCAAGGTTTCGAACCGGCGACCTCAGTGTTCCAGGTCGACGCTTTATCCCACTGCGCCACCACAGGTCAGGCCAAAACTGATTTTATTTTTGTCATACAAACACAGGCTTCATTGCAAGGGAGGACAGGTGGAGTGTCCGTCCTCCTTCAGGCTCCAACACCTGTGGTGAGCACACTCTGCTGCTTCAGCTGTACCTGACTGCGCTGTAGATTCCTCTAGTCCTGGTCCTCATCCTCGCCATCCTCGCCATCCTCGCCATCCTCGCCATCCTCGCCATCCTCGCCATCCTCGCCATCCTCGCCATCCTCGTCCTGCTCCACCTCCTCTGGTTTGTCCTGCAGGTTCAGCTTAGCCAGCTCCGCCCAGGATGCATCGCTCCTCCTTCTCTAGACGCGCGGAGGCTGGACTCACTGGCCTCCGCCGCCAGCTGCCCAGCCCACTGCTCCAGCAGCTTCACGTCATCTATGCCACTCTGCCCCTGGGCTAGGTCGGCCACGGTGCCCATGGTGCTGCCCGACACCGTGAGCTTCTGCAGGGCCATGAAGTTGACTTGTGTGTTGTACGTGGCCTGCAGGTTTCGGCAGATCTGCATCTTTGGACCTTGAAGTCCTTCCACATGTGCTAGCAGGTCCAGACATTCGGGTTGGCCGATCCAGGAACAGGAGATATAATAGATAGCTCAGGTGTGGTCCCCCCCCCCGCCCGCAGTTTACACCCTAAGTCCGAAAACCGCAGGCGCATCTCCCGGGCGTTCTTGTCTGACAGTATCTCTACGGCATTCTGGTAGATACCGCGGTAACGGAAGACTCCACGGATGTCCGCCATCGGTTAACGTAATCACTGCACCTGTCGTACTGCTGGGCGGACTCCACTGCGCAGGTGGCGCACTTGTACGCCGCCGCAGAATGCCTGCCGGGCCACACCTCCACACCCGACTCCTCCTCCCGCTATGCATACAGCGGGTCCAGGTCTTTGCGCTTCTGCCATCAGCGGCTGCACAGAGACCGCGCCCGCTCCAGCTTGCTGCCCTCTAGCGGGCGATGAATTTGGACAGGTAAATCCGGACACTTTGGACTACTTGAACAGCGAGGTGCCAACCTTGTATGCCTTGAAACTCTCTTCGTAGTACTTGTGCTCCTCCAGGAACATGGCGTAGTCAGTCAGTGACAATCTGGGAGTGGCGACCTGCAGGTCCACAATGCTGTCATACACAGCCTTGGTGGACTGCAAGGTGCCAAGGCTCTTCTCCAGGTCTGTGAGCACCGACTACACCTTAAGTGACTTACATATGGTTCTGCATGGACTCTGAGGTGTTAAAGTACTTACCTCAGCTGGTGGGCAGTGTTGTCACCTTCTACAGCAGCCAGCCACAAGACCTGGTCATAATTCTCATGTGGAAGCTTCAGCTCGTCACACTCACACCACACATTTGCCAGGTCATCTGTTTGAAGCTCACCTTGATGGCTTTCTCCAGGATGATTCGGGCATCGTCTAGCTAAAGAAAGCAGGGTCCTCTAGCTGTTGGGGCTTGATAAGGGTGTATACTGTGATCAGGGCTGATAGATGAGCCTTCTACAACACAACTTCCAACAATCTATCTTGCTGGTGGACTATGGGAACCAATAGCTCAAAGCTGGCTAGTTTGACACATAACAGTAGAAGTAGCTTTCACAAGGCAAGGAGACAGGCTCATAACCACCGGAAGTGGTGATGTCAATAGTGAACAAGGCCCTGCAGAAAGTGTCATCTTTATGTATGAGTAGTCTGAAAGAGCTGATGGTCATCAAAGGTTATTCAGAAAGGCAACCACACTAATTGTTATGTCTTCCTTGGATGTGAGGAGGGTTCTATGTCGTTCAGCCCTACAGCCATCATTAAAAATAAATGCCACTTCTAAAAACAGAGATAGTTGGGAGAGCAAAACATAGGCGAATTAGTTTAGAAGAAACTTGTTTGAAGTTAGAGGGCCAGAAAAAAAAAAAAGTATAGGTTAAAACCAAAGAAGAAGAGAATGTAGAATTTTAGAGTTAGATGGAACATGATTATCTTATCATGCTTTGTATTAGTCAGGATAAGATAATCTATCTTATGTGGCTTAACACACAAAAGTTTGTTTTTTATTCAGGTGGGCAGACATTTTGATCATTCAAAGCCCTAAACTTTTTCTATATCATGATAATGCCACAACTTCCAAAGTTGCTGTGGCGAGAGACTAGGAAGATGAAGAGGGCACATTGGCTTCTCCCAGAAGTGACACATGACTTATGTTCACACTTCATTAGCCAGAACTCAGGCACTTGATTCAAACCTGACATCAAGGAAGCTTGGAAATGTAGCTTTCTTATGAAACATTGAGGCAAAATATAACCCTGCTTCCAGACCACAGTTATGGATCATTTTCCTATTTTTTCCCATATCCAGTTACTCCTTGAATCTGCTTAATATTTTTCTTTAAATCAATTCAGTTAAAAAATCTTATTACCATTAGATGCTCTACTAATTCAATTAAAATTTAACTTAGCCTGACCTGCAGTGGCACAGTGGGTAAAGCGTTGACCTGGAATGCTGAGGTTGCCAGTTCGAAACCCCTGGTTTGCCTAGTCAAGGCACATATGGGAGTTGATGCTTTCTGCTTCTCCCCCCTTGTCTCTCTCTCTCTCTCTCTCTCTCTCTCTCTCTCCTCTCTTTAAAATGAATAAAACAAAACAAAAAAATCAGTTTAAAGAAATTTAACTTAAGCTCGTTGATGTAACAATTATATATATATTTATTGTGCATTAAAATAAATACATACTTATTAGGTATATATCATAAGAAATCTAACATCATGTCCCATATCAGCAATTGTAGGTATGTCACACACTTTAGAAAAAATGAATCCAACCTTTCCATTTTAAGATGAGAAAGCTAAGGCTCAGAAGGATGACATATGTCCCCTTAAATTACATACAAAACTAGAATTAGAGTCTAGTTTTCTTTTCCACTATAGCATGTTTTTGATTCTCCAAGTTTTGGGGGAAAGGATGTGAGTCACTGCAGTTAAGGGAATGAAAAAGAACACAGGCATAGTGTACAAATATTGGAAGAAGAAGAAGAAACTAGTAGGAAGAGCTGTGAGCTGCAAGGCAGATGGGGTCTCTTGGAAAACATGACTCCCACACAAATCAGCAGATTGGAGTTCATGGCTGTCTAAAGGCTTCTGAGACTAATTTTCTGAATTAGAGTCACTGATGAATAATTCTGGAGGCCTTGAGAACCACCACGAGAGAGGAGAGGAGCCTACGTAACTAGAGGAGCCATTGGGACAGCAGCTGGGCCCTGCACAGGGAGGCTCAGGAAGTGCCTGTTCTATAGCTCGTTGCCCTCTGTGTGTGACCACCCCTCCCCCCACATACCCTCAGAACACACTGCTGGAAAACCCAGGAAGAGTAGCACTTCCACTGGATCAAAATAAAATACCAGAAAGGGTTTGGTTGGAAACTTCTGGAGCGTTCTTGAGAGTTCCTTAATTTTTTTTTTATGAGAGAGAGGAAGGGAGAGAGCAAGAATTATAATGAATGTCTGGCTGATTTAATTTTACCAGTTAGGATCATTGGATTTGGCACCTGAAGTGAGTTTAGAGATCATCTATTACAAGTAGTTATAAATTTTCTTTTGAAATCCATGAAAATCAGTTCTTCAAAACAAGTCATATGAACAAACTTAATTGCATAGAACTGACAGAAGCAAACCACTCTGGTTGGAGGAATGTCTTAATTGGCTTGGCTGGTATAGCAAAGTGCCATAGGCTAGGTGTATAAACAACAGATATTTCCTTCTCACAGTTCTGGAACTGGGAAGTCCAAGGTGAGGGTGCAGCATAGTCCAATTCTGGTGAGGACTCTATTGCTGGGTCGCAGATGGCTGCCTTCTTGCTGCATCCTCACATGGTGGAGAGAGAGCAAGCTCTGGTCTCGTTCTCTCCTTATAAGGGCACTAATTCCAACATGGGAGATCTCCCCTCATGATCTAAGCTAAACTTAATTATCTTCCAAAGGTCTTGTTTTCAAATACCACAATGGGGATTAAGGCTTCAACATGTGAATCTGGGGGACACAGATATTCAGTTTTAGCAAAAGAGGGGGTTTTGGGGGTCAGCTAGCTTGGGTCTTTTAACCAGCCTCCTTTTTACTTTCTGAGCACAGTATAATATAATTTCCCTTTATTCAGTCCAATGATTCATTTTTGAAATGCAGAAGCTATGCCTAGAGAGATTGTGGTGATTTCTGAGGCCAACCAGTTATGCTATGAAAGATCAGAACTAGCATCAGAGCCTTTGGATTCATGCTGGGTTTTTCTGTGACATTATTATATGTAGGGAGAGACCATGATATTGTGATTTATGGACTTATATCTATAATGTCAAAATAATTCTTCTTTTATACATAATATCTAGAAATTGTGTACTACCTAAAATAGAGTATAAAGTAGAATTATGTTCTCTTCAATCCTAGACACTGAAAGCATGCAACACAGGTAAGTTCTCTTTTTAATAAGATGTACTGAGGTCTAACTGACATAAAACAAATGGGCATAAAAGAAAATTGGCATAAAATAAATATTAAAATTTATGTTTGATAAGTTTTGAAATAAGTACATATTGTGAAGTCACAATAAGATAAAATCAAGAGCCTGACTTGTGGTGGTACAGTGGATAAAGCATCAACTTGAAATGCTGAGGTCGCCGGTTCAAAGCCTAGGCTTGCCCAGTTAAGGCACATATGACAAGCAATCAATGAACAACTAAAGTGAAGCAACTGTGAGTTGATACTCCCTGCTCCCTCCACCTCTCTCTATCCTCTTATTAAAAAAATTAAGATAAAATCAAGATAGAGATTATATTTATTACACCCAAAAGTTTTCTTGTGTCTTTTATAAACCCCTCTCAACCTTCCCCACATTCTCCCCATTCCAAGGCAACAACTGTTCTAATTTCTGTCACTATTTTAGTTCATAATATATAAATACCGTGTTCCTTCTCTAGCTGCTTTCCCTTTGCATAGTAATTTTGGGATTCATCCAGGTTGGTGCATGTATGAATGGGTCATTCTGTTCTATTGCTGAGAACTATTTCATTACATAGCTATACTACACTTTGGTTATCCATTCATCTGTTGGTGGACATTTGAGTTGTTTTCAGTTTTAGACTATTACAAATAAAGCTGTTTTGAACATTTGTGTATGTGTCAATGTGTATGGACATTTATCTTGATTATATACCTAGAAGTAGAATGGTTGGGTCTTACAGCAAATGAATGACTGACTTTTAAAAAAACTGCCAAGCTGCTTTTCAAAGTGGTAGCCCTACTTTACCTTCCCACCTGTGAGGTAGGAGAGTTTCAGTTACTCCACATACCTGGTATGGTCTGTCTTTTAAAAATTTAGTCATTCTATCGATAATAGGCATGAAGAGGTATATTATTGTGGTTTTATTATTTTGTTTTAATTCTCTAATGGCTACTGATGTTGAGTAATGATTTTTTCATGTGCCTATTTTCTATCAGTATATCTTTTTGGTAAAGTGTTTAAATCTTTTAAAAATTGGGTTGCTTGTTAAAAACCAGTTGTCCATACATGGATGGATCTATTTTTGGGTTTTCTATTGCGTTCCATTGATGTATTTGTGTATTTCTTTATTAATGTCACACAATCTTGATTACTGTCAATTTAGGATAAGTTCTGAAAGATAATATAAGCCCTTGAAATTTGTTCTTCTTGCTCTCTATGAGTCTGTCTTTAAGTTGCTTGTTAGTTCATTTTGTTCATTAGATTGCACATATGAATAAAATCACATGGTACTTATCTTTCCCTTAGCATAATGCAGGCTGACAGCTAAGAGGGCGGTTGGGTGGGTGGAGGGATTGAGCAAAAAGAAAAAAAGAAAAAGAACCTCATGGACACGGACAATACTGTGGTGCTTGCTGGGGGTCGGGAGTGGTGGAGGATAAATGGTGATGGATGGAGACTTGCCTTGGGGTGGTGAACGCACAATGCCGTGTACAGATGATGTGTTGTAGCATTGAGCACCTGAAGCTTGTATAATTTTGTTAACCAGTGTCACCCCTAGTGTTAACTTTTTAAAAGTATTTTGGCTATTTTAGGTTCATTACATTTCCATATAAATTTTAGAACACATGATAACAAAAATGCCTCTTGGGATTTTGATTTAGACTGGATTGAAATTATAGATCAGTTTGAAGAGAGTTTACATGAATAAAAATGAATATTTTAATAAATAAACTTGGTATTTCTCTCCATTTATTTATGTCTTCTTTAATTTCTTTCAGCAGTATTTTGTAATTTTTAGTGTACAGGTCATACACATCTTTGGTCAGAGCTATCTTTAACTGTTTTTATGCTGTTGTAAATTATATTTTTAAATTTAACTTTTTAATTTTTCATTACTATTATACAGAATATAGTGTTCTATAGATTGACCTTGCATACTTCAGTTTTTGCTGACACATCTATTAGTTTTAGTAGCATTTTTGTAGGTTTTGTAGAATTTTATTAATAGACAATCACATTGCTTGTTAATATAGTTTTATTTCTTCTTTTTAAATCTGGATACTCATTTCCCCTTTTCCTTATTTCACTGACTAGAAACTTTAATACAATATTGAGTAACAGTCATGACACTGTACATCCTTGCCTTGTTCTTAATTTTAGAGGGAAAGCACTCAGCCTCTACCACTAAGTATGAAGTATAGCTGTATATTTTTCATAGCTGCCAATTTGGGTCAAAAAGTTTTCTCTATTTTTATATTTCTGAAAGTTTACATCAGGTATGTTCATGTAACTTTATATAATTTTACATCTGTATTATTGATATTCTATTTTCTTATCTCTCTTCAACTTTTTGTACCTAAGTACAAAAAGCACCTCTCATATGTTTGTATCCTCACTGCTCTCCTGGCAACAACCATCACAGAGTTGGAGCACAATAATGAGTCAATATTAGGCAGTGTTGTTTAGCCCAGTTCTCAAAGTGTTGTCTCTGGATCAACAACATCAGTATTACCTGGGAGCTTATTAGAGCCATAAATTCCATGTCCCATCCAGCTTTACTGAATCACTCCAAATTGCTATGGAGGTGTGACCCAGCAGTCTAAGTTAACTGGATCTCCAGGTGGTTCTCTCTCCTGCTAGACTTTGAGAGTCATTGTTTTAGTAGTTAAGAAAAGAGTGGGGAATGAACCAGCAAGACTCACTTTGAATCCTGCCTCTGTCAAATCCTTTGATCTAAAATAACTTATTCTTTTTTTGTGTGTGTGTGACAGAGACAGAGAGAGGGACAGATAGGGACAGATAGATAGGAAGGGAGAGAGATGAGAAGCATCAATTCTTCATTGTGGCACCTTAGTTGTTCATTGATTGATTTCTTATATGTGCCTTGACCGGGGGCCTACAGTAGACCAAGTAACCCCTTGCTCAAGCCAGCAAACTTGGGCTCAAGCTGGGCCTTGCTCAAACCAGATGAGCCTGTGCTCAAGTTGGTGACCTCGGGGTTTTGAACTTGGGTATTCGTGGCCCAGTCTGATGCTCTATCCACTGTGCCACCGCCTGGTCAGGCTAAAATAACTTATTCTTAAAGTCTTATGTCCCGCAAATAAAAAGGAGATAGTAGAAACTATTTTATAGGACTTTCATATTTAAATGAGATAATTTAGGTAAAACTTTTAGTATAATATTGAATAAATGACCCATGGTATGTGTTCAATAAATACGAAGTATGAACAGTAGTTAATAACATAATAATAATGAACTAATAGTGATTTCCACCTCGTGAAAGCAGGAGACTTCTGCTTATGGCAGTCTCCTTGCATATTATTTTGAATCTAAATGGAGAGAAAAACAGTTACAGGGAAGTATAAAAGATTATTCCTGGAATTAAATAGCTTACAAAGTAGCAGAATCAATGAGGAAAAAGAAAAGAAGGAAAAAAGATGAGGGAGATGGATTTATTTTAGAAAGAGAAAAATCTCTTGAACTTATTTAAAAATTTGGTACCCATACTTTGCAATAATAAAATTCTAAATAACAGTTTTTTGTGTTTGTTTTGTTTTGTTTTGCTTGGTTCAGAATACTCAGATATTCAAAGTCTGAGTGGCTTTCAGTTTAAAAGTTATCTTCTTTAAGCAAAGAATTTCTTTAGGATTTTAATATTTTCTTTTTTCTTTTTCTTTTTTTTTTAGATTTTATTTATTCACTTTTGAGAGAGGAGAGAGAGACAGAGAGAAGGGGGGAGGAGCAGGAAGCATCAACTCTCATATGTGCCTTGACCAGGCAAGCCCCGGGTTTTGAACCAGCGACCTCAGCATTCCAGGTTAATGCTTTATCCACTGTGCCACCACAGGTCAAGCAGGATTTTAAAACTTTTTAAAGGGAGGAATATAAAGAGGAAAATCTGTCTGGGTATCCAAGACGGTCCTCACTGTTTATCGCGTATGCTAACAAAGAGAAAGATTTCCTTCAGCATCAGTGTTACTCAACTGGGTATTTCTCCTGGAATTTGTGGCCCTGATTTTGTTGGTATTTTCACTAACCTAGATCCATTAAACACTTCTAGGCACACACCAACAACATGGTAAAAGTGGTGTTTATTATTTTGGTTTGAAATGGTCAAATGTCAAATTTGATTCAATGCTCCAAACATATGCTGGTTAACTATACATTCAAGACAGTATGCTAGGGAGTTCCAAAGATGGATGAAATCTAACTTCTGCCCTGAAAGAGTTCAGTGTTTACTTAGATAGACACATATTCATTTAACAGTAGATTTTTATAGCTTTTTATATTTGACAAATTGCTTTCACATAAATTATCCTAATTGGTTTTCATAGTACCCTTATGAAGTAAATAGAGTATGTGTTACTGATCCAGTCTTTAGCTAGACAATTAGAGTAAAAACAATGCCCATTATTTGTCTGCAGACTTAATCTGCATTAACTCTATCCTCTAACTTACTGTCCTTATGCAATCAATCACCACGTTGTATTGATTCTATCACCTAAATTCACTGTCATGTTTGTTTCCTTCACTATTTCTACCATCATTGCCTTAGTTAAAATAAACTCATTCTTTTTTGCCTGGGTTATTTCAATAACCTCCTAATTAGTCTCCCTGCCTACAAGTTCTGCCCACTCCAATCTGCCACCAGAATTATTTTTCAAAAACAGAAACAATTATTCTACTCAGCTAAAATACCCTTGCTGGCTTCCCTATCCATGAAGAAAAGTTTCAAATTGTTCAGCATGGTGTAAAGGTACTTTACAACATTACCCCAGTCAACCTTCCCAATGTTACCTCTTAATGCTCATCAACTCTGACTCCTAGTCTTATCAACATACAGCATGTGCTTCAGCCACACAGAATTCATCAGACTTTTTCAAGTCTTAATGCCTCTGTCTGATGAACTTCTTAACCTTGAAGACCAAACTCAATGTTACTAACATGGAGAAACCTTCATGGCCATGGTTGTTTGGTTTGGTTGCCCCTTGCCTCATGATTCTAGACCCTTTTGCATTTCTATTATACACTTTATCACAATGAAGTCTGAGAGTCGTTTAGACAGACTGCTTTCTCCTTGGCTGCTATGCTGGAAATCTTTTAGAGAGAAGGGCTTGCATTTTGATAATCTTTGAGAGAATCCTGGAGACTCTAATGCTAATGGGGAGGAACCTTGCTAGATTGACAAACAGAATGCCCAATTCCATTTGAATTTCAGAAACATAATGATATTTTAGTATAAGCGTGTCCCAAATATTATGTAAAACATATTTATATTAACATTTAAAAAATCTGAGATTCAAGTTAACTGACTAGCCTGTATTTTTCTTTGCTCAATCTGGGAACCTTAATCCCTGTGGGCCTAAAATCCAGCTCCTATACCTCCTGACAGTTAAATACTGCCATATTTGTAATGTCTAGTGGAAACCAAAGCTGAAATTTCTGCCCCACCCTCGTGGAGCTTCTGGTTTAGTAAAGAAGTCACAAAAACTATTTCTAGAATTATCAGTTAATGCTCAAAACAATGTATTTTTGATAAACATTGACATGGTAAACTACATGTGTAAGGGCACATTTAAGTACTCACCTTATGGGAGAAAATAAATCCAGTTTTTTTTTTTAGTTGCTTGAGGATAAGAATATATTAAAGGTAATCTGGAAAGCTTTGTTGAAATGGCTTAGCTGTGCTTTTAATCAAACAACCACAATATCGAGAATAGTGTAACCTTGGTCAGATTGCTTAACTCTCTGTACTTCCTTTTACAAAGTGTGCTTGGGGAGGGAGGGTGCAGGGCAAGGAGGGTAACCAAACTCTCTTGCCTAACAAAAGGAAAATGACTTTCAAGCTAAACGTGTAACTTCATAATATGCATTCAGATGAAGGCAGAGGCAAAAGTCAGGTCAGGAGCATTACCAAGTTTTCAGTTCCTGTTGCAGAATGAACAAGCTTGGAATTGGAGCCAGGCAATTGCACAAATAATTCCAGATCTGCATGATAACAATTTAGACTGACTTCCACTCCTGCCTGAAATTTTGCAGCAGAGGAAGTTCTTTATTGGCTGTCTGCCTTCACCCTGCCTCCCCCATTCCTCAGTACCTCACATTGCTCACTCCCCACATCTGTTTGCAAGCCATAGACCATAGGGTCACACCATGGCGCAATAATCAGCATTAGCAGGCAGCATGAGTCAGTGGTAAACCTTTGATTTTAATTCCTTGCCTCTCCTTGAGAGGAAGTGTGGTATAGCATTTAACCCAGTAGAAAAGCAGCTTGGAGAGAAAATTCCTGGTCCTATCTATCTTCCTGTTCTATTCTTTTGGGATGCCCTGCCCTTAAAACATACTTTTATTTCTTTTCTTTTCTTTTTTTTTTACTTTTGCTCAACAACATTTCCCCTGGAACTTAATGGATCCTAAGTTTCACTTGGGAAACTTGTTCAATGATTCCTGAGAATCTCCTAAGAAAAGTTCCAGGAATCTCTATTTTTAACAAGTACAGGCAGTCCGTGGGTTAGGAATGAGATAGGTTCTGTTGGTTTGTCCTTCCCTTTCCCTTTCCTTTCCCCTTCCTTTCCCTTCCCCCTTCCCTTCCCTTTCCTTTTCCCTTTCCCCTTCCCCTTTGTTTCCTTCTCCTTCTCCTTCTCCTTCTCCTTCTCCTTCTCCTTCTCCTTCTCCTTCGCCTCCTCCTCCTCCTCCTCCTCCTCCTCCTTTCCTTTCCTTTCCTTTCCTTTCCTTTCCTTTCCTTTCCTTTCCTTTCCTTTCCTTTCCTTTCCTTTCCTTTCCTTTCCTTTCCTTTCCTTTCCTTTCCTTTCCTGGTGAGAGCAGGGGAGACAGTGAGACAGACTCACACATCTGTCCTGACCAGGATCCACCCAGCAACCCCACCTGTGGCCAATGCTTCAGTACTGAGCTATTTTTAGCACCTGAGGCTATTGCACTGTGAGAGAGCTATCCTCAGCTCCTGGGCCACACTTGAACCAATGGTGGGTCACTGGCTACAGGAGGGGACGAGGAAGAGAAGGGGGAGAGGGAGAGAAAGGGGAGAGGGAGAGAAGGGGGAGAGGGAGGGGGGAAGAAGCAGATGGTTGCTTTTCCTGTGTGTCCTGACTGGAAATTGAACTTGGGGCGTCCATACTCTGGGCCAGTGCTCTACCGCTGAGCCACTGGCTAGAACCAATGTAGGTTTGTTCTTAAGTTGAGTTTGTATGTCAGTTGTATGTATTAAATGCAACTTAGACAGATATTTGTCTTAACATAGTATTTATTTTTATCTTTCTGTGCATATAAAAACTTAAACATTTTCGAACCTACAGAAGCTATCTCGTTTGTAACCTGGGAACTTCCTGTACTGCAAATGTCCTCATCATCAGACTCAGCTCACTGGATGCTGGTTACACATTACAGAAAAGACAGGAGAGTATCAAAAGAAACCATAGAGAAAGGAGATGACAAGAGTATATCTACCATAGGGTTTGCTTTCACAAGCTCACATGAAAAAGGCAAAGGACAAGAAGTAAAAAGATGTAGATTCTAGTTCTGGCTCTTTGTAGCAAGAGCTGTGTGAGCTTGGGCAGGTCAGATAACCTCTCTTGGTCACATTTTCATAATTTTAAAAATAAAAGGGGTTAGATCATCTCTTTCAGTTCTGTGATTCTATGAATTATTTCTGTGATTTCACAGAAATGCCAAGAAGTACTCAGAAAATCTCTTTTCCTGAAAATGACAGTAGGTGCAGTCACGGAGGTGTGGGCTGGCTTGTCTGGGGTTGTGGCCAGACAATGGAAACAAGTGGCAGCGCGAGGTTTGGGGCCACAGCCACAAGAGGGTTCTCCCCCCAACTCTCCCCCTTGAGGCTCTGCAGCTGGCTCACTTATGCAAAGCCTTTGGCTTCTCTTTCCTTTTTAAAAGCATTTCTGATTCGTGCATTCCCCTGAGGAGCAGTTTCATTGTTTTGCGAAGAACTTGCACATGCTTTCCTGAAAGGAAGAAAGGAGGGAGGAAGGGAGGGTTTGGATGGATTAGTGAGTGGGCTGGAGTTACCAAAGGAATGAGTCTCCCCATGTATGATTAACATATACCCATGGCATGGTTCACTCTGACTCCGCCCAGCTACATCCTTTGTCCCACTTCCACAATGCCTAGAAGTGTGTTCTCGTTAGTGGACTGGACACCCGCCTACTCACTGTCTCTGGAGGCTTTGGGCATTCTTCCACCCCAGAACAAGTGGGGGGTGAGTAAGGAGGAGGAGGAGTGAGGTTTGGAAGTCACAAATGAGTCATGATTGTAGGAAAAGGATGTCTTACGAAGCCAACGCAGAACTAGCTTCCTAGAAACATCATGACAGGTCCCAGAAAGCCCACGTTTGTTTCTAATTATAACGTGCCCACATTTGAGCATTTTCACAGTTTTCCCATGGTAACAACAGGGTTTCTGAGGAAGAGGACTTTGACTCAAATGTACTTTATACTTCTAATAGTGAGCATTAGTTGGGCTTTTAAAAAACAGTTATTTTTGCTGTTTTACAAAGGAGATATCATTGACTTGCTTATGCCTATTAACCCATCTGTAAACTGGAGTTAAGCACATCATACTACTAACAAGGCCAAGAAACAACATTTAAAAGTCAGAAAAACAGAAACCTCAAGTAAGTGGAATTTGTTTCTACCCTCAACTCAAAACAAATGGCAAACTAGAGGAATAAAAATAAATGAGGATTTAAAAAGCAACTAAGGGATGCTACAAGGACTTATTTATAGTTCCATTGTCTTTCTGATCCTATGAAACAATGACTGCTCTTCCTGAGACCCATCCTGAAGCACAGCCTGGGTCTTTGAAAAAATCAAGCTATGTTCAAGTGTGATGTTAGGATCATATGTTATTTTCCTTTACCAAAAATAATCTTTGAACATTGCTAATTCTGGAAAAGTGACAACTTTTAATTACATCCCAGCTCTTGATCTTTTTTGGTAAATGAAAATTTTATTATTGATTCATTCTTTTTTACCTTTCACTAGTTAGTTACCAGAGATACTAGTAAAACCTAGGAGGCTGAAGATACAACTTTTTCTTCCGCTAGTAAAACAGATTCTAGGTTGGAAATGAACTAGATCCAGGGGAGATCCTGATGGAAGAGGGATTTCCCAGGCTATCCTGCGAATGGAGCTAAGATAGTGTGTGTACCGGCTTGGACCCAGCTTGGCACTGGATGGAATCCTTTTCTCTTTTTCTCTCTTCCTTCCCTTCCCTTCCCTTCCCTTCCCTTCCCTTCCCTTCCCTTCCCTTCCCTTCCCTTCCCTTCCCTTCCCTTCCCTTCCCTTCCCTTCCCTTCCCTTCCCTTCCCTTCCCTTCCCTTCCCTTCCCTTCCCTTCCCTTCCCTTCCCTTCCCTTTTCTTTCTTTCTTTCTTTCTTTCTTTCTTTCTTTCTTTCTTTCTTTCTTTCTTTCTTTCTTTCTTTCTTTCTTTCTTTCTTTCTTTCTTTCTTTCTCTTTCTTTCTTTTTTCTCTCTCTCTCTTTCTCTCCCTTCCTTTCTTTCCTTTCTCTCCCTCTCCTCCTTTCTTTCTCTGTCCCTTTCTCTCTTTCTCTCTTTCTTTCTTTCTTTCTTTCTTTCTTTCTTTCTTTCTTTCTTTCTTTCTTTCTTTCTTTCTTTCTTTTTCTCTCTTTCATTTCCTTCCTTCCTTCCTTCCTTCCTTCCTTCCTTCCTTCCTTCCTTCCTTCCTTCCTTCCTTCCTTCCTTCCTTCCTTCCCTCCCTTCCCTTCCCTTCCCTTCCCTTCCCTTTCCTTTCCTTTCCTTTTTTTCCTTTTTCCTAACATTCTGTTTAAGCTGGCACATATGGCATTTAGAAAGGAAGTGAGTACTGCCTATCAATTTTTGCAAGATTATCAAAGAAGGATTCACTCTGTAAATTCAGCAGTTATGAAAGTTTGCATGGTTTTTAAACCCCACCACAGGAAGTAGGTATGATCAGGATACATGTTGGCAATGTTTTGAAACTTTCCAGAGTATAAAAGATTCTCTTTCTGTTTAAATAATAATGACCTCAGGTTTAGTAACGTCTAAGAAAACGATTAAGATAAAAGATATATACTTTCCTCAATACCCTTAGTTTCTTCACATAAATTTTTGAAGTTTTACACAATAAATTCAGAACATTATTATAGCTTATTTTATGATAAAGTAATATTAACATATACTTCTTCCCCATTTTTAGCATATTTGCCTATTTTTAAAATAAAATATTTTTTACCAAAAAACTGGGGCAATATATGAAATAAAGAACAGTAATTATAGTATTATAAATATTATAATTATTAATACAAGTAATCAGTGGTATCTGGCAAAGTAAAATATAACAATTGCTAATTTTTATATAATGTATACAGCTTAATATGTGCCAGGCACTGTTCTAAGTACTTAAAAAATATCACCTGTAATATAGTTAGTTCTCACAACCTTTATCTCCATTTTACAGATAGGAAAAATGAGGCACAGAGGTGTTACATAACTTGCCTTAGGTCACCAGATAGTAAGTAGAGAAGCTGAAATACAACTCAGGCAGTCTTCTCTTGAGTCTGTGTTCTTGATTGCTATGTGATATTGCCTCTTTGAAAAATGACCAAGGGCCCTTATAGAAAACAAAGAATGTTTTCAAAAGAACTAAACATTTGAAACTTAGTCACTAAGTCAGTCAAGCATGTTTTACAAAATAGTCAGTATGAGGAATATGCTACTTGTTTCAGTATGAGGAGTTCTGTAGAGTGACAAAACCTGCTGCTTCATTGTGGGTTTGTCGTTCAAAATTACTCAATGTGCTACCTAAAAGATATGATTTGGAGACTTGATGAAGGATCCCAGGGCCAAACATCACGGGATGGCAAAGTTAGGAAACTGAATATTGATGTAGAATCTTTTACACACACATTTTATACTCTAAGTGTGTATTCTGAAAGTGCTTTCTGCAAAAGTTTTAAAAGAAATAGACATTGTTGCACAAACAGTTGCACTTGAAAAGCATGTCCCTGCTGCAAATAACATTTATTTCCTCAAAACAGAAATACCAGAGAGCATTTCTGCAGTGCACCAATTTTCTCAAAGTACAAGCATGCTAAATTGCCTGTTCTTTTTTCCCTGATTTTGAATGAGCTATATGTAGTCTTCTCCACAGTCACCATCTTCCCATCAAACAGCAACAACATAACCATTATTTCACACTGTGTGTGGAGAAAGACATGGATGGAAATTGGCACTAGAGGGGCATAAAAAATTTTGAGTCCTCTTCTGCAACTTCATTGTTTTATAAGATACATAATCATTTGAGAGGGACATTTTTGAAACAGTGTCTTGGGTAGTGTGTAAATTGAAGCCAGTAGGGCAATATTTCTCAGACTCTTTTAATAGATCTGCATTAATATAGGATAGTTGTGTTTACTTAAAAGGAAAATTTCTAGCTTCACCCTGGATTTACCAAATCAAAATCAAACCAAGGAAATCAGCATTTTTAACTATTTTTTTTTTTGTGTGAGCATATGGTTTATATGGAAACCATTATTCTAGGATTGAACTTAAAATAGGCAAGAATCCTATAATTGTAGTCAAATAAAATCACACCTGGCTCCAAGTAAATCAATTAAAAGTCCTATGATTAGTGGATGAGGAAGAGAAGGGTAGTATGGTGCTTAAAGAGAATTAGTGAAAGGGACTCTCTTTGTCACAAGGAAAGGAGGGCAGCCCTCTATGGTTTTATTGGCATTATATAGATTTTCCTTCCTTGGCTATACCTTGGAATAAAAGAAAGCAAAGACCATGATAAATAGACTACCTAAGGTCATGACCTAATGAAGGGTGACCTTCTGCTAAAAGATAAGCAAACCTCATATCAAGCCAAATCAATAACATTTTTTTACCCAAAAAAGGACTTGTTGTATATGGACAGCAATTACCATTTAGCCAAACAGACAAAACCAGGGTAAAAAAAATAGTGGTTCTCAATTTTTGTGTGTCCTCTGCACATATTTGAACGCTAGGATTTTTTGGCAGCCCACTTAAAGAATTTAAAACACTTGGAAAGAACAAGATCCATAACCCATGCCCTAAAAAGCTGCACATTTACTACTGTCTTCTCATCTGACTGACATCAGCATGCCGCCACTCTATGAGATGACCTGATGGCTCAGTGCCTGCTCTGAGCTCTCCTTAGGGTCAGCTTGGCACCATGCCATGCCTCTTAGTCCTACATCTTGCTATTCACGGTGTCGCAAGACCTGTTCAACAAAACAATACCTGACAGATATCATTATAATACTCTGGATACTCAGTAAGAGCCATAATAAAAATCTCACTTAAAAATTTAAAATGTCAGCCTTGAAGAATGAAGTACTGATAGACGCTACAATATTGGATGAACTTTGAAAATATTATGCTAAAAGAAGCCAAACATGAAAGACCACATATCATATGATTTCACTTATATGAAATATTCAGAATAGGCAAATCAGTAGAAACAGAGAGGAGAGTAGTGGTTTCCAGAGGCTGGGGGAGGGGCAAATGGGGAGCAACTGCTAATAAATATGAGGTTTCTTTTTGGGGTACAAAAACGTTCCAAAATTAGATAGCTGTGATGGTTGTATAACCTTGTAAATATACTAAAAAAAAAACAAAACAACCCCCCCCCCAAAAACAACCCAACCCACTGAATTGTATACTTTAAAGTGATATGTGAATTATATCTCAGTAAAGTTGTTCTTGAAAATTAATTTAAAGTTTTTGAGAGGCTCCTGTAAAGATATTGGTATATCAACATGCTAAGATAGAGACGTTAAAATTGAATTAAGCAATGATCAAGTGAAAAAGTTGATAAAGTGTTGAAGTTTTTTTTTTTTTAAATTTAGAGTTTTCTTTAAATTTTAACATACACTGGATCTCTTTGATTATATCTAGTAGATACAATGGATAACTAACTTATTTTTTTTTTCTTTCTTTTTTTTTGCATTTTTCTGAAGCTGGAAACAGGGAGAGACAGTCAGACAGACTCCCGCATGCGCCTGACCGGGATCCACCCGGCACGCCCACCAGGGGGCGATGCTCTGCCCATCCTGGGCGTTGCCATGTTGCGACCAGAGCCACTCTAGCGCCTGGGGCAGAGGCCAAGGAGCCATCCCCAGCGCCCGGGCCATCTTTGCTCCAATGGAGCCTTGGCTGCGGGAGGGGAAGAGAGAGACAGAGATGAAGGCGCGGCGGAGGGGTGGAGAAGCAAATGGGCGCTTCTCCTGTGTGCCCTGGCCGGGAATCGAACCCAGGTCCTCCGCACGCTAGGCGGACGCTCTACCGCTGAGCCAACCGGCCAGGGCCCTAACTAACTTATTTTTAAAATTTGTTTTTACACATAATACAAAACTTGAGAGTTCTCTGATGCTAAACAAGATTAGGTCATTTATGAAACAGTTTATATTTCATAGTGACGATTAAGGTTAAATTAGAACTAGTAAGAAGGGTACCAACTATATTATTAAAATTTATTTTTAGTTTGACATGTGGCAGCGCAGTGGATAAAGCATCGACCTGGAACACTGAGGTCGCCAGTTTGAGGCCCCAAGCTTTCCTGGTCAAGGCATATGCAAGAAGCAACTACAAGTTGATGCTTCCTGTTCCTCCTCCTCATGCCCTTTCTCTCTCTCAGAACCAATAAGTAAAGTCTTAAAAAAAAAAGAGAGAGAGAGACAAAAACAAAAAATAAAAAAAATTAATTTATTTCAAAGTTGTTTCACAAGATATATCTTGTGTTCTTACTAATAATTAATTAATTATATTATTAAAGAGATTAAAAAAGATGATCAGGGAGAAGAAATCTGTTTTCCAATATTTTATACACAGTTATGGTTTAAACTAGTTTACTTACACTGTGTGTAGCACATGGTTTCCTGTTTATAGAAGAGTCAGGATTTGGGGAGAGGATAATGAATTCCTTTCAAAGATTGAACAGGTAAACCAAGACATGAGGGTTAGACATGTAAAATTTTTAGTGTTTATAGACTACTACTTCTGGTTCTTAACTCTTTTTGTCAGGTGCCCTCTTCAAAATATGAAAGATGATATAGATCCTCCCTCTCAAAGGCACATATGAAGATGACAACTTCTTGACAATAGAATTTTTAGGAGGACCACTTTGAAGTTTATCCATGTGCTTTTTACCCCAGGCTAAGAATGCTATGCCTATATCAAGAATAGTTCAGTCCACACTAATGCTTCTTTTGATCATTTCAAGTTATTGTCAGTTATTCTATATTTGTCAAGATGCTAAGTTTTTTTTTTTCTTGTAATGCACTCACACAGTATGTTGAGCAATGGACACCCACTGTGTCAGTTCCAAGAGTGGACTTTAATTACTATGTCTCTCTGGGAGATGACAATTACTTAGAGGAAGTGGGATTGTGTGGGATTATAAAGAATTCAGTCCCCACTTCCTGATGAAACAGGAAGCTCCCCTTCATAAATGACCTCTAATGTTTTTTCTACTTATGCTTTAATGAGCAGCACTACAAATAAACCTTCAAGTAGAATCTGAGACATTTTTCAAATATGAGTGTTCCAACTCTCTAGAGTTCACCCAGCTCCAACATGTTGCATAGATTCAGAAAATTCAGGCAAGCACTGAGCTTCGGTCTGAATTCTCCACAAAGAGGACTCAATGTTTTCACTTTGTTGACCATAAGTGATATATTTAGTTATCCAGAAGGGTAGTCAATCTGCCAGGGAAAATATCCTGAAGAAAATGAAACACGCAATTATGTTGGGCAGACCCAGGAGTTAGTGTGGATGGGCCTTGTTTTAAAACAGATTCTTAACTCAGTCAAAAAGTCTCATGTCTAATGTGTTTTCCTGGGGAGGAACTTTCAAGGTGGTGATGTGAAAGCTAACAGACTTGATGAAGGGGTGTGTAGCCATCTGGTTTGCTCACAGCAAAGATGCTCTTTTTATCAGAATTATTTTCAGATTTTTATGTGGGGCAGAAGTTGGCCATCTTGAACACCACATCAATATTAACCCTCTCCTTAAACAATTCTATACAGAATTCTCTTAAAAATGATACTGGAATTTTTTTTTTTTTTTTTCTGAAAGAGCTCACAGTGGTTTGATGAAAAATTCAGTAGCCAGTGTCTAGGGTGGAGGCTGGCATTTATCAGTGGGATTTCCCCTGACTCCAAGCTTTAGGAACAATGAATCCCAATGATGGGCTGCCTTTCAGTCTCTTTTAAAAAATTAATTTGAGAGAGAGAGAGAGAGAGGGAGAGTGAGAGAAACTCAATTGTTGCTCCACTTATTTATTTATGCATTCCTTGGTTGATTCTTTCTTTTTTTCTTGTGGGAGAGACAGAGAGAGTCTGAGAGAGGGACAGATAGGGACAGATAGATAAGAAGGGAGAGAGATGAGAAACATCAATTCTTCATTGCAGTTCCTTAGTTGTTCACTGATTGATTTCTCATATGTGCCTTGACCGGGGGGCTACAGCAGACCGAGTGACCCCTTGCTCGAGCCAGCGACCTTGGGCTCAAACTGGTGAGTCTTGCTCAAACCAGATGAGCTCATGCTCAAGCTGGCGACCTCAGGGTCTCAAACCTGGGTCCTCCACATCCCAATCCGACGCTCTATCTATTGCACCACCGCCTGGTCAGGCGGTTGATTCTTGTATGAGCCTTGACCAGGGATCAAACCCACAACCTTGGCATATTGGAATGACACTCTAACCAATTGAGCTACCTGGCCAGGGCTTTTGGTCACTTTAGAACTAACTTATTTTATCCTTGGAGCTAAAGGCTCTTTGCTCTTTCCATCCCCCTGGATGAGGTAGGCAAAGGAGCCATTCAATCAGCAGGTCACATAACTTTTGTGTGTTGCAGAGTTGAAAAGAGGACATAACAGCTCTGCTCCTACCTTTTTTTTGTTCTAATCATGCATAACACTTCCTTCCTAGAATTTTGACTAGTTAACATCCACCGAGAACAACTTGCCTGTAGGTTTCTTTTGGGGACAAAAAATGTGGTGGTGTTGGTTATGGAGAGCTGAGTTTATTTTTCTTGCTTTTTTTCCCCTGGAACTCTTCTATATACACTCATTTTATTTGGAGCCAAATAGAAGGACAGGTTTCTTTTCATTTCCTGCCTGATTGGGAAAAGTTTCCATAGTCAACTCCTAGTAGGAATGCCTGAGAATCTTGGGAAGGGCCCTCTAAACTGGCAACATTTTCATCAGTGACCAGGAGAGCAAATTAAAGGCAGCAGCTGCCAGGCACTATTACAGGCACCAGCATCCTGTGCCCCCCACCCTATCCATGTAAAGGACAAAAATCAGAAGAAAAAGACAAGGCTGAGGTTATTGTTGGAAAGCTGGTTTCAGAGGAAAAGCTGGAAGAAGATGAAATATTGAGGGTAAACTTTTGTTTTTCTATCTTCTTTGTCCATGTTGGGCTGTATGTGTTAACCAGTGGGCTGGTTACTTTTTAAAGGGCTACTTTTTTATTTTCTCATGGTTCAGAGTGAGCGTTGTTGGTGGATTGGATATATTAAATTCTGATTCTTTCTTCTGAAAGAAGAATAATAGTAATGTCATTTTAAAGTGTTATGGCTTTGAGTTTCAAAGTCAAAGAAAGAAAAAAGAGCAAAGCATGGGTTATTTTAAAAATTCTGGAATTAATTTGAACTAATTGCTTTGTATCAACCTTCATGTGCCCAAATATAAGGTGGATATTTTTATCTTCAAAATTATTTCCCAGATAATAGGAGGTCATCTTCACTACACATCCTATGAAGTCATTTTTTTGGTGCTCTCTCAATATCTGAATTTGGAACAGCAAACTACTGTTAGGGAAGACGCACTGGGGTGAAATGACCTAAGCTAAGCCTATTCTGGATGCTTATGGAGGTCACTTGCCAGAACTGGTTTTAAAAAAAGGAAAAGAAAATTATCCTTGATTTGGTGATTATTTTTAAAGTTATTAAACTTGAGATGCAAGTATCAGATATTTTAAAAGTAGGTCTTTTAGAGAACACATAAAAATACAATTCAGCAAGTGACACATTATGGAGATCACAAATACACACCTACAGGAAACGAAAGTGCTATGCAAATGGGTGTTTCTGCCTTGGGATAACATTATAGTGACAGTATTGTCCATGGACTCAAAAAGTGTTGGTTCTTGTCACGAGGATATAAAGTACAGCATAGAGAATATTGTTAATAATATTGTGATAACCATGTGTGACATCAGATGACTTATCCAGGTGATTGCCCCTTAAGGTATATAAATATCTAATCACTGTGTTGAGTACTTGAAACTAATATAATATTGTATGTCAACTGCAATTGAAAATAAAAATATGTAAAAGACAAAAAATATGATTTATGATATTCATTTTGAAATCCCTAGTAAATTGTTTGTGTATTTAAATAAGTGTTAGCTCTCAAACAACTTAGAAGGAAGGCATGATGGCCTGACCAGGTGGTGGCGCAGTGGATAGTGTGTCAGATTGGGGTGCGGAGGACCCAGTTTCAAAACCCTGAGGTTGCTGTCTTGAGTGCGGGCTCATCTGGTTTGAGCATGGGCTCATGAGCTTGAGTGTGGGGTTGCTGGCTTGAGCACAGGATAATAGATGTTACCCCTATGGTTGCTGGCTTGGACCCAAGGTTGCTGGCATGAGCAAGGGTTCACTCACTCTGCTGTAGCCCCAGGTCAAGGCACATATGAGAAAGCAATCAATGAATAACTAAGGTGCTGCAACTATGAGTTGATGCTTCTCATCTCTCTCCCTTCCTGTTTGGCTGTCCCTATCTGACTGTCTCTCTGTTTCTGTAAAAGAAAAAAAAAAAAAGAAGAAGGAAATGATGATGATATATCTGAAAAACTGATTGGTCACAAAATGACACTGGTGAGGAATAACATTGTTTTATGAAGTGGTAGTAGACAAATACAGTATATAGTTTATATATGATTTTATATATGATTTAAAATAGATATATACATAAACTAATAAACTAACCATTTTCAATAAACATTTGACCAATTTGTCCACACACCAAAAATATGTATCTTCAGGGCCATATATTTAGGCATAGAGGGCAGGTAAAGAGCTCATAGAGCTAAAAATTCTTAGGAGATCATATGGTCTAGGGAGGACTTCCCCATTTTACAAATGAAGTAACTAAATTAAGTTATTAGCTTAAGGTCACACAGTTAGTTGGTGGCAAAGGGTAATTAGAAATAAGACTTGCACTTTCCATTACAACATGTCACTTGATCTGAGTCTTTTCTTCAGAAAACTGCCAAACTATGCCAAGCAGAGAAGAAAGATTGAAAAAAAATGGTTCCAACGTCTCACTTTGAGGGAGAAACCTTTACCTATCAGAAGCTGCTGGCCCTGGCCGGTTGGTTCAGTGGTAGAGCATTGGCCTGGTGTGTGGATGTCCCAGGTTTGATTCCCGGCCAGGGCACACAGAAGAAGCAACCATCTCTCCCTATCTCTCACTCTGTCTCTTCCCTTCCCCCAGCTATGGCTCAATTGATTCCAGTGTATCAGCCTTGGAGTTGGTGGTGCTGAGGATGGCTCTATGGAGCTTCTGCCTCAGGCTCAAAAAATAACTCGGTTGCAAGCTTGGCCCTAGATCTGCAGAGCATTGGCCCCAGATGGGGGTTGCTGGGTGGATCCCAGTTGGGGCATATGTAGGAATCTATCTCGCTATCTCCCCCCCCCCCACTTGGAAAAGAAGAAGAAGAAAAAAAGCTACTTTTCCCCTAGACACACACACACCCTGGAGTCCCTCATCCCAGCCAGCTGTTACCAATTACTAATGTCCCTTTGTGAGTCTCAATCTCAGCAACTAGAACTGACTCTAGTGGGAAATTTATAAAAACTGCCTGCTCCAGTGGAGTATAAGGATTACTTCCCTTGGGAATCTCAGGTATTAATATTATTATTGTTGTTGTTAAATGCAATGGCCTTCTCCCACACTGCAGGCCAAAGAGCAGTATTTCCTAAAGTTACTTGTGGGACAGTGGTACAACAAATAAAGGATAATCTGAAAACCACAGCATTGGTCCCTTGGGTTATAGAGTCTCTATAATCTGTCACACACAGCAGGTGCTCAATGCATTATAAGCTATGTGGGGAGGGTGAGCTCGAATTAATAAGAATTATCCCAAAAGGAAATTAGTTATCCCATGGGGTCTTGAGTGTGATTGGATTCTGACCAGACTAACAATCAATATGGAAGTTCTAGAGTCCCACTCAGAGTGCTCTGACATTTTTTTAGAGTGACTAAATAGGTCAAAGGACTCTTCAGTGAAAATTTTCTTCTGCCAATGTCAATCTGTTGCCACCACTTAAGGGGTTGAGAGTGGGAAGTGGTTCGGGGATTCAGGATAAGGAACTGGTATGGTGTTGGTCCAAGTTTTCAGAGGCAAGGGATGAAAGGGTGCAAAGGGCGGGGAGCTGGAAGAAGACGCGCAGAGCCATAGATGATGCATGCTTTATTGGGTGGCACTGGTAGCTACACGTAGTCCAGTACGGTGGCGGCAGCCTGACGCAGTGCACAGGGGTTTTATAGTAAATTACACAAAACTGGCACCAAGCCATGATTACAAAAAGTGGGGGTAATGTTATCAGGCACGCATGCATACCGTCCTGGCCTGTTTCCCTTAGTCATGTATGGCTGGATCTGATGCAGCAGACCTGTCCACACTGACTCCATCTTGGGCAGGCTGTTTACCAATTCTGAGGAGACCAGCTTTGCCACATACTGAATGAATGGGAGCAAGCCTGGTATCCTGGTAGCATGAGAACATGCACACATGAGGGAGAGTGGGCATGCGCTGAATCCCTGAAGGAGAGTAAATGCCGGAATCAGGTGGGAGTGCTGAGAGGTGGTGATCGTTATTGTTGACTTCAGATAGAAGAAAGCACTTCACAGTTAGGTTTTTCAAGAATCAGGGTGGTGGTCAAATGGATGTTGTTTTCAGTCACAAGTGCTTGCTCTATAATTAGCTGGATTTCAAAAAGACAATTTTATCTTCTCCAGTACTTCTTTTAGTATATTCCCCTGACATAGGCCACTTTTACCAGTTTGTACACATTTGTCTGTTCTTAAATAAACTGTTCTTAAATAAACATCTGATAGTGTCAGTATATTTTTCTTTAACTTTTTCTTTATTGATTTATAGTGAGAGGGGAAGGGAGAAGAGAGAGGAACATCAATCTGTCCCTGTATGTGCCCTGAATAGGGATCTAACCAACAACCTCTGTGCTTCTGGATGATGCTCTAAGCAACCGAGCCATATGGCCAGGGAATCATAGTGCCAATTTCTATAAACAATTTCTCCTTCCTCAATTCTGGTTACTTCAAAGTGCTAGCTCCTATGCCCACCAACCATTCTAGATGTCATCATTTCTAAAACCTGAATTTATTTGAAATTTGATAGTCTTATCAACAAAAAGAGGAATTTTGAACAAGATAAATTTGGAATGAGTCATCTTGGTATAGCACCAAAGCCTGTAGCTCTTCCTCCACTTTTCTATTTTGTCTCCTTATTGTGGCTCTTGACAATGAAAACAACAAATCATATTTGCAAACAACAGCTCCAATAAGGAGTTAATATCCAAAATATATAAAGTACTTACAAAGCTCAACAACAAATAAGCAAACAATCCAATTAAAAAATGGGGAGAGGACCTGAACAGACACTTCTCCCAAGAAGACATACAAATGGCCAACAGATATATGAAAAGATGCTCATCTTCACTAGCTAGTAGAGAAATGCAAATCAAAGCTACTAGAGATACCGCCTCATACCTGTTAGATTAGCTATTATCAACAAGACAGGTAATAAGTGTTGGAGAGGCTGTTGAGAAAAAGGAACCCTCATTTACTGCTGGTGGGAATGTAAAGTAGTACAACCATTATGGAAGAAAGTATGGTGGTTCCTCAAAAATTAAGAATAGAACTACCATATGACCCAGTAATCCTTCTACTGGGTATCCACCCCAAAACTTGAAAATATTGGTACATAAAGACATATGCAGCCCCACGTTCACCACAGCATTATTACATGGAAACAAACAAAATGTCCTTCAATAGAGGATTAGATGGAGATGTGGTACATATATACAATGGAATACTATTCAGCTGTAAGACATGATGACATATTGCCATTTACGACAACATGGCATGGACCGTGAGACATTATGACAACATTGATCTTGAGAACATTCTATTGAGTGAAACAAGTAAATTAGAAAAAGCTAAGAACTATATGATTCCCCACATAGCTGGGATATAAAACTGAGACTCACAGACATGGATAAAAATGAAGTGGTTATCAGGGGATGGGGATGTGGGGGAGGGAGTGGGACGAAGGGAGAAAGAGGGACAAATATACTGTGATGGAAAATGATTTGACTTTGGGTGCCGGGTGTACAACATAATCAACAGCTCAAATGCTATAGAAATATTACCTGAAGCCTATGTACTGTTATTAATCAATATTACCCTGTTATATTTAATTTTCTGAATAAAAATAAATTAATTAAAAATAAATATTAAAGGGAAAAGAACAAATCACATTTAATCAAACAAGAATTAGCTTAAAAGTTTTAACAACTCCGTAAAAACATGAAAAGTTAAGCTTAAGCAAAAACTATTTAAGCACTTATTGTGATTGAATGTATTTCTAGTGTCTCTGGTTCTAGGTCTATTTCAGGTGAAAAGAACTATCTGCTGATGTGAAGTGCACCTGCTAAGAATTCCAGACACCTGAATTCTTCTTACTCTATGTTTGACTCACAGAATTTGTAGGTAAGTTGCCAAACTTATTTTTCTCCACTTTTTATATTTTATAATGGCTGTGAAATTGTTATTCTTGTCTATTATTGCTAAATGAGAAAGATGGTGTTAGTGACTACGAAATACTTTTCTAATGTTTCTTTAGGGGTGGACAAATACAATGGAAGCATGTAGGAAGTCTCAGTAGCATTGCTAAGGACACTGGATTTGTGTATGTCCTAGAATTAGCATCCATGGTGAAGATCATGGTGTAGAGATCACATGGTTTCTGTTCGGTTTATTTGTTTCCTTTCCATCTGCTAGCTAGTTTGACTGTCACTACTGGGGGTCTCTAAATATCTTTAGGCTTTTACTATCTATAGGATTGCTAAAAAAAAAGTTCAAATAAGGCATTATGAAGCATGGCCTGGAATTTGGTGGGAAATAGGCTGAGGGACTGAGCTAGGGTACCTGGTAGCTGCTCCATGACACCTCGGATTTTGATTCTAAAGGATCAAAACTCAAAGGCAGGGTGACTGAATAACAGGTCAGAGATGTAGAGCTGAAGTGTCCTTGAGTTAATGGTTCCTTGTATGTTTTTTGTACTGAACTTAAAAGTAGCACCAGATGTTTACTTCCCCAAGAAGAACTGTACACAAATGTTCATAGCAACTTTACTCAAAATAGTCCCCAACTGGAAACAACTCAAATGTTCCTCAACAGCTGGATAAATAAACAAATGGTGGTACATTCATGCAGTAGAATACTAAAGCAGCAATGGAAAAGAATGAACTGCTTTCCTTAATCAAAGCAAATTGGAGACCTCTACAAATAGAACTTTTTTTTTTTTTTTGGCAGAGACAGAGAGAGTCAGAGGGAGGGACCGACAGAAAGAAAGGGAGAGAGATGAGAAACATCAATTCTTCATTGCAGTTTCTTAGTTGTTCATTGATTGATTTCTCATATGTGCCTTGACCAGGGGGCTACATCACAGTGAGTGACCCCTTGCTCAAGCCAGCAACCTTGGGCTCAAGCTGGTGAGCCTTGCTCAAATCAGATGAGCCCACACTCAAGCTGGCGACCTCGGGGTCTTGAACCTGGGTCCTCTGTGTCCCAGTCTGATGCTCTATCCACTGTGCTACTGCCTGGCCAGGCCAAATAGAACTTTTGCATTAGTCTTCTATTGTTGCATAACAAATTACTGCAAACATAGCAGCTTAAAACAAAACCCATTTATTAACTTACAGTTTTGTAGGTCAGAAGTCCAAGTATGGGCATGACTGGCTTCTTTGCTCAGGTTCTTTGAAGGCCAAAATCAGGGTGCTGGGCAGGCTATGCTCTTTTCTGGAGGCCCCAGAGAAGACCTGGCTTCTCAGCTTATTCGGGTCGTTGGCGGAATCCTGTTTCTTGCAGTGGAAGGACTGAGATCCCTGTTTACTTGCTGCCTATGCGTGGCGGGGGAGGGGGGGGCATTCTCAGTTCCTAGAGGCTTCCCTCTAATGCCTCAAATCTCTTTCTGCCAAAAAATGTGTGTGCCTTTAATGGGTTCACCTGATCAACTCAGGTCTGCTAAGGATGATCTTCCTAAATAAAGATCAACTGACTTGTGACTTTAATTACATCTGCTAATTTTTTCACTTCATCACCTAGATTAGTGTTTGATTAGATACTTGAGAGAAGACACATGTGTGCCAGGGCCTGAGAATCTTGAGGGATGGTTTAGAATTCTGCCTTCTTCACCCTTGTGTTTGCTCTGTCCAAACACAGAGCCTATGGAGAAAACCGCTATAGAGGAAAAGATCTGGTCCACTGAGTCTAGTACCCTCACATACACTATGGTATCTCCAAGGTGGTATTGGAGGATTTGATTGTCCACCTGGTCTCACCTTTGGAGAGAAAATTTTGTAAAGAGTGGGGTACTTATGTACATTTGACTAGGGGATAAAATGGTCCCTAATTAAAAAAAAGTTAATTTAAAAAATAATTTTCAGTCTAACCTGTGGTGGCCCAGGGGATAAGAGTGTGGACCTGGAACACTGAGGTTGCTGGTTTGAAACCCCAAGCTCATCCAGTCAACAAACATATAAGAAGCAATCAATGAACAACTAAAGTAAAGCAACTGTGATCTCGCTACCTGTTCCTCTAAAATCAACAAATAAAATCTTTAAAAATTAATTTTTAAATGTTCTTCAATGAGCATGAACTATTTCTGCAATCATATACAAAATGTTATCTTTTAAAGTAAAGTATATAATGTTATGTCACAATTTTTCATAGTTACCCCTCATGAATTTACCACCCTTGATTTCATCTAAGCCATTGGTAAGACCTGTTTTCTTTCCATGAAGGTGATTCACAAAAATGTTTGTAAACTGTAGTTTTTAAATTTTATCATAAAATACTTTTATATGTAAAATGGACAATTGCATTGACTTATACCTATCATTATTATTATTTTTTTACTGAGAGAGACAGAGAGAGAAACACAGAGAGACAGAGACAGACAGGAAGGAAGAGAGATGAGAAGCATCAACTCATAGTTGAGTCACATTAATTGTTCATTGATTGCTTCTCATATGTGCTTTGACTAGTGGGCTTAGCCGAGCCAGTGACCCCTTGCTCAAGCCAGTGACCTTGGGCTTTAAGCCAGCAAGCTTGGGGTTCAAGCCAGCAATGTTTGGGCTTCAAGCCAGCGATTTTGGGCTCAAGCCAGTGACCAGAGGATCAAGTCTTTGATCCTGTGCTCAAGCTGGTGATCCCACACTCAAAGTGGTGAGCCCATTCTTAAGCTGGAGACCTCGGAGTTTCAAACCTGGGTCCTCTGCCTCCCATGTCAACACTTTACCCACTGCAACACCACCTGGTCAGGCATTTAACTATTTTATTATATATAAGAATGTCAATGAGAAAATTTGCACATATTTTCTCTACTTTTGAAAAATGGAGACAGAGAGCTGAGTCTTTCATCATTGCACTATCACTTGTAAAACCCTTCATAATTTCTAAAATTCGTGTATACATACTATCTCATTGTATTGTACAACCTCACTTTACCTTTGAGAATCAGAATGATGTTACCTGCCCCAAACTACAAAGTGAGTTAGAGGCAGAAATGGGGTTAGAATTTATTCTGGTCTTGTGACATTTCTTTTTATCTATTTTTAAAATTTATCATTATTTATTTATAGAGAGAAAGGAAGAGAGACAGAAAGAAAGAAACATTGATTTGTTCTTCCATGTATTCATACTGCCATTGCTTGATTCTTATATGTGTCCTTACTAGGGATTGAACCTGCAACCTTAGCATGTTGGGACGATGCTCTTAACCAACTGAACTACCTGGCCAGAGCCTCCCTTCCTTACTCTTAGGATAGAGGACACGAGTAAATAGAGCTAGCATATATCTATCTTGAGTTAAGAAATCCAGGCCAACAACTTCAAAGCCTACCCTCTCTTACTGTGGAAACCCAGCCTTGCTAGCACTGTATATGAAATAAACAAGAAATTTTCTTTTCTCTTGTATTTTGTCAAATCGAAGATCCTCTGTCAAAAGGGTCCTAGAAAAGAGCTACTTATAATGTTCAATGAGTATGTTTGTTTTCAAATAGGTACATGTCAATACGGGTGAAGATTCACAAACCTCTTCTCTTGTTTTCAAAAGCTATGCAATTCCTTGATTCTGGCTGCAGGGGTTAGTGTATTCTACTGCCATTTTATCTCAATAACCCATGCCCAGCCAAGCTAACCACATCTGCTTTGTCTATTTTGGCCATGATGTCAAAATCCTTAAAACTGAATGTCTTGGTTTGGGACTGTGCCTAGTGGTGAAATCCTACACAGTTTTGTTTCTTTTGTTTGCAGTTTGTTTGTGGTCTTTTTTAGGAGAGGTGCTGGAGCTGACTAGGGGAAGTTACATCAGATCCATGGTTTTCTTGATTAGATCATTATAGGCTCCAAAATAAACTGCCCCTTATGAAGTACAGCTAAATATTGGCAGATAGTTGGTAGTCATTCTCCCCCAACCCCTTGGAAAAAAAGGACTGAAATCTTCAGCAACTTTTATTGCCAGAGGGCACACATGGTAGGAATTAAGTTAAGCCATCCTTTACTTTATATAAATAATCAAGAAATGGCAATTGACTTGGTTCAGAGACCAATTTAAATCTATTAACATATGTAAACTTTGTAAAACAAAAGTACATCTGCTTCATGGCTGTCCTGTCAGCATCTTTCCGATTTCAAACCCATACAGGATTTTGCTCCCTGGATTGGAGACAAGCATGATCAAAAGTAGTTGGTCATGGAAGGTTTAGAATAATGAAACAGGTAATGATGTTTTTCTGAAAAACTCCATTCACCACAGTTAAGTTCAGGAAGTGGAAATTCCTTTAACTTGAAAGAGCTCATTAAATTAATTCCAATTATAGAGGCCTCTGTAATGTGATTCTTAATTAAACTTAGTGATTAATTCATGGCACTGATAGGGAAATGGTGGCTCTTGTTTTGCTATTGAATGGAGTTACAAATATGCACAGTGGTACTTGTGTATGACCATCCTGAGGAAGATTTCTGGACAAAGTGGTCACTATATTTGACAACAAGTGAAGTGACTTCTGATCTTGATTCTTTGCCAAAATCTCAAGGTAACTTTCTTTTTAAAAGTTTGCCACTAACCTGACCAGGTGATGGTGAAGTGGATAGAGTGTTGACATGGGAGGCAGAGAACGCAGGTTTGAAACCCCAGGGTCACCAGCTTGAGCATGGGCTCACCAGCTTGAGTGTGGGATCACCAGCTTGAGCACGGAATCATAGACTTGACCTCATGGTAGCTGGCTTGAGGCCAAACATAGCTGGCTTGAAGCCCAACATTGCTGGCTTAAAGCCTAATGACACTGGCTTGAGCAACAGGTCATTGGCTCTGCTGGAGCCGTCTTGTCAAGGCACATATGAGAAGCAATTAGTGAACAACTAAAATGCCACAACTCTGAGTTGATGCTTCTCATCTCTTTCCCTTCCTGTCTCTCTCTTTTTCCCTCTCTCTCCCTCTCAACCTCTTGCTGAAAAAATATTTTTTTGCAACAAGAACAAATCAAAAGTAACAAAAGTTATATCCTGTGTGACAAAAATCATCCTGGATAAACCTATCTAATCTTACCAACATAATTTTCAGGTACCTAGTCTTTCAGATCTAATTCAAGTCCATACTCTGGAGTAAGCCTCTTGCAGAAGAAGAATTAGTTATTAACTAATAAGTGTTTATATTTTTATTATAATTGTTTTTATTATCTAATAGAAATAGAAAACTTTCCTTACTTGGATTTATTTAATCTCATTTAAAAGTGTCTCATTTAATCTTCATACCAATTCTATGATATAGGTATTTTATTATCCTATTTTAAAGATTAAACATCCAAGGTTTTGAGAATTTGAATATCTTGTTAAAGGACACACAATTTATAAAAGGATGTTATATTAGAAATTGAACCAACCTCTCTTTGACTTTAAAGCTGGAATGTTCTCACCTGCTATATTAGTTTCACTTCTTTTCAGCTATAGATTTTTCAGATAAAATCTTATATTAAAAATGACTTATTTCTTGAATGATTGCATCTGTCTCCTTGATCCTGAATGGAGGGACATATCCAACCCAAGGCCAATGCACAGAAAGGGAGCCAGGGGGTTACCCATCCTGATCTCACTTTCTTCTCACCTCTGACCTTCTGCTAAGGCTCTCATTGGTTGAACCTAATGGGAAGCCAGGGAGTATAGGAGTCTGGTTGATGTAGTCCTCATAGATCAATTTAGCCAGGCACAGAGGACAGTAGAGAAGAATGGGGAGGGACATGGAGGTACAAATAGAAGGTTATCTGGTCCAACACAGATAAAAATCTGACATTAATTACAGATAGTTGGCTTTTTCTGTGAATGAAGATGTAGCTTAGGTACACAGTTTTTGTTAGGATGTGAGAAAAGTGACTGTCAATTTGGCTTTCTTGGACCTATCTCTGGCTATGGCATGGTATCGAGCCTGATTTTGGGAAACTACATCAGTTACTGCCAATGAAAGAGCTGTGGTCATAGCGCATGTCTCCAGAAAAGGTCATAAAACTCAGTCACCTCTCAGAATTAGGGTTTCTTCTTATAACCCTTTGAAAAATGCAGCTTTATTGACAGGTCATTAGGGAAACACCTGGTTACTCTCAGCATTTCCAGAGAAAGGACAGGTTTCTACCCATTTAGACAGTTGCTAAGAAAGTTTGGTATAAAGGATTTCATAGTACCTTCAAAACAAGACAAACAAGAGAACTAAAAGGAGAAAATGGAAGAATGAATATTAAGTTGTGAACATTGAAGGGCCCTGGAAAGGTCTTGGATGGGAAAAAGGGCCGTGCTAATGTTGCTGGGGGAGAACAAGGAAAAAAAATAAAAGAAGCAAAAAACTTGTTAGCACTCGGCTTGATGATCTATCCAGATTTTTATTTTTTTTACACAGACAGAGAGAGAGTCAGAGAGAGGGATAGACAGGGACAGAGAGATGAGAAGCATCAATCATTAGTTTTTCGTTGCGTATGGTGACACCTTAGTTGTTCATTGATTACTTTCTCATATGTGCCTTGACCATGGGCCTTCAGCAGACCGAGTAACCCCTTGCTTGAGCCAGTGACCTTGGGTCCAAGCTGGTGAGCTTTGCTCAAACCAGATGAGCCCACGCTCAAGCTAGCGACCTCGGGGTCTCGAACCTGGGTCCTCAGCATCCCGGTCCGACGCTCTATCCACTGTGCCATCGCCTGGTCAGGCTGATCTATCCAGATTTTAGCTCATTATATACATAGAAAATATTGGCATACTATCTATAATATAATGTAATTATTTTCTGCCACCAAATAGCCAAAAACATTTTTGCAAACATAAATTGATTGCATTTTAGTTTCTTATAAATGTACTATGTTCCAATTTGAATTGTTTCCTCTTGTATCCCTCTCTTCTTTTGAATAATGGGCATTGCTCCCTTGCTAAGTAAAACTCTGAACTATTACACAGGTACCATCTTTAGCATATTTACTGTTTCAGAGAGTCTTTTATCCCAGACTTACCTTTTCTCTTTTTAAAAGTTCACTGCCATGTCCTTTAGAGATATATATCCACGTACCACTCCTTTATTGTTTTTAACCTTTAGCCAAATAGATCTAAAAATCTTTTGTATAAAGTATTTAGACAGTTGATGTTATAGAATTTGCCCCTTCTTCTGCTAATTTCTTCAGGAGAGGCTAACTGTTGTGTCTAGAAATTTTGCTCTAAAGAAGAAAGAATAGTTTTGTTAGGTATAATTCCTAGGCTGTGGATGGGAACTTGGGAGGCAGTATAGTGACTCACCCTAACTGTACATCAAGTCCGCAATTCAGCCAGGACCGCACCTGGAGTCTCAGTACAGTCTTCTTTTTCTTAGCATATGTTTCACTTGAAATGTGGAATTGAGCCCTGGTGGGATAGCTTGGTTGGGTAGAGTGTTGTCTGGAAGTGCAGAAATTGTCGATTTCATATCCAGTCAGGGATGCTTTCTTTGTGTTCCTGTTGATCTCACTTGCAGTTCCTGCATTATCAATGGCTTTCCAAATTCTAGAAACTTTAAGTACTACTTTCTTAGCAAAGCCTGCTTTTGCATTCTAGACCAAAAAGATTGTTCTTAATTTTGAATGCCTACAGTGGTTAGCTATATCACTCCCTTTCACTTATTCAGGTCTGGCACTAAATTAGGACTTTGTCACATTTCTAGAAGTTTGTATTCATTTTGTTTTAAAATTTGTTGCCTGGCCTGTGGTGGTGCAGTGACTAGAGTGCTGACCTGGAATGCTGAGGTCGCAGGTTTGAAACCTGGGCATGCCTGATCAAGGCACATACGACAAGCAATTAATGAATAGCTAGAGTGAAGCAACTACTTCTCATTGCCACTTCTGTAAAATCAATAAGTAATATCTTAAAAAGAAGGAAATTATAAATGTATGTGTCTTTCAACTTGTGTATAAGTGCCCTTCGAACTAAAAATATGTGTTACACTTCCTTGTTTTTCTCTCACTCTCTTTTTTTATTGAGATGTGGAAGGCAGGCAGACAAACTCCAACATGAGCCCTGACTGGGATCTACCCGCAAGCCCCCTACCAGGTGGTGATGTTCTGCCCATCTGGGGCTGCTGCTGCTGCTTTGTTGCTCGGCAACTGAGCTATTTTAGTATCTGAAGTGAGGCCACGAGCCATTCTCAGTGCCTGGGGCCAAGTTGCTCAAACTGTTGGAGCCATGGCTGCAAGATAGGGAGAGAGAGAAAAAAAAAAAAAAAGAAAGGGGAGGGGTAGAGAAGCACATGGTCGCTTCTCCTGTGTGCCCTTACTGGGACTCACAGCTGGGACTTCCACATGCTGGGTCGATGCTCTACCATGGAGCCAGCTGGCCATGGCCTTGTATCTCTTGCTATCCAGAAGTATTTATTCATGGTAAGGGAATATTGGGCAAATAAATTAATAAAGTATGGTGGAAAGAGAAGTGAGGGACATGCAGTCAATGTGGCAGATAGAACACATAAGTCATTTCCCTGAACTCCACTAAAATAACAGTGAACAAATGACAAAGGTTGAAATCCATCCAACAGAGAAAAGAGATGTGAAGTGCAAAAGAGGTGCCATCAAGGTTTGGAGGACTTTGTGGCTTACTAAGGAGGTGGGCTAGAAGTAAATCCTTCCACAAAGTAGAATACAAGAAAACAACTGAATTTCTGCGGAGAAATTTGAGAAAAACTAAGTAATTACAGGCAAGCTACTCTGGAAGTGGGTGTGGGTAGGGATAAAAATTGGGGTTTATAAAAGAGGCATTAGATTCAGAAATTTCAGTAAAAAGTTCCTAAGGAAAAAAAAAGTTTCACTTTGAAATACACAAAGAACAAGGAAAATTGTTTGCAAATTAAAAATGTGAGAGCAGAACTAGAAAAACATTCAAAAGCAAAATGGAGGGATAAAATTGAAGAACTCTCCCAGCAAAAGAAGTGAAGAAAATGAGAGGGAAAAGATAAAACTAGTATGAGATGTTCTTTCTATGAGATCCAGCTTCAACCAAAATAAATTTTACAGAGAGAATGGAGAAAGTGAAGACAAAGGAATTAGCAAAGAAATAATACAAAATAATTTTTCAGAATTGAATGACCAGTTTAAGAAGGTCTACTAGCTGCCTAGAACAGTGAATGTACAAAGCCCCCCACCAAAGCACATCACTGTGACATTTCTGGACTTCAAAGTTAAAGAAAAAAATCTAGACTCTACAGTGCAGGCAAAAGAAAAAAGCGATACAGAAACCCCCAAAATAAATAAACAAAACAATGTCCCACAAACAATTGGGAATTATCACAACATCAGCTTTCTCAACAACACCATTGAAAGATAGAATGCAATGTCACAATCTTTTAAATTTCTGCATAGAAATTATTTTCAGGCTAGATTTCGTTACCCAACCTACCAACCAAGGGCGTAGGTAGAATAAAGACACTTTAGATATGCATGTGTCATTTACTTCTTATGTAACTTTTCTGAGCAACTTTACTAGAAGGTGTGTTTTATCAAAATGAGGGAATAAAACGAAGAAAAGAAAGACATAAGATTCAAAAAAATGGAACTCAATACAGAATAAAAATAAAAGAAATTTCCAGAATAATGGTGATGCAAAGTCCCAGGATGACAATTGTACAGTAGACCTCGAGGGCAAATGGCCCAGATTGGAGCAAGAGAGAAGAGGGCTTCAGGAGTGGGTGGATCCTTGGGGAAGAGGGAAAAATGATGGATTATTATAGGTGTTTGGTTATTTTGAGAACAGTTTTATAACTGTCAGAGAGTTGGGCATTGATCAGTGATAAGTATGTACAGAACCAAAATAGTGACAATTATTCACTGTAAGAAAAACAGATTTTACAAGGAAGAAAACATGACCAAAGTACATTACATGTCCTATGTGTGAATATTATATAATTATGGTAATATAAGCACTAAAGATTGATTTAATAAAAGACTCAATATTGGGAGGATGGTCAATACACGTGTGTGTTTGGTAAGGGGTTTATAAAAGAGAGTTCAATTCCGTCTTTTCCAATAGGAAGCCAAGAGACTATATAAAAAGGAGAAAAACTAAGGATTAACAGTATAAGGGCATAATTCAGGAATATGAGGTAAGAAGCAGAAGAAACAGTTGAAAGAGTAGAAAGTAGTTGCCTCTGAGCAGAAGTGAGGCAGATGGCTAATATTTTTAATTATAAGACTTTTGGAAAGGAAAAGATTTTTGGCACGAGTTGACCTTCTATATAACCTGATACACGTACATGTATTTTTGATAAAATAAAATTTTAATTAAAAAATTTTAATAAAAAATTTAAGAAGAAAAATGAAGAGGAATGGCAGTACAGGGCATATATATATGGGAAGTGGGAAGTGGGAAAGAGGCCAGAGGACTGTTCTGGTAAATGGCTGAAGGCAAAGGATGGATTTCTTCTCCTCCTAGGGTATTTTGACAAATTCAAATACATAGGTATGTGCCAGTTCATCAGGGCCAGTCTCTGGTACAAACTGTAGCATAGGGACTAATAGAATAAGGAAGTCTGACTGGTAGAGGGAGGTTCTTACTGAAAGGCATATTCTTTTTTTACTCAGGCTTTGGCAGTAGGTAGGGATGTGGTTAAATGGCATCTCCCAGAACGTGATAACAGTGTCAAATGCTGCTATGAATCAGATTTCATGTGATGGGTGTTTGGCAAAAATATGTATGATAATGATGATAATAGTCTAACTGTTACAAATCACAGAGTAAAAATCTGCCTCCTGCTCACTATTTGAGACTTGTTAAATTCTCGCAAAGACCCCTGAATTTGATTAGAAGCTTTGGCAGTTTTTGATTGTGCTTGACTGCCTTTCAAACTACTAAAATTCTGCATTATTGCCTGACCTGTGGTGGCGCAGTGGATAAAGCGTCGACCTGGAAATGCTGAGGTCGCTGGTTCGAAACCCTGGGCTTGCCTGGTCAAGGCACATATAGGAGTTGATGCTTCCAGCTCCTCCCCCTGTCTCTTCTCTCTCTCTCTCTCTCTCTCTCTCTCTCTCTCTTCCTCTCTCTCTCTCCCCCTCTCTAAAATGAATAAATAAAATAAAAAATAAAAAATTAAAATTCTGCATTATTTTTGCTCAAGCTGAAAAACTTCATCAGAGTGACTCATAAGGGCTGCAGTCCTGAGATGTAATTGCATTATGAATGGCACATGTATGATAAATCTTGTTCACTTTTCATACTTAAACTGATTATCTCACATTTTTAAAAAATGGAGTTCTTTTAAATAATTCTGGGAGATGATCAGTTAGTGTATATGTATATATGTATATGTATACACACAAATACATATTATATATTATATAAATATATGTACACAGAGAAACAGAGTCAAACTGGCTATTATTTATTTGTGCGATATTGGTGACCTGCCTTCTAAAGAATTTAAACTGGTTCTTTAAGAAAAACATTTACAGCCAGTTACACAGGGCTTGTTGATATAGGATTTTTAAAAATTTATTGATTTTAGAGAGAGAAAGGGAGAAAGAAAAACATTGATTTGTTGTTCCACTTACTTATACATTCATTGATTGATTCTTGTATGTGCCCTGACCGGGAAATGAACCTGCAACCTTGGTGTATCATTACAATGCTCTGACTGAGCTACCCAGTGAGGGCCTAGGATTCTTTTTTTTTTCTTTCTTTTTCTTTTTTTTTTTTTTTAGGGGAGAGAAAGGAAGATAGTGAGGCAGACTCCCACATGCACCCCTATTGGGAGGCACCCAGCAACCCTGTCTGGGGCCAATGCTCAAGTACTGAGCTATTTTTAGCACCTGAGGCTGATGCACTCGACCAACCAAACTATCCTCAGTGCCTGGGGCGACTCTCCAACCATTTAGGCCACTGGTTGTGGGAAGGGAAGAGGGAGAGAAGGGAGAGAGGGAGGAGGAGAGAAGCAGATAGTTGCTTCTTCTGTGTGCCCTGATCGGGAATTGAACCTGGCAGGTCCATATGCCAGGCCCATGCTTTATCCACTGAGCAACTGGCCTGGGCCCAGGGCCTAAGATTTTTAATATTGCATTTTAACTTGGGTAATAAACCAGAATCAGAGACTCTGTGTTCTGTACTACTAAGTTGCTAAAAATTTAGAGAAGTCTTTGGTCCTTTCTATGCTTAAAGTTTTCCATTAAGGATGAAGTTGATATTATTGAACTCTGTTTATATCACATGCTGATTATAAAAGATTAATGATAAATGTGAAAGTACTTTGAAATTATGGAAGAAAATTACAATTCAAGTAAATGAAATTTTATAGCCTTGTGTACAAATTCCTGAAAAATTCCGGATATTTTTCTCTCTTTTTTCTTGCACATTTGATTGAACTCAGGAAAAGAATGTAAACATATATTACTTGTTCACCTACTATGTTCTGGGCATTTGTGCTCAATTCATTATGTTTATTACAATTAAACATAAAGCCAAAATACCCTTTCCTTGCTAATAACTGTATTTCTTTGAGTCAGAGGCCATTTGTAAAATAATGTTTCTAGTAGTAAAACCCCTAATTGATTATTTTAAACATCTTTAATTGCAAAGTAGAATATATACAAGAAAAAAAAAGTATGCTTGGCATGATAGATATAGCACTTCCTGATTATTAAACTTTTAATATAGGAACCCATTTTCCTTTTAGAGCGGAAATTTATGCTAGAGAAGTCAAGAAATATCTTCTGTTGTATCTGATTGATCCGGCCTGGTTCAAAAGCCACACACTCAGCAGTTCTAATGGGAAAGGATATGAAAGCTAAGGTGTGGCTGGTCTGCTGAGCATCTGCTTTTTGATAGTGTTGGTGGTGACCACAAGCTTATTGATTTCCAACAGAGGAAATGAGTTAGCAGGCTTCAAGATGCTCTCTTTCAATGTTTAAAGTTCTTATACTATCACTCCTGCATGAATTCTCAGAGCAGAGCTTAATAAAGCCATTTGAATTGTTACTGGGGTTATTTTGAATGCACACTGGAATTTAAATGACATTAAAAATGCCCAATTTAGCAGGAGCATATTTGAATGCCCTGAAGACTACTTTTTTTTTTGATGAACATAAGATA